>NC_059339.1:62806886-63501886 GCF_018350155.1 Leopardus geoffroyi
TACATGAAATAGCGTAGTGTCTTGCTGGGTTTTCTTTTGGTCTTTGTTCCATTTCTCTGGAAATGAATGAAGGTGACCTCACCATGATTTCTTCCCAGTGAATCTAAAGACTCAGGATTAGAGTGGAGCTGGCTGAACCATAAATCTTCCTGATGAGGCTGGGGAGAGAGGACAGACTCAAATGCTATTTGGGGCTGAGGGATCCTACTGGAGTTAGAGATTGAGAAGGGACCTAAATGCCAGCCTCACAGAGAACAAGCAGAAATTGAATCACCCACTTGGACAACTTAAGTTTACTATAGAATCGGATATACATGGATGGACCCTGTGTTGCTCAGAGGATAGTTAAAACCCAGTAATGGGATAGCTCATCTGGAACTATCTTAAGAGACTTCCTCTAGAGGGATTTCTTCTGCCCCTGTGGTCATGAGAAGCAGAAAGATGGTTTCCTGATTGAAGATGCATCTTGTGACTTCACTTCTTATAGACTTGGACATAACTCGCTGACAAGACTTAGAGCCACGTGGCAGTGTCTCTGTTGTCATTTAGGGGAGTCATGTACCATGTTGCTGTCCCAGATGGAAGCCTTCAACACCTTTGATATTTGGCATTAAAGTTTCCCCCTCACCCAACTGCCCCCCACCTGCAGATACTTTGTGTAAAAAGGGCTATGAGTCATCTTTAGAACTGGGAAAGAAAATTCACTTCTATAATTAAGCAATAATTATTCTTTCCTCTGAGAGAGGACTCAGGGAGATAAACAACTCCCAGATAAATAAGGCTTAGAGACTGTGGGCCAAGGCTTCTATTGATTCACAGTATATTTCTCTTCCTCTCAGATAAAAAGATGTTAGTAATTATTTTTTAAATGATTCTTTTTTAATCATTTAAAATTTCTATTTTCCACTGTACTCAAATACTAATGATATTTATGGCCATGTTGTAACTTGTGGGGAGAAGGGAGATGGAATAAGCAGCTCAGAGAACCCACTCCCTCCCTGGGCGGCAGCTCAAAGGCACAAAGCAGATTTGCAGTAGTTGACCTACCAAGCTGCCTTTAAACAATCTGTGTGGATTTAATGTGGTGAATTATGGTGAAAGACCAAGAATGTGGATCTGCTAAGTGTGTTGGATAGAGAAGAGGGAGGGTATTTGGGGAATCACTATTACAGGTAGGTACCTTGGATGCCAATTTTATGACCTGATAGTGAACTTGGTGTGTAGAAGGGGCAAGAGAGCTGGATGGGTATAAGAAGGCCTGGGTTTTGTTACTACTTACCTGTGTGTAAATTCCAGTGGCCTGTGGTGGCAGTTTTCTTTCCTTGTTTTTTAAAAAATTTTAACATGTATTTATTTTTGAGAGAGCACAAGTGAGTGAGGGGCAGAGAGACACACACACACACAGAATCAGAAACTGGTTCCAGGCTCTGGGCTCTCAGCACAGAGCCTGACACGGGGCTTGAACCCACAAACTATGAAATCATGACCTGAGCTGAAGTTGGATGCATAACCAAGTGAGCCACCCACATGCCCCTCTATAGTGGTATTTTTCTTGAATGCTTTATATTCTACATAAAAACCTCTATAAACCATGTAGACTTGGGTCTTGGGGCCTTGGATTTGGAAGTATTTAAAGTAAATGTTCACCTTAAATGTTGTCATACTTTGAGGTTGCCTTAAGTGGGAATTTTAGCAAATCCACTCTGAAATGACTTCCTGAGGAAATTGGGAATTGGTATTGAATATAGAAAGTGAGAAAGCGGGTCCTCTGAAGTGGAAAATGGCTCTGGAGAATGCTAGGTATGCCTTTGGTTCCAGTTTTTGGAAAACAATATATATGTATATACATATACCTATGTACATACATATATGTGTATATATGCTATTTAGATATTTTAATTTACCTAACATTTGTGTTTTAGGTCTTTTATGCCCAACTGTTTAATAGGCTTTTTAAGGGAGTGGATTTTGTGTAAAATCTCTAGCATACCCTTGTTTATGTAGGGCTTAAAACTATTTGTGGAGATAATTTGAAGTCCGTGTAAAGAACACTATTATATTCTGAACGATTATTAGCTATTAAATTGATAAATCATCTTATAAATTCATGTTCTTTAGGAATGGATGCACGAGGCATAGGTCATGGAAGAATAAGAATAGGAAATAGGCATCAATGATGGAAGACCTAGTTTGGGAGTATGGATAAGAGGAGAGCAGGAAGAGAGCCCAGGTTGGAACTTGCTAGAGAGAAGGGAGATAAAGGAAAAGAGCGGGGCCTATCAGAGTAACACAAGCTGTATTTGGTTGTCCTATTGTCCCAAGAGATTTTCTCCTTTCCCTTCCCCAGTGAGCAAATAATTTCCTCCTCCTTTGCCTTTCTCATCACTGACTTTGGCTGATGAAATGTGAACAGAAGTGATACTTTACTTCTAAGCAAAGCTTCAAAACCATTGTGGGATTGATCTGTTCGTCTTTTCTTTCTGATACACACCTAGCATGTTCCATGTGGGTCCTGCTCCTTCAGGCCGGTCTCAGGATGAAGATGCACGTAGAGCTGAGGTCACCCAGTGAAAGCTTAATAACCTTAAAAAAGGTTTTCTAGAGAAACTTGTGCTGTGCAGCATCCCTCTGGTCTAAGTAAATTGTTTTCCCAAACTGGAACCAAAGGTAAAGCTAGCATTCTCTAGCTTCCAGAGATAAAATGAAGTGACCTGTATTAAAAAATATATATATATAGGGGCATCTGGGTGGCTCAGTCCATTGAGCGTCCGACTTCGGCTCAGGTCATGATCTCAGTCCGTGAGTTCGAGTCCCACGTCAGGCTCTGTGCTGACAGCTCAGAGCCTGGAGCCTGTTTCAGATTCTGTGTCTCCATTTCTCTCTGAACCTCCCCCGTTCATGTTCTCTCTCTGTCTCAAAAATCAATAAAGGTTAAAAAATTTAAAAAAAACCATACATGCATACACACATGTATGCGTGCACATGCGCGTGCACACATGCATGCACATATGCACGCACGCACATATGCGCACACACATGTGCACACATATACATACACACTTATATACACGCATATACACGCATATACACACACGCATACACACACAAGCATACACACACGCACACACACACATATATACACATATATACGCACACATACACACACACGCACACATACGTGCACACGCACACCCGCGCGCACACACACACACGTGTGTGTGTATATATGATAAAAGAGATTGGAAAATGTTGACTGAGTATCCATTGATAAATTCTGACAAGTTACAAAAATTTCTTTTGAAAATATTTTCATTCAGGTTAGACAACGCATGGAAGTAGCTGAAAATTACTGTTCAGTAAATTCTGAAATGGAAAGTAATCAGAGAAGTTCGTTTGGGTGGTGATATATTACCTTTCAACTCTGAACAGTTTGGGATTTAAGGAATAATCAGGGAGAACTTCCTGTTTGGAACCTGCAGGGAGTTTCATGTTATTTTGAAAAGCTATTTGTCTTTCACAAGCAAGAGTTTACCTGTCTGCACACCGAAATCATTCAGAAATCAGAGTAGCAGCTAACACTGGGAAGCTTGCCGTGACGCGCAGTAGTGTAGAGAGCCACTGGAATAGTGACACGCAGACAGTTGTCTGGACTTTATGCAGGTTTCTGTTTGAAGTTCCTTGGGCTTTGGAGATAAAAGACAAGCACAAGGAACAATGGGACTCAAACCAGCCCAGATGGCCTCTGACTATATCCATGAGTGCAAAATTACTTCTTTTGTGTTCTCAGTTCATCTTAATATAAACTAGGAAAATCTGCCTCATTCTAATAATAACTAGCACAACTTTAACGGCTAGTATTTATGATGCATTTTCATGGGCCTGTGTCAACCAAGATTGTTTTGGTTACAGTGGCAGAAATCCCAACCCAGTTGCTCAGGCACAAGGGAGAGTTACCATGTCATATAATTAAAGCTGCATAAACCAGAAGAGTGGCTGGCTTCTTGGTCTAAAGACGAGAAGCCACCGTACTTCCTTCCTCTCCTATCTTTGTTCTGTCTGTATATTGGCTCCCCCCCCCCCCCCTTTTTTTTTTTTGACTGGAGGCTGGCTTTTTCCACAGGCTGTTTGGGGTTTCTGTTTTTCCAGCTGGTGATCAATAGTTCTGAGTTTGCCTGAAAATTTCCCAGTTTTAGTGCTCAAAGTCCTGCATCCTGTCAAATCCCTCAATATCAGCAAAATCTGGATAGTTGGTCACCAGAGAGGACAGGAGCTTTTTCCTTAGGCTATAGTTCAAAAATAATTTGATTTTGATTGGGTTATTTGTCCACCCTAGAGGAGCAGTTACCACGGTTAGGGAGTGAGTTACCATGATAGAACCAGCTTAGATCAGGTACCACTCAAGGGCACTGATGCTTGAGGCGAGGAGGGCAGATTGGATAACCTTATGGTATTTTCCATTCTCATGTTTGCCAGGGGATAACTGCTAGGCAAACCTAACATTCGCTACCAACTAGAGTGAGAGATAATGCTATGTAGTGCACCTAATTTAGTCCTTATCAATCCTGTGATGAGAACTCTCGTCTCACTTTTATAGATTAGCTGAGATTTAAGAGGCAATGAGACCTACAAGTTAAATTTAAAAATGCCTTCACAGGGCACCTGGGTGGCTCAGTCAGTTAAGCATCAGACTTCAGCTTAGGTTCTGGTCTCATGGTTGATGAGTTCAAACCCCAGGTCAGGCTCTTCTGTGCTGGTGGTGCAGAGCCTGCTTGGGATTCATTCTCATTCATTCTCTCTCTCTCTCTCTCTCTCTCTCTCTCCCTCCCTCCCTCCCTCCTTCCCTCCCTCCCTCCACCCCCACTTGCATGTTATCTCTCAAAATAAACTTAAAAAAAATAATGCCTTCACATTTCATTTGTTGGCCTGATTTTTTTAAGACCGAAGTTCTGTTTTTTGTTTTGAATATTGTCTCTGATGACTGTACCCCATGTTCATCTTTTTCACTTGAACTCCTATGACACTAATTTTTATTTTGTAATTGCTTTTATTACTTATGTGCTTTCTTGTATTGGAAATTAGTGTCTCTTCAAGAAGCTTCTATTGCAAGTTCTTGGAGGGCAGACATTACATGGTCCACCTCTAAACAATCCTGATTGCTGGTTCGTTTTCATCCAATACTGTATGTCATGATTGGATTTTTTTTTCTTTTTGCTTTTTTTTTTATTTTTTTATTTTTTTAGTATTTCTTGGGAGACAGGGAGGTAGAGGGGCAGAGAGAGAGGGAGGCACAAAATCTGAAGCAGGCTCCAGGCTCTGAGCTGTCAGCACAGAGCCTGATGCGGGGCTTGAACCCATGAAGTGCGGGATCATGACCTGGGCCGAAGTCGGAAGCCTAACAGACTGAGCCACCCAGGTGCCCCTTCATGATTGGATTTTTTAGCTTTGTACCCAGTATTTTTTTTTTCATGTGTCTAGTATATTGTTAGAATTAGGTTGCTTTTAAATTTAAACTCTTTATTTTTAGCACTCTTTTACTTTGGGTGTGGTGGCCATCAAATATTTTCCTAAGTGTGTACAACAATTGCAGAAAAAGCCTGATAACGATCATTAAAATAGTACTACTCATTCTGAAATCAGGTAGGAGGCATGGTCCAAGCCAGGGATGAAGAGGGCTACTTTAGATGGATATTTCAAGTCTAGTTACAAGTACTTACATACACGATAAATTTAGGAAAATTTTCATGCTAAGTGTTTGCAGAAATGATAACATTGAAGGAATATTTGTTGAAAAGCCATTTAGCAGAAAACTGATTTCCAAGCTGCTTACAATATTTTTAGGTCCTATGAATTATTTTTAGATGACATTTTGTCTTTAAATTTAAAAAGCAACTGTTTTAAAATAGACTTCTGATATTAAAAGATGGATAAAAAATACAGTAAGGATTGGGGTGCCTGGGTGGCTCACTTGGTTAAGCATCTGACTCTTGATTTCAGCTCAGGTCATAATCCCATGGTTTGTGGGATCAAGCCTCGCATTGGGCTCTGTGCAGAGCCTGCTTGGGATTCTCTCTCCCCATCTCTCTCGCTGCCCTCCTCCCCCCCCCCCCAAATAAACATTAAAAAAATACAATAAGAATTGTCAGTGAAAAGTTGTTACTTTGGGCCAGTTCCTTCACTTCTGTGGAGCTCAACTTGATTCTCTGTAAAAAGGGGGTGATGGAGTTGAGCTAAAGGATCCTAGGGTTGGATATTCCCACCCTAGTAGTCTTCAGTTTTATTTAATAGTTAAATTTCTGTGATTTCATTCTTTATCAGAAATTGATTGAAAGCTTCATGGGAACATTAAGCCCTATTTACTGTTGGCAGAATGTTAAAAAAAAAAAAATTCAGTTGACATTTTAGGCCTTGAGTAAATTTAGTTTTTATCAAATGTGAATTATGGATGGTTCCACCTATAATTCAATTAAAAAGTGATGGTAAATTTCCTGCTCTCATCATGAAACAGGCAAAACTGATAGGATCAGATTCTATGATTCATAGTTTGTGCCCATAATAGTTCTGAAAATGTGTAAACCAGTTTCCTTTATTCTGGCAAGAGACACACACCCATATGCTACTTATCTTCTTAGTTTTGTTTTACCCAGGATCTTTATATAACGGACACTGGTTTAGTATGACCTATAAGAATTTTATTATTCCTGGGAAAATAGCTCATTGAAATTGAGCATCTTTCATGACCTAGAACTTGAAGCCCTGCACAGAACCTACTGTAGTGCTAGGAGTATGGTATCTACTTCATTGTGGTTGAATTCAAGTTACTCTTTGTCACACTGTGTTAGGCCTGCCCCTGAAGTTTATAGTATACGGGCAAAAATAAAAACGGAGTCCCATAGTCCATGTTTCTGTATATTTAACAGTTGCACACAAAGCTAGTGAATTAATTCTAACACCTATTCTGCCTGCTTGGCTAATATATCTTCATAATTGAGAGTGACTGGTTTGAGTTTAGATCCTTGAATACACCCTCTGGTCTGAGGCCACACCCTTTCACTTCCCACCCATGGCTGTGTTCTATACACATGTATGAGAGACCATACATGGTAAATGACCCAGTTCAAGCTTTACCTGCTGTGTTGCCACAGCTTCCCCGGGTCCATTTATTGGGACTGGAGTTGTCCACACATGCGACTTGGTACACCCTTGGGAGGAGAGGCCGAAGAAGAGGCCCATACGGGGGGGATGCGGAGGAATGCAGGTTCCAGGTAGAGACACATCCCCTAGGGTTTCTATGGAGGGTGTAGCTAGAAGAGTGTTATTGTGGCTAGAGGAGGCCACGGTAGCTTGATTGTGACTTGGATACAAGGAACTCCATTGAAGCCAAAAGGAGAATTTATTTCAGGTTTACTGGGAAGACCCAAGGGCACAAATGTGCCAAGGATAGGGTCCCATTTTTTCTCTTGTTGCTATGTCTCCTGCTTTAGTCTGTCTCTGAAGACTGACTTTTTCAGCTTCTCTGGTTCACATGGCAGGAAATCTGGGCACAGACTGTTCGCTAGCTGTGCATGTGTTAGTCTGGGCAACCAGATGCTTTTCTTTTTCATTCTAAAATTCTTGGGCTCATCCTGGGTCAGGTTGTTTGTCCTCAACAAAGTCCTGTGATCCATAGAGAATTTTCAGCAAGTAATGAAAATTTTTATAAGAAAATCTCTTAAAGATTTAAAAGTATGAGAAACATGTTTTAATTGCAACTAGTAGCTAATTCTTAGAAGAGAAAAAACATTTAACAGTCTTGTAAGATAATACAACAAGCATCCTTTGCTTTACATCTGGCTTTCATATCACCATGAAGAAAGTCCTTTTTGTATAAATATTTGATAAAAACCTGTGCTAGTTAACTATAATCCTTGAAAGAGGGAGTATAGGGATGGACACTGGGCATAGTAAGGGGCAGGAGAGTCAGGGAAGGCTTCCTGCTGGGGTGGCACCTTCTAAGTCTCAGCAAGTGTTTCAGACTAAAGAGGGGTGGGGGAGGTGCTGGTGGGAGGAGGCGTTCAGACCAAGCCCTATTATGGGCAGAGGCACAGGTGGTACATGGAACTCCACGTTCAGACAACTGCTAGTATGTCCATGTGGCTGGAGGCTGAGGCAAAGAGCGCATGCTGCTTTGTACTTGCATTTCTGGGGAGAAAGGAATTCCAAGTTACAAATATGCATATGTAATCAAACTTGTAACCCAACCGCCTCATGCATGACAGTCTTCTAAGTGACCATTTCTACTTTGTGGTCACCAAAAAATTACTGGACAACGTAATTTCTAACAATGCCCTCGGGTGTGATTAAATCAAAACATTCATATATATTTGTATAGACTAAGTATCCTTATATCCTTATCTATGAGCTTTGTCAAAACCTTGTCATGCAGGTGTTCTTAACCAACAGCTTCACCTTACTGATTTGAGAGCCTAAACTTAGAAATGTTAAGTGACTTCCCAAGGACACATTATGTAGTAGAGCTAAGTGGGTCCAGGTCTTCTGAGTACTAGTTAAGCATTCTTGTCCCTTTATCTGTAACAAGGGTCAGCCAATTTTGTCTGTAAAAGGCCAGACAGATCCTATTTTAGGCTCTCTGGGGGATTATGATCTCTGCCATAATTGCTTGCCTCTGTTATTGTAGCGTGAAAGCAGTCATAGATAATCCAAAAGCAAATAGGTATGGCTGTGTTCCAAATAAACTTTATTTACAAAGCAGACTGTGGGCTTGATTTGTCTTGTGGTTGTAGTTTTCCAACCCTTACTCGATAACCTCTTATAGAATTGTTCTTTAATAAATACAGGAGAATTTCAGGTATATGAATCGAGTAATTTAAGTGTGTTGAAGCCTACTCCAGTGTCTACTATCAGGATAGCGCCTATTTCATTAACCTGAGAAGGTCACCAACCTTTACAAGGGACAGGATTTTTCTGCCATCGATTCCTGAGTCAGTTCAAACTGAAACCATCTCCTTTATTCTCATTAGTGTCCTCATAGTCACTTACAGTTGCCTCTTCATGTTCCATTCACCTTGCTGCTGACCATTGCTTGCAATGGGGAAGTTTCCATTCTCCATATGACTATTGCCCTGTTGGCTTCCATAGGAAAAATGGGGAACATTAGCCTTGGTCCCCAGAGCACCTTTGGCCCAAGACCATCTGGAGTGACAGATTTTGCTGAAAGTTCAGGAGGAACCAGAGGAAGTTACAACATAGAAAAATATTCCCAGACAACAAACAGAACAAAGGTCATTCCTCATAGGGGTCATTTTGGCACATCTCCGTTCTTCTTCCTTGGGCCTGTCCATTTCCTGCCTCCAGGAGGGGATGCGGCCAGAACACTTCCCAGAGCCTGTGTTGTACACACCTAAGAACATCCATGGCCCCTGTCCCTCACTGTCAACAGCTAATCAGTCTCTAGATTGTCTTGTGCCACGCTCAGAAATGTCTCTGGGACCCGCGGACACTGCCTCCCTTTAGTTTTCATGCTCGCTCCCAGAACACAGTTTCCTCCTCACCAGTCTCCCTGCCCTTTCTCTTTGATGATGCTGGTCTTCCATCACGCCACAACCTGGGTCATAGTTCTTCAAGGCAAAGTGTAGTTCTTTAAATCACATCCCTGTGCAGAATTCTATTTATGGTCTCTTTATCTGTAGGATAAAAATAGAAATTCCTTGACTTTAGTCAAGGCTTTTTCTAAAATTGGTGCCATCCTTCCTTCCTTCTACCTCCCACCAACAATTGAAATGGCTTTTTCTTCCCTGCCACACTGAACATCTGCCATCCAGGGGAGCTCTCTTCTCAACCTTGTGCCTTTGAAAACATGGTTGCTGTGCTGAAAACAAGGATGCGCAGCCCATTATCTTCCTCACTGCAACTGAAGTGTAGCATCTGCTGGTTAGTGAGACTCGGCTTGGATAGGGTGGTGATGTTGGGGGAGGTGTTCATGCCATCCCTTCCAAACACTACCTGAAAAAGCCCAGCACACATGCATGCACACACCAGGCTGGCCTCAAATATGTTAACCACACCACATGATAATTAGAAGGAAAAATATGTGATGTATACACATGACTTCTACAGATTGACTCTTAGGGAATCATGTAATGATGGTGATGATAGTTAACTCTGTTTTACCTGTCTAGAAACAATTTCCTATTTGGAAAGTTACTCAGTCTGTGAAGTTGGTCACAATACAGGATCATGTTGGCTTGGTGGTTCCCCCTTATTTCCTCCTTCCCTTGTTTCCTTACTCTTCCCAACTTCTCCCCTTCCTTCCTTTAGTCCATCATTTTCCAGTTTCTTCTAGATGTTTGGCATTGTTGTATGGGTTGTAGAGGATTCTAAAAAGTCCTGAATCAAAGATTGATAAAACTGTACCTGAGGCACTCATATGCATAAAGATGATGAATGAAAAAACTGCTGTATATGTGATGGAATAAGACTTACAGAGGTTCAGAGAAGACAGAATACTGAGAAGTGATCGTGGAAAAATGAGCTTGAAGCAGGAGCCTAGAGAATAACTATTTCAGTGGGAAAGAGAGAAGTGTGGCCATTCCAGGCCAGGTGCACACACACAAAGTGGGTCAGTGATTCAGGGTGTATTTGGGATATCAGTTTGGTGATGTTTGGGCACAGATGTAAATTTGAATCCATTTGAAACTTATGTAATAAAAAGCAGACCTGTGGAGTTGAATTTCTCTGTACATCAACAGATGAAAAGAAACTTTTTTAAATGGTAGCTCATTCCTTGTTTCAACAGTAATGAATGCATTTTTTCCTTTTGTGTTATCATGTATCAGGCCATCTTAGTTGAGTGCCTACATTTACCAGATGCTGTGCCAGGCTCTGTCCATTGAATATCATGAATGAGACTTAAGTATTAATAAATCATATGTGACTATAGATCAAATCTCTAGATCTATATTTGACTCTATTTTAACATATTATTAGCCTCCTAAACGAGAACTTTCATTCTGTTACTGAGCTTACCCCACTGCATTGACTGAGGGTAGAAAGAAAAAGTCAAAATTTGATTTTACTATATTAGTCATACTTACTGAATTTATATGTGAACTTACCTAACATTTATTTTAACCATGCAGGAGAGTGGTTGTTAAAGTGTCAAAACAGAGTCCACAAGTGAACCGGCCTATTGATTCTCTCCAGAGTTTGGTATGATGCATAGTCTCCTCCTAACTAAACTGTATTAGTGGATCATTCTTCATACATATCCTAGCAGTGTTGAAAATACTAACTACCCAGTTGTCCTCATCTGTGGATTATGCAGTTTTCCCTGTGTTCAGACAATCTCAAGGTCATTGTCCAATATCCAGTTGGCTATATACTGCTCAAAATGATTCAATCGTATTTCTCCAATTAAAAAGGCAAAATAATGATCTGGAAGTAATCATGTGTTCTAGCAAAAAGTATGTGAGGGAGATTGCAATGGAATATTTCAATTATCTTGTGCTGAGGAGGTTTGATCCAAGGTTAATCATCTTCTGTTTAGCTTCCTTCTTCCATGTGACTAAGTGCTTGCCTGGTGCCGGGAGAGACCAGGGACAAACAAGACTTGGTGATTGACTGCAGTTTTCCTCTTGCTACTTTTTTCATTTATTTGTGGAATGGCACCTGGCACTTTAAATGGCATCTTTAATCAGCGACTCGAAGTGCTTTTCAAATAGCTGCATTATCCTTATTTTATAAACAGAGAGAGTTAAGTGACTTGCCCAAGGTTATAGAAATGGCAGAAGATTTGGAAACAGTCCTGAGAGAGCCCCAGCTCCCCACACATCCTCAAATGGTTTGTATCCAATGCACTGGTGATCAGACTCACAGGACTGGTTTGCTGCTAGTTAACCCTGAACTAGAGCACTGCACTGACACTCTGTGGCTTTGTTTTTTCTTATTTTGAAAACCAGCTGGGAACCAGGTTTTCTCTTGTATTCACAGTAGCAATAAATTTCTGTTATGATTTCAGAAATGTCAAACTCCTAACTTTAGAAATAATGGTAATTTGTGAAGAACTCAACTGAAACTTACCTCTCTTCTGTTTCTGAAGGAAGAGTGTTAATGTAAATTACAATTTGAGGGGTGCCTAGGTGTTCAGTTGGTTAAGCCTCTGACTCTTGGTTTCAGTCAGGTCATGATCTGACGGTTCATGAATTCGAGCCCTGCATAGGCTCTGTGCTGACAGTACATAGCCTGCTTGGGATCCTCCCTCTCTCTCTCTCTCTCTCTCTCTCTCTCTCTCTCTCTCTGCCCCTCTCATGCACATGCACTCACTCGCTCTCTCTTTCTCTCTCTCTCAAAATAAATAAATGATAAAAAAAAATGTTTTTCTTTAGTTCAATGTTACTTTTGTTTTGAGCCTTTGATATCAAGTACTTAGATGCAAGGGAATGTTTTGAGTAAGGTGGTCTTCCAGGAGGTTTAGTTGGTGTCCTATGGATCATATATCTGTATCCATTTGGGACATTTTTACTGAATCTTGACTACTCAAAGCTACGCTAGAGACGTCTGGAATACAGAAATGAGTGAAATGGAATCTTTGCCTTGTAGGCAATTACAACCAGTAGCAGAGGACCGGAAACAAAGCTCAGTAGAACTCAAGGAATGATTAAATAACAGTGAAATAAGGTAAAACTAGAGGGGTAGGGCAATACCCAGGTGAAGAGCCTGGGATTTTGGGGTCCAGAAACTTGGGTTTGAATTCTGACTCTGCCATTTATTTGTACAATACCTTGCAGCTCCCACAGATCGCCTAAACCCTGATTTTGTCATCTGTAAAATAACACCCACTTTGTGCAATTAAATGAGGTATAAGTGAAGAATTTATACTAAGTCAATGCATGAATGGAAAGTGTTGGCTTTTGAATGGAGACTTGAAATCTGAGATATATGTTAATAATTAGAAAAGAGGAAACAAGAAATAGCACACTAAAAAAAAAAAAAAAAAGTGAGCAAAAGCCTAGGGACCTTTAAGGAATCTAGAGCACGGTTGATAAAGTTGACCCTGAGCACAAAGAAAGTCAGAAAGCTGAGCAGGGTCAGCCTGGATAGCATACGCCATTGTGATGAGGAGTCCGCTTTTTTTTTTTTTTTTTATACTTGGTGAGTCTACATGAATTTAAATTGATTCGTACTTCTTTTCAAATACTCTATAATTCCAGTCTTTGACTAGCTCAGATTGACCTCTTCTTTACAAGTAAAAACCCTGTGAAATCATATATGGCGTGACTATAATAAAATTTTCCTATGTAGCTTGAGACTATACTGGCAACTTGAAAGTTATATTCAGAGAAACTGTTACACTTGGGTGGATACTTACTTTATATAAATTTTACGTTTTAATAGTTTATTTCTTCCTTGTATTTTCCTAGGCTTGTTAGGACGAATTCATTGTAGGAAATTGAGGTATATTTTTTTTATTTCTTGTCTTTTTTGTTTTTGCCTCATCCTCATCCTATATAAAGTGGAAAATGATGTATTTTTTGGAGTGCTTTTGGTGAAAATACTTTTGAGAGGGTATTCAATTTTTTTTTTCATAAATTCCCACTAGGATAAAAATCTGTCTAGGAACTCTTATGCCTGACTGATGGAAATGGACAGTGGTGCAGCCACTTTGGAAAACAGCTGGGCAGTTTCTTAAAATGTTAAGCACATATTTGTTACCTGATTCAGAGTTCCCACTCCTATGTATCTACCCAGGAGCAATGAAAACCTATGTCTACACAAAGATCTGTACATAAATGTTTCTGGCAGCATTATCCACACTAGCCGAAAAAGGGAACCAATTCAAATTTCCGTTAACTGATGAACAAATAAACATGATGTATCCATACAAGGGAATGTTACTCAATTAAAGAGTGAGTACCGATACATGCCACAATGTGGATGAACCTCGAGAACATTAGGCTAAGTGAGAGAAGACACAGAAGATCACATATCATAGGATTCCATTCATAGGAAATGGATCAGAGAAGGTGAATTTCATGAGATGAAAAGTAAATATGTGGTTGCCTAGAGTCAGAGGGGTGAGTGAATGTGTGATTGCAAAAGGTTGATGAAGTTTCTTTTTTGGGGTGGTGAGAATATTCTCACACTATGTGGTATGATATTTCCCCAACTTAAAATGCATAACTTGTATATAAATAATTGCTTTAATAAAATGGATAAACAGCTGCCTGGAAAATGTGTGAGGCAAAAATACAAGGGAGCATTTAAATCGACTGCCATAGGTACAGTACAGACCACAATTTAATACTTAAGAGATTAGAAAAGAAAAAGATTGCACTTTTGGCTGGGTTTTAAAGAATTCTTTGTGGGAAAAGTAGGTTTCTGAAGTGAGTAGGAAAGAGTTTGTTTTCTGTTGAGTGTTGAAAGATCAATGGAATTTATTCAAGATTCTTTAATAATTTGGCCCAAAATAAACTCTCTAAACACATATTTGTTTCCTTAAGGACACTTGAGTTTTGATGAGAATTCCCCCAGTCATATTTAAATGCAATTTGGTAAGCATCACCCTATCCCAGAATATTTTCCTCTTAGAAATCCTTCCTTGTAAGAATAGTAGGTTATTTCTTTGTACTTCTTAATAAAGCACCTAGCAGAGGGCATGGCGTAGTTAGTACCCAATAAAAGTAGCTTTTGGCTGCTTAACTGAGCAATTGCTAGCATGCTCAGTGAGGGGGATGACAAATAAGGGGTTAATGATGGAGGTAGTGGGGTAAGTGGCCTGGTGCCTAAGAGGGGGCTGGATAATTCATTGAGGCTCCATTAGGAGGCCCTTGAGAGCCTGGTATGGGAGTTAGGCAATTGATCTGGAAGTTGGGGAGCAAAAGAGTGGCTAATGCAGGTGGTATTTTGCAACACAATTGTGAGGGTTAGTTTCCTAGGGAGAGCCTGGCATCAGTCAACATAGGATCATTTTTTTTTTCCCTTACAAGTTATAGCTCAGCTCACCTTTATTGAGTATATGGTGATTGTTTGCCTTACTGTAACTTCTGCTTTCTGGAAATAATTTAATTCCTTGCAGTTCTCCTTTGGCACTAACTTGAGACGGAGTTCTGTTGTAAGGTTTCTCTAGAGCATGCTTTGAAACGGAGCAACTATTTTTTTTTTCCCTATGAACTTCACTCCTGTTCTGCTATCATTGGTTTGAGAGGCAGCACTAAAAAACAAAATTCCTTTAAAAATATTGACCCAGACTTAGATAGTGATTTTTATTTTTGTAGTAAGATAGGCTCAAAGTTGAAACCCCTTTTGTTGCTACAACACTTACTCACACGTGAGACCTTAGTACATGTGCAATATTTTGGTTCTTGCTGGGTAAATGGGCAGGTGTCTCAGCATAGCAGCAACCCACAGAACCCTGCTGCTGAGAGCAGTGTTGTAACGTCGTGCTTTTTCAGTCTGACCTGTAACACATCCTATGTTCCCTAGATCAATGCCCTGAGCTCCCTGGAGCCCAAGGACTGGCGTGGAGTGTGATCTTGATGTCAGTATCAATAACTAGAGCGCATAAGCTCACATCCAGGCGTACATTTCCCTCCATTCTCCATATGAAATGGTGAGTTCAATACTCTTCTATTTCAAAGGGAATTGAAGTTCGTGGAACAAAAGGGCTATTAATGCTACACAAATCACACTGATGTTGCAGTGGATGGCTCCCACAACTCCAGCTGGAGCTCATAAAAATTCGGAAGGCTTGTGCTCCCTAAGACCAAAAGGTGGGAAGATGCACGTTGACCTTTCAAAGTAAGAAAAAAAAAATGCTTCAAAACAAGGATGTGAAACAGTTTCCATACATATACTCCCCATTGTTCAGTGAAAACGGAATTTGAGATGATAGCCTTTTGCAGCATTGCATTCGATTAAAATTCATAGCAATGACAAAGGTACGTGTCCAGACTTCTGAGGAGTGAAGGCACCTACAGTGGTTGAAATTGTTGCAGACGATTTGAACGGATAGGTTTGGACAAACAGGTTGACCACAACTTTCTTCCCCCAGGTAAGTTTGGCAAAACCACAGAAATCCAGGCCAGCTGGTCAAAATGAACTGTCCTACAGAAGGATTCGTGTAGATCAGTTTGACCCACAGTAGAATAGTTGTTGAAACACTCAAGTACCACTCACCCACCCTATTGGTTTCGTTAAAGAAAAATCAAGTAGTTTAGAATTACATTGAAAGACCAGTTGTCATTTAAAACATGTTACATGCTTATGGTGCTAACTACCAAATCAGGTATGCACCTGTGCATCAAAAGTAGTGATTAAATTTTGTGGTGAATTTTGGGGCTATAGACCTCAAGTAAAAAAGAACTGCCAGGGAAATTAAGTCTACGCTGCCAGATTTCAGGTTAGATTTTATCTTAATGGGATCTTCTGCACTTAATCTCAAGGATTTCACTGGAGGACTGAACAGGGAGATACACTAAGCTGAGCTATGGAAGGAAAAACATTAGTATAGAAACGAGGTGTGTGGGGAATGTGGTGAGGTTTGGTGGTCAAATTTGGGGGGTGGTTGTTCTAGGAAGGGCAGGGCTGCATTAGTGAAACCTGGAAGATACACAGAGAGTGGCCATAGAGATGGGTCACATACTAGGGAAAAGGAGCAAACTGGGATGAACCCCAACCTTGACAAATGGATATGTGCCACAAATAATCCATCGATATTCATCCAATTCATTTAATAATTCAAATAATTAATCCCTTCACCATCTTTGCCCTGTGATACGCCTATATGAAAACAGATACTTTCAGGAAGGGTATGACTAGAAAACCCCAAAGACTTAAGATATACCCTAGTCCATCTCTGTGCACAAGGTTTTTTATCCCGATAAAACTGTCCCAATAGTTCGTTTTTGCTTTTATTTCCCTTGCCTCCGGAGACATTTCTACTAAGAGATTGCTGTGGTGAGGTCAGAGAAGTTGCTGCCTGTTTTCTCCTCTAGGATTTTGATGGTCTCCTGTCTTACATTTAGGTCTTTGATTCATTTTGAATTTATTTTTATGTATGGTGTAAGAAAGTGTTCTACTTTCATTCTTCATGTTGGTGTCCAGGTTTCCCAGTTCCATTTGCTAAAGAGACTTTTTTCCATTAGAGAATCTTTCCTGCTTTGTCAAAGATGAGGTGACCATACATTTGTGGGTCCATTTCCGGGTTCCCTATTCTGTTCCATTGATTTATGTGTCTGTTTTTGTGCCAGTACCATACTGTTTGGGTGATTACAGCTTTGTAATACAGTGTGAAGTCTGGAATCGTGATGCCTCCTGCTTTGCTTTTCTTTTTCAACATTAATCTAGCTATTTGGGGTCTTTTCTGGTTCCATACAAATTTTAGAACTATTTGTTCTAGCTCTGTGAAGAAGGCTGGTGTTACTTTGATAGGGATTGCATTGAATGAGTACATTGCTTTGGGTAGTATTGACATTTTAACAATATTTGTTCTTCCAATCTATGAACATGGAATGTTTTTCCATTTTTTTGTGTCTTCTTCGTTTTCTTTCATAAGGTTTACATAGTTTTCAGCTTACAGATTTTTTTTACCTCTTTGGTTAGATTTATTCCTAGGTATCTTATGGTTTTTGGTGCAGTTGTAAATAGGATCAATTACTTGATTTCTTTTACGGCTGCTTCATTATTGGTATATAATGCAACCAGTTTCTGTACAGTGATTTTATATCCTGCAACTTTGCTGAGTTCCTATATCCGAGTGTAATGTTGACATAAGAGGAAACTGAGGCCCAGAGAGGTCAAGTGGATATTTGTGATTTAGGGCGATTCCAGTGCTAGAGTGCACTTTCTAGGCTCTGCAGCTATCTTGAATTCACTGCATATTCACTCACCTCAGGTAACTTGGTTTCAAATGCCTTTCCTGTGTAGTGGTGCCATGGTTCTTATTCAAGTATCATGTCTTGAGACCTTTACAGGTTTTTGAATCATGTTTCTAATTATTGCTGAAAACAAACACCATGTTTTGGGGAGGGGAAATAGGAGCAAGTGTTTTGCAGAGGGGTCTGCTGTTGGGTTTAGTTGTAAAGCATACTTACTCTGAATGTTGTCTCCTTTGGAACTTCCTGGTACAATATCTAAATGGCTTTTTCTGGGGCGCCTGGGTGGCGCAGGCGGTTAAGCATCCAACTTCAGCCAGGTCACGATCTCACGGTCCGTGAGTTCGAGCCCCACGTCAGGCTCTGGGCTGATGGCTCAGAGCCTGGAGCCTGTTTCTGATTCTGTGTCTCCCTCTCTCTCTGTCCCAAAAATAAATAAACGTTGAAAAAAAAAATAAATGGCTTTTTCTTTTTACCTTTTAATTCTTAATCCTGGAAAAGAAAGAATATTGGTACATAAATGAGAAAAATGTAGCTTTTCTCTTAGTCGCAATTGACAGTGGTCACTCAGTAAAACAAAAGCTAATATTGACTGTTTATCACGTGCCATACACTGTTCAAAACACCATATGTGTATTGTGTTATTCTTACTACAACACTAGTAGAGGTTACATTATTTTCACAGATCTCAAGGGTCACATACAGAATGCCATCTCCAGCATTTTGCCTTCAGAATCCAAGGTACTTACCACTGAACAGGGCAGACTCTTGCTATAGAAGATGGCCTATTTCCCTGTACTTTCCTCTTGGGTGCTTATTATTAGAATTGCCACCCTCAATGCTGGAAAATACATATGTGACCTGAATCTCTAATGCTTCAGTATGAATTACTTTAATTGTTATCCTCTGATGTAAGGAGATACTCACAGAAAGGAGGTCCTGGGGTTAGAGGGTCGATTAGGATAGGGTGATATAAAAGAAAACAACCTAGGGCTTCTCAAGATGATGACAGGGTCAAAATTTTCTTATGGCAAGTGGCACTGCCCTATTTTGTGACGAAGTGGCAGATGGCAAGTGAGAAATCTTGCCTCGGTGCCTGAAGGCTCAGCCTTGCCACTTAGATACTGTGTGAACTTGGGCACATTACCTTCTGAGGACCTTGTGTGATCATCTTTGTTTTCTTCTTGCTTTAACTATCTTGAATTTTAAAGGTCATTTCTCCCACGGGACCAGTGTTCTGGGAAAGTAGAATACTTAACCATCTGCAGATGACAGCATGTGCAGTCTTGGACTCTCCCCTCCATGTTCCCAGTGAGCTCTTCTTGTTTTTATGTTGAGTCATTTCTCAGTGACAAAGCAGGAAAGACTGTCTCTAAGCCAGCCCATCACAGGCAGGGAATCCCTATGGTGCCTGGCATTGCTTCTACCTATTCCCTTTGATTCCCTGCTCCAAGTCATGTGAGATGAGGTTCCTCTTTGGCCTATTGGGGTAGAGAAGATGTGGGGAGTAGAGAGAAGGGGCAACAGAGAACTAGAAAGAGTTCTCAGCGCTGTCCCCAGGGCACTGCACTGTCAGGATTGATTACCTTGGGTTCCCACCTGTGCACCCCTCCTTTAAAAAAAAGAGCTACTCCACAGCCAGTGAAGCTGAATGCAAAGGTGCTCCATGGGATAAAAGCATCATGAGCTGGGAAACCATCACTCACCCCCCAAGTCTCATCACAAAAACAGTTCCCACTTCTGTACCTTGCATGCTATGCAGGTACTCCCTCCCTTACTACTTCCCCTATTAATCTTGGTGTATACTTTAAATAAGTTCCCCCTAGAACAAGCATTAGAGCAAGAACAACCATGTTAGACAACTTGCTTTGGGCTGTCAGATGTGAGGTATGTGGAGTAGATGGAGAATGGAGAGTTGGGCTTGATTGGGAAGTTACCTGAAGACTGGGAGAGGAAGTGGGGCAAAGTAAAAATCAGATACATCTAAATCATGGACCCAACCACCCTTCTCTTAGGTCAAAATGTGTCCCTCTCCTATTGTCTAAGAATGATACAGTGCAGAAGAAGCCACAAGAGTGCATTACTTTGGCTATCTAAAGGATAAATCACCTGGTTGTGCTGAAAACTTCCTTCCAATATGGTTGATGTGTGTTTCACTGTAGAGATGTAGAGATTCAAAGCACAGAACCTCAGTTTTTTAGTCACTATACAAGTGAAACCTCCATTTCCCACTCCTCAGTCTCTGTCACTTGATTCTTTTGGTATAGATACTTAGCATATGGAAGAAGCTCAGTCAATGTTTGTTAGATGGACCTGTGTAATTCCCAACATTGAGAATTTAAAGAAAAGATAGGTGCCAAAAAAAAAAAAAAAAAAAAAAGAAAAAAGAAAAAAGAAAAAAAAAGTACCATGCAAAAAGCCTCCCCTTCCCAACTCATCTGTTCACACCAGAAAGTCAACCAAAATTTTATGTTGTAGTTTGCAGTTTGGTGAAAGGAATTGAGTGATGGGCAGTGTATTTGAACCATTTCAAAGAATTCCCAGACCTGGTGCTGCCTTCAGCCGATGCTGCTGTTTTGAAAGCGATGGAGAAGTGGAAATTTCCACGCATGTGGGCCCTCTGGCCAGCAGATGGCGATGTTTCTCAGTTTTACATCAAGGTGTCAGGCCAGGAGGCCATTAGAGATGCAGGGCGTGTTTATCAGATGGCTGTTAAATCAGCTCAAAATCTGTAAAGGCACGGTAGATCACCTTTTACTTATTTTTACTTGAGTTGATGAATTCAGTAAAATTCCATAATGGGCAAACGAACACTGTGTGTTTGTGTTGGGAATGGGAGTAGAGGAGGACCTGAATCTCAGATAGTTGGGTAAGTCAGTTTTATTTCTTGCAGTTGCTTTTTAAAATGAGATTCCTCTTGTGCTGCCTTCTGGCATCCTGGATCTAGTCAACGTGGAACAAAAGGGCACTCTGACAGCAGCTTTGTTCATTTTATTTTAAATTTCTTTAGAAGTGGGCTTCTCCTCCAGCAAAGGCCACTTTGGCCCCCAGCTCCTGGGGCAGAGACAGAGCCTGTGTGGGGCTAGGTCAGGGAACCAGAGCCAGGTGGCTCAGGTTGAGGGATAGGTAGGGAGAAGGGAGGAGAGCTCCCAAGTAGTCTCTTCTGGGCTGCATCCTCAGCTACACAGAATTTGGAAATGGACACACAGCTCCCAGCAACAGCAGCTATTGCTTTGAGGGCCAGGCTCTGCCTGGAGAGTGGCAGGTGCATTTTAAGTGGAGTAAGAGAAATGCAGGGAGTAAATTGGCCTTAAAACAATACTGCTTGTTCTGTGTGCTGTCCCATTAAAGGAGGCGGTACCACCTGGGACCCAGGACATTTGGTTTTTAGGCCTAGCGGTGCCACTGTTCTATGTGATAATGAACTTGGTCATCTGTGATATGAGCCCTTGGAAGACTATCCCCTAACAATGTTTAAATTACATTCTTAGGAACTAGAAACCATGATAGCATAGGGGTATTTTTAGATGCCAGGGCATCACTCTTGCCCAAATCAGTGTCTAGGGGTAGGGCCTCAGCATGTATCTTTTTACTAGCTGCCCACGTGATTCTTATGTGCAGCCAGGCTTGAGAACCATTGATCTAATAGGAGTTTGCAAAGGGGGTTCCTAGGATTAGCAGCATCAGCCTCACTTGAGAACTTACTAGAAATTCAAATTTCCAATCCTCTGCATCAGAATCAAAGTCCAAGGGTAGGCCCAGAGATCTGAGTTTTCAACAATCCCTCCAAGTGGTTGTGCTAAACCCACTGTTTGATTTGGGAGGATGAGGCTTTCCCACAATTTTTGCATGTAGGTAGTGTCAGTGACTACTTCTGGCAATGGGCTGAGAACACCGGTGTTCTATGCCATTTCCTGGCTTAAGCTTTTAATTGATGGCATTTGACCCTTCATTTTCTCAACCACATAGGCCTATACTTCTAATACAGGAATGCAATACGTTGGCCTCTCTAGTTTATCCCCTTGAGTTGCTACCTGGAAGCCTGGTGAATGAGAAAAACAACTTTGTTAGAATTAAATAATTTTGTGGCTGTTTGTGCCTTATAGTCTTGTCTTTTTCTGATATATGGCCTTTCTGATATATTAATGCTATAGTTCCAACTATTAGGCTGGACTGATGCTGATAAGCTAAAGAAAAAAAATCAGCCTTAAAGTCTGAAGTATCCAAATACTTGTATTTGGTCTTCCAGTGTCCAAATATTGGGGTCTGGGTTTGCATCTTTTAATGTTCTTAGTAAAGGTCTGGATTGCCACGGTGATACTAGAGATCGGGTATTGTACCTTGTTCGTTGTAACAGCCTAAATCTGGGAGGGCATTCTCCTTATCTTAGACTCTTTCCAAGCAGATTACTTCATCTCTCAATGATAGGAACTGCACAAATTTGTTCTTGATCTGAGGTAAGTGGCTTTGGGGTTGGTCTCTGTTTTAGTCTGCTTGGGCTGCCATAGCAAAATACTGAAGACTGGGGAGCTTAAACAACAGAACCTATTTACTTGTGGTTCTGGAGGCTACAAGTCCAAGATCAAGGTGCCTGCCTGGTTGGTTTCTCCTGGGGCCTTTCTCCTTGGCTTGCAGATGGCCATCATCTCACTGTGTTTTCAGATGACCTTTTCTCTGTGTGTATGTGCTTTTGGTTTGTCTTCCTTTTCATAAATGGACCCCAGCCCTATGGGATTAGGGCCCTGCCCTATGACCTCATTTAACCTTAACTATTTCCTTAAATGCCTTGGCTTCAAATATAACTACATTGGGGGTTAGGGTTTCAATAACGTGAATTTTGGTGGCATACAATTCAGTTCATAAAAAATTTATTCTCAATTGCTTACTCTTTCATATATTCACAGCTATTGCTCTCTTATCACCTGCTTCTTAGGTCTGGTGTCCTCTAGTGCCTGTCTCATTTTTGCCAACAGAAGCTTCTCCAGACCTCTGTTTTATAATTTTTGCATTAATCTTTCTTGATTACTATTGTTCCTTCTTGCCAAAGATCAAATTATCATTAAAATCATCACCACTTTTAATATTGTCAAAACCAACATTTATTAAAACTTCCCTATGTTTTTAGGGTCTGAGCTCTGTTGACGATACATTAATGCATCATACATCTGGCCTTCCTCTTCTCTCATCAGCTTGCTCATCATCTCTGCCTTCTTGCTTATCTTTTTATTCTTTTGTGACTTGGAAATATGTCCTTTGATCCTCTATATTCAGATCATCCCAGCCTTTGTCCATTTAATTAATCAGTGTTCTCCTTTTGCTTCATTAAGATAGGGCCCTTAGTATCTTTGTTTATAAACAATAAATGGTCATATTGCATCCCTCCTGGGATCTTTGTGACTAAGTCCATCATTAAATTGTGAGAGCTCAACTAAAGCTGCCCTTACGTTTGTATGAGTTTTCCCCTCGGGTTGGTGTTGAAGATCTCCCAAGAGTTGATCTGATTGGGTCATTAAGATGAATGAAATAACCATATTGACTGTTCAGTGGCCTGGTTATTCCAGTCATCTTAATGAGAGAATTAGATAGAACCTAAGGCACTCCAAATCCTCATTTGATGATTGACCTAGAAGCAATCAATCTGACCATGTTGCTCTATCTGAATCCTCTGCCCTGTTCAATCCATCTCACTTGTTACAACCCTTGTAAACATGAGCTCTACATCTGTTTGTCTGTCTCTGTCCCCTGTGGAGCAGTTGGGGGTAGTGAATTCCTACCCTGTACTGTTGTAGCTATAGGATCATTACACTTGTCAGAGCATGAATTTGCTAACAATTTTCTATAAAACAAATTTGACTGTTTTTGAGATTTGTAAACTAGAGGTCTTACACAACTCTAAGGCTACTTAGCTCAAGCTATGTCACCTATTTGAAATACCATCACCTATTTACTGCATGTCCAAATATACCCCTTCAACAGTACCAGCTTAAGCTCTGGCTCCTCCATGCCTATGGTGCATTACCTTTTCTGACTGTGTATTACCCTATTACCCTTATTGTCTATATGGTATGTGGATTTGGAGAATGTTAGATCTGGGAAGGGCTTTGTATCTGTTTCGTATCTCTCCTGACCTTCCATCTTTCAAAATAAAACCAGGGCACAAATGGCTTGCCCAGGAGCACAGATCAGACAGTGTCAAATAGTGAGACACTGCTTGGACACAGGCATTAGGAACTAGCTATGGCCTTTTCCAGTAAATCTCACGGGGGGGGGGGGGAGGGGGTGTGCAGTGAGACAGGTGACAGGACAGTTTTTCCCGAAGAAGTGGGCTATGCTAGATCTGTCCAAGATTGTTGGCTACTGTTTGTTTTATGGAGGAGAGGAAATTAGGACCTTCTCTTTACCTCCACAGGTTCATGAACCAAGTGAGAATGAGACATGGGTGTCAGATAGATGAGTATTATTGGTAAAGCTAGATTGAAGAGTACAGACTTGAGGTCAAAGGTGCATATTTTTAACAGCTTCCTTCACACTGAGGTCCTGATATAATTCCTCCACCCCCAAAATGCACATTTGCTCTAAGGGTGAGCATGGGCATGCAAAGCAAAAGCCCTTTGCAGCATTCCTGCCTTCTTCCTGTGAGTGCCTCCAGTAGGGACAGTAAGAGAATGCCCTCCCAACTTCCTGCTAGAAGGCAGACATGAGCAATTCCCCATAGGAGGCAGAAGCAAAACAAACACCTAACCAGCATATGTGCTGGCTTGCTAGAGATCCCATGGGATTCTGAGCCAGCTCCGTGCGGTTCCTGCTTCCTCACTGGTCACCCAAGTCACTCCTCAACCCTTTGGCAAGGAGTCACTGAGGTGGGATTCTCTTAGAATTTTTCTGAAGATGTGGGAGTTGCTCACTTAAAGGCTAAGAAGAGACACTGAGGGGAGAGGCAGTGGAGCATAGTTCTCTGTGCCGTACTGTGAAGAAGTCAGCCCGCTGTGCCTATTTGCTTCTTAATCTGCCTGTGATTTTGCAGCTTCATGGTTCCAGGCATCTATGAGGGCCAGAAAAAAAAAAGGTGTTTCTTCTACAGATGTCTGGCAATACTCTGGCTGGACCCAGAAGTGAGGCTTGGATATTAGTTCGTCTCTTTATTTGATGTGGAGTACTTAACAAAAGGTTTTAGTTATTTCTTGTCCAGGATATTCTCGAGAAGGAAAACTCTATTTCCTGGAGGACACAGACTGATTAGTTGCTTGCTTACAACCTAATTAACTTATGTGGAAGGACCAGTTGGAAAGGTCACCATGGATTCTGGGTCCTGGGAACTCCGTTCTTTACTGAATCAGGTCCTAGCTCTTAGTTACCAGAGTCCATGTTGTGTAAAATGGTAGCTTATACTTCAGAAACAACATTTACACCCAATGTTGTCTTCTCTGGGGTATATGAGGTTTTATGTTGAAATGTCACAGAATAAGAACTACAGGAACCCTAGCTCATAGCAGCAGCTGTTTATTGGTCTACTCCCTGGCAGAGAATTTTAGGTCTTCGGTACTGAAAGCTGTAAGTAAGATACCTATGAACTAATAGCTGCTATTCTTGTCCTTGTATGCTTTTTGGATACCTGGACCGACACTTTGGGGTAGCATTAGCTAGCATAAAGAATAATGTACAGAATAAGCCTAAGGAGACCAGCATTTGGGGGACGTCTTGGGTTTGTCTGGACTTCTTTTTATTTTTTTTATTTTTTTATTTTTATTTTTGAGACAGAGACAGAGAGAGCATGAACGGGGGAGGGGCAGAGAGAGAGAGGGAGACACAGAATCCGAAGCAGGCTGCAGGCTCCAGGCTCCGAGCCATCAGCCCAGAGCTCGATGCAGGGCTCGAACCCACGGACCGCGAGATTGTGACCTGAGCTGAAGTCGGACGCTCAACCGACTGAGCCACCCAGGCGCCCCAATTGTCTGGACTTCTATAGCAATTAATCTGGTCCACCTCACTTTGCCTTCCAGATGCCAGTTAATTCACATCTGCATTCCATAGGCTCATTGCAATATAAGCTAGCATGCATGGGATGAGGGTCAGCTGGCCTAGTGATCCACAGGAGAGGAACATCTCCTACTGAAAAGTAGAAACTACAGTGAGGAGACCTGAGGAGTTCTACAGCTAACTGTGTTCTTTTACTGCTTAGGAAAGACATAAATAGCAGCAGCTTTTCTGTGCTCTGGTGATCTATATCTGCCTTATGGTAAATATTTCATGTCAAAAGACTGAACTGCTGAACTAGTCATGGCATTTAAATAAATCCTGTTATTGTGTTTTTAACTTTGTCAGGCACAGTGAGGTTAAGTGCTTGGTCCAATGTCAAATTTGTAATTCATGGCAGAGTTAAGTTCTAAATCCAGTTCCTTACCCAGTACACAAGTTTAGTTTTACTATGCTTCTCTTCATGGCATCAACTACGTGATCTACCCACTCATCTATCCATCTTTTTGGGGATCATATATATAATGTTGCATTGATTATTTTCTGAAACCTCAGTATCTGTGTCATTAACTACTTACCAAATGTTTACTATATGCCAGACTATCTTGCATGTAAATTATCATGTAATAGTGTTCTCAGAACCACCTTGTGAGAATACGTTTTATGATTCTTCAGCAAAGAAGCTTGGGTTCCAACTTCCATATCCAAAATACAAAGTCCACACTTTTAATCTCTGTACCATGTGAACTTTCATTTATCTACTCATCAGGTATTGATTAGGCACGTTTATGTCAGGCCTTGTGTGTCAACTGTTAAAAAAAAAAAAAAGAAATTCAAGCACCCTCTTAAGTTCAACTTGACCAAGGCCTCCTTGTTAGAAATCCTTTTACTGGGGATTCTGAACAAAGTTCACTTGTGGCTGTTGAAGCCCCTGCAGTTGAAGCTGTACTTCGAGGGTGTTTTAAGTATGAGGCTTAAGAAACTACATGGATATACAGAGGTTTATTTGTACTGATTGTCAGTGGAAGACTATGTGATTTATATAAAAATGTGATGTTCAGGTATTAGTTGAGCAAAGGTTCTGTTTAGAAGGACCTAGGATTGTGTCCACATGACTACAAATCATTGGTTAACCAGTGACATGGGAAAAGTTACTAAAAAGGGGACATTTTACTAATGATAAAAATGGATTCCTTCTACTTTGTCCCCTATCTCACATGTTGAAAAGCATTTTATTATTTAAAACATACGCCAAAACAGGTAGAGAAGTATGATGAGACTTCCTGCATGTATCATTTTGCTCAAAGTATATCAACTCATGGATAATCTTGTGTCCTCTGTATCCAGACTTGCCCCTTCCAGAAATCCCATCTATTCTGTAAATATTTCATGATGCATCTCTAAAAGATAACTTTTAAAATATACTACTATTGGCATATGTAAAATATGTTAAAATAGTTTATTATTATTTTTTTAATGTTTATTTTGAAAGAGAGCGATCAGGACAGGGGCAGAGAGAGAGAGAGGGAGAGAGGGAACCCAAGCAGGTTCCACACTGTCAGCACAGAGCCCACAGGGCTTGATCCCAGGAACTGTGAGAACATGACCTGAGCCAAAATCAAGAGTTGGACGCTTAACCCAGTGAGCCACCCAGATGCCCCTGAAATAGTTTCTTAGTCAGTATTTAAATTCTTAATAGTTTCATGATTATTTCTCCCCACCTCCCTCATTTATTTGAATTAGCATCCAAATAAGGCCATGCATGGTTATTGATAACTATATTGAATGAGCACCTTCTTAAATTATAAGTTCTCCTTTCATCCCTTTATTTCCCTTGAATATTATTTGCATGAGAGATTTCATCATTTGTCCTGTAGAATTTTACATAGTCAAAATTTCGCTGATTGCAACACTATCACGTAACATTTTTGTCTTCATCTCTTTCTCTTTATTTCTGGTTAACATGGTACCCCCCCCCCCCTCCCCGGCCCACAAATGAACCCAAGATGGTGATGTTTTCTTCCACCAGAAGAAATTTACTATCTGGCTGTCTCTTTTTATGATGCCAGCAGCCATTGATGCTTATTGACTTGGTCCATTAATTCATACGGGGTTTCATAGTATATTAGCTAGGGTACCGCTATAAAGAAATACTTCTATTTGGTATCCTGGTGGTTCAGTTTGTATAGGAAAGTCAGACTTTATTGACCAGTTTGCATAATAATGATTAAAACTGCTATCATCTTCTAATGAATTCCAATTAAATACTTTTAAAAATATTATGAGCTCATTGACTGAAACACAAGGGAAATAAATCCATTATTTCCATTATCAGTGATCAGAATGTCTTCCTACTGGCCACTCTATAGTCAGTTCCCGGTACTTGTGACAAGACCCTGTTTATCTTTGATACCATTATGGCAGTTTTTATGACCATTTTCTGAGTCCATCTTGCTCCAGACCTAAACTTATCACCTTCCTTAAGATCTTCTGTCCCTAGAAACCTCTAGCTAGAGGCACTCTGCTAGAAGGTTTGTTTTTATTTCTAGGTCTTTTCTGAGGACTGAACTGGGAATATTTTTAAAATATAAAATAAAGCAATCAAAATTCAGGGCTATTGGGATTTTACAGAATTTCATCCATTTTATATCTGCAATCTCTTCAATTTTAAGAATCTCCAGCTTCATCCACATCCTGTCAGTAATGGTCTCTGCATAGCAATATGATTACTGGAACTGTTTAAGATTTTTTAATTTTGTATTGGTATTTTGTTTTTAGGATATATCTCTGTAGAGCCATATGGTAAAAATACTGTGTTTTAAAATCCGTTGGAACATTTTCCTGTTATGGTACCAACTGGATATATGTTCCGGCACATTTGTTGAATTTTATTTTGAAATTGGAGGGATTGCTTTTTTAAAATTTAAATATGTTGTATTAATGTATAGAATATTTACATGGCTTCAAAGTCAAATCAACAGAGTATACTGAAAGAAGTTTGGCATCTGTCTCTGTCATTTCCTCCTGATTCCCTCATTTTTGTGGGGGTTTTTTGTTTTTTTTTCAGTAACCACTTTTTAATATTGGGGTTTTAAAAATTCTAAGCAGATTATACATAACATGTATTACATATATATTATATATACTTATATATAACATATATTTACATATTTGTATTCCACTCTTTCACAAAAGATTGGAGCATACTTTTTGTCTCCTGTTGTTTTCTTACAGTATTGCCTGGATATAATTTTTTTTTTTTTTTTTTTATAGCTACACAATACTATAGTGTGCAGCTGATAGTCTATGGTTTTTTTCAACTAGTCTTCTATTGGTAGACATTTGCATTGTATCTAGCATCTTGTCTCTGTCTATTACAAATAGACAAGAAATTAATATCTTACCTATGTCTTTTTGCATTTTTATCAGTGAAGTTTGGGTTCGATTCCTGCAATTGAAATTGCTAGGTCAAAAGGTAAAAGCACGTTTTCCCAAATTACATCGCAGTCGTGCTTCTGTTCCCACCAGCAGTATATGAGCATGCTTATTTCCCATCAGCCTCACTTAGAGTGTGCAGCCAGCTTTGGACTTTTGGTAATCTAACATGTAAGAAATGATGTCTCATTGTGGTTTCAAGTTGCATTTTGCTTTATGTGAGCAAGGTTGAGCATCTTTTTGTGTGCCTGAAAGCCATTTGAATTTCTGTTTCTGTGGCTGTCTGTTCATTTCTCCAGCTGATTTTTCTATAGGGTTGTTGGGCTTTAGAAGCTATTAATATTTCAGGGACATTAATCATTTCTCTGCCATAGAAGTTGCAACTATATTTTCCCAGTTTGTCATTCATCTTTTCGCCTTCTCACTACTCTCATTTTTATCCCCTGATTTTCAGAAACTATCCCTCCTGCCATGTATGACCACAACTACCTTCTTTAATTATCAGGACCAAAATCCTAAAAATCACAACAGTAAAGTGGATTATTACAAAACAGATTCTCCATTCCCTTTTGGGTTCAGATTCAACAATATTACAGTCATTTTATATTTTTTTAACTTAACAGTTTAAAATAATCATATCCTTGGTTAGGTTTGGTCAGAACTACTTCACTGAAAACTCATTTTGTGTTTCAGCTAAAGGGACAATACTAATATATATATATATATATATATATGTATATGTATATATATGTGTATACACGTGTATATGTGTATGTATGTGTGTACACACGTGTGTACGTGTATGTATGTGTGTACACACGTGTGTACGTGTATGTATGTGTGTATACACATGGGTGTATGCACGTGTGTATGTGTGTGTATGTGTGTATGTATATATATGTATATACACACATATGTGTATATGTGTGTATATGCATACACACACTTTAAAAAAAAATTTATTGTTAAGTTAGCTAATATACAGCATGTACAGTGTGCTCTTGGTTTCGGGGGTAGATGGCCATGATTCATCGCTTACAAACAATACCCAGTGCTCATCCCAACAAGTGCCCTTCTCATGCTCATCTCCCATTTTCCCCTCTCCCTGCCCCCCCCCCAATCAACCCTTAGTTTGTACTCCGTATTTAAGTCTCTTAGGGGATTGCCTCCCTCTCCGTTTGAAACTATTTTTTCCCCTTCCCTTCCCGATGGTCTTCTGTTAAGTTTCTCAAGTTCCACATATGCATGAAAATGAAAACATATATCTGTCTTTCTCTGGCTTACTTCACTTAGCATAAGATCCTCCACTTCCATCCAGGTTGCTGCAAATGGCAGGATTTCATTCTTTTTCGTTGCCAAGTAATATTCCATTGTATATATAAACCACATCTTCTTTATCCATTCATCATTTGATGGACATTTAGGCTGTCTCCATAATTTGGCTATTGTTAAAAACACTGCTATAAACATTGGAGTATATTTTACCCTATGCGTCAGCACTCCTGTATCCTTTGGATAAATTCCTAGTAGTGCAGTTGCTGGGTTGTAGGGTAGTTCTATGTAGCATACATGTGTCCCTGTGAATCAGCACTTCTGGAACCTCCACACTGTTTCCCAGAGCAGTTGCACCAGTTGGCAGTCCCACCAACAATGCAAGAGGGTTCCCATTTCTCCACCTCCTCGCCAACAGCTGTTGCCTGAGATGTTAATGTTAGCCATTCTGACAGGTGTGAGGTGGTATTTTATTGTGGTTTTGATTTGTATTTCCCTGATGATGAGTGAAATTGAGCATTGATCTGTTGGCCATCTGGATGTCTTCTTTGGAGAAGTGTCTATTCATTTCTTCTGCCCATTTCTTCATTGGATTATTTGGTTTTTGGGTGTTGAGTTTTGGTAAATTCTTCACATATTTTGGATACTAACCCTTTATCCAGTATGTCATTTGCAAATATCTTCTCCCATTCCATAGGTTGCCTTTTAGCTTTGTTGATTGTTTCCTTTGCAGTGCAGAAGCTTTTTATCTTGATGAGGTCCCAATAGTTCATTTTTGCTTTTAATTCCCTTGCCTTTGGAGATGTGTGGAGCAAGAATTTGCTGCAGCTGAGGTCAAAGAGGCTGTTGCCTATTTTCTCCTGTAGGGTTTTGATGTATCCTGTCTCACATTTAGGTCTTTCATCCATTACAAGTTTGTTTTGTGTATGGTGTAAGAAAGTGGTCCAGTTTTATTCTTCTGCAAATGCACGTTTTTTTGTTTTGTTTTGTTTTAAGAGAGCGTGTGAAAGTGTGCAGGTTAGTGATGGAGCAGAGGGAGAGCAAGGGTCCATGCCCAGTGTGGAACCTGACCTCAGGCTTGATCTCACAACTCTGAGATGATGACCTGAGGTGAGAGCAAGTGTCAGATGCTTAATTGGCTGAACCACCCAGGCACCACCCCCCCCACCCCACGCAAAGGTATGTTTTTATATCAGAAGTTAAGTAAGTAGCTTTTTCAGCTTGCTTCCCTATTTATCAGTGATGAGAAGAACATGTTTGTGTGGCTCTCATTGGGAACACCATCCAACTCTTTCTTGAAAAGTGTATAAACTGGGAATCCTGATTCTAAATCTACCAACCTCACAGGGTTTTGTGCTTTTCCAATGATAACATAGTTGAAAACTTTGAAAAGCATAAAGCATTTTAGGAATCAGATGAGTTTAGGAAAAATTTGTCCATATTGACTGAATAAATTACAGATCATGGGATTTCTCTGCTTTGTCAGTAACTTTCTCAACCTGTTTTATCCAAGTGATGCTCTCCTATCTCAGTCAAACTTTGGCTTTGTTGTATGCTTGTGTCATTAATTTTTCTGAAAAAAAATGTGTATCTGTGTATGTGTGTGTCTCTAGGCATAATTTGGGAGTGTGCAGAATATTGGAAAAGCAGAGTCTTCATATGAATGATCCAATTTGTCTTTGAAGCCAGTTGACAGGTCAAAACTCTGGATTGCTTAGCTTAGAATGTAACACAAGGAAGGAAGAGTGAGAGATGTCCAGAAAGATTCACTCATACCATGATGGAAGATAGAAATGCCACCAGCTATATGAGAAATGCCTATTGATGTCTCCATTTCTGAAGCCTTACAGAATTTAAACTACTAAAATATAGTTGTGATCTTTTCTCATCATGTAGTTGTCTTGCTTATATGTGGATTTGTCCTGTTTCCACAGCCATGTTTTAACATTGTCTTAACCAAAAACACTGTCCTATTCCCCAGCACCTGTCATTTAGGACCTAAGCCATATCTTTGCTTCCTTATAAATGTGTCCTCAATTAATTCAGTTCACCTTAATGCATTTCCTTTACACAACTGAGTTATATCACAGTTTTAATTAAACTGCCTTATGGTGTAATACCAGACAGACCTGTAAATTACGAATGCAGTAGTGGGGGAAACCTTGGGAGGTTATCAAGTTTAAAACCTCATTTCACTTGTGAGGAAACTGCAATCTAAAAGCTGAAGCCCTCAAAGTTTACACATATTTCTAGCTTGACAGAGCTAGGGAAAGAATCAGGTCCCCTGATCCCAGCCTGGGGCTCCTTCCACTACACCACTTACTCTTAACTCTTGCTCTGACATAAACCTGCTAGGTGGCCTCAGGCAGTTCACGTGACCTTTCTTTGCCTTGGCTTTCTTGTTTAAAAAAATGGGGCTAATATAAATCTGATTCTTTCCATCTCAGATATGCTTTGTGGATCAGAGGAGACATATGAATTCACATTTATGTGACTAGATCCAAAATCACTTTGATAAAACGAAATTCTATCCAAGGGTAATGTATTGCCCTATTGAGATAGCCATGGACCAAGCTTATGTGAAGTCAATATTGGTTGACAATAATGACATTGATAATGTGGCAGAGATGTCTGTATATATGTCATCCTGGGGCTCACGAAGCTCCTGGAAGGAATAAAGCTTGAAAATTGGATTGTGAGGGCAAAGTTAAAAAAAAAAAAAAATAAAATAAATAAATAAAAACAAGAATAAAAAACCCCCACCAGAATATGAACCTGAACACCCCCAAATGACTCCCTAAAGACCCGAGGAGTATGTGAGTTAAGGAGATGGCGTTAAAGGGAAGTGTGGGGACTTGTAAAACAATAGCCAATATGTGGTAGATTAAACATCTGCTGCAGCCATAAATTGAGTCCCACTTGGAAACAGCCATATCCCCTCTAGAAATAACATTGTTCATAAGAATGTAATATACAGTACAACCATGGTAAAAGGAATTCACATTAACCCATTAATTTAAAGAGTTTCAGTCTCATTTTTATTTATATTTAAGCTTTTGATCCTGGAATAATTAGTCATTACTAGTATTTAATGACTGGCTTGCTAATTGTGTATCCCAGGATGGAGCGGAGAGCAGTTAACACACTAACAAAGTGGTCATTAACTATGTTAATGATCAAATTCTCTGGGATTATGACTATTACAAGATATAATTAACAGTTGATAACCATTATTTTTGTTTTGTTTTTCTTTTTGTTTTCTTTTTTTGTTTTTTTGTTTTTAGTGGGAAGGAAAAAGGAACTATCCTTGAGCTTCAGACAGAAACCATGAATGCTGGCCTCTCCAGCATTTCTTTTATCCAGAAGAACAGCTTCCAAGGCAAGTTTTGCTTTCTTAATCATGATTAGGGCTGAGTAAAGTAAATGCTGGTTCTGGCTGACTGAACAAATAGCCTCTGTCTTCTCATTAGAGTGTCATGTGGGGCTTATTCCTGGACAGTACAACCTCTCAACTGCTGGAAAGCTTTCTATCAGTTCTTATTTGGTAAAAAAAAATAAAAGCATTAGGGATGGTGCTCAAGCTTGGGCAGAGCTTTACTACATAGAAAAACTCCTAGGTCTCATAAAAGCTTGCAAAACTTGTCAGTGAAATTTGTCATCTTCACATGGAAGCCCTTTTTTCCCCGAGAAATATTGCACGCTTCCTCCTCCTCTCTCCCTTTTCTCGGAAACTTCCTTTCTAGAGTGAAGCCGATGAACATCAGATGTGAATGACCCATCACTAAGGCTTTTAAACCAGTGATAGTCTTAGTGGAAGGATTGGCTCCTCACCCTTGACCTTGGAGACCAGAAATCCCCCTGCTAGGGCTGAGGGCAGTACAGATGGGAAGGTGTGTTTTCCTTCTGGGATAACATCCTCACAGGTTAGGACCCTGCTGCATTTAGGAGCCTTTCTGTTAGCTCATTGGGGTTCTACCACCTGGAGTTGCTTCAGACTCTTCTTAAAACCATTTTTTTTTTGCTTGGCATACAATAAAATGAGAGGAAATAAAATAGTTATTTTAAAAAAGTTATGATCTTAGCTTTAAAAATTTTTTATAGAAAAACAAGTGTTGGAGTGCCTGGGTGGCTCAATTGGTTGAGCATTTGACTCTTGGTTTCAGCTCAAGTCATGGTCCCAGGGTTGTAAAATTGAGCCCCATGTCAGGCTCCATGCTGAGTGTGGAGCCTGCTTAAGATTTTCTCTCTCCCTCTGCCCCTCTCCCCTGCTTGTTCACTCTCTCTAAAATAAAAAAAAAAATTAAGTATTTTGTGGTTTTAAATTTTCCTAAAGAAAAATCTTCCATATAGAAAAATGACTATTTCATGAATGGAAATCTGATTAGAAATTGCCTATGAGAGCTAAAATTAATATAGAACATCTATTAGATTTATAAAATTAATGTATAAATTTAAATATAGCAAACATAAAATATGTAATGTAATAAAACTTACATAACACATAAAAACATATATTGAAGGAAACCCTTTGACACTGACACATATGTGGCCCAGGCACTGGTTTGTGACTGTGGTTACAGAAGAGACATAGCACTGACACCTCTCTCATGGTACAGCGTGGGGATCAGTATCAAGCCATGATGGAGGAAGAAGTGCTGAGTTTTAGGAAGTGTCTGTGTGGGAGGGGAGGGGACTAGGAAGGACCCTGGTCCAGGGTCCAGAGAAAGACTTCTGGAGAAATGAGGTACCAGCCACAAGATGAGCCAACTTTATCTCACAGTAAAGTCCCTTGAACTCTAAAGACAGGCAAGGTATCTACTAAGGATCCATTGAATGGCAGTTTCCCAACTTAAACAGAAGGTCCTAGCATAGCCAGATGCTAGAAATAAGCTTAAAAGTGACTGGAGACATTGAGGTGTGGTGGGAAAAAGGGAAGAAAAGATGTGTTTGTCCCAAACTGTACTCAAGTGGCCTGAAAATTATGACACAATTTTTAAAACCTTTCCCAGTGTGTAGTATTTCATACAGTACACTTCTGACTAGAAAAGGGGAGATTCTTGTTGCTAGCCTCTCCTTCATGCCATCAGAGAAGGAATGATTGATTTAACACTGCATTGCATGACTCATGGCTATGAGCTTATGGTAGGGTAATGGGGACCCCCCTGAACGTCATACATTGTAAGGAACATAATAGTTGATAGAAAACTTGTTACCAGAACCATTTGCTTTCCTGGAATTTATTTTTAAATCCAATTATTTTTAATAGTAACTTGTGCACAAGTGTTTACTAATGGCTATGCTTTATTCCTTGCACATGCTTTATATATAATTTTCTACAGGACATTTTCTTTAAAAATTTTTGTAATGTTTATTTTTGAGGTAGAGAGTAGGGGAGGGGCAGAGAGAGAGGGAGACACAGAATCTGAAGCAGGCTCCAGGCTCTGAGCTGTCAACATAGAACTCGGTGTGGGCTTGAACTTAGGAACTGCAAGATCATGACCTGAGCTGAAGTCGGATGCCTAACCAACTGGCACCCCAGGACATTTTCTTTTAAGAAAAGTGTGTGTGTGTTTTGGTGGGGTGATGATGGGATGCTATCTTAGTGTTTTCCCCCCACATGCTTGAATACCACATGGTCTGATACCTAATTATCTGACTTTTGAAAACAACTTTTATTTACTGGGCTGCAAAATAGTGAAAGGGTCAACTATGGTACCCAGTTAAGCAAATCTTTTGCTTTGGTCAGCTGAAGGGAATGGAAAATTTATTGTACTTCTATTATAACTTCTCCATCAGTTTCTTGATAAGTGATAGAAGTAATACACACACATACACACACACATATATATGTATATTGATACTGAAAAAGACAATTTTAAGAACTTTAAAGAAGTATGTATAACTGCAATTTCTGTAGTTTATTCCTATGTATTCTGTATTTCATGGCTTTGCTTTTTATTGCCTTCACTGTGAGTTAATTCCATACTAAGCTGGCTATATAATATGCAAGATGCTGGGATAATGTAAGCTGCTCTTAACAATTGATCACAATTCATTTTAAATTAGTGAATTCATTTAAATGAATTAATTGAGCCATTATTTATACATAGTTGATTCCAAACTTCATTGGGAATAGAGTAATGAAAGAGTTGGCCCTGATAATTTTGGCATCTCCATAACTTAGGACAAGGAATGGACCATTTCCTCTCTCCTCATATAGTGACCTCATAATTTCTCTAATTACCACTGCATAGAAAAATCATCGTGGTGTTGAGTTGTTGACAAATAAACGAGGGGATTGAGTTGTAGCATTGCATAGCCCAGAGAAAGTTGGAGTTTATCATGTGGCAAGGGAATTTGAATTGTTAGAGTGAGGGTAATGCAAAACTACTGGCCTAGCACAGGAGAGAAGCCCATACTACTTTAGGAAGATTTGTGTTTCACCTGGTTTCCATCAGCCTCTAATCACTCTAACTTCATACAGTTCCCCTTGGCTCTGTATTCCTAAGGCATTTACTTTATTCTTTATCTTCTATAGATTGATCTCTATTTTTCCTCCTGTGTGAATTCTTAATAAATAACATTTAAAATATTTTCTTTGCTTACAGTCAGACTGAGCTACAGGTGGGCAAAGGTAATGGCCAAAGAATTTACTAATTAGCATGTTGTGGCAATGGAACTGGCTCTAGAGGTCCCCGGCTGTGTAGACCCTTTAGTTATTGGATTGTGGGAATGTCCAGGAAGTGCTTGAGTTGGGGCTGGAGTAGCCAAGGGCAGTCATGATTTTCTAATTACTCTGAAGGTATTTCAGTATCTTAGGTAGACTTTTAGCCAAAGATAAGGGAAAATATTATTAACGGTAAAACTCAGATGTCTCAGACTTTGGCCTGTGACTAAAGTCATGTCCTGGTTTGACGTCCAAATCATTAAGACACAGTCTTCCATGTCTCAAGCCCACAAAGACTCAGACTTTGATTATGTTTTTCTCCCTACATGTCTTTAGAAATATTCTAGATGGCAGGTGGATTTGGTTCCATGGATACTTCCAGGTTTTAGTTGCCTCCCACAGGCAGCCTTTAGCTTCAGACTGCTGAACCATTCTTTAGTCATTTCTGCTACTGGGAAACTACCTTCCCTTAGACAGCTACCACTTTCTCTATGCCCCTTTACTTAAGGTGTAGGCCAGGATCAGGCTTATAATTCCACACAGTTAATGACTGAGGACAGCTTCTAGTGTTTATAATACTTGACAAAAACTTAAAGGAAAAGCGGAGAAACTAAAATCTAGAAATTAAGGTGCTTCCCAAAGTCTGTTGGTTACAGATGTCCTCAGAATCTCCAGTGGGTCCCTTATCTTTGACATGTTGGAGGGAACAACCACATCTAGCAGGTAGCTTTTGAATAAGGTTCTTCTCAAAACCTGGAACTCCGTTGTCTAAAGCCCAGAGGAAGGAAAATACCATCTTCTCCTCCAGGGCTAGGATGTCTTCATTGATTATTTCCCACCAACTGTAAGACCACTTCCAGCTTTCACAATTTCCCAAGTTAGGACCTCTTTCTTATAGATTACCCCACAATCAGGATGCTAGAAGTCCACTCCAGGTTACCCTGAGAACAGCCCCATCAGCCCTTTTTAACCCTTTTCCATAGCCTGGAAAGAAGGGAAGATGAAAACTTCTGCCTTCTTATGGCTTCTCCCAGTTTCCAATTAGCAAGTACTGAGCAAGAGCATTTGTGTGCATGTCCTGAGAGAGAATAATAACTTTTGGTATAGATGAATTTAAATCCTAATCTATGTATAAAGTCTAAGCAGATATTATCATTTGTATAAATTTGTAAAATTCTGCCCGTTTTCTAGCACTCTGACCACGAGAACAGGAAAGGAGTCATAAGTACCTGCATTCACATCCCTTCATGGCCTTCAGTTATCCTCCAAAATAAGAGACAGACTGTAATCTTAGATGGGAATAACTAAGACCATTACCCAGCTTCTAAACCACCCCTCCAACAAAAAATAAAATTTCAGTCTTTATCAGATATTTTGTTGACATTGATGAATTTTATTTGTAATTAAGGAAAACTAGAACTACAGAGAAAATTCTTACCGGAATTGTTGCCTTGAGTACACAGAACATGAAATGATGATATGTAGGAGATACACATGGCCCCGAGAGTAAAAATGTCAAAAAGCCATGGCTGTATTACCATGATGGGGCGGTTGTAAACAGGTAATATTAGACTTTTTGTGTGTAGGAAGAATTACAAGCCTGTGCTGTTTTAGTACCTAAGATCTATTTTATCACATGTATTGGGATGGTATTTACAGATATTAAACAGGGGTCCTCTTCCTGAATTTCTTTAATTCCTTTATCTCTTGGGCAGCAGGGACAGATTTCTGTAGGTACTACACTTGGGTATGACAGATATGGTGGAAATAAGGGATCATTGGTCAGCTTTGATTTTTGTATAGCCCACAATGGAAACCATAGTCTGGTTTAAAGCTTTCATTTGCAAGAGGCAGGATTTTTGAAATTTAAAAAATGAACATGTAGGTTTCAAAGAGCTAAATCTTGGAGGACTAAATAGTGTTTATTTGCTTTTACTAAAAGCTAAAGCAGTGGGCAAAGGGAAACTAGAAACTATGCATTGGTGCTTTAAGTTTATATGCAAAAGTAATATAAAGGTACTTCTTACATTGCATTGATGTGTTATTGCCAAAGCAAGTCATAATATCTTATAAAATGGGCATAATTTTGCATAATTTAGCAAGTCATAATATCTGCTTATTATTCTTTATAATCTTGATCTGTAGATTCAGTGCAATCCCAATCCCAGAAAGTTACTTTGTGGATTTTAGCAAATTAATTATAAAGTTTATATGGAGAGGCAAAAAGCACTTAATAGCAAAGACAATGTTGGAGAAGAGCAAAATGGGAAGACAGTTACTACTTGCCTTCAAGACTCCTTATAAAGCTGCAGCAATCAAGACAGTGTGGTTATTGGTAAAAAAAAAAATAGACAATTAGATCAGTGTAGCAGAATAGAGAGCCCGGAAATAGACTCACATAAATATGGCCAATGGAAATTTGACAAAGAAGCAAAGGCAATACAACAGAAAAGACCATCTCCTCAACAAGTGGTACTAGGAAAACTGGGCATCCACATGAAAAGAAAATGTAGACAGACTCTACACTCTTCACAAAGAAGTAGATCAAATACCTAAAGTAAAACAGCACTATAAAACTGCTAGTTTATAACCTATCTAGACAACGTTGGATATGGTAATGACTTTTTAGATAAAACACCAAAGGCCAGATCCATGAAAGAAATAATTGATAAGCTGTACTTCATTAAAATTAAAACTTTCTACTCTTTCAAAGACACTGTAAAGAGAATAAAGAAAAGCCACCCACTGATAGAAAATATTGGCCAAAGATGTATTTGTTAAAGGACCTTTATCTAAACTATACAAAGAACCATTAGAACTCAGTTACCAAAAAAAAAAAAAAAAAAAAAAAAAACTGATTAAAAAATGAGCCAAAGACCTTAATATACCCTTAATAGATCAGAGAGGATCTTAGAGCAAACATGAGTATAGAAAGATGCTGTACTTCACATGCCATCAGAGAAATGCAAATTAAAAATGAGATACTACTACATACTTGTTAGAATAGCCAAGTGAAGATGTGGAACAGGAACTCTCATTCACTGCTGGGGGGAAGGCACAATGGCACAGGCACATTTTGGCTGTGTTATAAAACTAAACATACTGTTACCGTTTTATTCAGCAATTGCTTTCTTGTTATTTACCCAGAGAAATTAAAAATAGTTATGACTACACAGAAATGTGTACACAGATGTTTATAGTAGTTTTATTCATGAGTACCAAAACTCGGGAAGCAATAAAATTATCCTTAATAAGGTGAATGGATAGCCTGGGCAATGGAGGATTATTCAGCATTAAAAAAAAAAAGAACTATCAATTCATGAAAAGGCTAGTATTACTAATTGAAGGAAGCCAGTTTTAAAAGGCTACATACTTAATGATTCTAACTATATGACAGGCTGGAAAAGGGAAAATGTTGGAGACAGTAAAAAGATAAGTGGGTGCCAGAAGTTGAGAGGAAGAAGGGATGAACAGGCAGAACATAAAAACATTTTAGGGCAGTGAAAATACTCTAGGATGTGATACTGGTGGTGGATGCAAGTCATTATAAACTTGTCAAAACCTATAGAATGTGCAACACCAAGCACGAACCCTAATGTTTCAGTATGGACTTTGGATGCTAATGATGTGTCGGCGTAGGTTCATCAGTTGTAACAGATGTACCACCTGCGTGGAGGGGGGGTGTCCATAATGGGGGCAGCTATGCATGTGTGGGGAAAAAGGAGTATATGGGAAATGTGTATTTTCTGCTTAGTGCTGCTACAAACCTAAAACTGCTCTGAAAACCAAAATATACTTTTTTTTTTGAGAGGGAAAGAGAGAGCACAGATACATGGTGGGGGGGGGGGGCAGAGAGAGAGAGAGCATATATGAATCCTAAGCAGGCTCCACGCCTAGTGTGGAACCCGACACGGCGCTCTATTCCATGACTCTGGGATCATGACCTGAGTTGAAATCAAGAGTAGACACTTAATAGACTGAGACACCTAGGTGTCCCAAATTCATTTTGTTAAATACATTTAACTGATCCCCCATAGTGAACAGAATGGACATGTCCTCATTAATTGGTCGATCCCTCTCACACTCAACATTCATGTAATTCTGGCACAATGCTTACTGCATGTATTCTGTGTCTGACTTGACTTGTGAGAGCTGGCGGAACCACAACCTGTGAGATTCCTTCTGCAGAGAAATTTCTGGCTGGAAAGTCCACTTCTTTTTTTCTTTAGTCAAGAAGAAAACAGCCTGACAAGAAAAAAAAATCACAAAGTCAAAATGACAGGCAAGGAATGAAAGAATCAGGCCAGTAGTGATGTATGAAATGTCCTACTTTTGATTTTCCATGTAGGAAACACTTAAAATTGATTTTCAATATTTTCATCAATATTCTTAGCCACTACTGTCTATTTCCTGTGACAGAATAGATGTCCCATCTCATTCTAGTCTCCCTCCTCTTTTTTCCCTCCCTCCTTTCCTGAATAGTTAACACCGGCTGTCTTTTAAGTACCTTTAAATATCCTTTAAATGCAGTTTAAAAAGTAACATGTTTGCCTATTAATCCAGCAGCTACAAAAGACGTGAAAATGCCTAAGAATAGTTGAGCTTAGCACTCAGTGTAACACAGGCCTTTGAATTTTAGATTTGGTAAAATGTGAAATGACATTTCATAGAAGTAGAAAGTGATATTTACCTTAGTTTCTTTTTTTTTTTTTTTTAATATATTGTCAAGTTAGCTAACCTACATCGTATACAGTGTGCTCTTAGTTTTGGGAGTAGATTCCCCGGGTGTCCTAGTTAAGACACCCAGTGCTCATCCCAAGAAGTGCCCTTCTCAATGCCCATTACCCATTTTCCCCTTTATCTTGCCCCCCACCCATCAACCCTCAGTTTTTTCTCTGTATTTAAGAGTCTCTTATGGGTTTGCCTTCCTCTGTGTTTGAAACTATTTTTTCCCTTCCCTTCCCCATGGTCTTCTGTTAAGTTTCTCAAGTTCCACGTATGAGTGAAAACATGATATAGTGTTTTGAAGATTGCCCTTTGGAGGGTGCCTGGGTGGCTCAGTTGGTTAAACGTCCAACTTTTGATTTCAGCTCAGGTCATGATCTCACCATCTGGGATAGAGCCACACATGGGCTCTGCACTGATGGTGTGGCGCCTGCTTGGGATTCTCTCTGTCCCACTCTGCCCCTCTCCCTGCTTGCACATAGTCTCTCTCTCAAAAAAAAAAAAAAAAAACAAAAAAAAAACAGTAAAAAATAAAAATAAAGATGGCCTTTTGGGAGAATTCTTGCTGTGTCCTAGGGCTTCCCACATGTGCCCTGGATGGAGTCCTGTTAGGTTAGAGACCCACCTGCTGGAATCATTTCAGGAAGTCAGCCAACCATTCCCTGGGGTCTTCCTAATAGGTCCCCCAACTGGGGTGGTAACTCAGTCGGATGCATTGTGTATGGCAAATTCAGTGAAGCTGATTAGAAAAATGCCATGGATTTGACTTTCTTGTTGTTTCCAAGGAAAACGATTTCCAACTCGTTACCTAATGCAGCAGGGCTAGAGCTGTACAAACTACCATTTGTTCCTCCCTTCTGAAATACAATGAATGTTTCAGTATACATGGTGGGTCAGGGTTGTCGTTTCCATATTTAAGCATTAATTTCAATTTAATAGGATGGGAGATAGAAAAAGAATTTGCAGCAAGGTTTGGCTCACTTCATCTGTGCAGTATGTCAATGGCTATGTCACTGAGCTGTCCATTAGTTTGTGGTCCTGATCACTAAATGCAATTGGTAATGGTCAATCACATTTCTCATCAGACAGTGTTATCCAAACCATGTTCTCCTCTGGGTGGCACTGTTTGGGTCATCTGTTTTATCAGGACTGCAGACTACAGTGTGTTCTTTCTCTTATTGCATTACCAGGAGGTTGTTTCCCATCAGGTAGGCCTTTTAACTCCTCAAGAGCATGACCTTGACTCTGTACCAGCTTTTAGTCAATCCTTTGAGATGTTCCTCTGAAAACCCACAGGCCTTGAGAAGTGGTACAATCTATAAATAGCGTTACTGCTCTCTTTAATGAAAGTAATATGGCGTTTCTCCATTTTAGGTATTTTCATCTGTATCATAAGTGATTTGATTCTAAACCTAGAGTAGGCACAATCCAAAACAACCAGCTAGTTTCCTCCCGTTACTTTCTATGAAACTCCCATGACAGGAGGTACTTAATACATATTAACTTGCATTTGCAAGGAGGACTTTGCCAACTCATTAGTGTTTCCGCATATTATATTCTTCTCTGTAACCCGTCGCTGTATCTCTCTGACTTGGATTTAGTGTTAGAAAGTGTTACGGCCAACCTTGTGTTTCAGGGTAGATTCCTTTCTCTGGAAGTCAGGGTTACTTTTAAGAACTCTTTGCCAATCTGTTGGCTTATATACTAGAAAAAACTCTCTATTCTATAGTTGTCAAACTTCTGAATACAACCGGGTCATTTAATGATCCTTGTAATTGGTCATTATAAGAAGCAGGGAGTGTTAGTGCCTTGTCCGGTGCAAGCGTGCATTAGGCTAGCGAGTCAAGGGTAAAATACAGTCTAGGAATTGGGAAGTCTAGGATTTTTTCAATCTGTCACAAATTTCTTTGTGCCTTACTTGTGTAACCTGATGCATAGAATAATCTTTAAAAATCCAACAAGATGTTAGACTTTTCAGATATCTTTCTTTTAAAAAGATTCAAAGTACTCTGTAAATGTGAGGTATGGTTATGTTTGCATCTTGGCTTACTAGCATACCCACCACCAAAGCCTGTCTGATTTCACTGGCCCTTTGCCCTCAGCAAGTGGTCTTCTGCAAGGGGAGTGACTGTGCTTGATCCATTGCCCTGAGGGCCTTTTGAGGAGAGAGAAGGTATGTGTAGATGCTAGAAACACCAGCCCACATTTCTCCTTCTCCTATATTTTCATTTTTTTTTTAAATTTTTTTTCAATGTTTATTTATTTTTGGGACAGAGAGAGACAGAGCATGAACGGGGGAGGGGCAGAGAGAGAGGAAGACACAGAATCGGAAACAGGCTCCAGGCTCTGAGCCATCAGCCCAGAGCCTGATGCAGGGCTCGATCTCCCGGAACGCGAGATCGTGACCTGGCTGAAGTCGGACGCTTAACCGACTGCGCCACCCAGGCGCCCCTCCTATGTTTTCATTAAAGGGAGTAAGAACTTCTTTTTATTTATCTATTTTAACGTTTATTTATTGTTGAGAGACAAACACAGAGCGTGAGCAGGGGAGGGGTAGAGAGAGGAGGAGACACAGAATCCGAAGCAGGCTCCAGGCTCCGAGCTATCAGCACAGAGCCCGACGCGGGGGCTCCAACTCACAAACCACGAGATCATGAACTGAACCGAAGTTGGTCACCCAACCAGCTGAGCCACCCAGGCACCCCAAGGAGTAAGAATTTGTAAGGAAAACTTACATTCAAACACTTGGGCTGTTTGATTAATAATTGATGTATGGTTTAATCTAATTTCACTTGCTTAAATAATGTTGTGTGTGGGTAGCAATATGAGAAAGTGTTAAGTTGGAGTATGGAGCTAAAAAGAGAAAACAGGAGGACCTAGCTTGTAGCATCATCTGTTTGCCAAAGCTTCTAAAACTCCAGGAAGACCTTTCACATCTTCAGAGAATCCTTAATAAGTAGCATTTTAATGCTTTGAGAGACTTTAAAAAATGTCAATCAGGTCTTCAGTGAGACCAGTCTCTACAGTTGTCCCATCCAATTAGATAGCTGCTAACCACGTGTGGCTATTTAAATTAGAAATTAAAACTCACCTCCTCAGTTGCACTAGTGATATTTCAAGTGCTCAGGAAATGCAAGTGGTTTGTGCATTGCAAAGAATTGGAATGAAAATTTCATTGGACAGCATTCTAGAGAATGTGAGAATCAGAGCCTTCAGTCAGACAAGGGCACATTAGATGAGTGCTCAGTATTTTCTCTGGAAATACTTGTTTTGCTTTTTGTATATATTTGCTGCTCAGGTGTGTCCAGTTATAGAGCATGGCAAAGAAATGTTTTCTTATCAAATTAATAACAATTGAGAAAAGAAAAGGTATTGGTATTAATGGAATACTTCCTGTATGTTAGGCATTTTGTGCTAGGCATATTAAAAATATCACAGTAAGTCACCCTGCTAATGACACATGAGACCTGTGAGAGATGTTTTACAATTATCTGGGTGGTTGGTTGTTTTTGTTTTTGTTTTTTGTTTGGGATTTTTTTTGTATGTATATATTTTATTGTCAAGTTAGCTAACATACAGTGTATACAGTTACCTCAGTTTTGACAGATGTAGAGAAGACCCAGGTCCAGCGATTAACAAGTGAAAGAAAAAACTCAAATTTAGCTCCATTGTCTGACACCAAAGTTAGTCCCCCTAGCCATTACGTGTACGTGTACACAGACACACACACACACGGTTATTATGTCTTAAAATAAATACTACTTTCATTAGTACTTGCCAGACCCTAAGCATGAAGTATTAGATTTGCTTTTTCATGACTTATGTGGACTTAAGAACTAGATTGAAAAGAAGTGCTATCAAAGCAGGAATTGAACAAAATTTGCCATGATTTAAACTTCTTTTCCCATTTTGAATATCCTCCCTTCAGGACAAGATGAGAAACATTCGGTGTAAAATGCATGTAGATTAATACAGTCTTCAAAGACACTGTAGCAAAAAGATGTAAAAGGGAAAACAGCAAAAAAAAAAAAAAAAAAATCAGTCATTTGCTCTAATTTCCTGGTTGTGAGGAGCTTCCCTGTACTTGACACACACAGCTTGAGAAATTCAGTTCTCAAATAAACCATCTGGGACACATAGGGAAGAAAGGCCAGCACATCTCAGATGTGTGCACAGACTGACTCAATTTCAAATGATTAAATGGCTGAGATGCAAAGAAGAGAAGCATGTAGCTAGTAAAGCCTTTTCTTATGAACATGGTAATGAAAGATGCTTTCACTATAAGATGTCAGGCATAGCTCATCACCAAGAAGGACTTATTTCTGTAGTGACAGAGTTTTTAGAGCCTGGATACAGCCTGTTGGATGGCTGAGAAGTCTATCTGGGGAGCAGGAGAAGCATTGTGGTTGAAAATGCTGGCTCTGGAGCCAGACAGACTTGGGTTTGAGTCCTGACTCCACCACATACTTGTTATGTGAACTTGGAGAAGTGACTCAACTTTGAAGAGCTTTGGTCTTCCCCATCCGAAGATGGAGACTCTACAATCCCCACATCATGGAGTGTTGTAGGAACCAACAGAGATGCTAGATGTAAACCACTTGGCACCCTGGCTTTGTAAAATACTCAGGGTTAGCTATGTATTATTATTACTACTATCATCATCAACAAGTCCTTTTAACTAAGACTGAATTGGCTCATTTAGCTAGATAAAACCTGTTAATCTTACTTGCCCCCTCAGGATTCATAAAGAACAAACCTGTACGGTAATCAACCCTTCAGTTGGATCTAGGTCTCTTGACTGTTCCTCATGTGACAAGATTCTCTAATGTGATTCTATTTGGGGTAGTACTTGTACTCCTCTTGTGCATTAATGATTAATGTTCATTTCAAAAAATGTGACTCTGAAGATGGAGTCTTGCATTTCAGGCCCAGTGTAACACAGAGTACAATGAGATCATTACTTCCTGGAATTTAGATTCAACATCTTTGTTAAAAAAGTTAGGTTACTTTAGTTCCTTCAAAGGTTAGCCATAAAAAGACTTTCTCATTACAGTAGATGGAACAGACATAGTTTTCTATTTCTCCCACCATGATTTCTCTCATTATGATTAAAAATCTTCGATATTCTGTATGCAAGTAACATAAGGAGAGAAGTTAGACCTGCTAGGGAACTTGGGACCCAACAAAAAGGTGGTGAGTTCCCTGGTTTTTCTTTTTGGGATTTCATTTATCTCAGATTGGGTTCTGGAGAAGCTGAAAATGTAGAAATGTCAATGGATACAGACCTTAAAAAGCCCCCCAAAAAGCCTTGCTCTTTTTAGCCAATGACTGGGAGGACAGTGAGAGATCTGTCATAGCCTAGTTTCTTGGGCTGCCATAACAAAATACCCGAAGCTGGGTGCTTAAATAGCAAACATAAATTTCTCAGAGTTCTGGAGGCTGGAAGTCTGAGATCCGCATGCCAGCATAGTCAGGTTCTAGTGAGAACTCTTCCTGGCTTGCAGAGGGCTGCCACTGTTGTCTCCTCCCATGGTGGAGAAAGAACAAGCTGTCTGGTATCTCTTCAGATCAGGCCACCAATCTCAACAGACCAGGTCTCTCTGCCCTTCAGCTAATTACCTTCAAAGGCCCCATCTCCAAATGCCATCACATGGGAGTTAGAGCTTCAATATAGGAATCTGGGGGAATACAGTTATTCAGTTCATAATACCCATCTTGCTGAGATGGCATTAGGGGGGTGCCTAGTACAGTCAAAATTTTCACAAAGCCCCAGCAGTAATGAGGTCACCCCCACTTCTAATTCTTTACAGAGACCACACGGGGACCAGTGATAAAGCACATTTACCCCTCCCAACCAACAGGTATCATTACCAGTATCAGGAATAAAACTGGGCATAGTGACCAGGAAGACCTCAAGAGGATAGTATGAAATTGCTATGGCCAGGTCTTCAGACATGTTTGACAACTTAGGTGAAATCTACCATTTTTTCAAAAAACACAAACTACTGACTGACACAATGTAGGATGGATATTTTGAATAGCCCTATGATGATTCAGGGAATTGAATTTCTAATTAAACAGCTACCCATAAAGAAACCCCTGGACCCATATGGTTTCAGTGGAGAGTTTTATCAAATACTTGATCAAATATTCCATGAAGAATAAACATGAATTTTCTGAAATCTCTTCCAGAGAATAGAAGGAACATTCACTTATTTTAGGCCAGTTATTCCCTTGATAATAAACTCAAAGACAGCACAGAAAAATAAAACCATATCAAGAGAAAGAGAGTAACATCTCTCATGAACTTAGACACAAAAATTCTCGATAAAATTTTGGCAAATTGAATCCAATGATTTGATTAGGTGGGATTTGTTTCATGTGTGCCAGATTCTCTCATCAATTCATATCTTCAGTGTCCTCATACTTTCTCTGTTCCTTCCTTGAAAATCCACCTCTCCACAATGGATGATTCCACTCTACATCTGTATTTATTCTCTTTTATTTATGGTTCTCAGTTCAATTGCCATTTTAACCATATCTCTAGTAAGAAATGGCTTAGCTCTCCTGTCCTAGGAGACTCAGGCATAAATGAAGCTAGAAGGTGATGACTTTTGAGCAAGGAGCCCTCCTTCCCTGAGACTCTGGAATAGGCTATTTTAGGTGGCTGGACCTACTTGAAGAGCCCCTAATATGGAGTGTCCATATTGGCACCCAGAAGCTTCTGGGGGCCAGGATTTGTCCATTTTAATTGCTGAGTCTGTGGTACTTAGAATTGCTTTTCATTATAATTTCATGTCTTTCCTGATGATCTATTCTTTTTAGTCAAATCCACAGATAAGTTTATATCGTATAACTGATTTCTGTTGCTCATCTGTGGTGTCTTCTAAGAAGGCCCCATTTGAAGAGCAAGGCTGAGGGAAACTGTTCCACTCCTTCATCTTGCTTCCTTCCTTTTGAAGACCACATCATTTGTGAGCACTTAAGCTTTAGGTCAGTGGCATCTCCTACATCTAAAAATCGGACAAAACTCCCCTCTCTCCCTCTCTGCCCCTGCCCGACTTGCATGCATGTGCTTGCTCACGCTCTCTCTCTCAAAAAAAATTTTTTTAATAAAATCAGGCAAAACTCAATAGTATCTCTCCTTGAAGAGGTGACATTCACTCCAGTGATGCCTTTTCTTCCAAGACTAAGCTGTTACTTCCACTGCCAAGAGTTGTACACAGTAAAGAAAGTGACAGCAACTGAACACCTCACTCTCAGCCCTGAAGCACATGCCTCCTCGTTCTCCCCAAGTCCCCAACATCTTGTCACCAGCACCTAGTGCATCACAGGATAAGTGGAAATCTTTTACTGTGGGTTCCTCTTAGAAAGGAGTCCATTCCTGGGCAGTGACTTGTTCTTTATTAAGCCCAACTCGAAAACTAACTGGGTTGTGGTAAGCTTCTTATCAGGAAATAGAATCCCATTATTTCTTCCAAATTCCTTTGCTTAAAAAAAAACCATAAAAATGTGGATAAAACTAAATTCAGATGGTAGGTGAGGGATTTCTGCTTGATTTGTGTAAATTTCAGGGCTTTTGGGGAAAACTGAAGAATAATCAGGATTGAATCCAGATTTTGAAGAAAGAGGACATAGTGTTTTGGGGAGGATCCCTCCAGCCCCTCCAGAAGTACAGTGGAAGGAGATCTCTCTGAGATGCTGATGGGGCACGAAGGTGACCTCACCTATGGAGCTTGCTGTGATCCCTGAATCCACCCAAGGAAACCTGTCACATCTCTGTTTTGAAAGTCTCTGAGATTGGGATTTCAAAGCACTAGTTAAGATTTTTACTTTATTTTCAGTTTTCTTAATATGGACAGTTTCTCCCCCAAGAGTAACTACGTTCTAAGAGCATGAGGCAGAAGGAGACTTTGGAAGCTTATTTCTGTTCCTTTTATCCAGAACAGGGCACCAGACACTGGGGGAAGCAGGTGGTGGCAGGTAACATGTAATTTTGATAGTAGGATTGATGGACAGGGGCGCCCTGCTCCATTTTGACTTTTTGGGTGATCTAATAGGCAGATCCAGTCGGGCTCTTTGGGGCTCACAAGGAGAGGAATTCTCTTGTGGAGGCTCCTGTGAGTGGTTTTCTGGAAACTTCATCTCTTGACCTGAATGTTGACTGCTGTGTCAAGCAATAACTGGGAGTTTGGATGATTACTCCCAAGTTGTCAAACCCTGACCAGGGGTCTTTCCTTCTACATCTGTCTGTGTAGCCTACTCCTCATTCTTTTTGGTTCTCTGAGTTCTTTGGCATGACAGGTGGCTTATTTGAGATCACAGATAATTGTGTTTTAGGGTCTATTCTCAGCCTAACATTTTGGCTAACATCTTCCTGTGTCATCATTGTGGTAATTTACCAAGGTGAACTTTGAGTGATGTACATGTGTACTTACATGTAATAAATAGGTTCTAATAACGTAAGTAATCTTATATCTTATAATTCTGCACACATTACTTGAGTGATTGCTTCAGCACCCTTGACCCAGAGGTGGCATCCTTAAAGTGTGTCATGGTATAAAAAAAAAAGGCAGCCTGGGGTAACCGGGTGGCTCAGTTGGTTAAGCATCTGACTTCGGGGCTCAGGTCATGATCTCGCAGTTTGTGAGTTCGAGCCCTGGGTCAGGCTCTGTGCTGACAGCTTGGAGCCTGCTTCGGATTCTGTGTCTCCTCCTGTCTCTAGCCCTCCCCTGCTCATGCTGTTTCTTTCTCTCCCAAAAATAAACAAACATGGGAAAAAAAGGATGACTGCACAACTTGAGAAATTTTCCACAAAGCCCTATAAAACACAGCAAAAAAAAAAAAGTGAAAATAATTCATGTTCTGGTGTACTACTTTGTAGTTTAGGCAGTGCTTTCATGTACGTTATATGGATTTCCATGAAAAACTCAGTGTGGGAGGCAGGATGTGTTTACTCATAATTAATAATGAAATTGAGTTTTAGAGAAATTAAACAGCTAGTCTAAGGTCACATTGTTGGAAATTGCCTGGTTTGCCCAAGTTCTTATTTCACAGTCCAGAATCTGCCTCTCCCCTATCTCTGCTCCCTTCTTAAAGATAAGTACTGTCAATACATGAATGAAGTCCATTTGGAGCTGCAATGGAAAGGGCGGAAGGAGCCATGCAGCCTCTGTTTTCACCCTCATTGAGAGCTGCTTCTACATCTGTGCCCTCTTCTGTCTTCCCTGAAGGAAAAACAAAGGATAGTATCATTTTCATCTCATGCTTGACACACAGTAAGAAGTCAAATATTTCAGTGTATGAGTGAGAGTGAATATATGAGTTACAGATTAGATTTCACAGAACAGGTGATGGAAGAGTGGAGAGACCAAGGTAACTACTGGGCCAGGAAGAAATCCAAGTTGGCCCCATGTGTTATCTCTTATACCCAATTTCTTTGTTCTCTGTAGGTAACATCATGCTCAGTACTACACTCAGTGCAGATCTCCTAAGGGGGGGGGGGTGGGAAACTGTTACATGCACACTCCTCTGTCTGAGTTCATAACACAGTTGCCCTGGAAGCTCTAACATTGAACTTTATGTGACCTGCAGATACTGGGAAAACTGAGTTGTTTGACATGTGGATCTAAAAACCGCTTTACATATTCCAAGTGACGTAAGTCAGAGAAAGACAAATACTGCATGATCTCACTTATATGTGGAATCTATAAAAGTCAAACTGCTAGAAACCACATATGGGTGGTTACCAGAGGCCCGGGGTGTAGGGGAAATTGGACATCTTGGTCAAAGGGTACAAACTTGGAATTTTGAGGTAAGATCTGGGGACCTAATATACAGCATAGTGACAATAGCTAACAACACTGTATTACATGCCTGAAATTTGCTGAGAGTGTTGATCTTAAATCTCAACACACACATACACACACACGCATGCGTGCTCAACATGTGAGGTGATGGATCTGTTAACTAATTTTTAACCTTTATGTAATTATTTCACAATATATCCACATATCAAATCATCCTGTTATATATACACACACACACACACACACACACACACACAAACACACACACACCTTGAGCTTACACAATGTTATTTGTCAATGATATCTCCCTAAAGCTGGGAAGAAAACTAAAAAGCTCTTTACAAGTTCTAGAACATGGAATATACATTGGATATGTATCCAGAGTTTTTGGATTCTAGCCCAGTTCCTTTTTTATATTAAAACGTTTATAAAGTTAATGTATAAACACATACTCATTATCAAAAGTTTCAAGCTACAGATAAGTATATAGAATTAAAAACTTAAAATCTTGTTGTAGAAAATGCCTGTGTAATATTCCATAATATGGATGAACCATGATGCAACCATGGATCTTGGCATCATTTTTTCCAAGGTGACAAACCCTGTAGTGGTGGACATTTTCACACACGTCTTTGTGTACGTGTGCACGTATGTTGGCAGGATACATTTCTAGAGGCAGGATTTCAGGATCAAATGATAAAATCATAGGTAATTTTTAATATTTCCTCCTAAGAAGTTGTATCCATTTATACCACTCATTTTTCATACACTTGCTAGTACTGGATTTTATCAGTCTTTAAATTTTCTGTCAGGGTAACACAGTTTGTTACAGCAGTTTTCCCTGAGACCCTAGGGCAGTGTTTTTTGTTGAATCGTCTCAGCAGAATCTACAAAATGGGTTCATCAGTCCTACTTCAGCCAAGTTGTAAAGCTCAAAGAGGGAGCAAACGTGGTTAGTTGATTAGTACTTGTTTTTATGGCAACCCGGAGTAGAAACAGCTTCACAAACATGGCCTTTCAGGCCTTTGTTTTCATCCATTGAGACACGAAATTCTTCTTCATCTGTGTCTGTTCATGGGGCAGAAATTGTAAAGCTTTTAGAAGCATGGAGACTTCACATGCCCCCATTTCCACCGATATTCACTCAGTGATAGGCACAGCTTCACAGAGACATTCCTGAGGTGGGACTACAGTATTTACTCCAATTGTTCTGCGTCCTGTGAATGAACCCCCATTTTCTATATGGAGTTTTCTGAGAACCCACACTCATAGTTCTGAATAGGATCATGAAGTCCTCTTTAAAAAAAAACTAAGATAGTCTAAAAATGCTGATGTTAGATGACTGTGCTTCTTATCTGAACATGTCGGCGTTGTGTGACCATAGTCCCTTGTGGGGCACCATAGGTGGCTCAGAAATTTCACGTAGAAGTCTTGTGTGCTACAGAGGATTCTTTTCTGCCTCCTCAAAGAGGAGGAAGCTGGATGATGGTGATTGAAGTGCTGCATTACCCAGTATTTGAGAGTGTCATGGAGGGAACTTTCTAGCTGTTGACTATTGACAGGACAAGGCTGAGGCTCTATCTGTCCCCTTCTCTGCCTGGGGTGGATCCTAGGAGTGCCCTCTATTGTGGCCCATTGGAGAGGCTGAGTGGGAGACAGGAGGTATTCACATAAGCCAATCTGCAGTTGTTGATGGAGCATCTGGTTTGTGACCAATCCTGTGCTAGATGTGTGAGTTGAAGGAAAAAAATAAACAATCCTCCCCCACGCTATTTGGCACAAAATGGTCAGCAGAGAATTTAACATTTTGGTAGAACGTCATTTTTAATCTTACTGTAACCTTCCTGTTGCTACTGCTGTACTTGAAGTGCTGATTTTCTTAAGTTCTTAAACTCCTTCCCAGGTTCCTTTTACTAACATATACCCGCTGCCACGATGTTAGTCTTTGGGTAACTTCTGTTCAAAAGCCTTCAAAGGCTACTCAGTTACCAGCGGTTTAAAGTCTTAATTCTTAACACTTCTAATTCAAGGGTCTGCACTGCCTTCTCACCACTTTCTAGCCTTGAGCTTTTAGTGCTTTTGCACTGAAATTTGTTCCTCTTTCCATGTTAGCTTATGTGCAGTTTTGCCAATACCTTCTGTCTTTTTTCTGGAGAGTGCTCACCTCAAGGCTCCTTAAAAACTTTGATGGGTTAGGTAGGTGGTGGGCCTTAAGGAGGGCACTTGTTGGGATGAGCACCGGGTGTTAAATTTAACACTGGGTGTTAGTGATGAATCACTAAATTCTTCTCTTGAGATCATTGTGCTATATGTTGACTAAATGGGATTTAAATAAAATTTAAAAATTAAAATCACTACCCCCTCCATGAAGCCTTTCCTGATTACTTGCCATAATAATTTGTCCCCCTGTTTCTAAATTCCTACAAAATTTGGTTTGCATGTCTCATGATACCTAAAATCATGTTACAAGCACTGGTAGAGGACAAAAATCCAAAGCACAAAGATAAAGTGATGTTATTCTTTGTATGATCTTCTCAATAGCGGTGACTGGTTAATTCTAAATTCTTTTTAATGTTTGTTTCTTTTTGAGAGACCGAGACAGAGCATGAACAGAGGGGCAGAGAGAGAGGGAGACACAGAATCTGAAGCAGGCTCCAGGCTCTGAGTTGTTAGCACAGAGCCCGACACAGGGCTCAAACTCACTAACCATGAGATAATGACCTGAGCCAAAGTCGGACACTTAACCAATTGAGCCATCCATGTGCCCCTGACCGGTCAGTTCTGAAGACGAATGTTAAATGAATCAGTGGTCTTGAAATGTAGGAATTCAGAGGAGAGGGTTATCGGTGTAAGTTGAGGTAATTAGAAGAGATGGAAATATGAGACTGGATTTTTCAGGATTCCCCATGTAGTCACCACCCAGTGTCCATGTTTGTGGGGTTTTGTCTGGAGACCTTTGACGTCTTTCCTAAGGGTGCTTAGACACCAGTGTAGACAAAATCCTTGTCGGCTAAACTTGGCATTTAATATTGCAGAGTACCGTTTGTGGTGGGATCTGTTTGTGATTTGTTTGAGGCCACAGCACAGCTGCATAACATTTTATAGGCCCATTTTATATAGTGGGGTTTCTCATTTTCAAAGAGACTCATTAAAATCTTATTAAGCTATTAAGTATCCTCAAGGTGATTGTGTGGCTGTAATTACAAATGCTCCCTTCATGGCAGACTTTTAGGCAGAGGACCATTTCTACCTTCTTAAAGCAGGTTTTGATTTTAGGTTTTCCTCTCAAATATAACAACCTAAGTTTTAACTTCACCTTTTTGAGAAGAAAAAAAATTCTCATAGTATTCATTATATATAAAAAGAATTGATTTATTTGTGGGAAAATTACAGTCTCCTAAGCATTCCTGGAAGATTTCTGTGCTGGTGCATCAGGTTTCAGAGGGGGCAACTGTGAACTCTCCATATACTCAAGTGTAGGCATTTTCCAGAATGTTCCCAATGCTGCCCAGAACATCGCTCAAGTCTGTGTTGATCCAATGGCAGTAGCAGAAGGGAAGTCAGGGAATACAGTAACATGTAGTTGAGCCTCGGGCTGTTCCTGTAAGCCAGATCACTCAGAAACAGATTCCTAGCACACTTCAAGTGCACTCCTGCCTCTGTGCCTTTGTACTTATGGATCCTTCTATGTAGGATACTCTTTGTATAGATGCCCATATGGTTTACTTTCTCACTTAATTCTGTGCTGATGTGACTATCAGCCAGTGCTTTCCTGACTACATAAAAATAAGCATCCCTCTCCTCACCCCATCCTATTCCCGCAACCCCCCACTTTGTTCCATTTACCCTAATTTCACAGTACTTAACATTTGGCATAATATATGTATTTATTTTTTAATTCCATCAATTAGAAGTTATGCTCCAGAAAAGCAGGTGTTTGGTTTTTCTTTTCATTTTTGGTTTTGTTTTTTGTGTTTTTTAAATGCTTGTTTATTTTGAGAGCGTGTGCAAGAGAAAGTGAATCCCAAGCAGTCTCTGTGCTGGGTCTTACTAACTGAGATCATGACCTGAGCTGAAATCAAGAGTCAGACACTTAACCAACTGACCCACCCAGGTTCCCGTGTTTTTGTTTTTTAATTGTAATATTCCTAGGGTTTAGAACAATCCCTGGCACACATGAAACACTTTATATATATATATATATATATATATATATATATATATATATATATATATATATAATATAAATTATATTTATATATAGAATATATATATATATTATATAATATATATTATATAATGTTATAGAACATATATATTATATATAATATAATTTATATAATATATATAATATATATAGTCCCCCCTTTCCCTTTACAGAGGGGGGAAACGGAAGACCAGGGAGGTGGGTATGACCCCTGGGGTAGCTTGATCAGTAGTAAGGCTGGGTCTGACGCTGCTCCTCTGACTTGAAGACTGTGCCCTGTACCACATGACCAGATCCATATGAGGTGCTTTCTCACATTTTAAATCTTTGGACAAGAAAACAGGGAGAAAAAGTTTGTTATGAGAGAACAAAATCAAGATTAGTGTCACAGGATTTGATTGTTTGCCAGGGCAAAGAGCAGATCCCACATTATTGAGGACCCATGGATAAACCTGTATCTCCTCAGTGTATTTAACATATAGTGATGGTGGTGTTGTAACCAAAGCAATTGAGCAAACAGGAAACATACTGAGAAATCAATATCCCTTGCCGCTTAATAACCACATATCATTTTGTAAAATGGAATGCCACAGCATGGTGGCAGCTGATGCCATTTGTTCTTCATGGTGACATTCTGTGTGGTGTAACTACACATCATGCATAGTTAGCAGATGTTCTGAGTCCCTTCTAACAGGTTGATAGAAAAGTTTACCAAGAAACCTGCCTTATTTTGAATGTGTCTGTGAGCTCCACTCAGACACAAGTTGTGACTGTTTCACACTATGGTGTTACAATGGATCTCATTTTCTCTGAGGCTGGCATCAAGCTAAACCCGGCTCATGCATTCCTGATGATGCCTCTGTGCAGCTAGCAACTATGTGAATCCGTGCTATGTACTGTCCTTTCTCTATGTGGTTCTGGGGCCATTTCTGTGCCTGTAATCATTACCTTCTCTCTTCTCACTGCTTCGTGTCTTTTCTGTCTTTCATGATCCTATTCAAACTCACACTGGAGCATTATTTTCCTCAGACTGATCCATCATTCTCATACTCTGCTTCTGTTATCACGTATCACACTTTCCATAGCTATTGTGATTATATTACATTCCTCTCCATGCTTGTGAATGTTCTTCTGCCTTCATGTCAACGTCTACCACACATTGTGGGGGAGGATGGAAGGAAAGGATGAGACAGTGTCCTTCTCTCTAGGTGGTTGCAAGCTTCTTGTGAGGGAAGTCTGTCATTCATGAATCAATTAAAGGGCAATTAACAGTAAATCATGGAGCACTGACTAAATGTTTCCCTAGCATGCATGTGAGGGAAATGGAATTTGGTGTCTAAATCTGGATTTAAACTACTTGTTTTCCACTACTAGCTATATAACCTTGGACAGGTAACTTACTGTAAGAAATTAATCTTGGCCTCATCCCAAAGACCCTAGGTGCTATTTGCACCTCTAATTAGATCCAGGTTCCCCAAGGGCAGGAACCCCAGGAAGTTTGCCCAATTCTTGTTACAGTTGGACCTGACATGGGGATAATGATGAAGAAGAAACAATTGTTGGTCAAGAGAATCAGAAGGACACAGAGAAATCCTCCATACTTACAAAGGTTTTTTTCCAGTTGATTTTTGGAAATAAACCTTAGTCATCGATTCCTTTGACCTAAGCAATTGTTACTTCTTTGAGGATCTTCTTTTAAAGTACGTGCATGAGTTAGAGACTCTTCCATCCATGATACAGATGGCTCTGCCCATGGCTTGATGCTTGTCACCCACAGAGTACTGGCACAGAGGCATGGGAATTGGGAGATCCAGAAAGGCAAAATAAAAACACTCCTTAAAGTTTATCTTGGAGGGCGGCCTGGGTGACTCAGTCGGTTAAGCATCTGATGTTTGATTTCAGATCAGGTCATGGTCTTGCTGTTGGTGGGATCGAGCCCCTCATCAGGTTCTGAGTTGACAGTGTGGGCCTGCTTGGGTTTCTCTCTCTTCTCTCTCTGCCCCTCCCCGACTTGTGTTCACTCGCTCATGCTCTCTCTCAAAATAAACATTTTATAAAAGTTTCTCTTAATTCACAATTTTGTCCAACACTGTTACTACATATAAAAATTACACAGAGACCCACATGCCCTGCTTTGCCCTTATATGAGAATAAACAAGAAAAAAAATGCTTATGTGTATTTGGGGCTTGTGAACTCTTTATTACAGAAATAATTATTTAAAATAATTTTTTTTCTTAGGGAAGGTTTAGTAGTTTTTCCATGTTATAGAAATGTCAGCCTTGCTCAAATAGAATGTGTAATCGGCCCATGACAGAATCACTCTCCGAATATTTACTGAGAGTTAGTTTCAGAAAATAACTGGCCACTCTCAATGCAAGGTGTGCAAATGATCCAAAACAAATTGGGTTTCCTCTCTTTGAAAGTGTAGATGTAATGCAGCATGAAGGATGATGAGGCTCAATCTAGTGTAAAACCAGCACAGGCAAAAGGGCCTGATGATTTGTTACCAGTAAAAATCCGGTCGCTCCTGATGATTACATTAAAGTGAGGGCCCACACTGCCAGTGCTGGTGAAGTGACTTACCTGCCTCCTCCACATGTGCAAGAGCATGGGATGGACTTGGAACCAGGTGTCAGAAAAGACAGACACAACGCGATTTTCTCATAGCATTGATGTCTCGCTGCAAATCTCACAAGGACAGGGATTGCCCCTTACTAGAGGCAGAAGTCCAATCATCATTTCTAGAGAACTGGAATAGAAGGGCTAGAGTCACAGGGCTTTTCCAAATGTGTTTTCTCTATGTCACCTTGTGTTCTCTCAAAAATTTCTTGTCAACATCTAACAGACTTACTGGGGCAGGAGGGCGCTTGAATGGGCCCACATGGCCTGGAAATTTAAAAAAAGGACTAATTAGTGTCACATTGAAATAAGCTACATTACTCAAGTGGTGAATATTCTTCACCACAGTGTCAAGTGTATTCTCTTACGTGTTCCTCCCAGTGGCTCTGTGACTTAGCCAGGCCCAGAAGGAAATGATAGAATGTGGGAGATAGAGGGATCAATAGAGATCCCCTCACCCACTTCCCTCTTCTTATTGAGGAGCCTGCCACAAAGAAGTGAAACAAGCTTCACACTGACTGACGTCAGGTCTCTCTACACTGACCAGACTGTTACCACTGGAAACCAATAGAGAGGCACACAGCAAAGCAGGTAACATATGTATGTAAATATGTCGATTAGTGGTTAATTGGGTAGGGAGAAACAAGCTGTCTTAGTTCAAAAATATCATAGACCGAGTGACTTAAACAACAAATGTTTATTTCTCAGTGCTGGAGACTGGGAAGTCCAAGGTTAAGGCACTGGCAGATCTTGTGCTGACTCTGGTGAGGACCTACTTCTTGCCTTGTAGATGGCTGTCTTCTCCTTGTGTCCCCACCTGATGGAAAGCAGAGAGAGAAAACCAGCTCTCTTGTGACTCTTACAAGGGCATTTATCACATTCATGAGGATACTCCTATCATGACCTCATTTAATCCTAATTAGCTCACATGGGCCTAATCACATACTGTCACATCAGGGGGTAGGGTTTCAACACTGAATACAGGTAGGAGGCACAAACATGCAGTCCATAACAGGTGATTTCAGAATCTTGAGGAAGGTGAGGGTAGCTTTACATTATGGAAAAAAATTGCTGGGTGATTTTAATCCATGTACCCTTCTACCATTGTAGAGAAGATAACATTTCTTCCTTCAGTATTTTTAAATGTCTATCCCAAAACGTGTAAGGAAAATACATGAATAGAGATGTGTGTGGTGGTGGGAGAAGGGCTCACCTCAGTGCCCACTGATCAGGCATCTATCTATACAGTTGCTGGGTGACTGGGGGGTTTGGTGATGCTGTAATTACTGTATTTAAGGGCAGGTGGAGACTTTGCTTCCTGGCTGTCCTGGAAATTTATGGTTTAGGTGAGGTACGGCACAGTCTTTCTTGCATTCTCTTTGATTCTCTCTGATTACAGTGCAGCCTCCAGGCTACTGTCTCTAGGAAGATCAGTGTGACTCAACATGGAGGTATGGGGTGACCTTGGTTAGCCTGGCAACTGTAAGCGGTGCTAAGAGTTCACACAGAAGGCAGAGAATAGTCATATGAGTTGATCGGGAAGATGAGCATGTAGAGGAGGAAGTTTTCCTTGACCCTGACCCTCTCAGGATTCCTGGCTTGGGGTCTGCAAATTAAACTGACAAAGACACTTGAACAGGAGAAAAGCATACAAGGTTACTTAATATAAGATGTATGTGACCTTACAGTCTTCATAAGGAAATGAAGACCCCAAGAGATGATTAAACCTGAGTGTGTTTGTGTTAGGTTTGATGAAGAGTAGAAAATTGTAGGTAAATTAGCACCAAGAGTACGTGCTAAGTGTAATAAACTGAGGGGGAACTTAGCAAGGCCTGTTCTGATTCCTTTCTGTGTTTCTTTGGAGAAATAAGGATGTTCCTTTCCTCCAGGTATAGGGAGCAAGAATACTTTTCATGTGAGGGTTTTATGACCTGCTTCAGTGGAAGGTTAGAAAGTTCTTCTTCCATGTGCCGTTTCCAAGTTCCTTCAGGTGGATATGCTCAGTTTGCAAAGGGGTCCTATTTGGGACTAGCATGTCTTGAATCCCCTCAATAAAGAGGGTCTTGTTCTTGATAGTGAATGCTAATGCTTTGCTATGACTGCAGGCCTGAGTAATAAGTCAGGTTTGGGTGGACAGGTCTAGGTGATAGACAGAGTTAAGGGAGGTAGGTATAGCTTACTTCTTGCCCCTGAACAGGGCGGGGGGCGGGGGGTTGGCCTTGCTTGGAGTGACTTCTTTTCAGGTCCCCAGGTGCCTTGCTAGACCTGCTGACTCGGGATTCCTCCCTTCCCCAGCAGGTGTGACTGGTGATCTGTACTATGCCTTTTCTCCTAATTGAGATGGGAACCCCTAGGGATAATCTAAATCTGCATCCTTTGTGTGTCTTGACCTTTTCTGCACTTGGACATTTATCTCCTTTATTCTTTTACTCTGAAGATACAAATATTCCCCTACACTTTTGAGAGACAGGGGAGTTCTGCTAACATCAGCCATTTTCCCTGTAATCAGTACTCTAATCCCCATCGTTGAGAGCATCTCAATGATTTTTTTCAGATTCTCCTCTGACTTGAGGGTCTCCTAATATGTTATCCTGGGATTTCCATACAATTTATGAAACATTCTTTAACATTTTAGTGTGATCTGGGGAACCAGATTTAATCCCAGGACTTTCAAGTCTACTGGGCTAAAAATTAACTTTGCAATTAGAAGTGTGCTTTGACACTGGAATGAATTCTCACTGTGGGAATGCCTTTGAAAAGAGATCTGGCTCATTATGATTGATAGATTGGGTGGAGCTTCTTAGCAAGCTACTTCCTTCAGAAGTTAATGGAAGAATGTCTGTGTTCAGGGAATCACTGTTTGCTGGTAATTGAGGCAATCAGATATTGCAAATAGGTGAGCTGTGACCAAATGAACTCCTGAATGACAGCAGGGGACAGCATGTGGCCTCAATATTTATACTAGGTAACCATGATCACAAAAGCAGTCTCTTTTATTTTAAAGCAGAAGGAACTATTGTCTGTGGATAAAACTGGATTTAATAGCAAGCCACTACGAGCTCATGATTTTCCGAACAGAGCATTTTTATATAGATAACGAGAGAAATAAATACAGCCATACTACTTTTATAGATTTCTTTTTTTATTCCGACACTTTTTTTTTTTTTTTTTTTGAAAAGCACATCTTAAAGAATAATCCTAGTAAAATGGCTATTGTTGCAGGGGGAAATACCACTAAAAAAAACTTCGACCCTAGACTCTCTATTCTTGGTTTAAAATTCGTCAGTCCTTTCTGATTGTTTTTTTTTTTTTTTCCTGTCCCAGATTCCTCAGGTTTGAGAGCTAGAAAGATTGTTTAATAATGACATTTAAGTGACATTTTAAATAATGGATTCATACTATAGGTCAAGATATTATATAATGGTTATAATTTGGAAGCAGGCACAGGCAAATATTAGCCCTGACTTGTGGAATAGCTGGATGAAGAGAACAGAACACTCGTGTCTAAACAGCTTTTTTATGAAGGAGGAATAACGGTGTTGTCATCATCCCTTTCTTTCAGTAACTATGAATGACTTTGTACAAATATTAAGGCCTCCAATAGTTCAAGGTTCCCTTAGGTTCCTTCACGATTATTCATAAATCTAGACTCTCCTTTTTAAAACTGTTTTGCATATTACCAGTAATTACTCTGACACACCAATAGGATATACATAGTATGTCAACACTTTACAATCATGAACTCAATGAACTATTAACCCTGAATACTGTTACATTTATTATAGCAATCTCACATATTAAAAAAAAAACTGAGCCTCAGGGATGCCAATAACTTGTGCCAGGTCAGCACAAGACTGAGCTAAGGTTCAAACACAATTCTCAGGGACACAAGAGACTGTCACTGCACAGAGCACACTGCCATTCTCTACCAGCGTGTTAATGTGATGAGTTTTACCTGAGTTTTCTTAATTTAGGTTACTTCCTCCAGTGATTAGCTTTAAAATCTACCTATTTAATAACCAGCTCTAGAATTTTGCCAGAAGGGGACCTTAAGCTCCCTGAAAGTAACTGGATATTCTTTCCATGTCTTTGGAATACATTCATTCATTTAGGGAGTATCCCGCACAGTCTTATTAGGATGTTGTTTTCGTTAAAGAAAAAAGCCTGCTGAATAGGTGCTGAGTTCTGCATGTTGCCTATCTTCTGTCCTTGTTACTGAGTTGCTGCTGACATCTAGAACCATAGTATTCCCAGTTTCCACTCTGAACATTACAGGGATTTCTCCAGTCATCCAACGGACATTTGGCAAATCTGCTCCAGTTCATATTTAGACTGAGCATCGAGAGTAAACATGAAATCAACACAATAACTTGTATCTGACTATTTATTTAAGAACAAACATCACACCCCTGAATTCCATTCCATCTTTTGAAGGAACTCTTCCTGAACAAAGACTGATGCCTTTATTTTCTGAACACATATGTGTCAGTGTAGTAATGAATACAATATTCGGTGGAATGCATTTAATTTTTTTCCCTTCCTGTTGGAAACACAAGTTGAAAAAGGCATTTGTCATAAGAGGACTTTTATTCCCAGGGCTTTGTGTGTGCATTCATTTTAGGAATGTGAGGGACAGTGTGAAATCTTAGTTTGTGGGATAAGGTCCAGTGGGATCCACCAAACCATTCATGAAGAAATGCTCTAGAAGACCCATTTAGACCAACCTTCAACACATACTTGGTCCTTTAATCTTTGCCAACTGCCAACTGCTCTTTTATGAAGCCCAGCTTTACGGTTCTCAAAGAGCTTATTATTAAAATTGAGCTAAGCACAGCCCGGTATTCACCATCTGTTAGAAGCTGGATCAGTGCTGGTGTGTTTACAAACTCCCTTACACACTCTTTATCACCGGAATATATTTTAGGAATACTGCAGATACATCTTTTCTTGGTTATTTTCATTAAAACATGTTGGGTGACAATATAGTGTTCTTCTTGGTCAGCATTTGGTATAATGAATCAATAGGAAAAATATTTAAGCTTTGCTGGGTGGTTGACGTATAGATATCTTTACAATTTTTAAACAACAGCCAAACTGTTTTTACTGTATATGTCATAGCATTTCAGCATCTGTGTCTGGTGTGTGGGTTCTAAGGACCATTTGGATCCATCCATATGATGCCCAGATATCAGTTTGGTGAAAAATCTAGCCAACAATACCTATATGTTTTGTTGATATAACAAAAAAGTTATAAATAGTAAAAAATTAAAATTTTTCCAGAAATATGTTTAAGAAAAAGAATATTCGAATCAAGTGGATATTCTGCCTAACTAGGATTTACCATATTATGTTGAGATGACCAGTTGGCAAAGAAATGGGGTACAGTGAAATCAGTGTCCACCAAAATTCTGTTGAATATCATTGACAACATGTTTAACAATCTGAAGACCTCCCAAAGCTTTAAGGTCACCATCCTTCACCATCTGGGTAATTTAATTACCCAGAATAGATAGAAACAAGGATGTTGGTATTGGGTTGTATTTACTTACTTCAGGACATATCCTGGATTTTTTCCCCCTCAATAAATACCTCAAATCAGATTTGTGACTTGATTGTAGAAGCTCAGTTTGGCAAGAACAATATCGGATACTTGAACTGTAGTTCAGACAGAGAAAATGACAGGAGGAAAATTAAGCTGTAAGATACAGGTGATTTGGTCTGTAACCAGAGCCCTCACAACAAAATTTGAGGGGCTGCCTTCTTTGGTTACAAGGGCTTGTGAAGGATAATAAACACAAAGTTTTGGGAGGACGGACACCAAGATGTAAACAATTGTCGTTTTATGCATTATCCATGAGGAAGAGAGATACATTGTAATAGAAAATGATTCTCCAGCTTTCTCCCAGCCAGCCTCTTACAAGCCTTTTAACTCAACATTCTCAGGGAATAGCACCTAGTCTGATGTTCTGCTTAAATATATGTCTGTATAATGTATTTGAAAGCCTAATGTGTCTTGGGAGTATCCATTCTTGCTTTTTATGTGTAGGAATAGTAATACTTTAACTTTAGAAGACTTCCCCCATCTTTGCTCTCACTTGCTGTTCATAACTAATGTGAGGTGCTGTGAGATAGTTAGAATTCCTGTGCCCTGGTGGAAGAAAAAAACCCCAAACAAAAGAAATCTAAAACCAGGGTGGGAGGAAAGAAGTGTTTGGGTATCTACCAGGTAATAAAAAGCCACATTGGCCAGCCAAGGAGAAATAATGACATAGTTCACATTTTCTTAATGACCCAGAACAATGACATGGGGCATTAACGTGCATTATCCACGTGCATTTTTATTTAAGCTACATGTTAGATTTTTTTTTTTTTTTTTACTTTTTTCAACAACATTTTAAGGAATAAATATTACAGGCACTATTGTCTTCACTGGAGTGGTCACCTGTGTTGCTACTTCCGTGGGAGAGCTCTACCCATGCTTATTCTACCAGAGTGCCTGCATGGGAGGTCCTCCCCACCATTGCACTGAGGTCCAGGGGTCCCCATACAGATACTTATTTAAAAAAGGGGGGGGGGGCTTAATTCTCCTTTTTGAATTAAAGAGACTTCTCTCCATCCCTTTTCTTAGAAGATTGACTTTAAGAAACTTATAAGTTCTTTCTCTGGCTCTTTGAAATGTACATAAATCTTTTTAGAAACTGAGTAAGAATGTTGTCAGCTTTATGATCCAGGAATGTCTGTCTTAAGGACCTGGGAGCCATCTCTTTGAAATGTAAAAATCAAAGAACATAGTAGCCCTATTTTTCAGTTGATGTGGGAGGTAGCAGCCTAACTTCAGAAGTGCCTGGCCTCCAGGCTGCAAAACTACCTCCTATCAAAAAGATGTGGGAAGTTTATTGTTCCTTTGCATAAAACCAGGGGACTAGTATGGATGGGTCACTCCGATTTCCAGGTAAATTTGGGATAAATGATAGGCAGTAAATGGTGCTGCTGGCTGCTCTTACTTGAATACTAGTTGTTATTTATCTAGAGAACACATAGGGGGTAGGTTGTATCTGCCTGGGTATATAAAAGAGTAAGATTTTGTTCGGTCTTTGTGATTTCTTTGTGGATTATCTGTGATGTGCATCACATTCTGGTTTAATGTTTATTCAGTAATCAAATTTCTACCACCATTCTGAAGAGGTTTTCTGAGTTGGGAGAAGGTTTTGTTATTAATGATATTTACCCCAAAATTTCGTATGTAACTTGGAGGCTTCCTGGGGAAACATCCTCATTAGATGGTCAGATGATGTGGCAAGAAATCATTCAGTTCAGAGCTGACATCTTCTTATTCTGACCAAAATGACTCTTACTGACTAGGAGGTAAGTAAAAATGTTTTAAAATGTCCTTCATCTATATTCTCTACTCCATCTTCTTGTCCAGGCATTTCCCAGGCTCTCTTCCAGGGAAACTTTTTTGGATTGGTGTCCAGACTTCTAGACTTCTCCATCTAAGACTAACATCTATTCCACCCCGTGGCCAAATGAATGTCGCCTTTCAATCCTCAGAACATTCCCTTCTTCTCTCCACAGTTGCTTTCACATGGCTTTTCATAAAAGGTTAATAGCCAATTAAAACCAGGTAAACCATTAGCAGCACAAGACTTTATGAGGCTTTGCCTTTCAAAATCCAAAATGACTGTCAAGGTGGTGAGGTGGCAGTAGTGAAGGTATTGGGGAAAAAGAGGGTGGTTTCTCCAGGTACAGATTAAATAATTAAACAACATTGAAATGTTCATTTTTTCCCCCCAAAGAATTTTCTAATGGTTTTTCAAGTGCATTTATTTAAAAAAAATTTTTTTAATGTTTGTTTATTTTTGAGACAGAGAGAGACAGAGCATGAATGGGGGAGGGTCAGAGAGAGGGAGACACAGATTCTGAAGCAGGCTCCAGGCTGTGAGCTGTCAGCACAGAGCCCGACGCGGGGCTCGAACTCACAGACCGTGAGATCATGACCTGAGCCGAAGTCGGACGCTTAACCGACTGAGCCACCCAAGCGCCCCTCAAGTGCATTTAGATAATTGCTTCACATTACCTGAATCTGTGTGGGCCTCTTTTGGAGCCGGATTTGTTTGCTTTGTAATTCACATGGTCCAGAAACTGCTTTCCCTCTGTAATAGTACATCTTGATTTCAAAGTGATCCTCACAAATTTGGGCATCTCCTTGCCTTGATGCTCTATTACCCCTCAGTAAAGTTATTGCTAAACATTAAAAGGCTCTAAATTATTTAAGCAATATTTATATCATTTGGGTAAAGTTTCATTTTATTAAATGTCTCTAAGTGTAACTTTTCATTACTTTCTTTGGCTCCAATGCAGAAAATGCCTAGCAGGTAGGAGGCTTTCCCCTCTTGGCAACCATGTGCAGACTGGCTTCTTCTGGGTTTTGTTTGGTGTTTTCCCAGCCATAGAGTAACACATTCTTCTTAACGTCTCAGTATGAGCTCATGCTGGAGAAGCTGGGTGATAGCCTTCTATCATGCACTGTTAGGTATTCACCTTGACTATTTGTAGTGCTTCTATTTTTTTCTCTGTGTGCTGTAACATACACCAGGCTGCATTATAATTTGTCATTATATCACTATAATTTGACATTTCTGAGTCTTTTACTATATATAAAATGTTGCATGGGCTTTTTATATACATTATTTAATTTATAAAACCACATGGATAGGTACTATTTACATGTCTCTTAACTGGAAAAGAAAACCAAGGGTTAGTAAGTTGAAGTAACTTGCCCATGGTCACATGGTAGAGCACCCTATTTTGGTTCCAGAGCTGGGCCTTTAACTATATCGCCATAGTTCTGTAAAGTAGATCGGGTTTGTATTTAGTTACTAATAGTAAATGGGTTCAAGTTTGCATTCATGAAACCAGAAGCTGAATCAGTATTGCATAGTAATTAAGAATACAGCTCCATTGTCTGAATGCCTGTGTTGGTTGTTTCCATTATATCATCGTATTATTAACAAATAAGGAGGTTAAAGATACTCCTCGATTTTGGTAAGGGAACATTTTCAGCCCAGGATATGGGTGTTCTGACACCATGCTTTTTGTCTAGATTATTGCCATGGAAGGGGTCATTTTGTTTCTTGGAGGCTGCTGTCCCCAGAACCCTCTCAACTTACCAAGGCCATCCATGAACTCAAAATCATAATTTGGGGTAAGAAAATGAACTCAGCTTATCTTAAAAAAGACCAATTTTTGACCAAAATATGAAATGAGTTCAAAGTAATATCCATGAAGAAATAGACCTCTGATTTTGTGACATTGAGTGAAATCTAGACATTGTGTGATTTCAATTAACTCATTTGCTACAATAAGTTTAGAACACATTCTTCAGAGCATATCCCAGGGATGTTGTATGGCACTTTCAAATAAAAATTCAAATAATAATTAAATTCCCAGATTTGTACAATACTGAATAATAATCTTCAATGGGTTATTATCAGAATCTGACAGGAGGGATATCAGTCAAAATGAGAAGATGAAAGAAAATTTGTGCAGTCCATGAAAGCAAGAAAATGACTAACACAGGGCTTTTAAGCCATCTATTAGCTTTATGAAAAATAACGCCTCTGTCTTGTCAGCCTTATATGATGGCCACCCCTTAGCAAAATGCATCCTGGATTTGAACTGCAAAATCTCTTTAATGCCTTATAGGGATTTTACTACATTTCATTTATAAACTTAAAACAAGAATACTGGCCTGGAGAAAAGTTCATTTGTAGCAAAGCTGCCTTTTAATTCAGGTATAACATAGTGCCACAAGATTCTTGTAAACTTTTCCTGGTAGATATTTTCAGATCTATTTATCATGGTCACAACATGAAGTAGTTTCTGATTTATAGGGTGAGCTTCAGACTTTTGGTATTTTCTCTGCTGGCCTCAATCCATCAGGAAGCAAGTATGCATCACATTTAACACCAATATAGCACTGTCGATAATGTCCTGGTACCCACTGTGCATAACAAGGAGGGCCCTGGCGGAGATGGAGGGCCCAGAATGTGAGCTGGAAGTCTAAGCAGTATAAACGGAATGATTTTTCAAATACATAGGGTGTGTGTGTGTGTGTGTGTGTGTGTGTGTGTGTGTGTGTGTGAGAGAGAGAGAGAGAGAGAGAGAGAGAGAGAGAGAGAGAAAGGTGGTGGAAATAACGCATGCTGCTGAAGTAGAAAGCCAGAGAAGGTATCCTCTATAAATGGAGAGTTACAGCAAAACTCCATGGATTTGGTATTTGAGCAAAAGGGTTTTCAGGAGATGTTGGTGAGAGGAGGAGTTTCTCAGAGGTCCGCTCAACCAGACCATTAACCTCAGTGTCCTCAGATTCCCATTATCAGGTATAAAGCCTGCATATTAAAGGTGCTGATAACTACAGGTTGGGTATCACTCACAGTCAAGTCATTCTATAGGTGTTTTGACTCCTAGATTCCTAACTTGGACCACACCACCATTTCACACTGGTGCTTGACTTGGATGATACCTCACATTAGTCAAAATACCTTCTTATCTATTTTCTCATTTTGGTAGAGAAGTCATTTTATGTCAAAATTCTAGTTGAAGTCATCTTGGCTGAAGAGACACATGAAGCAACTTATGTATTTGTAGCTGGGTATAAATATACTTTCTGTAGCCTGGCCAAGTGTTTGTCATGATATTGTATCTCTGCACATGCTAACACTAGATGTTCAGTAAATTTGCTGACTGGTTTAGGCAGGTGTAATGTAAAAGCAGGACTGTCATGTAGGTGTTAGAGAGTTTGTAACAAACACTGGCCAAAAAACATTTGTTGATTCAGCAAATACTTACTGAGCACATATTATATGTCGGGCACTGGGCTATATGCTGAAATCTACTCTTGGCACTGGGAGCTCAGAGTCTATTTTAGTAACACCCCAATTAAGAGTTACGTTCCAGAGTGATGGAAGCTATATTAAAACGTTAGAGAACACACAGCCAGCAAATGATGTGGAGATTTGCAAAGAGATAGCAGAAGAGAGCAAAATAAGACTCAAAGAATTGTTTACTTTTTACTACAAAACATTGTCATGTAATACAACATAAAGGTGTATAAAATATGTATAAAGGTTTATTACAAATTGAAAATTAGAGCGGTGAAATCTGGTGAAAGACCAGTTTTTTTCCTAACCCAGCAGTTTATAAAAAACAATTGAAAGAAAATAGTAAAAATAAATTTAAAAATTTTTGATAAAAATGTATACTTTTGGAAAACCAGTAAAAATGAAAGAAAAACAAAACCCTTTATATATGTCAGTTTTTAAGTTTGATAGGAAGGAACTTAGCATTTTACTTTTTGGGGTTTTGTTTTTTATTTAGGTATAATGACATATAATATATTGGCTTCAGGTGTGCAACATATTGATTCAATATGTGTATATATCATGAAATAATTGCCACACTAAGTCTGGTTAACATTTGTCACTGCACAAATTTTTTGGGGGGTGTATAATGAGAACTTTTAAGATCTACTCTTAGCAACTTTTAGATAGGTAACAGAATATCAATTATAGTCACCATGTTGTACATTACATCCCATGACTAGATAAACTAGAAGTTTGTACCTCTTGACCCCCTTCAAAAGACCTGAAATTACTTGGTCAGATGAACTTTCTGAATGTTTACTCTTAATTTCTCTACTTAACTCATGTGGACTCCTGCATTAATGGTGGCAGTTAGAGCTAAATTACTAAAAAGAAAAACACCTAGGACCCAAAATGGCAATGCTTGCAAATACACAGTGGAAAGGATACAGCATCAAAGTAAGGCTGTGGATCACAGCCAAAGGCTATCTCCCAGCAAAGTGCCCGGAGAGGTCAGATGGAGGCTCCAGTTGTCTTACGATACAGGGCCCTCCTGGAGACACTTTTCTCTTTTGGACCATCAGTGTGTACATGAGATATTTTGGATGAGGGAGTCCAAAATGGAGTTTCAACTGGTGCTTCTAAAACCTGCTAGTCATGTTTAGGCACATTCATATGTATGTATGTAACCATCTCCAATGGGTATTTCTCTGTTACGGAGGAAGTTGAAAATCTTTTCACTCATTTATTGACCAGTGGGGTAGAAGCGTCATCTATTCAAGTTTACTGTCTATTTTTCTATTGATTTCTATTTTTCTTATTGATTTATGGCAGTTTTTATATTCTGGGCATAACTCATCAGATATATGTGTTGCAAATATACTCTCCTATTGTGTGGATACTTTTCACTCATTTAAATGTGCTTTTTGGTCAAGAGAAATTCTAAACTTTCTAAAAAGAAGTATAGTTGATATACAACATTTAGATGTAGGTGTACTACTTAGTGATTTAACAATTATATACATTATTAAATGCTCACCACAGTAAATGTATTACAGTATTATTGACTATATTTCCTACACTGAATTTTTCTTAAGGTAGTACCTCATATCAGTACTTTCCTTTTATAGTTAATAGATGATATGCCTTATTCAAGACATTGTTTGCCACCCTGGGATTATGAAGATATTTTCCTATATAATTTTATAGAAGCCACATTGTTTTGTATCTCACAGATATGTTTTGTATGAAGTGAGGTTGGAGTCAAGTTTTATTTTTTTAATGGAATATTTAATTGACCCAGAACCACTTATTGAAAAAGACCTTCCTTTTTACTTTTTTAATTTTTATTTTATTTTTTTAAATGAAATTTATTGTCAAATTGGTTTCCATACAACACCCAGTGCTCATCCCAAAAGGTGCCCTCCTCATTACCCATCACCCACCCTCCCATCCCTCCCACCCCCCATCAACCCTCAGTTTGTTCTCAGTTTTTAAGAGTCTCTTATACTTTGGCTCTCTCCCTCTCTAACCTTTTTTTTTTTTCCTTCCCCTCCCCCATGGACTTCTGGTAAGTTTCTCCGGATCCACATAAGAGTGAAAACATATGGTATCTGTCTTTCTCTGTGACTTATTTCACTTAGCATAACACTGTCCAGTTCCATCCACGTTGCTGCAAAAGGCCATATTTCATTCTTATTGCCACGTAGTATTCCACTGTGTATATAAACCACAATTTCTTTATCCATTCATCAGTTGATGGACATTTAGGTTCTTTCCATAATTTGGCTATTGTTGAAAAGTGCTGCTATAAACATTGGGGTACAAGTGCCTCTGTGCATCAGCACTCCTGTATCCCTTGGGTAAATTCTTAGCAGTGCTATTGCTGGGTCATAGGGTAGATCTATTTTTAATTTTTTGAGGAACCTCCACACTGTTTTCCAGAGTGGCTGGACCAGTTTGCATTCCCACCAACAGTGCAAGAGGGTTCCCGTTTCTCCACATCCTTTCCAGCATCTATAGTCTCCTGACTTGTTCATTTTGGCCACTCTGAGTGGTGTGACCTTTTTGTTTTTTTTAATGTTTATTATTTTGAGAGAGAGCGAGAGCAAGTGCGGGGTAGTGGCAGAAAGAGAGGGAATCCTAAGCAGGCTCCAAGCTCTGAGCTGTCAGCACAGAGCCAGACGCGGGGCTCAAACTCCAAGACCATGAGATCATGACCTGAGCGGAAGTCTGACGCTTAACCAACTGAGCCAACCAGGTGCCCTGAAAGGGACATTGTTTACCATTGGTCTGTAGAAGCACTTTTGTTGTAAATAAATTGATTATTTAAGTGTGGGTCTCTTATTTGGGCTTTTTATTATACCCACTAATTTTCTATGTTTGTTCCCATGTCACACTGTCTCAGCTACTGTAGTTTAACGGTAACTCTTGCTAACTGGGAAAGACTTGCTGCCCTTGTTCTTCAGTAGTATCTTGGCTGTTCTTAACCCTTTATATTGCTATGTAAGTTTCAGATTTAGCTTGACAAGTTTTACATAAAAACCTTTTCAAAATTACGATCATAGAATATATCTCCATTCAGGTTTTCATTTGTTTGACTTAATATTATTTTGTACTTCTGTAGACTTGCACACATTTAATATATTTATTCTTATATGTGTTTGCTGTTCTAAAAGTTGGCTTAGAAACACAATGTTTTTATTTTGATCTTGTATCCATAAACCTTGTTAAACTCAATAATAATAATTTATCTGTGTATCTTTTGGATTTTTATATCCATAGTCATCAACTAAAACTGATGGATTTATTTACCTTATATATTGAAGTTTAGATCTCTCCCTGTAAGTAGACCCTGAGGTAGGGATATAATGCTAGTGGCTTATTTGAGAGTTCATGCCAGGAAACAATGGGAGTAAAACAGTGAAAGAAGACAGCTGGTATAGAATTCTATATCCAGCAAGTGACGTTGAAGGCTTAATTGCACTGGAGAAATGTACTCATTGTTTAGAAAACCTGACTTAAGAGTTTCATCACATCCAAGGGGTAAGCAAAGTGAAGTTTGTTTTTTGTTTTATTTTGTTTTAAGTCCTATGCATCTGTAGTTGAGAGATCCTCCCAAGGATGAGTTAGTTTGCAGGGGCAAATCACTTCTACCCTGCCATGAAAAAACAGGGGAAGTGATTCCAACAGTGTAAGAAAGCCCTCATCAGAGGAATGAAGGTACCTGGTAGTTGGCTGGTGTGTATCAAAGTAGTAAAAGTGAGGAGGCATAAACAAAGCACCACTAGCACTCATTTTGTTTTCCAATCCTTGTAGAATTTATTTCTCTTTCTTAGTGTGCTGGCTAGAACTTCTTTGCAATATGGACTGGAAGAAGTGAATAGTAGTCATCCTTGCATGGTTCCCATCTCAGAGAGAAGATTTTCACTATTTTATTCACTATGATATTTGCTATAGATTTATTACAAATACCCTTTATCAAACTAAGGAAGTTGTCTTCTATCCATTAATTTGTTTTTAAAATCACAAATGGATGTTTAATTAAATAAAACACTTTCCTGCATCTAATGATATGATGGTATGATGTTTCTCATTTATTAATGTGACTTACACCGATTAATTTTTAAATTCTTAACCTCACATTCCTGGAATAAACCCATCTTGTTTATTTTGGTTATTATATATTACAGAATTCATTTTGCTAATATTTAGTTTAGTAGGAGTTTCGCATTTATATTCTTGCATAAGATGGGCTGGTATTCTTTTTCATGGTTTACTTATCAAATTTATTTTGTGAAGGTTATACTGATTGTCTTAAATGATGCTAAAACATTCTTTTTCTCCTTTCTTGAAAATTTTATATATTATTGGCATTCTTCATTCCTTAAATGTTAGGGAGAATTTGTTGATAAAGTTACTTGCTGCTAAAGAAAAATCTAAACTAAGATGCACAAGTTGACCCTATTTCTGATAGTGAAGCAGCCAAAACCCTATCTATACTAAACCAAAAGACTTGAGCTATTTCTGAAGAAAAGGTCACCATTCATGTGGTACATGTCAAGATGGCAATCTTATTTTGAGCTGTTAATCTCATATCCCTTATCTGTTTGTCACTTACACATGCTCCAAGACCTAGAGAATATCATGTGATGCAAAAAGAATTCTTTAAAACTCTAGCTCACCCCTTTGAACGTCTGGGCTATTGGTGGACGGTTTACCCAGTGACCTTTCTCTGCCACTGTGTGCGTGTGTGTGTGCACCCTCCTGAACTACACCATGAATTCTACAAGAGAAAAAACAATGAATTATGAATACATGAATATGTATATAAAAATGCTCAAGTAGGCATTTTATGTATGTAAAGTGGCAGTGGTATGTTTGCCTGCTACCACTACAAATTTCTACAAATTAGTTTTGGCAGCACAATTTGGTCAGGGGTGAGGTGTTACCTTAATGCGTGTAGTGCAAAGGGTGCAAGAATTCTATTCTCTTTTGTGGGGGAGAGGTTGGGTCTTAAAAATGCCTAAACTGAAGCATGGGAGGTGTTCACAGCACATGTATTGCCCCAGGGTAAGGCAGAATCATGCAGTGCAGCTCAGAATATTACAAGTGGTACAAACAACAGGCTAGCCCGTGGCAACCAGGCAGTATCACCACATGCTAATGGGAAAAATTACTCATACTGACCAAGCTTGCATGAATCTCCCTAGCTCTGGTAGCTCTTGGTCCAGCATATCTCAGTTTCTGTTATGGACGAAATGTTTGTGTTCCCTCAGAATTCATATGTTGAAGCCTTAAGCCCCAGTGTGATAGTGTTTGGTGGGGGTGGGTTCTTTGGGAAGTAATTAGGTTTAGATGAGGTCATGAAGGTGGAATTGCCATGGGATTTAGTTCCCTTTTAAAAATAGGCACCAAAAAGTGCTCTCTGTACCTCTCTACCACGTGAGGACACAGAAGGAAGATGACCATTTACATCTAGGAAAAAAGTCCTCACCACAAATAGAATTGACTGGCACCTTGGTCTTGGAATCCCCAGCCTTCAGAACTGTGAGAAACCTATGCCTGTTGTTTAATCCATCCAGTCTATGGTAGGTTGTCATAGCAGCACAACTGACCAAGAGATGGCTCAGTACCAGTCCTTTGCTATCTACATAGTCATGCTCCTCTATCCTCACTTCAGTCTTGGTGTCTTTTTTATCTAGCAAATAGGCATCTGAAGCTTTTACTCTTACATGAAAGCCAGCAGCTTTTTAAAAAATATTTGAGAGAGGGGGAGGGGCAGAGAGAGGGAGACAGGGTACAGAGGGTCCGAAGCAGTCTCTGTGCTGACAGGAGAGAGCCTGATGTGGGGCTCAGACTCATGAACCATGAGATCATGACTTGAGCCCAAGTCAGATGCTTAACCAACTGAGCCACCCCGATGCCCCAGCCAGCAGCTTTTTAAGACGTAGATATTTCTAGCTTCCATTTATAGTTTATAGTAGGTGCTTCATGTCTAAGAGTTTGGTGTATAAAAGAGGACTTCCAGAAACACTAATGGAGGGATATGGAAGGCATGGGGAACACTTAGAAATATTAATCCACCCCTTGTAGTTATCCACCGTCATACTTAGCACTTATTAACTGATGCATTTTGGATACACTCTTGAGCTATAATGGTGAATGAGCATAGGAACAGATGCAAGCCAATAAAGGAGTTAACAGCCTAAGGTACTCGTCCCTTGCCCCTACTCTACAATGCCTCTAGAAGGTTTTATATTTTTAATTAATAAAGTTTCAACTGGATGATTTAATTCTATCCAAGAGCTTCTGGGAAAGTTTTCAGAATAAAAAGAAAAAATAATATATTATCCAAAAAATAAAAAATAATGACTTCCACTTTGGGCAGTAGTGATTAAACAACTGTCTCAGAGGACAGTTAGACAAGCTAATGCTTTGAAAATATCTGCTTGAAGTATTGAAAAGCCAGCTAGACAGTAAAGAATTATCAAGCCAAAATTCAGAACCTCATGTTTGGAGCAACCGTTCTCCTGAGAGTGACTAAAGGTTGAGTTAAGCAAAGTAAAGGCAAAGAAAGTAGAGGCAAACAAATAATTAAGATAACCTAAATCATTGAAAGAGGACAAACATAAAATAGGGTCAGTAGGGCCTAATATGTTTCTTTGAAAAGACCAATAAATTTGATAAAGCCTGGTTGACAGTGATGAAGAAAAAAAGGTAAGACACAAATAGAAAATGTGTATAAAAAGTTTTTGTTGCAAATGTAATAAAAGGTTCTTATGAATTTAAGTCAATACCTTTTAAACATTTTAATGAAAAAATAAAGGACAATTTAACACAACATAATTTAACATTTCAACACAGTTTGACATAAAAAATAAAACTAGGAACATTCATGTTAAAGAAATTAAATCTTTTGAATATTTCCATAGAAGACAAGAAATGTTATAGGCTGAAATATTCATCAATAGCACAGAAGTTGAAAGCTGATAGATGTGGAAGTGTTTTTGCAAGACAGGATATTCTCTAGATCTTGGAGCATGAGTAAGTTATAAATATATGGGAGACAGAACACAAATAGCACAAAACAGATTGACATATTAATATGTACCCTATGAACCATACCTTTTATTCAGAAACTGCTTTTGTCCTTTGGTTTACTATAGATATAACATAGGCTGCTTCACTACTAGAAATAGGGTGAATGCGTGCATCTCAGTTTAGGTCTTTTTCCATGTTCTTATTCAGAGTTATTTTAGGTCTAAAACATGATAAATCTTGAGATTTGAGATTTGGAGGCAGCACAAACAGCACAATACTAGAATGACATTTTTTAAATAGAACATTACCAAAATAAGCCAAAAAGACCAATACCTGTAGTCAGGTGAGTTGTCATGTTGATTTCTTAGTCATTTGTACCACTGGCCACACTTCGTAGGTGGGGATTCTCCGGACTATGAGACAATGCTTTCAGGAGTTAGCAGTTTTATCCCAGGTCAGGAAAGGCAAATCCATTTCTAACTAGTTCTTTCTGTCACTCAGACTATAGACAGCCTTGGAGTCTGTCTCACCAAGATGATTTGAGGCATTCTCTACAAATCCATTAGAGCTATCACACAAGTTTAAAGCCTACTCAAAAAAATCTGTAATTGTGGGGGCTCCAACCACAAGAGACTGTGTTGGTTAATAGTAACAAGAAAATAAGTGTTTAGGCTTTTCATGAGCAGAGGAAACAGGGCATTATGACCCAGGTGATTAAGTTTTTTCTTCATTAACGTAGTTCAATGGTAATGATTTGGAGTGAAGCTTTTCAAAAACAGTATCTAAGGAATTGAAAGAATAGATTTGACTGACAAGGTCTCAACAAGGAGCTCCAAAGTAGTGGTTCTCTGACTGGCTATTGAGCAGCTGAATCTCATCAGATCTCTCTTTCTTCAGAAGTTCTACTGCCTTTCCCTTCATGGTTCATGGTTAGAGGATGGTGGGTTCAGGCATCACCTCCTCCTACAATAATTTTCAATCCAGGTGGGAAGGGAAATTAAAGAAGGCTCTCCATCAATTTTACTTTATATTTACCAGGGAGGAATATGTTTCTAAGAGATCTTCAACAGAAGTCTTCTTGGATCTTTATTATTTTTCCTGAGTCTAGATCATGCATGTTAAATTAGTTTCAAGTGTCAAACAGTGAATGAACATCTCTATATGTTATACTATGCTCATGAATGAAGCTACCATCTGTCACAAGACAGTGCTATTAGAATATCATTGATTGTATTTCCTATACTGTGTCCTTTATTTCCATGACTTATTCCATAACTGGAAGCCTGTATATTCCACTGCTCTTCACCCATGTTACCCATCCTCCACCCCTTTTCTCTAGCAACCACCAGTTTGTTCTCTGTATTTATAAGTCTGGTTCCGCTTTTTTTTTTTTTGATTCCACAAATAAGTAATGACCTACAGTTTTGTCTTTCTCAGTCTGACTTATTTCATTAGCATAATACCTTCTAGGTCCATTCATGTTGTCACAAATGGCACAGTCTCATCCTTTTTTATGGCTGTGTAATATTCTGGGTATGTGTGTGTATTACATCTTCTTTATCCAACTATTGATAGACACTTGGGTTGCTTCCATGTCTTGGCTATTTGCAGATAGTGCTGCAATAAACATAGGGGTGCATATATCTTATCAAATGAGTGTCTTCATTTTCTGTGGGTAAATGAAATTCCCAGTAATGGTTTATTAGATCATATGATAATTTTGTTCTTAACTTTTTGAGGAACTTTCATACTGTTGTCAACAGTGGCTGTAGCAATTTATGTTCCTACCATCAGGGCACAAAGGATCCTTTTTCTCCACATCCTTGCCAACACTTGTTGTTTCTTGTCTTTTGATTTTAGTTGTCCTGATAGGTGTAAGGTGATATCTCCATGTGGTTTTGATTTGCATTTCCCTCATGATGCATGATGTTGAACAACTTTATATATGCCTGTTGGCTATCTGCATCTCTTGTCTTGGGAAAAATATCTCTTCAGGTCCTTACCAATTTTTAATTGGATTTTGTTGTTATTGAGTTGTAAAGGTTATATATTTTGGGTATTAGCCCCTTATCAGATTTATTATTTGCAAATAACTTTTCCCATTCAGTAGGTTGCCTTTTTGTTTTGCTGGTGGTTTTCTTCACTGTGCAAAAGGTTTTTTCTGATGTAGTCCCAATAGTTTATTTTTGCTGTTGTTTCCTTGCCTTAGATGAAATGTCTAAGAAAAAGTTGGTATGGTCAATGTCAGGGAAATTACTGCCTGTGTTCTTTTCTGGGATTTTTATGGTTTCACATCCCCCATTTATTTTGTACATGTAATTGTCCAGTTTTCTCAGCACCATTTATTAGTTTTTTTACCACTGTATATTCTGCCTCCTTTGTCATAGTGTGGGTATAAGTGTGGATTTATTTCTGGGCTCTATATTCTATTGACACGTGTGTCTATTTAGTGCCAGTACCATACTGTTTTTATTACTGTATCTTTGTAGTATATCTTGAAAGCTGGAATGGCGATACCTCCAGTTTTGTTCTTCTTTCTCAAATTTGATTTGTCTATTTCAGGTCTTTTATGGTTGCATACAAATTTCAATATTATTTGTTTTAGTTCTGTGAAAAATACTGTTGCTATTTTCATAGGGATTACCTTGACTCTATAGATTGCTTTGGGTAGTATGGACATTTTAACAGTATACTTCCAATTCATGACCAAGGGGTATTTTTCCATTTGTTTAGTGTCATCTTTAATTTCTTTCATCAATGTTTTATAGTTTTCAGAGTACAGGTCTTTTATCTCCCTGGTTGAATTTATTCCTACGCATTTTATTTTTTGTGCAAGTGTGAATGGAATTGTTATCTTCTTTTTTTGCTACTCTGTTATTGGTGTATAGAAATGCTGATTTCTGGGTATTAATTTTTTATCTTGCAACTTTACTGAATTCATTTATTTGTTGTAATAGTTATCCGCAAATAGTAACTGTTTAACTTCTTTCTTACTAATATGGGTGCTGCTTGTTTATTGTTTTTGTTCAATTTCTGTGGCTAAGATTGCTGGTACTATGTTGAACAAAAATGGTGAGACTGGACATTCCTGTGTTGTTGCTGACCTTATAGGGAAAGCTCTCAGTTTTTCACCATTGAATATGATATTGGCTGTGAGTTTTTCTATATATGGACTCCATTATATTTGTTGTGTATCTAAACCCACTTTGTTGAGAATTTTGTCAAATGCTTTTTCTGTATCTATTGAGATGATATGATTTTTATCCTTCATTTTGTTGACATGGTGTACCATGTTGATTGATTTGTGAATATCAAACCATCCTTGCATCCCTGGAATAAATCTTAATAGTTTGTGGTGAATGATACCTTTAACGTTTTGTTGAATGTGATTTGCCAATATTTTGTTGAGAATTTTTGCATCTATATTCATCAAGGGTATTGGTGTGTAGTTTTGTTTTGTCTTCATGGTATCTTTGTCTGGTTTTGGTATCAGGATACTGTTGGCCTTGTAGGAAGTGTTTGGAAGTTTCCTTCATTGTTTTTGCTTTTTTTGGAATAGTTTGAGGAGACTAGGTAGTAACTCTTATTTAAATGTTTGATGGAATTCACCTGTGAATCCATCTGGTACTGATAGTACCAGAAACACTTCCCTAGTGTTTTTATTAGTGATTCAGTTTTGTTACTAGTAATTACTATGTTCAGATAGCGTACTTTTTCCTGATTCAGTTTTGGAAGATTGCATATTTCTAGGAATTGATCCATGTCTTCTTGGTTGTCCAATTTTTTGGTATATAATTTTTCATAGTATTCTCTTACAATCCTTTGTATTTCTGTGATGTCAGTTGTTACTTCTTTTTCATGTATGATTTTACTTTTTGGATTCTTTTTCTTTAATTCTTGATGAGTCTGGCTAAGGGTTTCTTAATTTTGTCTTTTCAGAGACCAGCTCTTGGTTTTACTGATTTTTTTCTATTGTTTTTATACTCTCTGTCCTTTATTTCTGCTTTGATATTATTTTTTTCTTTCTACTCACCTTGGGTTTTGTTTTTATTTAGTTTGTTTAGGTATAAGGTTTGAGGTTTTGAGCTTTTTCTTATTTTTTGAGGTAGGCCTGTATCACTATAAATTTCCTTTTAGAACTACTTTTGTTCTCTCCCAACCACTTCAGACCATTGTGTTTTCATTTTCATTGTCTCCATGTTTTTGTTTATTGTTTTGTTTTGATCTTTGATTTCTTTATTGACCCATTTGTTATTTAGTAGCATGTTCTTCAACCTCCCAGATATTTGTGTTCTTTCCAGATGTTTTTTTCCTGGGATTGATTTCTAGTTTTATACCATCATGGTCAGAAAAGAGCATGTTATGATTTCAGTCTTAAATTTATTAAGACTTCTTTTGTGGCCTAACAAGTGACCTATTCTGGAGAATGTCCCATGTGAACTTGAAAGGAATGTATACTCTGTTGTTTTGGAATAGAATGTTCTGTATATGTGTTATGTCCATCTTTTTAATGGTTCATTCAAAGACACTGTTTCCTTACTGATTTCCTGCCTGGATGATTTATCCATTAATGAAAATTATGCATTTGTATTGTATTACCTTTACTATTATTGCATTACCATTAGTTTCTCACTTTATGTTTGTTAATATTTGCTTTGTGTATTTAGGTACTTGAGTGTTGGGTGAATAGATATTTAGAGTATTTATATCCTTTTGTTAGATTGATCCTTTTATCATTATGTAGTGTCTGTGTCTCTTGTTACAGTCTTCATTTTAAAGTCTATTTTGTCTGATATATGTATTGCTACCTTGGCTTTTTTCCTTCACTTTGATTTGCATTGTAAATGTTTTTCCATCCTTTCACTTTTAGTCTATAAATGTCTTTAGGTGAGGTAGGTCTCTTGTAGGCAGTATATAGATGGGCATGTTTTTTTAATCTATTCTACCTTATGTCTTTTGATAGAAACATTTAGTCTATTTACCTTCCAAGTAATTATTAATAGGTATTTACTTGTCATTTTGTTAAATGTTTTCTGGTTATTTTTATAGTTCTTCTAGTTCCTCCTTCCTCTCTTTGTGCTTGATGAGTTTCTCTAATGTTTGGCTTTGATTATCTTCATTTTTTGGTACATCTATGACAAGTTTGGGGTTTGATTACCATGAGGTTCATACATAACATCCTAAGTATATAGCAGTCTATATTAAGTTGGTGGTCATTGAAGCTTGAACACCTTCTAAAATAAACTTTTGGTTTTAATATTCTCTCCACATTTTATGTATATGCCATCATATTTTCCTTGTTTTAGTTGGAATTTTCCTATGTTTAACTATGGCCTCTTCTTTTCCACTTAAAGTAGTCCTTTTAACATTTCTTATCAGTCTGTTTTAGTGCTGATAAACTCCTGTAACTGCTCTGTTATGGGAACTTTTTCTCTCCTTCAATTCTAAGTGATAACCTTTCCAGGTAGCATATTCTCAGTGATGTGGGTGAGTATGTATGTATGTGTGTATGTATTTATTTAATTTTTTTAGTTTTTCTTTTCCCCTTTCAGCACTTTGAATATACCATGTAAAGTTACTGCTAAAAAATCAGCTGGTAACCTTCTATGGTTACCCTTGCGTGCAACTTTTTGCTTCTCTCTGCTTTTAAAATTCTCTATCTTAACCCTTGACATTTTAATTATGTGTCATGGTGTGTTTTTGGTTCATCTTATTTGTAACTCTCTGTGTTTCTTGAGCCTGGATGTCCATTTCTTTACCTAGATTAGGGAAATTTTCAGCATCTGTTTCTTTAAATAAGTTTTCTGTCCCTTCCTCTTACATCTTACTGATCTACATGCCCTTGCCTGGCTGCCAAGCTTGGAAACTACCTGCTAGTATATTAGTAGATTGAGGCATTTCCAACAAGGAAAAAAGTTAAGGGGAACTGCCATCAAAAAGTGGCTGCCATGTTTGCCAAGATGAAGATAACATATTTTAATATTCCTCTGGGCTTTATTTCAGAGGTATCCTATCACAGTCATGAAGTAGGGGAAGAGAATGGTTTTAATAATAATGACAATATTAATCATACTAATTGCTCCTAATTATCAGCATCTATTGAGTACTAGTGACTGTGCTACTTGATATTCTTTACATGGATTATTTCACTTAATCTTTACCTCATGAGAAAACAAATAAAATTCATCTCAGTTTATATATGAGAGAACTGAGGCTCAGGTTGAAATAATTTGTTTTCAAATGGAAAGGGAAAGAAACCTCACATTCAAACTCAGGCATTTGTTTTTCAGGTTACAAATGCCTAATGATATACCATTCTACTTTCCTGTGAAATAATTATATTCCTCCAAGAAATCAGTGGTTCTGTCCTCTCTGAAAGGATTGAAGCATTCAGAAAGGGATATTGAGCTCACACAGTCTGCTTGAAGATCTGCTGTGTTTCCACAAGCTGTGTCTGAGCCTCTCTATTCCCCAGCATAAGAAACTGACAGAGAGATCAGAAATAATCTATATACAAATCAACTGCTGAGATATGAGGGTCTTTTGAAAACCTAAGTTCTTCAATGATATGAATTGTCTTTCTTGTTCAAAGTAGAATTATCACTGCCTAGCAGATGACCTGTTAGGCTTCTAACAAATATTTATCATTTGTTACCAGTTGTTATTACTTCTGCTGACCTCATATTGCATGAAATTAAAGATTCATGTTTGATTTAAACCTTCTTTTTTCATGTATTTGAAAATTGCTAATGTTTATCAAAATATTTTTAGAAACACAGTAGTATATATAAATTAGGTCTCTATTTTGAGACAGTTGAGACGATGAGGATAGTATGTAAGGTGGTTACTGGGTTGGAAGTAGAGAAATATGATACTTACAGGTTAGGGATTATGCATCAAGGGTGAATGTGGACAGAGCCTAAATAGGGTAGCACGGACACATATTGGCCTTGAGTTAGGAGGGAGAGGTGTCCAGGAGAGGAGGCAACACAGTTATTGTCATCAGTATTATTTCTACCTGAACCATCGAGATACCAAAACTGATTAAGATGTAGTAGGAAGAATTTCAGATTAAAGTAAAAGACGCTTCATTTTAGATCTAATTTCACCAGTGATTTTTTAAGTGATTTTGTTAACTTTTTCTACTGAACTAGAATTTAAATCCCTCTTTGGTTATATAAGAAGCTCTAACTTCTAGCCTTAATATCCCATGATCCTGTGAGAGAATGATCAAATTTGCCACTTCTGAATAGCCAGAGATGCCAAATGTGTGGTAGATACATGCCCCACCTTTCCTAGCTCTACTTTTATTGCAGACATTGCTAATCAAGAAGTATACCCTCTCCCATTCAGTCAGGATGTGGCTTCAGGGATCAATACAGCATACCAACAAGCTTTACTCTTCAATCTAAACTGGTGTGTAGGTCATAATATGACTATTATTCCAGTTTCATAGCTGAATAAATGTATTTCTAATGCTGATATTATCATGTATGTATCTTCGGTGCTATTCTAATTTCCTATTGCTGCTATAATAAATTGCCACCAATTTAGTGGCATATAACAACACATTATATTACCTTATATTTTCACAGGTCAGAAGTCCTAAAATATGCTAGCAGGGTTGTGTTCCTTTGGAAGAGGAGAATCCTTTCATCTTAGAGCATCTAGAGACCACCTGAACTCTTTGGGAGTGGCCTCTTCCTCCATCTTCAAGGCTAGCAGTATAATATTTTCAAATCTAACTTCTGCTTCTATCATCACATCTACTTTTCTGATTCTGCCTCCTTATTCTAATGTCCCTCATGATTATACTAGGCCCACCAAGATAATCAGCTCATCTCATGATCCTTAATCGCATCTGCAAACTCCCCTTTTTTCATGTGAGGTGACATATTCACATGTTCTAAAGACTATAGGATGGACGTCTTAGGGGGTGGGCATTATTGTTCTACCACAGGTGCTTAAAGTTTTTCCAAAGTGACTTTTTTATATATTCTTTTTCTCTCATCGTGTATTCTTTAAAACATCCTTAATAATAGAAATGTAAGTCCTGTCACCAGATGTCTTTCATAAACAAGTTTGATAATCAAGCTGAGCAAAACTACGAAATAATGAGGCAGGTTTTCTTTTGGAGCTATTAATCTGATTCTGAAAGCATTTAATACAGAGGTGACCCAATAACATAGAAAAGAGCCGTGTTCTTTTAAGTGTACAATATCCCACAATAAAAGTTCTGAATGGTGTGTTGACGCAGATGTGGGTGTTACTGCTCCAAGAATGCCTGTGTTTAGGGAGGTACTTATTGCTAGCACCCAGCACAGGGCCTGATTCATACATATACACCAAAGGATTGAATGGAGAAGATAATGGTGTAGACACCAAATATATGTAGAAGTGAGTTGACAAATCTAAAATTTTATAAAAATGAGAAATACCTTAAGGGGCATCCTAAAGTCTTAGGGAAGGCCATGATAGCAATATGTAAGCGTATAAATTCTATCTGAAATATTTCCGAAGTACCTTGTCATCTTAAAAAAAGAAAACCTGGAATGCCTCACTTCTGTTGTCTGTTTGGTTATTTTAGTCAGATTTACCAGTAAGAAAAATATAGTATCCTTTGGAAGGGGGGGATAATGAGTGCCATCCTTGGTGATTTTAATCACCGTTTAGCTGCTTTCCTGAGAGCCCCATCTGCCCTTATAGTCCATCTGCTAGTTGTTAACACTTAGTCACTTGACAAATGCAAAATCTGAACTGAGAGGAGAGTGGGGGGTGTGAGATGATGGTTTCTGACGATTAGATGTTGTGATTGACACACACACACACATGCGCACATGCACGCGCGCATGCACACACACCCTAAGATGCTTCTGTTCAGGCTCAGCTTGAATACCTAAAGCCAGTTTGGTCCAGAAAGATAATGTCAGAATGGCTAATGGAGAACGTGCTGAGGCAGATGTTCATGGTTTTGCCAGGCATTCGTTTCTTCAAGAATCAACTTTGTCATAGAAGCTGATGATCAAATTACTTAATTGTTTAATCTCAATACAATAAAAAGACAAAATCTCCAGTTTCCCATTGGAAGAAAACAAGGTTGTTGGAAATCTTAGACTAATTTATTCAACACCAATATCCATCAACATTCACAACAAATTCTTTAACAGATGGCTTGAATGTACTTAGGAAAGGAAAGACTATAGAAAGGACAGACTCTAGAGTCTTCTATTCAAAAGGGGGCATCATAATTATACAGGTGGGTCTTTCTTAAATTAGAGCCACGAAAACCAAAGTCCAGCAAAGCCAAGGGATTACTGAGGGGCATTTGTAATGCTTATCAAGCACTGTTTACACAGTAACCTTTGGGCTGGTAGAGAACATCCTTTCAAGTTACTCTCAAGACTTCTTTCAGTCCATGCTTCTGAGCTATGGGAATTCTACATGGGTGTTCCCCTTATGCCTCTCTCCACTAGACAGATGTTACACTCCAGTTTGAAAATTTTAGTAATGAAGTACCTATCAACTTCTGTTAGAACACAGTCAGTGATGAGATAGTTTCTAGTGGTGGGGGAGGAGTGCATAACACATTTTACTGGGTGGTTTTAATTGTTACACATCATTTAGAGTAAATTTTTTTTTATTTAAATACAACTGATTACTTATTTTTTCATCTGGAGATGCAGAGATAAATTTTGTTTCCTTTATAAGTGGTAGTCTTTTATTTAATTTTTTTTTTTAATGTTTGCTTATTTTTTGACAGAGCACGAGCAGGGAAAGGGCAGAGAGAGATGGAGACACAGAATCTGCAGCAGGCTCCAGGCTCTGAGCTGTCAGTACAGAGCCTGACACGGAGCTAAAATTCATGAACTGTGAGATCATGACCTGAGTAGAAGTTAGACATTTAACGAACTGAGCCACCACCCATGTGCCCCTAAGTGGTAGCCTTTTAAATATAAGGACAAGTTACAATTCATTAGAAGAAAATCCCTACTTTCATATCCACATTTCAACAACATTTGTCAAAAGTGGAATAATTATTACAACCCAACATCTTCTCCCTGTATTAAAGTTGTCGAGAAAAAGATTAGGAGACGAGCAGCAACAAATCTCCATGCAAGTTCAAGATGCAAACACAGAAGTGAAAAGTAATTTCTGTGGAAAATATCTGTAGATACTTCTTTAGTTTGAGCCAAGATTATTATGTGATATTAAATAACATAAATTTAGACTTTGTTACTAGCAGTATAGTATGAAGGTGAAGCAAATTAACTGTTCCACTGAAATCTGTGTTGATGGGATGACATCTAGAGTACTGTGCTTTGATTACATGACCACAGTGAGGAGAAAAGTTGATAAATAGCTAAGATAAGTGACTAGGGTATTGAGAAGCTATGTTAACATGAATAACAGAATTTGAAATACTTTACTAGGGAGAAAAAAATTTCATATACATGGTAATTGCCTTCAAGTGAATGTCATACTATCAGTTAAAATGAGTTGGACTTAGTTTATGTCACTTCAGAAAATATAGCTAAGACCCTCAGTTGAAAGGTGCTGGAAAGCAAGCAGAATTTGTCTTAGTATAAATAAGAAAGAACTTCTTAAAAAGTGAACATTCTACTGTTGGCAGATTTAAGTGCCAGGCTGGAATGTCTGGCATGACAGGGTAGGTGAGAAGATATCTTTTGAAGGAAGATGTCCTTTGTGTTTAACCCAACTTAGATGCTAAAATAAGGAAACACCAAGGACCTACCATGTAATATGCACTGATAGAATGCATACATAGATTTTCTTAAAGGTAAGTACAACAAAGTTTCTTAAAATTATACTTTAGGGGTGCCTGGGTGGCTCAGTCAGTTAAGCATCCCACTCTTGATTTCAGCTCAGGTCATGATCTCAATTTGTGAGTTTGAGCCCCACATTGGGCTCTGTGCTGGTGGTGCGGAGCCTGCTTGAGATTCTCTCTCTCTGCCCCTCCCGCCTCCCCTATCTCTATCTCAAAATAAACTTAAAAAAACTAAAATAATTACAATCTAGTTTAGGAGTCAAAATGTAAAAACATGAACATCTATATAATAAGCCTTTTGGAGAATGCATGCTATCCATTTAGGATGAGATAATCACAAAAGGCAGGAAGAGTCCAAAAAATAAAAACTCATGGAAAATACTTGAGGGGAAAAATGAATGGTAAGATAAAGAGAAATAGCAACTATGAAGCAGACAAAAGGTGGGAGTGTGAATATGCATGCTATGATCAGGGATAAGTTTGTCCAGGTTATTGTGTTGTTTGTGACTACAATACTAGAAAGATGATTATGAATAGACTGAACTATTGCTTGAAAGGCATATTTTGGAGTTTGAAATTTATGTTTACACAGTTGGGAACCATTTTGTGCCTTTGCTTGGCAGAAAAATGATGTGATGAAAATGGTACTGAAAGAAGAAAGTCTTGATGTGCTTGAGTCAGGAGAATCTGCAAGTGAGACAGACTGTACCCTGGGAGAGAAACAGACCGTGTTCTTGGAATGGGGAATATGCTTTAGGTCTCTCCAACCACTTCAGGCATCAACAATTGCTTTGACACTCATTTAGCAACTTGTCTATGTCAAATAATGAGAGTCACCACTTTAGAGCCTTTAGCAACCTAGCAACCACAGAACCATAACAATGTTGTTTATCATCTTCTTGTCCAGCCTAATGATGCATGCGTCTGTTGTTTCTTAGACTAAATTGGAAAAAAAAATCTGTTGGAATACAAAGGAATATTAAAATTTTTAAAACAGACCTGGGTATTAGACTTTTAAGTCTGAAAACTTGTTTTCATTACTAATTAGTTTTTGGAATTGTCAGAGAACACTTGTCTTGCCCCTGCACTATATGTAGGGACTTGAATTTTACAAGGCCAGGAATAATATATATATTAAACATAGATATATTTATTTATGTTCATAATTTCTAAGGATAGCTCTAAATAAATAGGATTTAATTACAGCTGCTGTGGAATGTCAGAAATGGTCACATAGTTTTCTATCTTTTTTTTTTTTTTTCCAACATTTATTTATTTTTGGGACAGAGAGACAGAGCATGAACGGGGGAGGGGCAGAGAGAGAGGGAGACACAGAATCGGAAACAGGCTCCAGGCTCTGAGCCATCAGCCCAGAGCCTGACGCGGGGCTCGAACTCACGGACCACGAGATCGTGACCTGGCTGAAGTCGGACGCTTAACCGACTGCGCCACCCAGGCGCCCCTAGTTTTCTATCTTAATCAAATCATAACCTTAACCATAATGCAACTCTTTCTTGCTTGGAAAATGGTTTTTTACTTATTTAATTTCATATAAAATTTACTACATTTATAACTGCCTCTCATAGATTGGGGATAAATACTGAAATACTATAAATGGTAATTTTGTTAGACTTCTGAGCCTATTTTCCTTTATAGGATGTACTAGCAGTATTAATGGCTGATTAACTACATCCCAATAAGTATTCTGCATAGTCTAAATTAATTTGGTTGTAATGTTTGTTTAATTATAGCACTTAACTTAAATTTTATAGTTGCTTATTCAAAGTACAAGCTTGTTTGATTTTAATTTAAGAAGGAGAGACAATATTGTGCTATTGACTTCTTTTGTAGCTGTTATGATTACATAGTAAGGCAACTGGTTGATGCAATTTCCCAAAAGGTTCAGTGGCCTAACCAAGAATTCCCTGCTACATTGCCTTTTATGATAAATCAAATGCTGTCATTAATCATTCATGAATTCTTACTCTTTCCATACTAATTCAATAATTATTTTTGCTATTGTATGCGCCCAAATCTTTACTAGGGGCATAGAGATAATGTGGATGGGAATGGAACACAACATGAATAAGATAGAGACCTTGGCATTAAGTAGCTCACATCAAATGGGGCCCATAGAAACATAAATTTCCAACTACAGTAGAATGTAGTGAATTACATAATAGACTTAGGTGAAGAGTTAAATGATAATATAGGGGAAGAATCAGCTCACACTGCCTGGGAGAGGTTGGAAGACTTCTTAGAGAAGGGTGGGGAGGTTTGAGGGAAGAAAATTCCTTTGGAAGACATAATCAAGTGGCAGAATTAGGTATATTCAATGAATGGCAAATGGCTCTTTGTAGAGATGGAAATCAAGTTGGGGGTGGGGGTTTGGAGAGCAGGGGAATTTTGCTAAACAGATTTGAGTCCAGCTTGTGGAAGCCTTGAATATCCTGATACTATGAGTTTGTCTTTTTTTAGTTGAAGGAGGAGAAAGATGCCTCTAGAAAGAAAGGGAAGAATCACAGGAGTGGATTTAATTGAGGAACAAAATGCCTGAGAAGGTATAATTTAGTTCTGGTTATGAAAATGGAATAAGGGAGACAGCAAGGAAAGAGATGAGGTAAACCTAATTAGAAGGATTAATTTTGAGGTTAAAATAATAGGTAGAAATTATTATCTAGAAATTTCTTTTTATGTTCTCCAGTAACAGGAAACCCTTTTCAACTAATATCTTAGTGTCTACTAATTGGCAGTAGCTGAGACCAAGGCCTTTGAGAATGGTCGATGGGACAATTAACTGTAGCAGCAAGGACAACAGTGAATTTGTGCTGGGGATATTGCAGACAGATGCAAGAGAGAGCATGAGCATATGCACACGAGTGGGGAGGGACAGGGGGGTGGAGAGGATCCTAAGCAGGCTCCATGCAGTCATCACCTAGCCTGATGTGGGCTTGATCCCATGAACTGTGAGATCATGACCTGATCTGAAATCAAGGAAGAGTCGGATGCTTAACCAACTGAGCCACCCAGGTGCCCCAAAATTTATAACTTAAAAACCTTAAAATATTTTTTTCACTTAAATTTTGTTTTTTTTACTGTTTATTTTTGAGACAGAGAAAGAGAGAGAACACGAATGAGTGGGGGAGGAACAGAGAAAGAGGGAGACACAGAATCTGAAGAGGCTCCAGGCTCTGACTTGTCAGCACAGAGCCCAACACGGGGCTTGAACCCTTGAAGCAGGAGATGATGATCTCAGCCGAGATCATGATCTGAGCCCAAATTGGACGCTTAACTGACTGAGCCATCCTGGCGCCCCCAAACCCTTTTTTTTTCCTCAAGGGCTCGTTCTAGTTTACAAGATACAAGATTGCCTACCAAGCGCTCAGGAAATCTGTGTGCTTATCCTTGTAAGTTTCTCTGAAGCATAATTGGCCCATTAAGCACCACTGAATGGTAGGAAGCCCTTCAAGATGGTCAGGCCCTAGAGAGAGAGAGTTCTATGTGTCCAGCTTGCCTTAAGTGTGATTTTTATTGACACTGGGGCTTTAAAGGGTTACAGGATTGCACTGTGGCTGGGAGGCCATTGCACACATATTTCGGGGTTTCAACGCAACTTGCATTATTACAGAAATGTGAACAAACAGGATTAAGAGATTCTAAGTGACCTCTATATCTTACTGTGAATCCCCAGGACTTCAAGTAAAAGAAGGAAAATCCTAACTTCAGATCTTATACAATATTGAGAAAGAAACAAGTTAGCATGAAATTGGATAAGTGAGATAAAGTTTTGAGAGTGTTCTACACTAACTACAAGATCTGAATTGGTATCCTGTTTTTGTCAATTGCAGCCAATTTTTTTTTTGAAGTAGTTAGAACCAAGTAAGATAATGTTTCTGGAAAAACTTTGTAAACATCAGAGTTGTACATATATGACACGTTAGTAGTCGCACCATTTTTGTTTGTGAGACACTTAAATATCACGTGCCATGTCTAACACATAAGTGCTAGAAATTGTTGATCTCAGACTTAAAAACAAACAATTCATATTCCATATTTTAAAAATCAAGTTTATTTTTATTATAAAAATAATGCCTGCTTATTATAGAGTTTACCACATAAAAAATAGACCAAAAAAGTCATGTTTTTGTCACTCAAAGCCAACACATTCTGATGTGTTTTTCTTTAGAGAGTTCCTGTGAAAATGTGTAATTTGCTTCATATAGTTGTGATCATACTTTATACAACGTTGAATTGGACTTTTTCATTTAACGTTGAAACATAAGGATTTTTTCGTGTTAGTTTAACCTTAAAGAAAGATTGTTTTTAGCAACTTCATAGAATTCTAACCACTGAATATGTCAGTCTCCTTGTTAGTCTCATAAAAAACATTCAGGGTCTGTGGTTTCTGCTGTTATAACATGTTCTTGTGATAGCATATTTTAGTTTGTTCTTATGTTAGGGTATATCTGACTTCAAAGCACAAAACTCAGAATGAGGTACGTAATTATAGGAAAGGCATGAAGAATGAGGCTCAGTACAAATACTTTTGTTCTTGTTATCTTGATAGTATAGGAGAATTATCTAGATTGGGGTCCATAAACTTTATAAAAGGCCAATGAATAAACACTTTAGGCTTTGTAGGTCGTAGATCCTCTGTATAAAAACAGCCATAAACACATCGCATCAACATAAGAAAGGATAAAAACCATATGATGATTTTAATAGATGCAGAAAAGGCATTTGGCAAAGTCCAACATCCATTCATGATAAAAAGCCTTTAACAAAGTAGATTTAGAGGGAACATATCTTTATAGGCCATATGTGAAAAACCCACAGCTGATGTTTTAATCAATATGAAAAACTGAGAGCTTTTCCCCTAAAGGGAAATGAGACAAGGATGTCCATTCTCACCACTTTGATTCAACACAATACTGAAATTCCTAGACATAGCAATCATATAAGAAAAAGAAATAAAAGGCATCCAAATTGATAAAGAAGTAAAACTTGCATTATTTGCAAATGACATACTATGTATAGAAAACCCTAAAAACAAAAAAACTATTAGAACTAATAAATGAATTCAGTAAGGTCACAGAATACAAAAACAGATAGAAATCTGTTGCATTTCTATACACTAATAATGAAATAGAGGAAAGAGAAATTAAAACGATCCCATTTACAATTGTATCAAAAATAATAAAATACCAAGGAGTAAACTTAACCAAAGAGGTAAAAGACCTACATTCTGAAAACTATAAAACACCGATGGCAGAAATTAAAGACAACATAAGCACATGGAAAGATACTACCTACAGACTGGAAGAATAAATACTGATAAAATGTTTATACTACCCAAATCTACAGATTAAATGCAATCCCTATCAAAATACCAATAGTATTTTCACAGAACTAGAACAAAAAGTCCTAAAATTTGTACAGAACCATGAAAGACCCCAAATAGCCAAAGCTGTCTTGAAAAATAAAAACAAAACTTAGGTATCACAATTCCAGATCTCAAGATAAATTACAAAATTTTAGTAATCAAAACAATATGGTACTGGCACAAAAATAGACTTATAGATCAATGGAACAGAATAGAGAGCCCAAAAATAAACCTGCAATTACATGCTCAGTTAATTTCCAACAAAGGAGGCAAGAATATCCAATGGGAAAAAACAGTCTTTTCAAATGGTGTTGGGAAAACTGGACAGCAAAAGAATGAAACTGAAATACTGACTTAAACACAAAAATTCAAAATGGATTAAGAACCTAAATGTGAGATCTGAAACTATCAAAATCCTGGAAGAGAGCATAGGCAATAATTTCCCTGACATTGGCCATAATACTTTTATAGATGTGTCTCCTGAGGCAAGGGAAACAAAAGCAAAAATAAGCTTTTGGGACTAAATCAAAAATCTTCTGCACAGCAAAGGAAACAATTAGGATGGGACATGATATTTGCAAAAAACATATCCTATGTAGGGTTAACATCCAATGTATATAAAGAACTTACACAACTCAACACCCCAAAAATCAAATAATCCAGTTTAAAAATGGGCAGAAGACATGAACAGACAGTTCTCCAAAGAAGACATCCAGATGGCCAACAGGTGACATAAAAAGATAACTATGACACTCATCATCAGGGAAATGCAAATTGAAACCACAATGAAATATCACCTCACACTTGTCAGAATGGCTAAAGTCAAGAACACAAGAAACAACAAGTGTTGATGAGAAAGTGGAGAAAATGGAACCCTTGTGCTCTGTTGGTGGGAAGGCCAACTGGTGCCACCACTGTGGAAGACAATATGCGTTTTATTTTCTAAAAATAGAATTACCATATTATCCAGTAATTCTACTGGGTATTTACCCAAAGAATACAAAAACATTAATTCAAAAGGATACATGCATCCCTATGTTTTTAGCAGCATTATTCACAATAGCCAAATTATGGAAGCAACTCAAGTGTCTATTAATGAACAATAAAGATGTGGTATATAACTATGATGGAATATTTCTCAGCCATAAAAAAAGAATGAAATCTTGCTATCTGGAACAACATGGATGGATTTAGAGGGTATAATGTTAAATGAAACAAGTCAGAGAAAGATAAATATGTGATTTCATTCATACGTGGAATTTAAGAAACAAAAGAACAAAGAAAAAGGCAAACCAAAAACACACTTTGAACTACAGAGAACAAACTGATGGTTACCAGAGGGGAGATGGGTGGGCAGATGGGTGAAAGAGATGAAGGGGATTGAGCACACTCATAATTACGAGCCCTGAGTAATGCATAGAATTGTCAAATCACTGTATTTTTATGCCTGAAACTAATACTTTATATTAACTACACTGGAATTAGAAAAAAAAATAAGCATCCATAAGCTGTATGTAAGTGAATAGGTATAGCTGTGTTCCAGTAAAACTTTATTTATAAGAAGAGTCAGTGGACTGAATCTGACCCCTGTGAGGTGGTCTATTGGACTCACGCTCCTGATTATGGTTCCAGTTACCTGTGTAGCATGACAGCCTTGTCAGGCACTTTCCCTAGAAGAGTACATATTAGAGGTGAGGACATCCTTCCCATTTTATTCTATATAACAGATGCTTAAATAGTCCTTTTCATATGTCAGGTACAGTTGTAAGGGCTTTAAATAGATTTATTCAGCGAAACTTTAATAAAACTGTGTTGTATTTCTATGTTGTCAGGTTTACTCGTCTATTAAATTCCTTAAATCCATCCTTGCCCCCATTTGAATACCCCAGTGTACTCGTTTCCCCTGGTTTTCCAAAAACCAGGCTGCTGTTAAGAGAGGACAGTACAGGTCATTTACATCAACTTGAGTGTTAATAAGCATTGAGAATAGTATCCCAAGACATGCTTTTCCACTAAGAAGAGATTGGGAACAATCTCTTTGTCCCCAATTCTCACCTATAAAATGGGGGACATCAATGGTTTTTACTTCTCACTGTAAATCAGAATAACCATGGGGGCTTTTAAAATATCTCTACTTTTTATGTGTCTTCAGGGCTGGGATTTAGGTATGTATGCTTACCAAGCTTGATAGATTCTCAAGAAGTGGGCCTGGTGGTCCTCAACCTTGTTGCACACTGTAGTCACCTGAGAAGCTTTAATAGCTACTGATACTTCAGTCACAACTCTGGATATTTTTATTTGATTGGTCTGGGATATGGTCTGGGCATCAGTATTCTTTAAAGCTTTTTAGGTGATTTTGCCACTGAGTTATACTGTCACTTTTGTGCAGGAGCCCTGCTAATCTTCCTTGTATCCTTCCAATTTCAGTGTAATTCCGAAGCAAGCACCACTGAGCTGTACCCAAGGTAATCATGTGACTAGTGTTTGCAGATGGGTTTTGGACAAATGTAAGATGTTTTTTTTTTCTTTTCTTTTTTTTTTCTTTTTACCATTATGTAAGCATCTATTATTTCACATTAGCTTGACATGATAAAGTGGAATATGGCATTTAGGTTATGGAAAACTATGGTTAACTTAGGCCATGTTCAAGTGGTTACTTGTGGGTCACAGTATCCAAACTTACCTAAATTATTTGGAGAGTGCTGCATAACTGCTTAGGACCTTAATAAAACTACTCTGAAAGATATCTTCAGCTTAACAGGACTCATGATTTAACTCACAACCTTCTCATGAAAATCAGAATGTAATTGTAGCATATTAAATAACTGTATTTTTAGAGCAACTGAAGTGAAGTCCTGAGACCATATTGAAGAGCAGAGCCTGCTACTGCTTGTTTGAAACTAAATTCAGTTAGAAGATTTGGGTTTGTGCATTTGAGGGTTTAAGATTCAATGATCAATCTACCCCAAAACTAATTTATATCCTACATTGGTGTAAGAAAGGCACTCTTCTCTGCTACGGAGGATAGTAAACTGGAGAAAATAAAATCCCTATCTTTCAGTGATTTATAATCTTGATGATAAAACTTAAACATGAAACATAAGGCAGTCAACACCAAATGCTAGCTGCTGTGAATTCAGAATAGCAAGGCTGGTCTGTGCACAAGTGGTAATGAGAGATGGCGTAGGTAGAATGGTGCTGTTTTATGCAGTGTGAGCCACCTTTACGAGAACACCTGGAGTGTTGAGAATGCAGATTCCTAGGACACATCCAGGCCCACTCAGTCAGTCTCTCTGGGCTACGGCCTGGGAATCTGCCCTTTAAAGAGACTCTTCAAATGGCTCAGTTGGTTAAGTGTCCGACTTTGGCTCAGGTCGTGATCTTGTAGTTCGTGAATTGGAGCCCCATGTCAATCTCTGTGCTGACAGCTCAGATCCTGGAGCCTGCTTCGGATTCTGTGTCTCCCTCTCTCTGCCTTCCCCCACTCACGCTCTCTTCCTCCCCCTCAAAAATAAATAAACATGAAAAAAAATTTAAAAAATAGACCCTTCAAGCCTTTGCTTTGTACACAAAGCTGGAGTACTGTTGATGCAGTAGAGGCAAAATAAGCAAGGCCTTTTAAGATGGGTTGGGGTTAGGGGATAGGATTAGTAGTTCACATGTATTGAATGCTAGACACTGTTTCAAGTGGTTTAAGTGCAGTATATTCTTTAAATTCCCCCCAAATGAAAATTACAAGGTGTTTTGTTATTATCCCCACTCGACAGATGAGGAAACTGAGGCACAGGAAACTTGAGCAGTTCGCTCCAAGTCACACAGATAGTAAGTGACAGAGTTAAGATCTGGGAACAGGCAGTCTCACTCCTGGCCCTATACTCCAAACCACTTTTTTCTCTAAGCCAGAGGCAAGGAAGAAAGAGCACATTAATTCTGACAGACTCATAGATTCATATGAACACATGGATGAATTCCATATAAACACGATTTATAAATGGCCTGAAAAGGAGTTACTGAAATTTTTGTTAAAAGCAGGTGAGAATTGGGCGCCTGGGTGGCTCGGTCGGTTAAGCGTCCGACTTCGGCTCAGGTCATGATCTCACGGTCTGTGGGTTCGAGCCCCGCGTCGGGCTCTGCGCTGACAGCTCAGAGCCTGGAGCCTGTTTCAGATTTTGTGTCTCCCTCTCTCTGACCCTCCCCTGTTCATGCTCTGTCTCTCTCTGTCTCAAAAATAAATAAACGTTAAAAAAAAAATTAAAAAAAAAAAAAAAGCAGGTGAGAATTATAGTATAGTCCCTAGGCACAAAAATAGAGTTCAGCTGACCCTGTTGCCACTGAAGGATGAAGGACACATTGTGGAGAGGCTGTATTTCAAGGCCCTGGTCCCATGTAAAAGCTTCCCAGAGATCTAGAAATTGGCAGGATGGCTGCCAAGGATCCTGAGTCTGAGGAATATTTAACGACCATCAGTTATCGAGAGGCCGCTGCTCCCTGTATGAGCAGCCTCAGTCCAGGTAGAGTGGAATCAAGTCGGTGAACCTGGACTTTTGCACCAAACCAGAACAGTTTCATTAGCCACCCTTCCTTCTCTCATTTGAGGCTGGGATCAGGTGAATTTATGGTCAAGAAAGTGAAGTTTTCTTCAGAGAGTAGAATGTATTTTGGAGGTATCTTTAACTTGAACAAATACTCTTGTGGGCATTTGGGGGCATCGTTGTGGGAAACGGTGAGGGGCTGATGCACACAAAGCAAGAGCAGAATCTTGAAGGTAAGTGGGGCACACCGACAGCTGGTGGCACAAGAGATACTGGGACTATAGCAGCTACATGAGCCCTGCTTGCTTCATGTGCTGTGTAGCAACTTACAGCACTGGCCACAAAAGTCACTTCTGAACAGGCAAATGCACCAAAGGTGAGACAGAACCAATTAGCCTTGACAGTGTAACAGACACATTAAAACCTTTAACTCATTGGTTTTCAGGGACCTTCGTTTCTTCTTGGATATTACCATTGACCTCTCAAGTGAACCTATCTTAACATTGAAGAAAGAGCTGTTAGAAAGTCCATGTGAAATATGGAGCACATCAAACAGGAATTAGATAGTTAACATGACATGTGGCATTGCTGCCTACTTGAACTTACCTTCTCCAGACTCATTAACAGGTGCTATCTGTAGCAATTGATTGTTTTAAAATGTAAGTATTATTCTAGTATGGTAAGGCCCACAGATGATGGAAGAGAGTATTACCATCAAAAAGGCAGTTTGTTACTTGCAGTTTGTTACAGTTTGCGAGGGGAGGGGGCCACACCACATCACATGAGGCCATCTGTCCTAGGAGGCACTAGGGTAGGTCAGGAGCCAGGAGAAGACATGGCCTAGACTCTTCCTTGTGACCTTTGAGGGAAGGAATGGGTGAGGCAAGGTAAACTGATTTAGGATTGACTAAACGAATAATGTCATCGAGCCTTAGGGCCTAGGGTATGTTCCTAGCTGCCTGATACCTGGTCCTGGGGTGTTTAGGGAGGGGGAATATTGGTTCTTCAGTGTGAGAGCACCAAAGAGGAGGATGGGGATGGGCTCTGGGTTGCTTAGTTTGCATATGAAAGGTATATTCCTAGAGCAAGTGTTTATAGTAGGAGTTAGCAAGGCCTGGAGGAAGTAGTCTGTCCATAGTCAGGGCTCCAGATGTCAAAACATCAGGGAGAAAAAGAAGATGAATATGCACATGGCAGGTGCTTTATTTTAGGATCTCTAAATACCAACAGTATGATTATTTCAGTATGAGAATGACTGAATTTAGGAATGTTCCAGTAGAACTTGGCTCTCTGCATGGATTTCAATCAGTTTATAGAAAGGACAGCGCCTTACGTGCTGATTTGAGTGACAAAGCATAGCTGAGCACCTACCATCCACATTTCAAGGCAATTGGGCTGCTCTTTCCTCATTTCTTCACATGCAGTATGATCGGAAGAAGTTGGATGAACTCCAGACATTTGATTTCATCCTACTATATGCTCCAAGTAGTCACTGCTTGAGTTTCTTGATCATAAGCATTTATTTCCAGTCCTAGAGCACTGATGCAATATGGTTTGTTTTGCTCAAAATGCATTTTACTAATTTTAAAGCCTATAGAGTTATCAAGGATATAAAACAGCCACTTGAATTTTTTGTGAGATAATCTATGGTATTACAAGAGGAAAATTAAATGGCTAAACTATTTTTAAATTTGCAAATCCTCCATTGCCTCGGGACAGATCTTCTGAGACTATCAAGTGTCTACTATCTATATAGGTTTTACTCCCTAATAACCTTAAGAATCATTTCTTTTAGAAATCCTAATTTGAATTGTATTACAAAAGCAATAACCACTGTGTGTACAAAATATGGACAACTCAAACAAATCCCAAAGATAATTACTTCTGAAAATTTTGAAATGTATAGTTTCAGATATAAAATAAAACATTTTTAGAGAAAACTCGCTCCATGAGTGCTTACTTAGATATTTCATTTTTAGATATTTCATATTTCATTTTCATTGTAACTTAGATATTTCATTTTATAAAAAGTTGTGACTATATTTTCATGTCTAAAAATAGTTACTACATGATAATGGCTAATACCCCATTATATTTTTGCACTAGGATTTATTTAACCAGTCCCCTATTTTAGGGTGTTTCAGTTATTAAATATGTTGTTAATTTCCTTAGGTTAAATTATTAGAATGGGTAATGCTGATTCAAAGAGAATTCATGCTTTTGATTCTTTTAATACATAAGACAAAAATAACTCCCAGAGAAATTGATATAATTTACTCTGTCTTCACAAGTATAGAAATATCAATTTAATAGCCAAGAGGTTATTTATTGTTTTCATTTACATTTTTTCCATTACTTAACACGCTCTACCATTTTTTTTTCATGTGCCTATTGTTAGTTTGTATTAATTCTTTGAAATAATGCCTGTTTCTTTGACCTTTTATCTTTTTGTGGGCTTATAACTTTTTTAAACTTATTTCCTAGAACTCACTGTGTTTATAACACACTAACTAGCAAATTCTTTTGATGCCCTGCATCACATACCCTTGACCTACCTCTGAGTTCAGTCATGGCTGTGGACAGTAGTTCTTTACAAGGTCAGATTATCTGACCTGCATATTATGTCTGTTTATCTTCTGTATTAGGGAATTGTCCAAAGCCTCACCACCTTCCTGGGTGGGATGGGTTAATCCTTAACTAATGGGAGATGGGAAGCCGTGGGGCAGAGCTCCAGAGTCCCTGCCCTGGCTGGTTAATTTGGGACACCATGTTGTGTGTTTTTCACAGGTCCCAATGGCTACCATGGCCTTAAGCAATGACTTTGATGTTTGTTTCCTCTTCCTTTCCACTTTCCCTTTCCCTTGTTCTCTCATTTCTACTCCCTGGTGTCACTGTGTACATAAGCATTCAAGGCCTTGTCTCAGGCTCTGTGTTTAAGGGATTTTAAGTCAAGACATTAACTCCCTTCTTTCAGAGACTAGTATTTTAAATTTCTGTCCAGCTTGGGCCAACAGAATTGTTTTTTTATCTAAATTGACCTTTTACATCTGTTGATACTTTTCTCTAGGTCTCCAGCTGTTTTTGTTCTATGCCAAGCATATTGGTTTCCCCTTGTTGCTATAACAAATTGCCACAAATTTAGTGGTTTAAAACAATACAAATTTATTTTCTTACACTTCTGTAAGTCGGGAAACTGAAATGGGTCTTACTGGCCTTAAAATACAAGTATTGGCAGAATTGTATTACTTTCTGGCGACTCGAGGGGAAAATCCATTCCTTGCCTTTTTCATCTTTTTTCTTTTACATTTTATTTATTTTTTATATGAAATTTATTGTCAAATTGGTTTCCATACATCACCCAGTGCTCATCCCAACAGGTGCTCTCCTCAATGTCCATCACCCACTTTCCCCTCCTTCCTACCCCCCATCAACCATCAGTTTATTCTCAGTTTTCAAGAGTCTCTTGCCTTTTTCATCTTAGAGAAGCCACCTGCATTCCTTAACGGAGGGCCACTAACTGCATGTTCAAAGATAATAGTATAGCATTTCCCAGTCTTTAACTCTGACCCTTGTGTCTCCTTCTTATAAGGACCCTTGTGATTACGTTAATCACATCCATGTAACCCAGAATAACTTCCTTATATCAAGACCCTTAACCTGCAAAGACTGTTTTGTCATGAAACATATTTAGAGGTTTTGTAGACCAGGATGAGGACATTTTTGGGGAGCCATTATTATGATGACCATACCAAGGTATGCTGAAATTTTACTTTTTGGTATCAATTTAGATTACAATTAGTGAGATAATTCTAATCTGTGAATCGGCACTTGCCAAAATTTACTCTATGAATGGAGTTCTTTCCAATGACTAATTAGATATCCCTTGATCATTTCAAGATGCTCAGCAAAGTGCCTACCACTGGTTATGAAGACAGTGTTGTTCTTATATGTGAGACTTCACCCTACAGAGCCCAGCTCTGCTCAGGCTGCATCATTTAGTTGTCTTCTATATTCTGTGGAAGTTTTTAAAATTCTCCCCGTTTGGAGGAAAACCTACGCATCAGGGTCTAAAGTAGAAAGGTTTGCCTCATGAGTGGAGGAGTGGATGCCATGATACTTGCTAAAAATCCATCTAGCATCCTTTCTAGATATTTTGTCACAGTGTTTTCCAGCTTAAGTACTCATATCCACGTCCAGGTCACTTTCATGGTGGGCTAGGGTGGAGTTTAAGTATCACTTGCTGACTTAGTTTCATGAAGAAAGTTACAGTTACTAATTTTATAAGGTTGCGTCCTGTTCTGCCTTAGGTACTATGGTATACTTAGTGTATGGAAGATTCAAGTCAGTCACAAATTTAGATGGGCTAGAGTCTTAGGAAAAGAATAGCTTTAGAGTCAAAGATTAGATTGACCTCTAACTCTTGAACCTACTGGCTACATGTCCTTGGGTAATGTACTTAACCTCTCTGAACCCTATCTACCTAGTGATTGGATATGTGCAATAATCTATTTCCTGGGGAGTAAGCAATTCGGGAATGCATGAAAATAGTATGTGCAATATAGAGTCTAGCATCTGACATATTGTACGGGTTTAGTAAATATTTGTTATTTTAAAACAATTACACAGCAATTTTTCCCTTTCCTTCCTGCATCATTTTTTCTTCTCCACTGTGTCATTTAAAATAGCATACAAAATGACTTTTCTTCCATCTTATAAAGGCTCTCACTAGAGCCCCACTTTGTTCTTAAGATACCACCCATTTCTTGGGTCCTTTTTCCATTCATGGTGACATTGTCCAAGAGTAGCTCATGCACTGTCTCCAACTGCTCTTCTGTCTCTGTGTATCCATAATTGAGGCATATTTTATATATCCATAATTGGCCCACTTTATGTATACAACTCTATGATTTTAGTGCATAAATATTCATGGAATGATGCTTTTAAGTGATGTAGGGGACTCTTGTTGTCTGCTCAGATCAAGTCCAGTTCCTTTTAGCAGTTCTGTGGGCCTATCTCCCAGGTTTGCTGCTAGCAGCTGGCACCTATGAACTTGAGAGAATTACCCTTGGGTATTAGAAACACCTTGCTTCTATGAAGAACAGGAAATGTCCGGGAATTCATGTCACCACCGCAACTCTGAAACCTAGGCCATCATAGCCAGTGGCTAGCTACTGTAGGAGTACTAACACCCAGCTCCTTTATCTCACAGTTGGACAAACTCTGACGTGTGATTTATACTCCAGAGCTGCCCATGGGATCGGGCTGAGGCTGAGATGTGCTTGACTTCTTCCTCTTCCTTATCCCATGCTTCCCCTCCTTTGCTGCTGTCTCCTGAGGACACTTGCTTAATAAATCACTTCCATTTAAACCCTTGGCTATGGGTCGGCTTCTGGGAGAACCTGACCTCGACAGGTGGCCAAATGTCAGAACTTGTCACAGCCACAGGCGAGATTTATGTTACAGGCATGGAAGGAGCAGGCATTCATCACAGCAGGCCTGGAAGCAAAGTTAGAGTCTGAATCATTATGGCATCCTGAAGTGAGGAAAATTTAGGGAGAAATGGGAAGACCAGAGTCTGCAGTGGGCAGTGTGAATAGCTCCTCTGAAGAGTCATTGAAACAGATGACCACTGGCTGTGCATATCATCCAGGGCCACCCTCTTCCCTTAGACTCATCATTTTGTCTCCAAGGCCAGGCTCTGTTAGTGCATGCCTAGGTCACTGATGTTGGTTTTTTGCCCTTAGGTGTCCAGACACAACTTGGCTTTGTAATTGGGTCTCTCTAAGAGCCAAATTTTGGCAAAATGGGCATGTGTAAGATAAATTAATTTATTGCTGTGTTGCCTTGGGTAAGTCACTTAACAACTTTGGTTTCAGTGCCATCACCAGGAAAGTGAGGCTAATTTTATTCCCAAGCAAACTGAGTCTCAGAGATGCTTGGATGCTTAGCCTTTGGCCTCCAAGGAGAGAAATGGAATGTGGAGTTTCCCCACTCTCTTTGAGTGGTGACATGATGCTAAGGTTCCAAAGACCTATGTCCTCTTTCTTATCTTTTCTCTTACATAAATTCAGTTAAGTACTTTAAGTCCCCTGGAAGCTTGACTTCTTCCAATGATTATGCATTTGAACAAGGGTTATTATAAAGAAGTATGTTAGTCTCCAACAGCCAGTGGAAAGATGCTCTTGGGAGCAGGAGGCTCTTCTTGGTTTTTCCAGATTGTTCCAGGGAATTCAATATCATATGTAAGACTGAATCTTAATGGTCACTATTTTGATGTCAGGCTGGGACCACTGTGAACTGAATAATGAAAATGCTTGACTCTTCTTTGGTGCCCACTGTGTGCTTGGCAGGCCTTTACCACACTAGCCCCAGTGTGTGCTGTTCACACTCTGCTCTTCTATCTTAGGATAAACCAAGCTTAATACATCATTGTATTGAAATTTTAAATTTATTTTGGTCATCAGCTAAGAATAGTGATAAGAACACCAAAGAAAGAGATAGCTAGTGGATCATTTCTCTGGAAAAAAAAATTATTATACAGTATTCTCCCTTTGTTCATCATCCATTTAAAGTATTAAGAATAATTATAGCTAGCTTCACAATCTCTTACCTATGATGCCAAATTCTATGTCTTGGATTTGAGGAGCCTATTTGACAGTCAAACCTGATCTGAACTTGAAAGAATCTATAGTTTTTATACTACTTAGTGTGAACATGTACATATTTTGTGTTGAAAACTTAATATGCTTGATTATGAGTTAACTGCCTCAAATAGAACAGTATATTATTTGCACAGTGTTGTCTTTCTGAAATAATCAGAATTTGGAACATAAGTGGCCCAACGAGTTCAAAAAAGGACCAGTGGATTTGTATAAAATAGCATAAATAGTACTGACTAGCAGAATGCATTGCTTACTGTGTAGTGCCAAGGAAGTTATAGTGTATTTTGGCCTTGCCTGTAGAGGACCAGCCTGGCTTGGGATCACTGATCAGATTGTATTAGAGAATGACACTTACTCTCACCATACCACAGTTTACAACAACCTTTATGGAGCTGCTGAAATGGCAGATGGAAAATGTTGGTAGCATCCGTAGTAAAATTGGGAAGATTCTCTGAGAGTTTTGTTTTCTTTTTATGCAGCAAGCCATCTGTAAATCATTTGTTCTGGAAATTGACTAAGAGGGGATGTCCAATTTGGACTTTTTAAAAATACTTTTGGGAATATATAATTTGGACTTTTCATTTAAAAAATTATACATTTACCTCTACTTTTCTGAATTGTTTCCTCTTTCCTGCTTCCATCTGTCCTTACTCCCTCTTGGACTCTTCCTCCCTTCTACATACTCTTTCCCTCTTTCTACACTTTGGGGGTGTGGGTGGAGGGAGACAATTTGGAGTCCAGAGGTAAGACAGAGTCTAGGTCTGGGACAGACCAGGGACAGCAGGTAAGAGACGAAGTAGCACCTAAGACATAGAATGGGAGATGCATCATCTTTGCCCACACTCCCTCTCTGCATCCTGTCTTTTAAGTTAATTCCTTAATTACTTTCCAAGCAGAATGGCAACATAGATCTGGAATGGCAGAGCAGAAGTTTATTAGAGATACTGGGTATGAGCACAAGAAGATTTGGTACCAGGAAATCACAGATGAAGTAAGTCTAGATTTCCACAGAGAAAGAAGGATCCTGGCTGGTCTGAAGGCAGAAGATTGAGCACCATGCTTTTCTGGAATCCTTCGGGGTGGTGGTCTTGAGGGGTGTATTCAGCCCCTCCAGTGCTCTTATTTATACCTAACACATGCACCTCTCCAGAGAACTCCTCACTTATTTGCATATAATCTCTTTTACGTAGGTCCTGGTATACTTCTATCAATGTTGTGAGTTAGGGTTCATGTATATGCTTTGCTTCATGCACAGGCAAGCATGTGTATATGAGTCCTGATTTTTATATCTGGCTAATACAGAACAGAGGCCACGTTAGGTGGATATATCTGGATTATGAAACTAGATAGGTTTGTTGTGTGTAAATTTGGGAAAAAAGAGTGGACGTGTTATTTTATGAGTACCCATGGTTGTATGAGAGCCCATTGGCTCTCTATGTGGGTCTTCATTTGTATAAGTACTAGAATCTGAAGAATGAGGGTGAGTAGTAGGCTCAGGATATGGTATTTGAGTATATTTTTTTCATATGAATGGAATAGGCAGACAATAACTTTCTTGGTATAGATTGGCTTCCCTTATCATATGTAGGAATTTGGAAATTTGGATCCCAGGCTCTTAGCTAAACTAACCATACCAAAAACACTTTGATCTTTATGCTTTTGCAGTTCTGTAGTTGTTAATAAAGTTCCTTTCCTTTTTTGTTTTTTTAGCTTCATTTGCAAAATGGAAAGATGAAGCTATTTGAGCTCTAAAGATCTCTGTTTTGCTTATTCTCATATTCTAAAACAAAGAGCTTGAAACCTATTCTGTCATTCTTCTGGCAAAATAAAAGCACAGCTGCTAGGAATTTACCCAAGGGATACAGGAGTGCTGATGCGTAGGGGCACTTGTACCCCAATGTTTAAAGCAGCACTTTCAACAATAGCCAAATTATGGAAAAAGCCTAAATGTCCATCAACTGATGAATGGATAAAGAAGATGTGGTTTATATACACAATGAAATACTACTTGGCAATGAGAAAGAATGAAATATAGCCTCTTGTAGCAACGTAGATGGAACTGGAGAGCGTTACGCTAAGTGAAATGAGTCCTACAGAGAAAGACAGATACCATATGTTTTCACTCTTATTTGGATCCTGAGAAACTTAACAGAAGACCATGGGGGAGGGGAAGGAAAAAAAAAAAAACAGAGGGCGGAGCCAAGCCATGAAATGCCAGAGTCCATCTCCAGCAGGTCCAGGGGTTCCCAGAGGATGAACCGCCTCGGTGAAAAAGCGAAAATAAAACAAAAATAGAATGGACACAGACAACAGCAGTGTGTTAGACTGGCCGCTTTATTGTAGCAAGCATGGCATTATATTTGTTAGCAAATTCCTTGTAGCATGCGTTATCTATGTTTCTCGGCATTACCTAATTCTAAAAATGTTCCTTTGTGTGATCACCCATAAAGGAACAACATAGTTATTTTCTTGTAACATTCCCTCCTACCCTTACAAGGTCATCTAGCTCAAGACCCCTCAAGTGGAATGTTTTACAAGGATGTGACTTCTAAATTGTTGCTTTGTGTGATTTGTGGCACAAGAAACAAAGTATTCACTTTGGTCTGGGGTGCTGGAGGGAGCCAGGAGGGCCCTGAGGACCCAAGCCTTATGTGCTCCAACAGAGACAATGTATACCTAGCTAGGAACTAAGAAACCATTTTGTGTCTTAACCCACCAGGTCCAGTTATCATCTGGAATGCCTCCTGGAGGCCAAGTGGGCCTAGGGTTGGAGTAACTTGTATCCACAGATACATTCCTTTGTTGATGGAGTGGGGGGTTTCGAACCCCCTTTGTCCACCTCCTTGGCTGGGAAATATATGGGCTATCCATATATTTCTTCTAAATATAGCCTTTCTTCTAAAGGCTATCCTTCCTTTAGATAGAGGAATCTTTACAGGGGGTGGCAAGGGCTAGATGTAGGGCCGCATAATTTCCCTGCGGACTTTTATTTCTTTCCTCAATGGTTCTTTTCCTGGGGGGCCTGTGGTGGGCAATTCCCCAGCCGACAAATCCCCAGGTACTTTCATTGGTAGGGGGGCTGCCCTGACCAATGCTAAGGCCAAATTACATAAAAGCAGGAGTACAAGAAGCTTCGCTTTCGGTGGGCTGCCATGCAGTCCTGATCCGTCCACCGCCCGGGCCCTGCCATCAGGCTGGTTGGATAGCTCGGCTCCCAGCAATAAAACACTCTTAAAACTGAGAATAATCTGAGAGTTGATGGGGGTGGGAGGGAGGGGAAGGGTAGATGATCAGTATTGAGAAGGGCACTTGTTGGGATGAGCACTGGGTATTGTATGGAAACCAATTTGACAATAAATTTCATTAAACACACACACGCACAGTTCTACCTAACATCTTCATCACCATGGTGGCCACAGACTTTGATTTGCCTGGGGCAGTCCTGATTCCTGTCTGCTGTGCTGGGATAATTATTAATGGGGCTTCTTTTACTCTGTTAAAATGATAATATACATGATCATTCTCCTGATAGCAGACATTTTTCCTAGTCCTATCCTCTTTGAGACCCTCATGAATGTTCTCTAAATAAGGGCACATTATGGAGGCTTTGCTGAGCCCTATAGGCAATTTGGTTCCCTTTTCCTTCCTGCCCTGACAGGTGATAAATAAATAAAACAAATAGCCTCTCAGGAGCTGTTGTCAACTTTGCTCCTATCCAGCCCCAATTTGAGGTGTTTTTTGTTCCTGTCCCCATCACTCAGGCCTTGAAAGCTGATAGATTTCTGATTTCTTCCTTGAAACGTGACATGATAAATAAGACTGCACGCTTTACTGCAAGGGCCAAGGGAGAGAGCTATAAAAAAGGATTGTCCCATACAATGGGACGTTATTTAACGGGTTTGGCCTTTCGTGTGGGGGAGAAGTAGGGTCCTCCGTATAGTATGATTTCAGGAGTTTGGGGAAATTTTCTTCCCCACAGGACTGATGGATGGATGGCTTTTAACATTTTTTGAACTAAGGACAACACGTTTACTTCTGCAGTAAGAGAACTGTTTGGATTATAAACAGTTCTGGGGGGGCAGATTTCAGTGACATCCAGACTGAGCCTTTGCCCACAGCTACCTAGGTCCCATAAATAGAAATAGAGTGCTGGTACCTGGGAAGGTAACAGTTCCTCTGTGCTCTGAGCTAGTTAGGGACACATCTGAAATATTGTGACCAATGCTAGGTGTCTCATAAGTTCTAAAAATGCCCCACACCAATGTGTTACTGTTTACAGTGTCATCTCTTTATTACAGTGTGCTTGTTTTAGTTTTTTAGTTTTACTACTCAGGATGCTTTTCTCTCATCACCTCATGGATCTCGGCACGCTGAGGACGAGGGAGTTCTGAGAAAGCTGTGTGTGCGTGTGTGTGTTGGAGCTGTAAGTGTTGGGGTAAGGATGAGCATGTTCGTTTCAATATTGAAACACTGTCAGAGGGTTGCCTCCAGTAAGCTCTGGTGACAGCATTGGGTGGTCTGGAGCAACACAAAATAGTGCCCAATGCAGCACGCAGAGTCTCCTACAACCTTGCTGAATTTTGCGTCTACCCATTTCTCTCTGCATTGCCTCAACCCTAATAATAAATTGATTGAGCGTTTTACATGTAATATTTAGTTCTCATAAAAACCTTAGAAGGGGAAGTCTGTCCACATGTTATAAATGATAAAAGTGAAGCTTTGACAGGTTAAATAACTTGCTCAAGATCATACAGTTAATATGTGGGAAAGCCAGGAGTCAAACCCACACTTTTTTTCTGCCTCGTGTTATTTTTTTTCTGTTAACTTCTTATTTTCACCTAATTTCAGACTGAAGAAAAATTTGAGGAAAAAAAAAGGGCTGGAAGCCCTCCACGCAGATTTTCCAACTGCTAACATGTTGACATATTTGCTTCATCATTTTTGTTTCCTCTCTGTGTTACAGACGTGCTGTCTTTCTACTCTGAAATACCACAGTTTATTTCCTAAAAATATGGAATTTGTTTACACACCCCTAGTACAGTCACTAAAACCAGGATGTTAACATCGTTAGAATAATATTATCTATATTACCTATAGACCTTAGTCAGAATTTACTTTTTGTCCCAATTATGTATCACATTCACTTCTATGTTTTTTGAGTATTCTTTAATTTGAATCAGTTATGCATAAAAAGTTATTTTATGACATTAACTTTTTTAATGTTTATTTTTGACAGAGTACAAATGGGGGCAGAAAGAGAGAGGGGGATGAGGATATGAAGCAGGTTCTATGCTGACAGCAGGGAGTCCAATGCCGGCCTTGAACTCACGAACCGTGAGATCCTACCCTGAGCCAAAGTCAGATGCTCAACTGACTGAAACACCCAGGTACCCCTCATGACATGAACTTTTAAATAAAACAAAAAATATACTTAAAAATTTCATACAGGTCAGTTATTTTGTAGAATGCCTTCCAATCCGGGTTCGTTTGATGTTTTCCCATACCTAGATTCAGGTTATGCATTTTGGGCAGGAGTACTATAGAAGCCAGCATGTGTTCTTAGTGCATTATATCAGGAAGTACATCATCTGGATCTATCCCAGGATTGCTAAGGTTAACTTTAGGATGGTGTCTTCTAAGTGATTCCACTGTAAAGTTACTATTTTGCCTTTATTTTAAAGTTTATTTTGAGAGCCATCAGAGAGAATCCCAAGGAGGCTCCACACTCTCTGTGCAGAGCCTCATGTGGAGCTCGAACTCTCAAACTGAGATCACGACCTAAGCCAAAATTGAGTCGGATGCTTAATGTACCGAGCCACCCAGGTGGCCCATTAGTTTTGCCTTGATAACCAGTAAGTGTCTTGTCAGAAGATACTTTTTTTTTTTTAACATTTATTTATTTTTGAGAGACAGAGCATGAGCAGAGGAGGGGGAGAGAGAGGGAGGGAGGGAGGGAGGGAGGGAGACACAGAATCCCAAGCAGGCTCCAGGCTCTGAGCTGTTTGTTAGCACAGAGCCTGACGCAGGGCTCGAACTCCTTAACCACGAGACCATGACCTGAGCCGAAGTCGGATGCTCAACCGACTGAGCCACCCACGTGCCCCATCAGAAGATACTTTGAGGCTGTAAAAAGTCCAGGTACTCTGATATTTCAAACCCTAGTAGGTGAAATGACCAGCACTCACTGATGATTCTTGCCTGAATCAGTTATAGTTAAGGTGATTACAAAATGTTACTTACCTAATTCTAAGATTCTTTCTGCATTTATTAGTCATTCTGTAAAGAAGAAACTTCTTTCTCTGTCTTTCCTTTCTTAATAATAAAATTGGACTTAGGGATTCTTATTTAAGAAGTTATAATCCATTTCTCCAGCCACAGCTCTGGAATCCACCATTCTCTAAAGAGCCCTTGTTCTTCCTAGTGGAGAATGCATTTGAAACCTGAATTGGGCATTAGGTTTGTAGAGTCTGGACTTGAAACAACACGGTGATCAGTGTCACCAAAACATTCTTGTCCCTCTTCTGGACTCTGTGACAGCACACTGATGATGTCCTTGGATCCACCTGACTTCAATTTGTCTTCCACACTGTAACATAAATAGTTGGTTGATTTGGGTTTATTGTTTTTGTTTTTAATGTTGTCATGATCTTGTAAACCATGTCCTTCTAAGACCTCTTTATGGTATGCTTTTGCAATAGAAAGTGAAAATCCTTAATCTACTTCTTGAAGCCTCTCTAGCCGCTTCTCACTCTGCTCTCTTCCTTACTGTCCATCCTCCAGGATCCTTTGTCTTGTAATAGCCTAAAAGTCCATTGTCCTCTTCGTCCAGAGCTTGCCTGTGCTCACCCGTCTATCTGAAATGCTCTCAGCCCCAAGCCTCTGACCTGTCTCCATCCTCAGATCTGTGCTCAATTGTCAGTTCTTGTGCCTTCAGTCTAGAGCAGTCTCTCATCAGGCTCTATTTCTTTATCTCCGTTTGTAGCTATGCACTCAATACTGTGATGCTTTGATTGAAGTCTCTTCCCTGCTCTTCACTGCAAACTCCATTGTTACTATTGCATCCCTAAAAACCAGGACAGAGTCTGGCACATAGTAAGAGTTCCATATAAGTTTTGTGAAGAAAGTACGTACTCCCTACATGGAGACTTGGGTTGATTTAAATACTTTTGCATTGGTGATGCTCAGGTTTATTTTCTTTTTAGTTTTTGTAATCGTCTTGAAATGTTCATATAATGGTTATGATGAGTAGTTGCAGAAATATACTAAAATGTAATATTTTTATCAATACAAAGGTGAAATGTATTATTCTGTGTTTTCAATAATGAGGCAAAAGTAATTTGGCTTAATCAGGCTTTTGACTTGAAAGAGATGGATATTGTAACAGATCTTTGTGGAAACAATTAGTGGTTCTAAGATGAGTTTAACAATGGGAATAATTGGTCTTTTTTAACATATAGTGGAGGATATTACTTTGGCTACCATTGATGTTAAATTCTCAGAATGAGTGTTAGAAAGATCCTGGTATTTTGAGTCAATAGCAGTTAACAGTATAACTAATAGTACGATACTGTATTAATATAATAGTATATTCAATTATACTGTTGATAGTATTATATTAATATTAATTAGTTATTAATAGTATATTTCATGAATTAGTAGTATAATAATAGTTACAGTATTAATGGTATATTCTCAATGGTATAATTTTCTAAGCAACATCCGTGTCCAAAAATCATTGTGATCTTTCTAGCTAATTTTTCCCATGATAAAAATCAGGCTATATTTACCCTCTCAGACTTGTTTGTTCATTCTGCTACCTTGTTCAATCTGCTACCTTGCCCAGAGATTATGCCAAACAATTGTTATCTATTCAGTTTTACCTTAAAATTGATAGGGAGGGTAGTATGTTTGTACTATACCTAAAAAGCCTTTTTCCTTTTTTAAAATCTTATTCTGGCACTATCTCTAAGGTTTTTTAATTTTCTTCCAGACTAATTTTTAATAGACTAGCAATCCACAGATGAGATATAAAAACTCATATAAAAGGTGATTAAAATATAATGGAACATTATTCATTTTCACAAGTATCCTGAATTCCCATGGCAAATTACCACATTTTGCAGTTTTAAAATAGGGCAGTGGAGATGCAGTGAGTAAAGAAAAATTTGCATTGGTGATAAAAGTTATACATATGCATAATACCCATAAGAAAGACAATTACTGCAGCCTTACTCATTGGCCAGTGGGCATTTGTCTGATATGTACTTAGGTTCTGTAAAAAGCCTGGCTCATTAGCCAAATGCTATCTGATGAAGGCACTTTAAGGATTAGGAGTGTGTTGGGGCATTTGTTGTCAGGCATCCTAACCAAGGTCTTTGTCTTTAAGAGTGTTGGAGTTACTTTCCCTAAATTGGAACTTGGGCCTTCAAAGGAAGCTCCAAAGCAAAGACAGGAAGGGAATGTGGATTCTATTCAGTTGCTGTGTTGAGAATGACTATTACCTTCAGACAGTTTTTAAAAATTGTGGTGTAACAGTTTGTGGTATGCTTAGTAAAGTATATAAAGTACATGAATATTATGGGTAAAGCTCAATGAATTTTTATACCTGTGCACTAGGTAATCAGAAGATAAGGCACAAGACTCTTGTATGGTTCTTTCCAGTTGGCAACCTTCTCACCCCTCCCCACTGCTGCCCCGTATCCACTACCCTGGCTTCTTTCATATACTGGTATCATACATGATATATATTTTTTGTCTAGATTCTTTTATTCAGCATACTATGTATTAAACTCATCAGTGTTAAATGTATCTGTTCTTTTTAGCATATAATGTTGCATTCTATGAAAATAATGCCATTTGTAGGTCATTTTATCATCAATGTTTGGATTACATCCTGGTTTTGGTTATTTTAAATAAAGCTATTATGAATGTTTTATATGTCTTTTGGTGGCCAAATGAATTCATTTCTCTTGGGTGTATATCTAGGAGTGGAATTTCTATGCCAAAGGGTAAGTCAACGTTAAATAGATACTGACATAGTCTTCCAACTTAGTTATGTCCTTATACACTATTGTAGGAAATCTGTGAGAGTTCCAGTTACTTCAGGTTTTGTTGACATTTGGTCTTGGCCATCATCTTACTTGTAGCTATTTGCGTATGTAACATATTTTTGTGAGTAACTTTTTTAGATTTTCACATGGTCTGTGACTCTAGCATTTTTACCCTCACATACAGATTTTTTTTTTCTTTTTGCTATCTTCATATCTTAGTCCTGGCCGCCCTCCTTGATGTCACTTTTTCCAGTGTGCTCCAGTATGTTTGTTTGGAACTGTGTTCTGCCTGTACCACCCTGGTTTTATTGTTATTACTCTTTTTCTAGGCACTGAAAGCTTTTAGTCAGTCATATATACCTCAAAAATAAGGTAGGACAACTAAAATGTATAATAAACATTATTACTGCTCACTTCTTTAATTAAAAGGCTATGTATATATGTGTGTGTATGTATGTATAACTGTGATTTTACTATGTATTATATTTTTTTCTTCAGGCTTACATATTAAGAAATACATAGTAAAAGTACATAGAGTAAAAAAAAAAAAGTGCTACTTTTGCCAGTACCACCTGCTCTAAACATTGCCAATTTAAGATCACTGGAAAGAGTCATATTGATATTTATACAAATCCAAGTAGTCATGTTGATATTTATACAGATCCAAGTAGCCCTTAAGTGATGGTTAGGCTTTGTGTCACTGATCCAAAAGCTCATTCCAGTGAAAGGAGGTGGGGCTACTTAGGTATTTTGAGTTACAGTAGCCAAACTAGGAAAAAAAAAAAAAAAAAAAAGAAATGGGAGTGAAGACTAGGTTAAGTAGGACATATAGGTAGTGGAAATAGCATCAGTTACAGCTCATGGGAGATCAAGAATCTGAACGAGATTCACACATTTTCGTCATACTTTATTGTTGGGCATTGTCTTTGTGTCCACATTTGTTTTATGTCTCAATAAGGAGAGCATATTGAACATGACTGACTTTGTCTCTGCAGATGCGAGGGATCTTAGAGCCTTGGTGACATCTTAATGACTATGAATTCTCAGTGTTCTGTACTAAAGATAGACACGGAAAAATGAAGAGTTCACACTGAATTTATAATGACGAGGATTTTCACTGGATTTTTGAAGTAAAATTGCTCCATTTGGTTTTCTTGCCTTCTGCTTCTTTCTCTTAATCCACTGAATTGAAGAAAATACTATTTGTGAGCTCTGATTATTTCAGTTCCAGTTAATTGAAGCTTTATCATCATTTGCTAATGAATGTACTTGCTCATGGTGGGAGACAGCTTAGAAATAAGATGAAAATCATAAAATCAAACAAGAATACATAAAATCCATATTTTGTCATGACTTAATAACATCTACTTTATTAGGTAAAAGCAACAAGTTCTGAACTTATCCCAGGACTAAAAGAACTGGCTTAACCAAGGTGGTATGTTGAGAAAAAGATTGTAAGTCCAAAGGCCAGAGTCCAAATTCCAGATTATGCCACTGGGTATGACATTAACTTTTCTTGTGAACCAATTTCTTCTGCCTAAAAATGGAAAAAAGTAGTAATACTTAAAAGTTATGATGATAAAATTAGAAAATGCACTTAAGAGTTGTGTGAAGCATGAAAACTTAGGACAACAAGGGGTGTCATTATGTGGGATATCAAATGGAAAGAAACATGGAGTGCATGAGGGGGTGGGGTAGAATGGGATGTGGGTGTACTGTCCTTACTGTGCTCCTTTGAATGATCATATGTATAGATATGAGATGATGCGTGATTCAGTAATTAGTGAGTTACTCAAAGCCTCCTTGAGCTGTTTGATGGGAAGCAGCTGGGCTCACCTTCCCAATTTCCATCCTAGTTGCTTTGGGTATAATAAACTGAAGCTCACCTGTTTAGGGGTTATATCTGATGAGGGAAACATTATCTTTAAGTTATCTGATTAAGCATAATTCAAGTGAGAAAAACTGTCCATCAGTGACTTGTTCTAAGGGCTGAGGGAAGCCCTGGTTTTGCTTATAGCCCAAAACAGAGGAAGATTGGAACAGTGCAGATTTCTAGGAGAGGAGGAAAGAGGATTTTGTGCATTGTAAAAGAATACTGGCCTGCAAATCCGGAACTGTGGATTTAAGCAACAAGGAAGTAGGTGACCTTGGCAAAGTGCCTACTCTTCTTTTGAATTCATTCCTATGTGTAAAATGGGTGGGTGGTCCTCACATTCTTCATCTTTGTCGACTCTCCAACTCTCCCCATACTTAGTGCCCTTAGGATGTCTTCTTGTCCTCTACTAAAATCTACCAGGAAAGAATTTAAAGCTGTGAGCCCTAAGGTACAAATAACCAATAGGGTTTCCATTATAAAGGGGATGGGAGTTTTAAGCTAAGGGAATGAAGCTGTAGACTTCCAGGCATTAATGAAAAGGTGGGGAAGCTATTTGGGAAGCAAAAAGGAACTTTCTGGTAGCCTACAATCATAACTTGGCAGTAACTGTGCTGCTTATGCTGTCATCTGGCACAAGTGGAAAGATAAATACGGGAAAAGCAATGGGCCTGGGTAGTTCATCACAGTATGCAGGTCCTCTATGGATGCCAAAAGAGGCAGATGAACACCGTGGGAAAAGGACTTCCCTCCCTGCCCTGCTTGTCCCGAGTGTGTCTCTGTGGGTTCCAGGATACGTTATTTAGGCTAAACATCCCACTCTGTAATTCAACAGATCTATACAATTCTACAAGAAAAGAGGCTTGCCTGAGTGCATTTAGTCTCTGGACCACTTAGAAGCTTACTAGAAATGCAGAGTCTCTGACTCACTGAATCAGAATCTGCATTTTAACAAGATCCCTAGGTGATTTGTGTGCCCATGAAAGTTTGAGAAGTGCTGAATTCATACATCGAGACATTTATTCCCCAGTAATTAGAATCCCTGGTGAGTGTCACCAAAGGCCCCTTTCCCTAATTTAAGTGGTTCTTCTTGCAATGCTGTTTTCATCCTCTGGCTACTAATACACAGTCATCAGATCCCCCAGGCCCACTCTGAATCGCTGTGGAGCTCGGCTATACATATTTAGTTCTTTTAATGTTTGCTCATAAATCAAGTCCTGCATCCCCTTAATCAATCCAGCAACTCTCCACTGAATTTGCAGCAATTTGTCAACATCTTTCTATATCTGAGAAGCTCTAGGCCTGAATGTAATTTTCTATGAGGGGACACAGGTATTATTTACAGGATTTAAAAGTCCTTTAAGATATGTGATCAAGGCTAATAATCAAACAAAGTTGAAGGCAGTGTATGTGCAAAGACTCAACAATCAGATGGAAACCCACTTGATAGTAGCATCATTATGATGGTTGTCATCATCATAAATTACAATTAAAAAGATAGCCCTTAAACACGGACCATGTAGCCTAAGTGCCAAGGATACAAAGAGGTATAAGATATGACCACATGCCTTGGGAAAGTGCATACGTGTATATACCATGTGCAAAATAAGTGGTTGAAACCCAGTAGAGGGAGAAGGGTTACTAGAGATCAGGGATCTTAGGAAACATTTCAGAGAGGACTTAAGAACATGTAAAGATGTAGACTAATGCAGAAAAGCAGAAAGGACGTTCTGGGAAGATAAAAGTATGATCCTAAACAAAATGTTGACTCTCTTCTTCGTAGACTCTCTACCTCCCATATTCTGAGACCAAATGTTTTTCTCTGTACATTTTCTGTACCCACCAAATATTCTTCAGGAATAGGCATTACTTTAAAAAAAATAAGTGATGCCTTATGAAGCAGAGAAAAATACATAATTTCTTTATTTTCTACGTGAAATTTATTGTCAAATTGGTTTCCATACAACACCCAGTGCTCATCCCAACAGGTGCCCTCCTGAATGCCCATCACCTACTTTCCCCTCCCTCCCCCGCCATCAACCCTCAGTTTATCCTAAGTTTTTAAGAGTTTCTTATAGTTTGGCTCCTTCCCTCTCTTTTATTTTCTTTTCATCCTTCCCCTCCCCCATGGTCTTAAGTTTCTCAGGATCCACATAAGAGTGAAAACATATGGTATCTGTCTTTCTCTGTGTGACTTATTTCACTTAGCATCACACTCTCCAATTCCATCCATGTTGCCACAAAAGGCCATATTTCATTCTTTCTCATTGTCAAGTAGTATTCCATTGTGTATATAAACCACAATTTCTTTATCCATTCATCAGTGGATGGACATTTAGGCTCTTTCCATACTTTGGCTATTGTTGAGAGTGCTGCTATAAACATTGGAGTACAAGTGCCTGTATGCCTCAGCACTCCTGTATCCATTGGGTAAATTCCTAGCAGAGCTATTGCTGGGTCATAGGGTAGTCTATTTTTAATGTTTTGAGGAACCTCCACACTGTTTTCCAGAGTGGCTGCACCAATTTGTATTCCCACTAACAGTGTAAGAGGGTTCCTGTTTCTCCACACCCTCTCCAGCATCTAGTCTCCTGATTTGTTCATTTTAGCCACTCTGACTGGTGTGAGGTGATATCTGAGTGTGGTTTTGATTTGTATTTCCCTGATGAGGAGTGACATTGAGCATCTTTTCATGTGTCTGTTGGCCATCTGGATGTCTTCTTTAGAGTAATGTCTATTCATGTTTTCTGCCCATTTCTTCACTGGATTATTTGTTTTCCGGGTGTGGAGTTTGGTGAGTTCTTTATAGATTTTGGATACTAGCCCTTGTCTGATATGTCATTTGCAAATATCTTTTCTCATTCTGTCAGTTGCCTTTCAGTGTTGTTGATTGTTTGCTTTGCAGTGCAGAAGCTTTTTATCTTCATGAGGTCCCAATAGTTCATTTTTGCTTTTAATTCCCTTGCTTTTGGAGATGTGTCAAGTAAGAAATTGCTACGGCTGAGGTCAGAGAGGTTTTTCCCTGCTTTCTCTTCTAGGGTTTTGATGGTTTCCTGTCTCACATTCAGGTCCTTTATCCATTTTGAGTTTATTTTTATGAATGGTGTGAGAAAGTGGTCTAGTTTCATCCTTCTGCATGTTTCTGTCCAGTTCTCCCAGCAACAGTTGTTGAAGAGACTGTCTTTTCTCCATTGGATATTCTTTCCTGCTTTGTCAAAGATTAGTTGGCCATACTCTTGTGGGTCCAGTTCTGGAGTCTCTATTCTATTCCATTGGTCTATGTGTCTGTTTTTGTGCCAATACCATGCTGTCTTGATGATGACAGCTTTGTAGTGGAGGCTAAAGTCTCGGATTGTGATGCCTCCTGTTTTGGTCTTCTTCAAAATTACTTTGGCTATTCAGGGTCTTTAGTGGTTCCATACAAATTTTAGAATTGCTTGTTCCAGCTTCGAGAAGAATGCTGGTGCAATTTTGATTGGGAATGCATTGAATGTGTAGATAGCTTTGGGTAGTATTGACATTTTAACAATATTTATTCTTCCGATCCATGAGCATGGAATGTTTTTCCATTTCTTTGTATCTTCTTCAATTTCCTTCATAAGTTTTCTATAGTTTTCAGCATACAGATCTTTTACATCTTTGGTTAGCTTTATTCCTAGGTATTTTATGATTCTTGGTACAGTTGTGAATGGGATCAGTTTCTTTATTTGTCTTTCTGTTGCTTCATTATTAGTGTATAAGAATGCAGCTGATTTCTGTACATTAATTTTGTATCCTGAGACTTTGCTGAATTCATGTATCAGTTCTAGCAGACTTTTGGTGGAGTCTGTTGGGTTTTCCATGTATAATACCATGTCATCTGCAGAAAGTGAAAGCTTGACTTCGTCTTTGCCAATTTTGATGCCTTTGATTTCCTTTCATTGTCTGATTGCTGATTCTGGAACTTCCAAAACTATGTTAAACAACAGCAGTGAGAGTGGATATCCCTGTCGTGTTCCTGATCTCAGGGGGAAAGCTCTCAGTTTTTTGCCATTGATGATGATATTAGCTGTGGGCTTTTCATAAATGGCTTTTATGGTGTTTAAGTATGTTCCTTCTAATCTGACTTTTTTGAGGGTTTTTATTAAGAAAGGATGGTGAATTTTGTCAAATGCTTTTTCTGCATCGATTGACAGGATCATATGGTTCTTATCTTTTCTTTTATTAATGTGATGTATCACATTGATTGATTTGCAAATGTTGAACCAGCCCTGCATCCCAGGAATGAATCCCACTTGATCATGTTGAATAATTCTTTTTATATGCTGTTGAATTTGATTTGCTAGTATCTTGTTGAGAATTTTTGCATCCATATTCATCAGGGATATTGGCCTGTAGTTTTGTTTTTTTTCATGGGTCTCTCTCTGGTTTGGGAATCAAAGTACTGCTGGCTTCATAGAATGAGTCTGGAAGTTTTCCTTCCCTTTCTATTTTTGGAGCAGCTTGAGAAGGATAGGTATTTATCTCTGTTTTAAATGTCTGATAGAATTCCCCTGGGAAGCCGTCTGGTCCTGGACTGTTATTTGTTGGGGGATTTTTGACAACTGATTCAGTTTCTTCGCTGGTTATGGGTCTGTTCAAGTTTTCTATTTCTTCCTATCTGAGTTTTGGAAGTGTGTGGGTGCTTAAGAATTTGTCCATTTCTTCCAGGTTGTCCGTTGGTTGGCATATAATTTTTCATAGTATTCCCTGATAATTGCTTGTATTTCTGAGGGATTGGTTGTAATCATTCCATTTTCATTCATGATTTTATCTATTTGGGTCATCTCCCTTTTCTTTTCGAGAAGCCTGGCTAGAGGTTTATCAATTTTGTTTATTTTTTCAAAAAAACAACTCTTGGATTCACTGATGTGCTCTACAGTTTTTTTAGATTCTATATTGTTTATTTCTCCTCTGATCTCTATTATTTCTCTTCTTCTGCTGGGTTTGGGGTGTCTTTGCTGTTCTTCTTCTATTTCCTTTAGGTGTGCTGTTAGATTTTGTATTTGGGATTCTTCTTGTTTCTTGAGATAGCCCTGGATTGCAATGTATTTTCCTCTCAGAACTGCCTTTGCTGCATCCTACAGGGTTTGGATTGTTGTAGTTTAATTTTCATTTGCTTCCATATATATATATTTTTTAATTTCTTCTCTAATTGCCTGGTTGACCCATTCGTTCTTTAGTAGGGTGTTCTTTAACCTCCATGCTTTTGGAGGTTTTCCAGACTTTTTCCTATGGTTGATTTCAAGTTTCATAGCATTGTGGTCTAAAAGTGTGCATGGTATAATCTCAATTCTTGTATACTTACGAAGGGCTGTTTTTTGACCCAGCATGTAACATATCTTGGAGAATGTTCCATCTGCACTCGAGAAGAAAGTATATTCTGTTGCTTGGGGATGCAGAGTTCTAAATACAGCTGTCAAGTCCATCTGATCCAACGTATCATTCAGGGCCCTTGTTTCTTTATTGATCCTGTGTCCAGATGATGTATCCATTGTTGTAAGTGGGGTATTAAAGTCCCCTGTAATTACCACATTCTTATCGATAAGGTTGCTTGTGTTTGTGATTGGCTTACATATTTGGGGGCTCCTGTATTCTGTGCGTAGACATTTATAATTGTTAGCTCTTCTTGATGGATATATCCTGTAATTATTATATAATACCCTTCTTCATCTCTTGTTACAGCCTTTAAAGTCTAGTTTGTCTGATACAAGTAATGCTACTCTAGCTCTCTTTTGACTTCCAGTAGCGTGATAGATAGTTCTCCATCCCCTCACTTTCAATCTGAAGGTGTCCTCAGGTCTATGTAGACAGCAAATTGATGGGTCTTGTTTTTTTTTTTTTTTTTTTTTTTATCCATTCTTATACCCTATGTCTTTTGGTTGGAGCATTTAGTCCATTTACATTCAGTGTTATTATAGAAAGAGAGGGGTTTAGAGTCATTGTGATGTCTGTAGGTTTCATGCTTGTAGTGATGTCTCTGGTACTTTGTGGTCCTTGCAACATTTCACTCAGAGAATCCCCCTTAGGATCTCTTGTAGGGCTGGTTTAGTGGTGATGAATTCCTTCAGTTTTTGTTTGTTTTGGAAACCTTTATCTCTCTTTCTATTCTGAATGACAGACTTGCTGGATAAAGGATTCTCAGCTGCATATTTTTTCTGTTCATCACATTGAAGATTCCTGCCATTCCTTTCTGGCCTGCCAAGTTACAGTAGGTAGGTCCGCCACTAGTCTTATGGATCTCCCATGTAAGTTAGAGCCTGTTTATCCCTAGCTCCTTTCAGAATTTTCTCTTTATCCTTTTATTTTGCCACTTTCATTATGATATGTCGTGCAGAAGATTGATTCAAGTTATGTCTGAAGGGAGTTCTCTGTGTCTCTTGGATTTCAATGCCTTTTTCCTTCCCCAGATCAGGGAAGTTCTTAGATATGATTTGTTCAAGTACACCTTCAGCCCCTTTCTCTTCCTCTTCTGGAATTCCTATGATACAGATATTGTTCTGTTTTATTGCATCACTTAGTTCTCTAATTCTCCCCTCATACTCCTGGGTTTTTTTTTTTTATCTCTCTTTTTCTCAGCTTCCTCTTTTTCCATAATTTTATCTTCTAATTCACTTATTCTCTCCTCTGCCTCTTCAATCCGTGCTATGGCCACCTCCATTTTATTTTGCACCTCATTTATAGCATTTTTTTTTAGCTCCTCATGACTGTTTCTTAGTCCCTTGATCTCTGCAGCAATAGATTCTCTGCTGTCCTCTATGCTTTTTTGAAACCTAGCGATTAATTTTATGACTATTATTCTAAATTCTTGTTCCGTTATATTGCTTAAATCGTTTTTGATCAAATTATTAGTTGTCGCTACTTCCTGGAGTTCCTTTTGAGGAGAATTCTTCCGTTTTGTCATTTTGAGTAGTCCCTATGGTAGCTCCAAACTGCAGGGCACTTCCTCTGTGCTGTCCAGAGTAACTTGTGTTGGTGGGTGGGACCACAGTCAGACCCAGTGTCTGCCCCCAACCCACCACTGGGGCCACAGTCAGACTGGTGTGTACCTTATCTTCCCCTCTCCCAGGGGCAAAACTCACTGTGGAGTGGTGTGGTCCTTGTCTGGGCTACTCGCACACTGCCAGGCTTGTGGTGCTGCTTCAATGGGATCTGGCCAAGGGCGTATTAGCTGGGGTGGATCTGCAAGGTGCACAGGGGTGGGAGGGGCAGGCTTAGCTAGCTTTGCCGATGGTGGTCCCCTGCAGGAGGGTCCCTGCAGCACCGGGAGGGAGGCAGACCTGTCGGAGGGATGGATCCGCAGAAGCACAGTGTTAGGTATTTGTGCGTTGCAAGCAAGTTTGGTGACAGGAACTGGTTCCCTTTCAAACTTTGGCTGGGGGATGGGAGAGGGAGATGGTGCTTGCCAGCGCCTTTGTTCCCCTGCCAAGCTAAGCTCTGTCTTCCGGGGTTCAACAACTCTCCCTCCCAGTGTCCTATTGCCCTCCCCGCTCTCCAAGTACAGAACTGTTGACTTTTAACATTCCAGATGTTAAGTCCCACTGGCTATCAGCACTCACTCCCTCTAGCCCCTCCACTTTTGCGAGCCAGACTTCGGGGGCTCTTCCTTGCCTGGTGGGCTGCCCCTTCACCGCCCCGGCTCCCTCCTGCCAGTCCGTGTAGCGCACACTGCCTCTCTGCCCTTCCTACCCTCTTCCGTGGGCCTCTTGTCTACGCTTGGCTCCGGAGAGTCCGTTCTGGTAGTCTTCTGGCCGTTTTCTGGGTTATTTAGGCAGATGTGGGTGGAATCTAAGTGATCAGCAGGACGAGGTGAGCCCATCATCCTCCTACACCACCATCTTCCCAGGTCTCCATAATTTGTTTCTTTAAATCATACTGTCTCATTCATCCAAAAGAAGAATTTTGAAAAACAATATATATAGAGGAAATAACAAGGTCTCCTTATCTGCCCTTCTCTCCCCTTCAGTTGGCTGTAGGAAAGGAGGGGGAAGCACAAATGACCTCCAACAACATTTTGTAGCAAGTAAGACTCAGGTGACCTGAGTCCTACAGCTGGTCCTGCTGTGACCAAGTTGTAGAACATTAGGTGTCACTCTCTCATCTGGCAAATGGTTATTATGATCAACCTGTACTTTATAAGGGCCTTTATTGGGTAATCAGATCTTCATATGGGACTTACAATATCCTGATTTCCGATTTAAAATGGTAATATCTTGTTTTCAAATGACCATATAATTTATTGTTCAACTCCAAACCTTTGAGGATGGAAAGGGGCCTCTGTTAATATTGACAACAGAACACTGGTATCATCTAGGGCTGTCCCACCCCCTCAAGCTGTTTGGTTAATGCAGGTAGTGCAGACCAGAGTATTGCTAGAACTCTGGGGGAAAGAGAAGGAATTCTTTGTCTCTAGAGGAAAAGATTGCTTGTCTTTGTGAGATGGAGAATTTTATTTTCCAGTTGAGGCTGTTCTGTATGGAAGCCATGTGTATATGAAGGACACCTTAGTGTGTGCAGTGAGAGATGGGGATTTGCTGCATATAGCGATTTTTCCATCTCTCTCTCTCTCTCTCTCTCTCTCTCTCTCTCTCTCACCTCTGCTCTCACAGATTGAGTTAGAACTGCTCTCAAGGCCACAGAATAGATGAATGCATATTCTAATTCCTAATGCCTGCAGGGCAATAACTCAGGCCGATTCCTTCAGCTACAATAACAAGGTTTATTTTATTGCAGTTTGAAGGCTGTTTGGGGCCTTAGTAGGAGAGCTTGTCCCTTGGCTCAAATAGGCTAAACATCTGCTAAGTTCTCCCCCAACTTTCTCTTTAACTTTTCTTTATTATTATTGCCCTCAGGAGGCCACTAAGCAGGAGTTGGTGGGAGGAAGAATGGAAGTGACATTTGTATCATTATTCAGCACATTGAGGCAGTTTATTATCTGGGAACTCATTCCTCTCCACCCCACCCCCTAGGAACTTAATATGCAATAATGTTAACACATTAAGCACATAATGTGAGGCTGCATTAATTAATAGTGTTCTGATCTCCTGCAAACTGTAGTCCAACTGTGCTTCTTTTACTGAGCCCAAATGTGGAGGTAGAGAACATGGTGGTCCAGAGGGTGACTAGGCATATGAGATGCCTAAAAACAACCTCAGTCAGTGTGATGAAGAGGAGATATGAGGAAGTTATTTTCTAGAATTGGGAAGCCTGCCACAGGAAAAAGGAGTGCATTTGTATTATTGACGATCCAGAAGACAGAATGAAAGCAACATAAAACATAGCTTCCTGACAAGTAGACCCGAGGCCAGCGTATACATATGTAAGGTATTTTCGAAGACGCTGGTTATTGGAGGTGCAGGAGCTTTGCCCTGGGAGAGTGTAGATATGTAAGGAATCTAAACATAGGATCTGTAAATTATGGAGGGATCCAAAGTTACCTGGTTCTCAGCTGGAAACACATTTGAACTATAGCAATTCCTTGTTCCAACTGTTAGGTTACTTTTATCTACATATGTACTCTCAGCCCTGTAGAGTAGTAGTTCATCTTATATACTCAACAGTGATCTCTTTCAAATGTCAAGAACATTTATTTTCATTATAATGGTATTGAATGTTATTGGTTGCCTCCCAAACATCCATTTCCTTCTTCCTGATAGAGATCTAATTTTCCTTAGGTTCTGTCTCTTCTTTATGCAGTTGTGTTGTTCAAGAAAAGCAAAGTCTACCCTCAGTTTCAAAGATGAGGTCCAGTTAAACTGATCATATGGATCTCTTGTCAGCCATTGGTGTAGGAATATGCATGTGACTCAAGTCTGTCCTGTGTCAGGACAGACTCCTGAAGGAGAAAAAGGTTGGAGGCCTTTGCTAACTCTTAGGAGAAAGGAGGAGAGTTTGTTTCTCCTCCTTTCTCAGAAAGCAAATGAGGAAGCTTGGCCTCAGTGATGGCTGGCAGCCATCATAAGGTCATGAAAAAATCCAGCCTGAAGAGCATCCATCGACAGGAAAAAAGAATAACAGAAATAAAGCAGGCATATGAATTGGACCAAGTCAAAAGGACACCTACCTGTGAACTTCCAGGAAACCAATAAAACTCCTCTTTAAGATAGTTTCGGTTGGATTTGCTTATATCTAAAAGCATTCTGATAACCTAATCCTGAAGTTGACTGGGAACTTCATTCACTACCTGTTCTACTTTTATAGTGGATTAATTTTATATTGACAAAAAAGTTAACAAAGTAGTAGAGTTCTCAAAATCCTTACCCATGTTTCCATAATGTTAACATTTTACATAATGGTAGTACAGTTATAAAAATCAGGAAATTAGCTGTGATATACTATTAATAAATATAGACCTTAATTAAATTCCATCACTTGTTTCACTATTTTTCTGTTGTAGGATCTTACCTAAATCCCACATTGCATTTTGTAAATTTTTTTTTCAACGTTTATTTAATTTTGGGACAGAGAGAGACAGAGCATGAACAGGGGAGGGGCAGCAAGAGAGGGAGACACAGAATCGGAAACAGGCTCCAGGCTCGGAGCCATCAGCCCAGAGCCTGACGCGGGGCTGGAACTCACGGACCGCGAGATCGTGACCTGGCTGAAGTTGGACGCTTAACAGACTGCGCCACCCAGGCGCCCCTGCATTTTGTTACAGTTTCTCCGTAGTTTCTTCTAATCTGTAGTAGGACCTTATTCCTTTTTTTTGTCCTTCAATATCTTCGTATTTTGGGAAAGTGCTGATTAGTTATTTTTCATCATCACTGATTACAGTTCTTCAGCTCTGATTTTCAAACTGAAGAGTTTTGCCAGTTTTGGTGTACTCACAAATGTAAGTTATTCAGTGTTTTTGGCTTCTTTGGTAGTAGCCTGTCCTGAAAACATTGTCCCTTAAAAGAGAGTGTCAATCAACATTAGTACAAGAGTTCACTTAGGAATACTTTCTACTTTTATACACACAAAGGACGTTGTCTTAATTATTTCTTTTGTCTTATTTTCAACAGTCTTTTGAAATTTTCAGCATTTTTTGGAGTTGAGGCCATAAAAGTCACAGTGTGCAAATACACATAAGATACTATGAGCAAGAAATTGTACTTCTTGTAAAATACTTTGATGGCATGATATAGTGCCTGCTCTCAAGAGAAAGGTAACGTTGAGATACATCTTTAGAGGACAGTAAACAGTGGTCCATACATCTTTTAATAGTTGTAGCCAAATGTCTACAGTCTGTTATTTTAACCAGCATGTGATCTATCTGGGGCAGTTGCTTAGGGAATTAAATGGGAGTCCTGGAGGGGGGAAGTGTGTTCTTAATTCTAGAAAAATGCATAAGAAAGAACAAGTATCTCTTGTATCACCAGAACCAAGGGAGATTTGCCTATCATAGAAGATTTAAGCAGATGAAAATTTTTCCATGTAAATGATCCAAATCTAGCAATTTTGGTGTCTGGTGACTGAGCTCTCAGACTTTCCTTAAGACCATTTGCTAGAATAGTCATCCCCAAACCATTGAAATAAATGTGGAATCAACATTATTATAGTTTTGTAAAGGCCAGGTATTAGTGAAATATACCTTACAATAATGCTGAGCATTCTAATAAAAGTGAACATGCTATTTTCCTAGAAACAATGGTCACTCTCTGAAATTCAAAAAATATTGTAGTTACAAAAATTATAATTTGCTTTGAAATAGCTAAAATGTATGAAGCTTAATCTGTAATGCCCTGTAGCCAATGAAGCTGTGTTGGGTTGCTGCCATTGATTAAATGTAGTAGCAGAGCTGGAGCATTTAATCAATCATAAAAGCCACTTTAATGCATTGTATCACTCCAAAGCTGGAGCGATTAGAGCAGTTGCACTGTAGGCCAGAATGCAAAATGTGGAACAAAAAAGAAGAAAAAAAGAGTGACTTCTATATTCAGGTCTTCGTGTCTCAAAATGCCCAAAATGGGTAAAGTTTTGTATATGTTATGTGGATCATTTTAAATGCATAGACAGGACAAAACAACCATCATTTGCGATATATTGAGCTATGCCCACACACATGAGCGTAAACAAGTGTAGAAGTTTGAGATAGAAAATAATAAATTTTTGAAGAATAATGAACATTTGATGTGTCACTTCTCTTGAAAATTACTTAATTCCTGCCCAAATGAGAATTTCTTATAACGTTCATGCCTTAGCTACAACAAAGAAAGGAAGCTATTGCCAGAGTAAGAAGGAAGGGTGGGAGAGAAAGGGGTAGTGGGGTCAGGGCAGGGAAGAGAAGGAAAAGGAGGAGGAAGAGGAAGAACTGAGAACTATTCTTGGTTTTCAGAATTGATAGAATAAAATAGGCCTGTGAATCATAATGGGACATGGAATGATCTGGAACCAAGAGAAGTAATGATAACAGGGAATTATATGACAAAATAAAGTAGAGACGGATCATCAGGATGGGTAGATGAAGGTTTTTCATGGTCCATTTTGGGGAAGAATTCTAGTTAGTGCCATAACTATATAGTATGCATCAAGTTATCTACACAGGTAACATATACATGTATGTGTATATTTCAAAATAAATCTATTTATAGATTCCTTTCATCATCTTTTTAAAGTCTTAAGGAAAAAGAATCACTAAATGTCATGAGACGTTTCTGAAAGCTTGATGCAAATGACATTTGAAGTTGAAACTGTGGATCCTAGAACTTACAGAATAGACAAATAATACTTCTGATGATGGTGTCTTCATACATCATTCCACATTGTTTACTACCAAAATCTTGACTCATCTGCAGAGCTAATCTGAAGGGGAGTCTGAGTTCTCACAGCTTACATGAGGCCTTTGTATTGCCTTTAGTCTGTGCTCAATGTTCCTTGTCTTTTTTTTTTTTTTTTTTTTTTTTTACTTTTAAACATTTTTTTTAAGTTTTTAAATTTACATCCAAATTAGTTAGCATATAATGAAACAATGATTTCAGGAGTAGATTCCTTAATGCCCCTTACCCACTTAGCCCATCCCCCCTCCTACAACCCCTCCAGCAACCCTGTTTGTTCTCCATATTTATGAGACTCTTCTGTTCTGCCCCCTCCATGTTTTTATATTATTTTTGTTTCCCTTCCCTTATGTTCATATGTTTTGTCTCTTAAAGTCCTCATATGAGCGAAGTCATATGATTTTTGTCTTTCTCTGACTAATTTCACTTAGCATAATACCCTCCAGTTCCATCCACGTAGTTGCAAATGGCAAGATTTCATTCTTTTTGATTGCCAAGTAATACTTCATCGTATATATATACCACATCTTCTTTATCCATTCATCCATTGATGGACATTTGGGCTCTTTCCATACTTTGGCTATTGCTGATAGTGCTGCTATAAACATGGGGGTGCATGTGTCCTCTTGAAACAGCACACATGTGTCCCATGGATAAATGCCTACTAGTGTAATTGCTGGGTCGTAGGGTAGTTCTATTTTTTGCTTTTTGAGGAACCTCCATACTGTTTTCCAGAGTGGCCGCACCAGCTTGCATTCCCACCAACAGTGCAAAAGAGATCCTCTTTCTCCGCATCTTCGCCAACATCTGTTGTAGCCTGAGTTGTTCATGTTAGCCATTCTGACAGGTTTAAGGTGGAATCTCATTGTGGTTTTGATTTGTATTTCCCTGATGATGAGTGATGTTGAGTATTTTTTCACGTGTCTGTTGGCCATCTGGATGTCTTCTTTGGAGCAGTGTCTATTCATGTCTTTTGCCCATTTCTTCACTGGATTATTTGTTTTTGGGGTGTTGAGTTTAATAAGTTCTTTATAGAGTTTGGATACTAACCCTTTATCTGATATGTCATTTGCAAACATCTTCTCCCATTCTGTTGGTTGCCTTTTAGTTTTGCTGATTGTTTCCTTCACTGTGCAGAAGCTTTTGATTTTGATGAGGTCCCAATAGTTCATTTTTGCTTTTGTTTCCCTTGCCTCCAGACACATGTTGAGTAAGAAGTTGTGTGGCCAAGATCAAAGAGGTTTTTGCCTGCTTTCTCCTTGAGGATTTTGATGGCTTCCTGTCTTACATTGAGGTCTTTCATCCATTTTGAGTTTGTTTTTGTGTATGGTGTAAGAAAGTGGTCCAGGTTCATTCTTCATGTCACTGTGCAGTTTTGCCAGCATCACTTGCTGAAGAGACTGTCTTTATTCCATTGGATATTCTTTCCTGCTTTGTCAAAGATTAGTTGGCCATACGTTTGTGGGTCCATTTCTGGGTTCTCTATTCTGATCCATTGATCTGAGTGTCTGTTCTTGTGCCAGTACCGTACTGTCTTGATGATTACAGCTTTGTATTATAGCTTGAAGCCTGGGACTGTGATGCCTCCAGCTTTGTTTTTCTTTTTCAAGATTGCTTTGGCTATTCAGGGTCTTTTCTGGTTCCACACAAATTTTAGGATTGTTTGTTCTAGCTCTGTGAAGAAAGCTGGTGTTACTTTGATAGGGATTGCATTGAATATGTAGATTGCTTTGGGTAGTATCGGCATTTTAACATATTAACAGTCTTTCTATTCAGGAGCATGGAATCTTTTTCCATTTTTTTTGTGTCTTCTTCAATTTCTTTCATAAGCTTTCTATAGTTTTCAGTGTATAGATTTTTCACCTTTTTGGTTAGATTTATTCCTAGGTATTTTATGTTTTTTTTTGTGCAACTGTAAATGGGATCAATTCCTTGATTTCTCTTTCTGTTGCTTCATTGTTGGTGTATAGGAATGCAACCGATTTCTGTGCATTGATTTTATATCCTGCAACTTTGCTGAATTCATGGATCAGTTCTAGCAGTTTTTTGGTGGAATCTTTTGGGTTTTCCATATAGAGTATCATGTTGTCTGCGAAGAGTGAAAGTTTTACCTCTTCCTGGCCGATGTGGATGCCTTTTATTTCTTTGGGTTATCTTATTGCGGAGGCTAAGACTTCCAATACTATGTTGAATAACAGTGGTGAGAGTGGACATCTCTGTCTTGTTCCTAGCCTTAGGGGGAAAGCTCTCCATTTTTCCCCATTGAGGATGATAATAGCATTGGGTCGTTCATATATGGCTTTTATGATCTTGAGGTGTGATCTTTCTATCCCTACTTTCTTGAGGGTTTTTATCAAGAAAGGATGCTGTCTTTTGTCAAATGCTTTCTCTGCATCTATTGAGAGGATCAAATGGTTCTTGTCCTTTCTTTTATTGATGTGATAAATCACACTGATTTTTTTGTGGATGTTGAACCAGTCCTGCATCCCAGGTATAAATCCCACTCGGTTGTGGTGAATAATTTTTTAATGTATTGTTGGGTCTGGTTGGCTAATACCTTGTTGAGGATTTTTGCATCCATGTTCATCAGAGAAATTGGTCTATAGTTCTCCTTTTTAGTGGGGTCTCTGTCAGGTTTTGGAATCAAGGTAAAGCTGGCCTCATAGAGTTTGGAAGTTTTCCTTCCATTTCTATTTTTTGGAACAGCTTCAAGAAACTCTTCCTTAAACATTTGGTAGAAGTCGCCTGGAAAGCCATCTGGCCCTAGACTGTTGTTTTTTTGGCAGATTTTTGATTACTAGTTCGATTTCCTTACTTGTTATGGGTCTGTTCAAATTTTCTATTTCTTCCTGTTTCAGTTTTGGTAGTTTATATGTTTCTAGGAATTTGTCCATTTCTTCCATATTGCCCATTTTATTGGCATATAATTGCTCATAATATTCTCTTATTATTGTTCGTATTTCGGTTGTGTTGGTTGTGATCTCTCCTCTTTCATTCATGATTTTATTTATTTGGGTCCTTTCCTTTTTCTTCTTGACCAAACTGGCTAGTGGTTTATCAATTTTGTTAATTCTTTCAAAGAACCAGCTTCTGGTTTCATTGATCTGTTCTTTTTTTTTTTTTTTTTTTTTGGTTTTGATAGCATTAATTTCTCCTCTCATCTTTATTATTTCCTGTATTCTGCTGTTTTGGGGTTTTATTTACTTTTCTTTTTCCAGCTCCTTAAAGCGTTAGGTTAGGTTGTGTATCTGAGATCTTTCTTCCTTCTTTAGGAAGGCCTGGATTGCTATATACTTTCCTCTTATGACCACCTTTGCTGTATCCCAGAGGTTATGGGTTGTGGTGTTATCATTTTCATTGACTTCCATATACTTTTTAATTTCTTCTTTAACTGCTTGGTTAACACATTCATTCTTTGGTAGGATGTTCTTCAATCTCCAAGTATTTGTTACCTCAGTGTTCCCCTTCTTGCTCGCCTTGTACCCTTAATGGTTTGGGATATAGTTCTTGAGTATATCTTTAAAAAATCAAGTTGTAGTTCTTGATTATTTTTAAAAACCACTTTGAAGTATGGTTGACATCAACAAAAGTCTGCTTATTGTAGACAATTTGATGACGTTGGATATACATACACTTTTGTGAAACCGTCATCACCGCCTCTGCCACCAACATACCCATCACCTCCAACAGTTTTTTTTTCTCATAGATGTTAGTTGTGATTGCACAGTGATAGTCCTACAATAAGCACCTTTTAAATGCTTTTAAATAGTCCATCTGGTTTGGAGTTTTGAGCATGATGATGAAGACCACTGTCTTTAAGGAATTCATAATATTGAGAAGGCAGTGTTAGTACACGTGACATCACATGATGTGAATAGTTTGTGTAAGAGAGCATGTATGTGTAAATTGTGGGATAAAATTACTGTATGAGCCAAGAGAAGTTTAAAGGAAAATACGGTCAGCAAGACCTGAAGTGGTCAGGGAGAACTTCAGGGAGCAGGTGAGATTAAACTTGGGCCATCATAATGGATTTGATTAATTGAAATAAATGGAAAGTTTGAGAGAATTCATAGAAGCATCATGAGCTAAAGAAGCTACCTAAAGTTTCCTGTGAAACAACAGTGGACAGAGATTTTTAGGGGTGATCAGAAACATTAGAGAAGACAATGCCCTGAGTGTATTTGCCTCAGAGGCCACCCTGTGTTGAAAAAGTTTCAAGATGAGTATTCATGGTATAGTGTCTGTTAACGCATTTCAGTTATTGACACAGGGTAACAATGCTAAGGAAAAATCACAAGAAAATGGGGCCAGGGAAAGAGTTTGTTTTTAAAAAAAACAAACTAAAAGGTTTGGTTCTGAAGGCGCAGAGTGTTTGAGGACAGTGTGGGAGTCATGGGGTTGGTGTGGAGAAGGATTCAGGATATTGGAAGACTATTGTCCCTTAGTACTTTATAACAGGTTCTGGATGACTATTTCTTTCAGTTTCTATTCTGTTTTTCTCTTTTATGATTAGAACCTCTACATTTCAGCCAGATATATGGCTGCCCAAAATAAACACTAAAATTTCCAGACTTGCTTGTAGTTAAGTGCAGCAATTTGTCTAAGACTTGGCCAGTGGGATATGAGCAGATTCGTGCATTGAATTTCTAGGCCATGCCCTTAAAAGAGAGTGGGTATGACCTCTATATTCTCTTGTTCCTCTTTTTTTGTGGGCTGGAGTATGGATCTGATGAGGAGCTCTCTCAGACTTCAGGGACAAGGTAGCACCCTAAAAAGGGTAGAACCATAAGATGGAAGGAATCTGGGTCTCTACTTCCGTGGTGTCACTGTGCCAGGCCTGCACTAACAAACTAGTCTTTAAGAGGGAAATGTGCTACTTTTTGACTTAAGCCACTATATTTTGGGGGGTGTATTTTACATTGTGATTGTTGTTAAGAAGTTCACATTTTGGTGTATGCTTCCTAAAGATGTACTGATTACTTGAGTAAATTAGGGAAAGGTGTTTCAGTGTACACGCATATAGCATGTGATCTGATCACATTTTCTTGTGAAGAATTTGGTTTTGTTCTTGGCTTCAGGCATAATTCACTCTGTAGGAAAGATGGCAGCTTCACGGTCCCATCTATATTTTTCCCTTCTTCATTCATGTTGATAGTGGAGTAAGGGACCACAAATATATGGCTTGCTATTTCAGAGTGTTTTGCGTCACTATTGTAGTTAAACTAGAGGAATAGAGTTGCTTATTTTATATTCCTGAGTTTGGAAGTTCTTTTGAAATTGGGTGTTAAAACATTGAGGCCTATAACTTCATTACAAGGGTTATGGTGTTTCTACTTTGAACTTTCAAAAGACCCAGAAGGAATAATCATTTGCCAGCAGCTGTTGTGCGGGGTCATTCATGTTAGCCAGCTTATCACAGCTGGTGACACAGAGGCTTGTTCTCTGTTGGGTTTCATAATTTCACTTCTCTGACTTCATTAACACCAAATAATTGATGAATGTGGCCTTTAAAAAGTGCAGGGGGTGAGGTCAGAGAAGTTCTGGGCTGCACAATGTTCTTGAGGGAACAAATACTTTTCAAAAGTCACTCAGTGTTCACTCCTGCTTTGTTTTCCTCTGCTTCTCCCGCCCTCTGATTCTGAAGTCATATCTGATGGAGGCCAAAGATTAGCAACCTTGTAACAGTGTCCTTCCAGGTCTGCAGGGATAGGTTTCAAAACAGCCTTAGACTCTGAAGGAGAGAAGTGTGGTCTCAGGTCATAAAACCAGAGCCTCTGAGCAAATCAGGAGTGGAAAATGTCTGAGAGGGCAATTCCTGGGTCACCAAACATTATCCGAAGCAAGAGCAATGGATATAAAAAATAGTTTAATATTAACAAATCCAAAATTCCCAGGGAAAACATTTTTCTTCTCCACTTCTTTCACTGAGCTAATAAATGCACTTTTGCTTCTGTTTATTCCCTCATATTTTTTTCCTTTTCTATCTTTGATTCCTTCTTCCTTTTGCTGAAGAAATTAGCACTTGCAAGGTTATGCAGGGCTAATAGGGTGTGAGAAATGCAGTTTTAGTAACCCTAGAACCCCTCTGGGTAGAAGAAGTAGATACATGTGTTTGGGGAACCACCGTTCTCTCTGCCTCAGAAGCGTCCCTGTTCATTCTCTGCACCAGCAAGGTGCCCAGCAAAGATTCAGTGACCTGCAAGTATATCAAGCAGATTTCCTAATTTATGTCTGTGGGACTTACAAACTTCACTGTAATGTATTCGGAAAATTTTGCATCCTTTCGACAAGATGTATTGAATCTCTAGCCCTGGGTTGTGATTGATCCCAATCCTGGGGTAATACATTAGAGAGTCACACTGATCTGACAGGCCTTTATTATGGTTTTGAAAAGGCATGTATCCTGGGTGAAAATCCTCAAAGGTCATTCCTAGGAAAAAAATTTTAGGATTTGTAATGGGTGTGAAACGGAGAGATGTTTCCATTCACCATGTGGGCAATGCTGAATGTATGGTGTTGGTTTCAGCGGTCTGCATCAGGTGTGGGTTATCTGTTTGGAGAGAGCTGCCCTAATACAAGGTCATGACAATCATTCCCAAGTAGGAGACATTGATTTTCTTAAACCTGTTCTACAGCTTTAGAGTGCCTGCAACCTGGGCCATTTACTCCAAATAAATATCCTTGGAACCAAGAGGATCCCAGAGGACTGTTGTTATGCCATATCATCATAGGCATCCTTTTGAAAAATTGGAAAGTCAGTAAAATGTAAACTTTGCCTGCTGTTCCACCAAATTCCTTCCTCAAGTTTCTATCTGATGTTTCAATCTTAAAAATCTCTGCAAAGGATACCGGTAATAACACAATTTGTGACTGCTAACAGGGGTTTAATCAATGTCTTGAGGATTAAAAGCTCCAAACCTCAAAGGAATAAAACTGTAATGATTGAATGAAAGCCTATTTGGTTAATGTTTTGGGAGCGAAACTAGGACGCGGGCCCCATAAATCAAATTGTTTGACAGGCTTACATCCAGTGAGGCTGACCCATTTCCTCCCCTGGGGTAAAGAAAACAAAACACTGATAGCAGATCAAGAGTTACCAGCTGCATGCAAGGACATTATATGTATTAAAATATTCTAGGGATTTTAGGGGCGCCTGAGCTGCATGCAAGGACATTATATGTATTAAAATATTCTAGGGATTTTAGGGGCACCTGAGTGGCTCAGTTGGTTGAGCATCTGATTTCAGCTCAGGTCATGATCTTGAGGTTTGTGAGTTCAAGGCCCCTTGGTGCTTTGTGCTGACAGCTCAGAGCCTGGAGCCTGCTTCGGCTTCTGTGTGTCTGTCTCTGTCTGTCTGTCTGTCTGTCTCTCTCAAAAATAAATATTAAAAAAATATAAATTTATTTTAGGGTAGCTGTCCTAGGTCCTTTCTCAGACTTGCTGAGTCACCTTGGAAATAGTATTTCCTCATTGGTTGAAAGAGGAAGTTAGAGTAAATTATTTTATTTTGCAGCTTGAAGGTGATTTCTTTGATCTCAGGCTCCCATGGCACAGGGAATGCAGGGAAGGAATGAGGATGGGTGTAAATGTGGAAGCCCTGGTGAACTTGACTCAGCATAAGCCTGTCTTTATTAAAGAAAAAGGTGTTTTAACTTGAAGGCAGTTACAAGGAGATGTTGCCTACAAGATGCCGGATGGATGACATTCCCACTCACTGCTTTGGCAGAGCTGACTCGAATTTTGCTCTTTGGTTACTGTAGTGTGGAACTGCTGCAAGAGGTTATTCTTTGCAACAGATGGCTTTCCAGGTATGTGGCAAAATTACCCTATTTTATTTGGCATCAATCAAATTTTAGGAGATTAAGATGAAATGATTTGGAGCAAATAAGATACTTCCCCACCCCCAAATCTGTCAGGTGCAAACTTTTAAAAATAAAGTTGTTGCTGGAAAATAAACTTCTATAAACTCCAAATTGTATCCTCTTACCTTCAGGAGGGGAGGAACTGGACCAAAGGTAAGCAGGGATGTCATCACTGTTCAGTCTAGAAGGAGAGAATGTCAGGACCTAGGACTAGAGCTACCGGTTTTAGGGTGTAAAGGACACCAACTTCTTCTGTGGTATGATTGGGGAGATGATGGTCAGACTGCTCCTGGACCAAGAGAACATGTGAGTTGCAGAATAGTAACAGCACAAGGATCCAGTTGAGTTTTAGTCAGGGATCATGGTGTGACATAAAACACTTACGTTTTATGTCCTTAGAACACTGCTAGATGCATTCAACCCATTTTAGCTTTCCTCATTATCATTATAGTTACATCCACAATATTTCCCTGTGCACCTGTCACCCTTTGCACTTACCATAATGTTTTATCACTATTTACTTGTGTGCCTTTCTCATTTGACTGCAGATCCATGATAGTAGGGACTGAGACTGAATAAGCTATTTCTTAACATTCTGTACTCGTCTGAGCTTGGATATGAGAGATTAACAAAAATAAGGCAAGTTAGATTTTGGAAGTAGAAAATTTCCTCTGCAGATTTTTTTCTACCAGAGAAAAAGACCAGCTATGGCAAATGTATTCCAGGTTCCACTAGTAAGTAGCTTCTGTCTTAACTGTATCATGGATCACAAGTCACCACACAAAGGTAAATGTCACTGTGGCAGCTTCTGAAGATAGGTTCACTCCACACCATGCCAGCCTTCTTGTGGCCTGTGTTTCCTGTAGTGTAGTGCTTCATTTGTTGGACTCCTGGAGCTCAGATTTATGATCTGATTTGGCCAAACAGATGCACCTGGATGAGACCTTAAAGGCCAATGTAAACATTAGAACATAATGATATGCAGCTTTTGTGGAAAGTGCATTTGTGGAGTCACTTAGATTTTTTTATTAACTGCATTTGTATTGGAGGTTCTGGTGTCTAGTCCCTAGTGTTTTGAATGTTAAGCAGTAGGTGGCCCTATCAGTGGGATTTCTACTGGAACACCTCTGTATTGTGGATGGACATCTCTTCTTCTATAATGAAGACTAGATTCTCTTGCCTGCAACTAAGAACTGACCCACAGAATAATTGGGACTGAAAGTGGTTGCACATTCTGAAAGGAAAGGGAATGTGGGATGGGCTCTCTGATTTGGATGGGGAAGTCTCCAGTTACCACTAAAGGTGGGGCACTAGTATTATTCTTTGCCACCCAGTGCAAACTGTTAAACTTATCCCTTGTGGCCATCAGGACTGAAGGAGTGTTTTTGACAGCTGAAAGAAATAAAGGAAGGAAGAAAGAAAGGAAGGAAAGAAAGACCATGCAGGAGACCATTATAGAGAGCACAGTTATAGGGGGAAAGACTGGCTGTTTATAACTACATTAAAGAGCTGAACAATAGCAGACTCAGGATTTTAAATCCTAAGCTTAGTTAGGGAACAGAGGCATTTCATGGTCTCACCTAAAATAATCTTCTATAGTTCCAGGGCTGACATGTGCAAAAATGGCCACAGAATCTGTTCATGTAGGGTGCTGGGTTAAAACATAGGCTGAATTCATAGCTTTACCAGGTCTCTCAGGTAAAAGGTAGGACACTGGTTGGTAAAGAAATGGATCCTAGAAGAATGGAATTGGAATACTGAGTAAGTCCAGTTTCCCTTAATATCCTAGGGCAGCAGAAGCCACCCCTGTCTCCTGTTAATGAGGCTGATTCTATGATGCCTGAGACATTGTGATGACTTCATGGAATAAGATGCCAAGTTCCTCCTGCCCCCCTCAACCACCATATCTGGCATCTGGAGTTATATCCCAGTATGCTCTCAGGGATCAATTACAAATCAAATCTAGGTGTTGACGTAAGCATTTCAATATTGTACGTCAACAAAAAATTTTGGGAAATACCGATAGGAATTAGTCCTAAGGATGCAAGACCAGTGAGGGAGAAATATATTTTAGATGCATTTGAATTTGTCAATTTTGGTGCATTTACAAGAGGTCCAGGATTAATTGTGCTATGCCAGATGAACTCAAATAATTGGACATGGATTTATTTATTTTCTGGGATTGTTGATTAAAACTGGACTCAGTTGTAACCTATGCCAGATGAATTGAATGAAGAGGATGGAAATGCCTTGGGTTTAATATAAAGCAAGGTATCCAGAGTGTTTGGAAGACATGGGATTTGGAAGAGGTGTATAATCAGCTCATTTTTCCAAAACATGTCCTACGAGAGAACTTAGGTGATACTCACTTTACCTCACATTAAAAATACACTGATGAGGGAAGCACCAGACTTTAAAAGTTACTTCACTGGCTATCCTCTCTAGGCTTGGATAAAAGTGGGAAAAGCAACTATTTAAATGGCTTCCTGATTTCAATGAAAATGTTGGATACTCAGAGTATCACAGGCAAATTATTAGCCATTAATGCTCAGAAGCAAGATAAACATGTTACCACTGAAGGCAGCAGGGCATAACTGGAAATCAGAATAATTTAATCTACGTGGAATTTTTGCAATGTATGCCTAAAAAAAGACTATGTGTATGTGTGTGTGTGTATGTGTGTGTGTGTGTGTGTGTGTATATACACCTCATAACTCAGGACTTAATGAATATAAGTCTGACTTGAACTACACTATACACATTTGGAGACCTTCAACTAACTTACAACCCTGACCTAGCACCACTGAAGTGAAGGAGAAGTTGGGCATGCATAAGGAAGGATCCTTATAACTTTCCAACTGTTTATTGTAAATCTTGCTCCTAGCCTTCCCCAAAAAGAACTGTGGTAAATTCAAGTTTAATTATTTACTGACCACTGGGAAATACCTTGTTTGGGGAGAAATTATTGGACATTGACTCTATGAAAACACTACTCTTTGGTAACTTAGGACAGTACTGTGATTTAGAGGTGAGAACTGAGACTTAGGAATGCCAGGTGATAAAGAGAATTTCGGTCTGGCATTGTGTAGTAGTCGGCCCAGTGGGACCAAAAACTATGATCACTGGTGCTTAGATGGAAAAGGTATAACCTTAGAAACAGGCAGGATACCTAGGTTAGTCTGGCTCGTGGAATGGTAACCATTAAAAACCAAGTGGAAACCGTTGGAACTAAAGGAAATAGATACGTAGAATAATTTCAGAGGTTAGTCCATCTTTTATACACTTGTAAGATTCAAAAATGGTTAATTTTTATTATATCCTAGTTAATTCTCCTGTAGGGTTAGTATGACAGAAGAATATGGGGATTAACAATGGATTATTATTTTAAGTGTAATTAAGTAATGGCTCCAACTGTGATCACTGTTCTGGATGTGTTATTTTGATTATTAGATAATCCCAGCTATTGGCTTCTGTTCTTCAGCTATTTAGCTTGAAACTCTTGGTCTTCTCCCCACATCCTAATAAACAACATCAGAAATAGTTTCTTTTCACACAGCAGTACGTGAGTGTACCGTAACTAACTTGATCTGGGCTGTGCCAATCACTATTTGCCTTAATTTATTCCTCAGGAACATTCATCACACAGTTCCTCAGGACAACATGCTAGTCTACCAAATTGACACCATGCTGATAGGACCAAATAAGCAGGAAGTAGTGAGTATCCTGAATAGTTAAATGAGATACATGTATGCCTACCACCTCAGTGAAAATGTTGGAGATATATACTTGAGCATATGAGGATATATCTGCCAAAAAGAAATACAAGTTACAGCACATGGAATCCTTCTCATTAAGAAACAGGCACAATGCTTAATGGCTCTGTTTTGATTTTGGAAGCAACATACACCACATACATTATTCCAGCTTATTTACCCATAGTGCTTATAGCCTTGAACAAAGGAAGGGTCAACAGGTGGTCCAACTTGTAATACAAGTAGCACTGCTTTTGGAGCCAGAGAATCCAATGGTGCCAAAACATCTGAAGCAGAACAAAATGGTTTACAGACCTGTCATAAACTTAGTAGGATAAATAACTAGTAGTGCAATTGCTGGATCATAGGGTAGCTCTATTTTTAACTTTTTGAGGAAACTTCATACTGTTTTCCAGAGTGGCTGCCCCAGTTTGCATTCCCATTTCTCGCACCCTTGCCAACACCTTATTTCTTGTGTTGTTGATTTCAGCGATTCTGACAGGTGGGAGGTGATATCTCATTGTTGTTTTGAATTGTATTTCCCTGATGAGTGATGTGGAGCATCTTATGTGTCTGTTGGCCATCTGGTTGTCTTCTTTGGAAAAAAAGTCTATTCATGTCTTCTACCTATTTTTTAAATGGATTATTCATTTTTTGAGTGTTGAATTTTAAAAGTTATTTATATGTTTTGGATACTAACTAGGTATTTGCCTAGAGAATGCAAAAAAAATTAATAATTCAAAGAGATACACGCACCCCAATGTTTATAGCAGCATTATCTACAAGAGCCAAACTATGGAAACAGCCCAAGTGTCCATTGACTGATGAGTGGCTAAAGAAGATGTGGTGTGTGTGTGTGTATACATACACATACATACAATGGAACATTAGCCTAAAAATGAACGAAATCTTGCCATTTGCAATGACATGGATGGAGCTAGGAATGGATGGAGCATATTTTCCTTGTGCTGAGGAAAATAAGTCAGAGAAAGACAAATACCGTATGATTTCACTCATGTGGAATTTAAGAAACAAACAAACATAGGAAAAAAAGAGACAAATCAAAAAATAAACTCTTTAGAGAAAAACTGATGGATACCAGTAGGGAGATGGGGGCCGAGAGAGGGGTTAAATAGGTGATGGGGATTAAGGAGGGCACTTGTCACGAGGAGCACCAAGTGTTGTATGAAAGTGTTGAATCACTACATTATACACCTGAAACCAATATTAAACTGTATGTTAACTCACTGGAATCAAAATTTTAAAAACTCAGTAGGAAATCATAGTTGAGGTCTCTAGACTTTTTTTAAATTTTTTTTTTTTTCAACGTTTATTTATTTTTGGGACAGAGAGAGACAGAGCATGAACGGGGGAGGGGCAGAGAGAGAGGGAGACACAGAATCGGAAACAAGCTCCAGGCTCTGAGCCATCAGCCCAGAGCCCGACGCGGGGCTCGAACTCACGGACCGCGAGATCGTGACCTGGCTGAAGCCGGACGCTCAACCGACTGCGCCACCCAGGCGCCCCGAGGTCTCTAGACTTTTGAAGAAAGCCAAAGCCTCCTGTTCAAAAACAATTCCCTTTTTAGAAAGAATTTTTAGCTTGCTAGTGGATTCTAATAAAGAAGGAATCAAGGAATACCATGTTATATTAGACTTAAGCTGGTTATTTTAAACTGGGTGTGATCAAACCTAATGTGTAATAAAATCAGATGAGACCAACAGTACTTGTCAGCAAATGGTACTATTATGTAGGATCTGGGCCTAGGAAAGTCATGATGGCACAAAATAAGCTGCTGGAAATGATGCCTCACCTATCAGTGTGCCTGAGCAGATGATGTGGCTAGCACTTGCTGGGATGGTCTTCTGAGAAATAGCCCTCCGGCTTTGGCTTTGGCTTTGGCTTTGGCTTTGGCTTTGGCTTTGGCTTTGGCTTTCTCTGGGATGGGAAACATACAGAACTTAAGGAGGCAATATTAAGATTGGTTTGCCATGAAGCATACTCATCAGGGGAGGGGGAGCCTTGGATCTATGATTTGTGGAAAGTTGATCATGTGCCATTTATTTCCTATACATTTAGACATATGAGGAGCTGAGCCTAAGAAAGGGTATGTGAATTGCCCCAGGTGACAGCATTAGGGAATGGTACAGCTGATATTAAAGTTCAAGGACTCTCATCCCTCATCCACCATGTAGTGCTTTGCACTATACTTTGTTTCCATTGCACTTGAGCTCTCATCTCTTGAAGCACTCTCAGAGAATACTTTTATACCATACTCAGAGCTGTTAGAGTGTGCCCCTACCTAGTCTGTCCTATACGCTAGACATTTCTCATTTTTCAGTTCCAAAATAACCACCCTCACCTGGCATCCCACCTAGTCACCCTTCCAGCTTGTTCCTCTTGCAAGGGCACTTGTCTTCAGATCACGCTCCTTTTCTTCCCAGGATTTGTCAGTGTCATTTCATCATTGCTCTTGCCCTTTGCTCCTGTCCATACTGTATTGATCTCTGCTCATTATTTAATTTACATAATAAAACTCCAAAAAATTGGGTGTTGGGGAACTCGAAGGAAGATACAAGGAAATGTCTAAGTAGATAAAACCTGAATGGTAAGACTATGAAGCTATAAAAAAATACTCATTTTTATCTTGAGACAGTAGTTCTTCAAATAGCTAAAGATGGTTCTCATTTTCCTTTTGAAGGCATGTTTTCCCAGGCAGAACTGCCTCAGTTCTTCCAGAGTCCTTGTAGGACCTCGTGTTACTTTGTTCTTACTGATCAATTAGACTTCCTGTGGGTAGGCACCTATTTTTTTTTTATGTGAGCAAGTTTACCAATTTTGCTACCATCAACATGGAAAAAATATCATGATTATTATTTCCCTTGTTCTAATCACTGTATTTCTACTAGGGGTGAAAAGTTTTATGCTACTATTTCCTCCAATAATATTAAATTGTTTTTTGTTCACCTGAAGCTTCTAGTGCCTTCTTACTATCTGCCTTTAGCATTCTTGAGTTGTTTCAAACTCCTGCTGCCTAATATTGTTATCAACTACTGTCTTGTTTAACTTGTGGGGTGTACTCTTTACTACAGCTAGTAGTAAATTTTCTCTCCTCTGACTTCCCCGGTTCTAGAATCATACTGGGACCACTGGCTTGCAAGCCTGAATGTGGCCCAATCTCCTATCCATATGTGTATGGCTTTGCTTTGCATTTCTTTGTATAGGGTGCAGTGTCTGTGATCTCACTTTACACCTATAGCCTGGTACTGACCTATCCTTATTTTGTTTTCTTGGCAAGACATGTAGTTCCTCCTGGTTCTCTCTGAACACTACCAAAGAGAATTCCCTGCCTTCTCTACCCTGTGACTCTGAGAGAGTTATTTTGACATTTTGACAGCTATTATGTTGGTAGTGTGTTTCTTTTATTTCCTCCTTTGACTTAGGTAGAACACTATAGAGCATTGGAGACCTTTGAATCAATGGCCCAAATCTTCATTTTTCACTAACTTTGACAACCATCTCATATTTTTACTTCCCTCCTCTGGCCCAGTGCTAGCCTGCTTCCCCTCTTGCTGGAACATGGGGGACCTTGGTATTCCACAGGCTGACAGGGTGAGAGACGTAGGCTGGCCTGATGGGGATGCTGTCAGATGCAGTCAGTCCCACCAGAGGTACATTTTATTAGAGAAGGCAGGACCTGAGTGCTCCTCCAGCTGTTGCCTTCTAGTGCCGTGGCTGTGCCCTGGTTGTCCCAGGCTGGCAGTGGGGCTTTCAGAGCACAGCTGTCATGGAGGTCTGAGAATAATGCAGAGAAAAAGCCCTGTGGTCCTTTAGCAGAGGTTGTTATATGTACAGAGTTGGAAGCATTCTCAGGAAAATAGGTAAGATTCAAGGCAATTCTTGAATTCTACCTGAAGGATGGAGCCCAAGAAAAAAATACTTGATCAAACAGCTTGAGTGCAGGTTTTTACGTGAACAAGTTTACTGGTTATGCTACCATCAGCATGGATAAAAAGCAAAATTATTCTTTCCCTTGTATCCCATGAGTTATTGACAACTCCCATTTCTTTGTGTTTGAAGGTAACACTTTCTCTGTAAAAACTTCTTTTCCTTTTCCCCCAAATGCTGACCTCATGGTGGCCAGTTAAAGACATTGTGGAAGGCAAAAATGAGAATGTAAACATATTTTCATATGCTCACATGTGTATCCTTTATCACAAATAAGGTATTTGGTTAGGGAAGGTGAGTCCCATAGCCAATTAACTGAAAAGAGCAGTAGATACTGTCTCTGGTCCTGGGAGTCTACAGGCCAGAAACATCTCTCTATATCTTACGTACTTGTAAGACTACTCATTTGTTTGCCCTTTACTGATCAATATTGATTAAGTTAATATTCCTTTCACCCACAAGACTGAGTTATCTGACAGAAGTGGATTCCTCATAAATATTTATGCTCCCTATACTCTCTAGTAAAGTATCATGCCTATCAGGAGACAGTGCGGTGTAGGGGAAAGAACAAAATCTTTGGTATGAGACGGATCTGATTTTTAGTTACAAATCCCCTGGAAAATGATGTGTTTATAAAGGCAGACAGATAGGTAGATGACTATTCTGCTTCCTCTATTAATTACATATCTGTTTATTAATTACAGATATGCAGTTTTCTTTATGTGTTATTGGTAAGGTTAGATTATAGTCTTATAATGTTATTTTAATCTTAATAAATAATCTTATAATATTATCTTATTAAATTAAGATGTGATAGAAGAAGTTATGAGTAAATGAAAAAGTTCTGACAAAATTAAAAAAAAAAGAATAGGAAATATTAGGCAAGACCAGAGGTTCTTTAGAATAAACAAGATGCTATGTAATATGATTTATCAGCCAAGAATCCCAAGAATTGACTGCAAAAAATGATCTCTTGCATCTCCTGAGGTATCATCCTCTCCTCCCTCACTCTTCATATGTAATTCCACTCCCAAGACATGTTGCAAATCTGTCTGCTCTTCTCCATTTCCTTAGCCACCTCTCAATAGGAAGCCACTGCTCTCCACCACCAGGACTATTGTGTAGTCTCTTGTCTCATCTCATTTCCCCTTAGAATCTTCTCTTTACAGAAGAGTCAGAGTGACTCTTTAAAAATGGACATCAAATCATGGCAATACACCACTAAAATGCCTGATGGCTTCCCTTTGAGATATAATATTTTAATACTGGTATTCAAATCTGCTTTTTACCAAAAGATAATACTGCATGTGGATGCCTGGCAGATAATACTCTGGTAAAACAAAGACTTGATGCCACCTATTTGAGAGATGTCTAGGGGGCTAGTGGGTGGCTAGTAAATAATGTAATTTGTATTAGATAAGGAGTGACATTTAACATGGAGGAAATTTCTGTTTAGTATAAGCCATGTGGAGGCAGTGACCAAACCAGAATGGCAAAATTAGTTCTGCAAACAGCTCTTCAGCCTGGCTTTCTCGCTTTAAATATGTCCCATTCTGTCCCAATGGGACCTTGATTTAGTGGCTATAAAGAAGGAAGCAGAGATTTTTTTTTTTGTTTCTAAAAAGCAAATATGAAAATGTAATGTAGTACAGTGAAAGTTTCAGATGAATATGTTGTTGGTTTTATTTGGGTTGTACAAAGCTTCCTGTTAGTTTCACAGAAGGCAAGAAATCCTGTGAAAGCTGAGACCTTTGGATTTTCTGAGCATATGAAAGCCCATATTTAGGCTTAAAATGACTCTCAATAACACTTGTCATTGGGATTGGGTGCACACTTGTCCCCTGCTTCCATTTCCCAATCACCAAAAATCCTTCCTCGATGGGAATTCAAAGCTCCTGGGGGCTCAGCTACCTGGCTGTCCTACCAGATTACTTTCTAGTCCTTAATGTCACTCACATTTAAAAGTGGTTTCTTTTCTAGCCCGAAACTGCAACTTGAGATAAACTTAATACTTTATGGATGCTTATTATAATAAACAATGAAGGGAAATATATAAGCACAGAGCTATCCTCCAAGGACCACTGGGTATAAATAAGCAACTTGGCTTAGGAGAGAAAAATGGAAGTGCCATGCTTGAATATGAAAAGAGGAGAGGGTTTCTTAATGAATTGTGATCATAAGACCAGAATCACCAGCTATATATTATTGAATGAATCCAGCATTTCCTAACTAACAGTGTATATCTTTTTAAAGCAGTATAATTAAGAAATGAAGCTTTAAAATGTAGAACTGTCATTGTCACTGTTGGAAATAATCTTCCTTTTTTACTTACAGAGTGCTTTTGCAGAATTTGTTTTGGAAAGTTGACTAAATCATGTTTAAGCAAGGCATATCAATAAATATTTTGAATCCTTATGATGTTTCCTGTTCTTAGATAGGCTGTGAAGTAAAAGAAAAAGAAAAATACTACCTTTGCTTTCCAGAAGTTTGCTGCCTTGGAGAGGAGATAAATCTAGAAAAGAAGACAGGATGGCATCAAATGCTAGAGTTTGCAGAGTAGACTTCAAATGCTTTAGTATTTTACATTTGTTGGGAGTCCTGTTTGTCTCAAAAGCAGGTGAATGCCATTCAGAGTCTCAGGAAAATACCAAGGTAGGAAAGATTGTTATATGTGGAATGCATCCAAATGTCCCTGTCCACCTGTTTTCAAGGGCTGGTATGGTATGACCCCTACAGCTATGGGCTCATGCTCCTGGAAGGATCATATAGTTCTTTTCTACAATTTGCATCTAAAACTATCCTTACTAAAATACACCAGTAGAGAAGATGCAAGCCATCATCTGATTAAAAAAAAAAGAAAGGAAAAAACACACGTTTTCATTCTCAGTAGCTTTTTTAAAAACACTGTTAACTGAAAATTCTTTCCAGCCTGTCTCCAGTTATTCTTGCTACTATGCTTAACTCTGATGGGTACCCAAGATAGGCAGGAATGAAAACTTGACCTAGGTACACTATCTTTCTTGTCTTTATGTTCCTTGTTCAAAAAACAAAAAAACAGATTTGTGCTTGATAAGATCTGAGTTCCTCTCCTAATCAAAATATCTTTTAAAATCTTATATTTTGGGGACATTCTCCAAATGTCTTAATGTTTTTTCATGTTTTTATTTTACCTACTAGTGTAGTTTATTATGCGTATTATTATCCATTTCTGCTTGTTTAGGTAGAGAATTCTGAAAGATGTGGAGGACACAAAATGTGGTAATAAACTAACCGTTCAGAGTTCAAAAGGATGGTAGGGCATAAATCCAAATTCAAATCTATCCAATTCCATCTGATATATATATATATATATATATATATATATATATATATATATGTATGTGTGTGTGTATAATTATAACTCTTAATTGCCTATATAAGGAAATTAACATTGTAAAACTATGAAGCAGTTTGTTATTAAATGTATGGCTACTCATCCCCAATGTCCTGATCATCTATTTTCCTAACCTCTCCCATATTTTTCATCACATCTACCCCTTCTCTAAGTGTTTTATTTTGCCTAAAAGCATTATGATCTACTTTCTGGTTCAAGCTAGAAATATTCTGTTTTTGTCTTTGTCATCAGATCTCTTATTCATAAGTAGATGTCACTGCTAAGTAGTGCAAGATCTTGGTAAATTGCTGTACTTCTCAGTGCCTTGGTTTTCTCACCTCTAAAATGGGGATGACTGCAGTGTCTTTCCCATTGTATTGTGATGAGGAGTAGATGAGCTAATGCAATAATATGTTTTGAAATGTCCCTGACACATCTTAAGGTGAATGATAGCTATGATGGTAATATCATCATTGCTAGACTATTTAAAGTATCTTCCTTTACCTCCTTGACATAAGTGTTTAAATTCCCCTGGTCTTCTTGAGGAAAGCCAGAATTATCTTTGTAAAATCAGGTTCTAATGATGCTACTATGGTTTAAAAGCATTTAGGAGCGCCTGGGTGGCGCAGTCGGTTAAGCGTCCGACTTCAGCCAGGTCACGATCTCGCGGTCCGTGAGTTCGAGCCCCGCGTCAGGCTCTGGGCCGATGGCTCGGAGCCTGGAGCCTGCTTCCGATTCTGTGTCTCCCTCTCTCTCTGACCCTCCCCCGTTCATGCTCTGTCTCTCTCTGTCTCAAAAATAAAAATAAAAACGTTAAAAAAAAAAAAAGAAAAAAAAAAACTTTGGTGGGCCCACAAGTATCGTGAGCCCTAAGCATCGTGTGTCTCATGGGTACGTGGGCCCCAGGTCTGCTTTTAAAAGCATTTAGTGGTTCCTCCTATCAGTAGAATAAAGTCTAAATCCTTACCAAGGTATACAATTGAAAACTGATTAGAACTATTGTTTTAGCCTTATCTCCAGGTACTAGTCAACTTTACATCAAAAATGATACTTAGAGGGGCGCCTGGGTGGCATAGTCGGTTAAGCGTCCGACTTCAGCCAGGTCACGATCTCGCAGTCCGTGAGTTCGAGCCCCGCGTCGGGCTCTGGGCTGATGGCTCAGAGCCTGGAGCCTGTTTCCGATTCTGTGTCTCCCTCTCTCTCTGCTCCTCCCCCGTTCATGCTCTGTCTCTCTCTGTCCCAAAAATAAATAAAAAAACGTTGAAAAAAATTAAAAAAAAAATGATACCTAGAGGACACATGGATAGGCAAGACCCAGTCTCTCAGGGCCCCTTACCCTGTGCTATGGCTGCACTGAGACCTGATAAACTTGTTTGCCTCTCTGCTTTTGCTTAGTCTTCCTTCTGCTTCAAACATCCACTTGCCTCCTTTCTCTGTTGAGTGAACTCCCCCTTCTAAGACTTATACAGGTGCCTTTTGCATTTTGAAGCCTCTTCTATGATCCAAGTTGTATATACTTGTTTGTTCGTTAGTGTTCCCAGGGCACTTTATGTGTGTTTCAATTTTAGCACTGAAAACACAAATGTTCTTGGTGGTTTAGATACGTACTCTTCCCCCCAGCATTATAAATTCATTGAAAACAATGAGCTGAGCTGGGAGTAGGGTCGGGGGTTGAGGAGGGGGGGATCTAAGAGAAGTACTGTTCCAGGTAATTTTCTTATGCTATCCAATTTAATCCTCACAATGAGGCCATAAAGGTTAATAAACCCCAAATAACTCCGGGAGGTTAAATTACTTCTAACAGTTATGAAGTATAAAAATGTAAGCTAACTCTCAACTAGGGATGTACTGTTCTTTCAAAAATCACTGAACGCATTGCACAGATCAATGTCCTTTCAATACCAACATTTTCCCCCCAACTTCACTGAGATTGACCTGCTATCTATAGTTTTTTACAATCCCTGTAAAAATTCTAATGTCATTTTTTCACAGAAATAGAAAAAAAAAACTTAAAAATTGTATGAAACCACAAAAGGTCCCAGATAGCCAGAACGTTCCTGAGAAAGAAGAACAAAACTAGAGGCATGATACTCCCTAATTTTAAACTAGATTACAAGGCTGTCGTAATCAAAGCAGTATGGTACTGGACTAAAAGCAGGCACACAAACCAGTGACACAGAATTGATATCCCGGAAATAAACCCTCACCTGTATGGTCAACTAATATTTGACAAGGGAGCTGAGAATTCTCAACTTGAAAATGATACGTCTTCAGTAAATGGTGCTGAGAAAGCTGAATAGACCTTTGGGTAATTCACATCCCTATTTGTCTCCAAGAACTGGCCTTCTTGTCCTGCTGATGAAAACTTACACAGGGCAGCATTCTTCAGTCATTCCCAGAGGTCCAGAATTGTACACTTTAGCCTTGCACCTGCTTCGGGGGAAAGGGGAATATACAGTCCTTCGGTCACTAACCCCTTTTACCCAGAAATGGGACAGTATATCTGTTTGTAATTTGGATTGAGGTTTTATTAAAATATATATATACACACACATACATACATATATACGTATATATACGTGTGTGTGTGTGTAAATATATATATATGTATGTGTGTGTGTGTGTATATATATATATATATATATATATATATATATATATATATATAATTTGCAGCCCAAAATGTTGAAAATCCTCTGATCTACAGCATCTTTAAATGTTACACCTCATTATATTCCCCAAATAATGCTCCATCCAAAGCCACCCACAAATAAGCAGTGGTCCCAAATTTAAATTTCAACTTGAAGTTACAGGGGCACCTGGGTGGCTCAGTCAGCTAAGTGTCCAACTATGAGTCAGGTCATGATCTCGCGGTTTGTGAGTTTGAGCCCCACATCGGGCTCTGTGCTGACAGCTCAGAGCCTGGAGCCTGCTTCAAGTTGAAGTTACACAACACTGTTGTGGAAGGGGTCACGAGATGAAGAACTTTTCACCATTTCATTTTAACCATGGAGCTCAGAAGACAGGTATCTGCAGGGTTGAGAGGAAGGAAGTGCATTTACCCAGACTCCAGTTGCGATTTGGGGTGGTGGGGGGGAATCTCATCACGACCTTCGTGTCTCACTCCCAAGTCGGGCTACAACAAATGTAGCCCTTGGAGCTTCCACAGTGGGGAGGATCCACTCTCTGGGTCTGTTTTTGTGGTTTCTCAACCCCTTGCCATTTCCCAGCCCACACCCGAGGCTCTGCTCGGGAAGGAATGTATTCCTGTCCATGTGGCAGAGCCGCCTGCAGACAGTGTCAATAAGAAAGGTCACCGGCTGAGATGCTGCCAAGCAGCTAGTTCTTCAGGCCAAAATGTGTTCAGCCCTTCCCTTCTCAGGGGCAGAGGCATTAAAGTTAAATGTTACAGATGTGAGGGGATGGCAGCAAGCATGTTGGGCTTGCAAAAGAGTTCAGGCTAGGGATAAAAATACTGCGTATGGTGACAGTTTATTTCTGAGCAAAAGGAGTTTTTAAGGACAAAAAGAAAAATTAGAGTTGAATTCCTCTGCCTGTGTAATCCGACCCCATCCCACTTGCCCAACCTTAGTTTCCCTAATGTGCATATGCATCTCTGGTCTCTGCCCCGAGAGTCTGTACACATTTGATTCCTGTTTGAAGTCCCTCCTCCCTTCTGTTCTTTCTACCCATAAGCTACAGACTAAGTGGATATTTGTGTCCTAATTTTGTTCTTATGTTGAAGGCAAGGCTGTTAATCCTATTTTAAACTTTTTACCTTTTCCATATAGGTCTTTCCTCTATGAATATTATCCTTTATGTTTTCCTGTGAATATTTATGGAGTCATATAGACTAGGAGAGAGAGAATTACCCAGTCCATGAGATTCATGTTTTAGGGCCATTAAGTCCCCAAGTTGCAAGTATAGCTAATAATGTGCAATTGGTTGGTTGTCCCAGAGAGCTGACAGTTCATAGAATCTCCTTGTCAGAGCTGAAAGCCACAGTTAATAGTATCTTTTCCAACTGTCTGGGGTGATTAATGAGCAAACTCTCATATATGGAAAAAAGAATATCTGCCATTTATTAATGGGGTGCATATTTGAGCTGATATTCTAATAATAGAGATGGTTAGAGGTCTATTAAGGAAGCCTCAGTCTCTCAGTTCTTTTTGGATTTGATACCTTAAATTTGTAAACTGAATGGTCGACATTTGTTAAAATGAGGCAAAAGTAGAGAGGAGTATGGTAATGATTCTGGACCAAGCTTGGTCAAGAGTCCCAACAGTAGACATTCAGAGAAAAGTCCCCACAGATAAATGATGAGTATCGGGGCTTTGAAGGGCACATAGCATGGACTCAGCCAGAATGATTGGTGTTGCTAGCATGACTCATATTCTTGGAAAAGGTTGGGGCCAGTTCGAAAGAACCATGAGGGTACATTTAGGGCCCCATGTTAAGTACAAATGTCCAGGATAATGAGACAGAGACACCATTGCTAGGACTGAAATATAAGAAGGATAGTTACTCAACAAGTTAGGAGTTCCCACGCATGTCTTCTTAGGCTGGCATAGTACAGTTCCAAAGAACACACTGCATACTGGCATGTCTAATCCCACAGAGAAGATAAAGATAACTAGTCAACTTCGGTTAACCCAATATTTCCTAAACCCTTTTTGTTGTTGTTGTTAATGTTTGTTTATTTTTAAGAGAGAGGATGTGCTCATGTAAGCAGGTATGGACAAACAGAAAGGGAGACAGAGGATCCAAAGCTGGCTCTGCGCTGACAGCAGAGAGCCGATATGGGGCTCAAACTCATGAACCATGAGATCATGACCTGAGTTGAAGTTGGCCAATTAACCAACGGAGCCACCCAGGCACCCCATTCCCAAACTCATCTTTACAGATGGTGTGTGTGTGTGTGTGTGTGTGTGAGAGAGAGAGAGAGAGAGAGAGAGAGAAAGGGGGGGGGAGGGAGAGCGCCCCCATCTGAGTTGGCCTAAGACAGGAATCATGGGCTGTCTGTTCAGTGCTTCTTCCAGGTATAGTATGTGGGTACAGATGTAATCAGGCATGCAGATTTCAGGGTGGACATGTGTGGAAGTTTTTTCCTGATTGCTTAATTTCCCACACCACCATACCAAATGAAGTAAGGTCATTAGCTGAGATAGATTGTGGAAAAGCTGATGGAGAGAGACAAGGAGAAAGAAAATTATGTTAAATGATTATTTAGGAAATGAGCCAATTCTCAACTTTATCAGACTCCTTTCTTGATTTTTTTTAATACATCTCAGCAGAGCATGCAAAGCTTGCTGGTCCAGGGAAAGATTGCTCTTTTTTGTCTTTGGCTACTGTGTTATAAGTAATGACTTTCTCTTGTATAAGTCTGTATAAGGGCTAGATTGAAAGGCGCAGATATCCTTGGTAGGCTAGTAATTTGGTGTTCTTTCAAAATGATTTTATTTAAGTAGTGAAGGTGAGGATGAATTTGTTTTAATTTACTGTATAAGTTGGCTCTCAAGCAGCTCCCCAGCTGGTTCACTCCTTAATGGAGCTCTGGCCCAAATGACCGTTCATAGTGAGAGATGGTTGAAGTGGCATATGGGTGCATGGGAGGTGGAAAGGGCATTGGGCCAGGAATCAAGAGATGTGGGTACTTGCCTGGGCCCTGTCACCTCCCACCTCTTTTACCTGCAACTAGTGAGTAAGTAACTTATTCTTTATGGTCAATACTGTCTTATCTAGAGTTAGATTAATCTTTAATATAACTTTAAATTTTAAAATAGGAGAGTAACTCCCTTATTAATCGTGTGCATATGACCTAAAAAGATGTAGCTACAGGAAGAGGGAATAACACATTGTGAAATGATGTTGATCATCTTTTATATTGGAAACAAATGCTGAGATCATGTTACCAGCTTCTGCTTGCCCAGAACGCTGCTGACACATTAGCTTGTTGAGCAGATCCAGAGCTTTAGGTAACCTTTAGGTGTCAAATGTGAGGCCCCTGCAAGATCTATCTGGCAGGAATAGGAGAGAAAAATCTCACCTGTCCTGGGTTATTCTTGCCAGGGAGGTCAGTTTTCATACGAATTTCTCTGGTCAGACACAGCACTCTGGCTTCTCTGACTGTCCATAGAACTATGTGTGAACACACATAAACCCTGATTCTTGGGCTTCTGCCTCTGCCCCTTCAGTGTACTGCCAACTGTTCCATAGAGCAGTGTGTGGTCAAAGAAGGCTTGCGTCCCATCCCGCCCCTGCCCAAGTTGGTAGAAACGTTGGTTGTAATTTCTCCATGACTCAGATGTGGCATGAACTGTCCTTTGTAAGGCTACTGAGGACAACTGTTTATTAGCTTTGTCATGTACAGAGGATACATAATACTTGCTCCATAAACACATTACGTTAAATTCAGTTGGACCGAATTTATTAGAATTCATAATGTTGCTCGAGACCAGGAATGTTCTAAGAAGCAATAGTAATATAGAGGACTTTGCTCACCCTAATACAAGTAAACGTCAACGAATGTGTGCAGTTTGACCTAATAGTGTGAATTTTTGCCATTGTACCTCATTTTATGTCTTAATTGGCTCAAAATAAGTGTCCTACCTTACAATCCAGGTAAAAATTATGTTAATGTTCCCTTTCTCTTATGCTCAGTCCTACCCAAAAGTACATGGTTCTTGAGCAGTGTATTTTAGAAAATAAGGGAATCGACTGTCTTCACTTGTTTTGGCATTCATGAGAATGCTGGTGGAGGTGGGGGCCAAAGCTAATTCCTTGGTGATTATTCAGCAAATGAACATTGGCTAAGTTACAACAGAATTAATGTAAAATTAAATATTACAGTAAGGCTATTACCAAAAGAGGTCACAGTGATGAATGGCCTATTTAAATGAGACCACCAGAAGGAATTAGAGCTGCAACCTATTAATCGCAGTCAGTTTGCAAGACTCCCATTTTTATGCAGATTAAACTATATTTCAGGTTGATAAATCAGCATGACGTACTCTGTGACAAGAGCCAAATTTCTTTTTCTATTCTTTATTTTATTTCCATGAGGTTAGGGCCGCAGCTAGGTGGATAGAGGGAGCATCCAGCCACGGGCAGCAATGATTAAGGCTGGAGTGGCAGATGATCGTTTGGTTCATATTGCCGGACCTCGGGTCTGACTTCCTTTTCTCTTCGGATGACAGCCAGTGAATTTAGGCCTGCCAATAGTCGTAGAATTATTTATGTGTTGGTTGTGTTGGCATCTTGTGCTGCCCTTGCTCCTGCTGCTTTTCCTTAGGAATCCAGTTGTATATCCGAGATATTGTTTGTCTCTCTTTGGAAAAGTCATGGTGTCACTAAATGTATTTTTTCCTCTCCCTAAATTAAGAGAAATTCCAATGAAATATTTCTGGGAAAACCTATATCCTTTATATAGAACTTTCAGATGAAACAGTTGTGGACCTAAAGCAGATAAATTCTATGTTATTTGCCCGATTGAAAACGGTTGGCTCCAGGACGTGTGATGAAATAGAATGATGGATAACAGAGCTGGGAGCAAGGGCAGCTAGTTTAGCCCTACACTAACCAGCTCTCTGACCTTGGACAAATCACTGAAATTAAAACATATAGCACAGCACATTGTGCATGATAGGCTCTCAATGAATATTTAGTATTCAGTGGAGTGAACTTAACTTCTCTGATCCCAGACTTCCTTCTAAATTAGGCAGCATATCTTGCATGGATGGAAAAGTGTGACAACTGCAAATGACCCATTTGCCTTAGAAAATAGGCCTGCCAGCTCTCCGTGGTCTCAACAAATGTTCTGGATGAACAACTTCCTGGCTTAATTCAATATTGTTTAGTGTCTTAAACTTTTGAAAATGCTTTGATCTCTCTGACAGTCAGGTATTCCTTCCAGACTAGGAAGAGTAGGCATCCTTATTCATCTGATGAGGAAGCACAGGGGCAGGGATTAGTTTCTTCTCCAAAGAGGCACAGTGGATTAGCCCACCCACAGGGCTAGAACTCAGATGGGCAATACCCAGGATCATGTTCTGTCCTATAGTGCTACTAACTTGCACAATAACATAGAAGGTGATACTATTCCATGGGGGGAAAAGAAAAAGAGAGATGGCCAAAGAGAATTGCACTTGAGATCTGAAGGCCATAGACACCTGGAGGTTTGGTTGAAATCACAATTTGCATTGGTACCCCTTACCACTGTTGTTGCTTGCCTGAGCTCCTTATCTTTTGCTATACTAACTGACCCAGTGAGCAGTGAATGGGTTGGGGAGGGAAGGAAATTGGCTTGGTCCTCAGAAGTGTCACATTGTGGTTGAGGTGTGACCCAGTTATGTCATGAGCAGCAAGTCTCACAGAGGGAAATAGTCTGGAGCCTAGCCAGGATGGTGGAGAAGCCACATGCTTGCTGAGTACTGGATGCTCTCACTACAGCAGGAAGCAGCCTCCTAGCTGTGTACCATCTTGGGAGCTTGTGATAATGCCAAAGCTAAGGGCAGGGACTGCTTGTACATAGAGGAGGTGACTCTCTGAGGACTATTCTAGCTCTCTCTACTAAATCTACAACATCCATCTGATTTGAGTTCTCTACTGAGGAATAAAGACTTCTGATTCTATAGCTGGGATAATCTCTTACTTAAAGTGGAAGATCCCTGGTCAGAGAACATGTTGAGTTTATACTTAATCATATCAGACACTTTATATGACTGGTTGCACTTCTGAAGAAAGGTGAGATAGCACACGCTGTCTCTCTCAAAATGAATAAACTTAAAAAAAAAAAGGACTGTCAGTACTTAAGGAGGCATCCCAGCCCCGGCTCCAGTTAGTATGGGATAGAGAGTTGTGTCCATGTTACGCACTATCCTAGTTGCTGTCTGCCTTATGTCTGAGTACCAACTCCTTCCCAAATTGTGATCCTGAAATTTTTAGGCATCCAAGGCCTAAACCTGACCACATTGGCAGTGCTGAAGTGCTAGTCATAACTGATTCTCCTAGGCCTCTGACTTTACACTGGACCCAGCAATTCCACTAGCCAACCCATCAAACTGCCCACCCTCACCCTCCTTTGCATAGTTGGGCACACTTATCCATATTCCATGCATTGAAATTCTTCTAGAATGGATGTGTGAAAGGAGCCCCTGGGCTCAAATGTAGTAACCAAGAAAGTCCCATTCTGGGTGCTCATGTCACTTGACTGTCCACATGTGTTGACATTACAAGCTTAAATCTTACCTGGCTTTGAGTTGTCTCTCACCTCCTGAGTCTTAGCACAGGAATAATTGTTCCTCTACCCATCCAGTTCTTCTAGCTGGACTGAGAATTGAATTTACGTGAGACAGATGATCAAGAGAAAAAACCCAAAGGTTTATTACATGAACGCAGAGACCCAATAATGACATTGAGACCTAAAGAAATGACCACAGCAAGTGGTTTTTATACTTTTTAGACAGATAATAAATTCATGAGGAATTGAAAGGGCAAAGAAAACTTTGGGAGCTTAAGGAATTTTAAATAGGACCTGGCTATGGTAGTAAGGAAAATAACAAGATTTGTTTTTATACGACCTTCTTGGCTCTAAATTTCCTATCTCTGGCGATAAGGATGCCTCTTTACTTCCTGGTACAGGGAAAGTACCTTTCACATGGAAGATGTATTTCTTGCTTTCAGGGGGAAAAAGGAGGGTGTCTCTTCAGTAATTTTTATTTAAAATAATATGCCAAACTAGCACATTTTGGAGTGGTCTGCCCTTGGCCTCTACACATAACATCTGGCCTAGCAACATGGAGAAATTGTTTTCTTAGAAACTAAGTTCCATAACAACCAGGGAAGGAGAGAGCAACAGCTGCTGAGAAGGATGGATCACAATGTGGAAATTTGAACAGACCACAGATATTTCCTTGGCTCTGAAACACACACTTGTTTGCTACATTTTTGATTTGAAATCAATGTATCCTATTACTAATAATTATATTGAGCACATAAAAAAGTGTTTCTTCCTGAAAACCTTTCATTGAATCAGTGGAATCAGTGTTGGGTTCTAAGAATGAAGAAGTGGGATACATCTGTAGTATTTTGGTTGCATTGATTCCCTAGCCTTGAGGACATTCCAGTGTGTTGTACATCTGGGAAAACAGAAAGGAGGAGGAACTGAGAAAATCTGGGGTCAGTCACGGAGCTTGGGGCCTGGTTTTCCTTTTGACCTCCAATTCTTTGATAAATATTTCCTCTGAGCGTGTGAGTCTCCTTCCTAGAGGAGCATCTTGCAATGCCCAAGGCTGCTGCTGCTTTGTGTTTGAGGTTGAAGTTAGTGGAGGTTGTATCTGAATTCAATATCCTGCTTTCTTATGATGAGCTGAGCCTTTCCAAGCACAGGTAACTTGAGTAACAGTTATTCTATGATTTGCATTTTTTTTTCGCGTATTTCCAATATGCCAGAGCAAGCACCTCATACACATTTTATAATCTAATTCTCATAACAAACCTGTGTAGTTGTGATTATGATTTTCTCAATTTTACAGGTAGGGCAGTAGGCCTAGAGATTGAGAGATGTTCAGTAAATTACCTGTCTTTGCATAAGGAATTTGTAAGGAATTAAACTATGTCTGTCTGTCTGTAAAGTCCATCTTATTAAAGAGTCATTATTATGAATCGCGATAGATTTTACACCACCTTAATTGGATGTTGTTAAGACGTATATATTCTCAATCACTCATGTGGATGCACACTATGTACATTATTTATTAGGGACTTTGTTGAGAACAGGTTGAGATCTGAAAACATCAGGACCTTATACAAAAGCACCCAGGGGATGGGGGAACATGTTAGAGAAAGGGGGAGGGTTAATGCCCAGGAGCTCCCAAACTTCAGTCCTGGGTCACAAGCAGTTGTGTGTACAGAGAAAAGGAAGCCCCTACAGTGCCTAAAACTGAGAACAAGGAGGGCAGAAGGTCACCTAATACTTTTCCTATCTTCAGACAGCTCCATGTGTAAGCTATTCTAAAAGCATTTATGTGGAATTTGAAATGAAAATGTAGCTGCTTAGTCTTTAATAGAAGACAAACAAAATGAAGGAGTTTGTGGGTTGAATCTGAGCAAGGTATCTTTTTTTAATGCATCACACCAGGGGGTGATCACATATTTGAAAGGGCTTAGAATACACACAAAGGCTCTGTGTTTTGACCTTGACAAATGCCAGGGAATGCAAATCCCCTCAGCAAGAAACCCACACCCAAGTATATAACTAAAGGAAAAGGGAAATGAGAAATAAATGAGCCACATTTTGGTATGTTTGTAACAGATCCCTCAGATTGATGAGCAAAAAAACCCACTCAATCGAATGCTGAGATCCATAACGTACGTACAAAATGCAAAAGGTATTCTTCCTAACACTTCTTTTCAGGCTGCTTGTCCATGGGGTGACGTGAAAGAAAATGTATTTAGGGAGGGGAAAAAAAAGCATCACCCTGGGATCTTAGTTCTGCAGTGCTTTAATTCCTTCTCACAGTGACAAACAGAGACCGCAGCTGATGCTTTTGAAGTTAAGTTTAATCTAAGAAAAGATTTGTAAGCTTTTAAGAAGACCTCTGGGTGGAAAAGCTGTATCAGGATTTTTTTTTTTTTTTAATCTTCTGAACTTCACTGCACAAAGCATTTGGAGACAAGGGAAGTGGAGGGCATTATTAACTGGAAGAAAAATGATGACTTTCCTTTTTTGTCCATTCTTAATAAATTATGTGCTTTCAGCTAAAATAAATGGCCCTCAGTGTTCATAACCATTTCACACTTCATGTTAACTCCTTTTGGTTGTTCCTCAGCTTCACGTGGGCTAGGATCTTTATGAAGGTTAACTTTTATTTTCCCATGAGATAATCGAGAGTTCTAGATAATGAGGATAATCTTCTTAAACCAGGGATGAGAAAATGGATATAGGTGACCTGTTTTGCCTGATGCTCTGAGTATAATCGTAGTTGACACTAGTCCAGACTGCAACTTTTGGGGGAGATTTTGCCTAGTTGTGTGTTCGTAAATGTTTAGTAATGGGATTTCCAGGAAAAAGAAAATGGAAAAATAAAAGCCTGATGACCGTGTTTGCCAGTTTCCGTGTGTGAATACCAACACTGATTTCGGTCTTCTACTGCTTTAACCACTGGCTTGAAGGTTCCTGAAATGTCACCCACTGGCAGCCGGATGGGCTGGCTTTGACACCACAATGACTTTATCTCTTTTAATTATCCTGTCCTCTGCAAACTGTCCTTCAAAACTGGGATATTCTAATAAGCAGTGGCCACCACCATCACGACCACCACAAAAATATATTAAGTCAGGACTTAATAGTAAGCCCCACAATGCATCAGTAGGGACTACACCCCAGCTTTACTGGTTATGTCTGTTTGTGGGCCACAGGGAAGAGAGGGTATTAAAAATATAAGCCAGTTCTTACTCCTGGATATCTGTGAATATTCTCTTCCCATTCATGGGTTTGTTAAAAAACAAGCAAACAAACAAACAAAAAAAAAACAAAACCAACTTAAAAATGATTACCTTTAATCAAAAGTCTATTAATTTTGGCAAGAAAATTGAATGTGTCCACCATCGTACAATTCCAGCCCCTGAGTGTCTGCTTACATTTCATGAAATGCTCTGTCATACTTTCTGCCTGTCAGTGATGTCTCTCCTTCCTGGTCAACAGCCAAAAAAGAACACAAAGTTCATACTTAGCTTGTGAGACAACCTGCAGATTTGCTTTGACCTTTCAGACCTTAGTCCTTATCATTAGGTTTGTTGAGGAATAGAGCTGGCGTGCTTAGTGGCTACTCAGTAGTCAGCTAAAGCAAATAATAATGATGCTCTTCTAGTTGCTAGGCAGTGCAGAGGGAGTGGTGAAGTCTGCTCATGGTTGGACTTCAGGCAGTTTAGGGATGGTGGATATGATTTGAGGATGGTGACTTCTTGATTGGCATCATCATAAATGGGCAGAGAAACATGTAGGGAGAAATTGGAGGATTAAGATTGTATATATCAGCAAAGGGTATTGTAGCCAAGGCAAAAACTTCTTCTCTAGTTTTAATTATCAACAGACACAACACCCCATTGTCTCTTAGCCTTGGAACCAGGATTATTTCCCTGGTAACACAGCCAAAATATCAGGGCATATAGAAGTAGAGTGTGTATATATACTACCTTGATAGGGTGACAGACTCATCCTGTTTTGCCTAGAATTTTCTTAGTACTGAAGACCTCATATCCTGAGAACCTCCTCAGTCCTAAGCAAACTAGCATTTGGTCACCCTACAGTCTAAGCATCTAGAAGATAACACTCTCGTAAGTTTGTGTGAGTGTATGAACTTATTGAAATAGGTCTTCCAAACTGTTACTTATCCATTAACATTTTGTGGTTTACAAATATTTAATCAGATATTCTCCTTCTGGTTGTGTTAGCATTTAGTCCAGATATCTTCATCTTGTCCACAAAGAAGTCATGAAGGGCTGGCTTTCCTGAAATCAACATGTAATAGGCCAATTATAATAGTTTGAACATTTTAATGGGCACATCAAAAATGACATGTCATGAAATGATAGTTTTTGGAATTTTGACAGAAAGTGATGGTTCACTATTCAATAAAATATATAATCAGCCTCTTCATTTCTTACTCATTACTTTTTCATTTTCCTATTTGATGAGTTTTATAAAATTTTTTTTAATGTTTATTTATTTTTGATAGAGTGCGAGGAGGGGAGGGTCAGAGAGAGAGGGAGACACAGAACCAGAAGTAGGCTCCGGGCTCCAAGCTGTTAGCACAGAGCTGGGTGCGGCTCAAACTCACCTCAAGATCATGACCTGATCCAAAGTCAGACGCTCAACTGACTAAGCCACCCAGGTGCCCCTACTTTGGTGATTTTTAAAAGGACTATGAGACTTTGTGATTTTGATAGTTCTGATCTTGAATTTGCATTCTTTACTTGCCAAATCATTGACTCCCTTAAACTCCCATTTACTCTGTAAAAACATCCTTTGCAGAGGGCTTACAATGTTTTAGTAAAACAATATACATGAAGAATCTGATCCATAGTAGATGCTTAATAAATATTCACTTAAACTGCACTACTTTGGCTGTATCCAGTTTTCCAGTCCCCCTCTCTCATTATGTTCATAATGATTGACAGTGGTTTTGTAACCATGAGGGTCAGCAACTGCTGTGGGAGGTACTCTTATAACAAAAGAGATCAATTCATAACATGAAGCTAGTATTCCCACGGTTGTGAAGCAGGATGTGTTCATAAATGTATCTGGTTACTGTCTTAATATGAGGCTAAAGACTGGTACTCAGTGCCCAAAAGAAAACTATTTCTAAGGTTTAAACAAACCTTTGATAAGGATAATGAATCTTTCATGTTCATCCTACACTGTCTTGGAATATTTTTTACATACCTGTGCACTATAACAAAGTGACTGTAATCATAGTAATTGAAGTGAAGTTGCCAGCCTTGATTGAGTTGTTTGGCTGACTTGGCTAAAGTTATCCTAAATGAACTCTCAGCATATATGTAGTAGTGGTAATTAGCGTGGAATACTGAATATAAATAATAAATATAAAGAGTATTTTGAGGATAAATTTAAGATCATATAAATCTTTTTCCAAATGAAAAAATGAGTATCACTAGTGGTGGTCTCAAAATCAAACCGCATTTGCAGCCATTAGGACAAAGATTAGAACTCTTAACATCCTAGTCAAGACTCTACTGTGTTGCCTATCTTAAGAGAAAGATTCAGGGAGGCACTTGAAAGCAACGTCTTTTCTCTAACACTCAGGATACATTGTTGTGTTTGTTTTTAGAGAATAGACATTTTATTGGGTATCTGTTTATATTTAAAAATCATTACATGTAGGGACACCGATTAGCAGAGTGGAGGGCAAGCTCTCATGTGCCAGCTTGAATAATTCTACAGGCAAATTAGGTGACTACTAATTGTTTTATAGGGGCTGTTGCCCCCATCGATTGGGCACTCACTCCTGTAGATGGCACTGTTGTGTGATGGAAATCTCTCCTCTTTTGACCTATTACATTAATTGCCTACTGTTGATAACTAAACACATCCAGAAAAATAAAAGGAATGCCTGTTGGGGAACTTCAGGATAAGAGCTCTTTCCTAATGACAACCAAGATCATAGCTTGAATGACATTTGTCATTATCTCCGAAAGTGACTCCGTCATGAGTGTTGCTCTTGGATTTATTCCCAATAGCCAGAAAAATATTTTACAAATTGAGTTAGTCAAGGAGATTATACCACATCTTCTCAGTGATAGGTATGCCAAAGTTGTGATGTAATCTAGGAACAGAAAGAGAAAGGACAGAGGATTCATTGCTGAGACACTCAATAGGAAAAAAAAAAAAACAAAACCAAACTAGACCAGAGAAATGATCAGGCATTGCATTCTCTTCTATTCTCTTTTTTAAATTTTCTTCAAATAAAGATCTCCTTCAGATAAGAAGATTTTAAATGTATTTCTGAAGGATCCCTGAGGCTTATATCAGTAAAGTCTGTATTGTTTGGAATGTCAAGTCCAGACAAAATGAAAAAAAGGGTTGTATGCCTAAAATAGGCATGGGAGATCAAGACTTAATGGATATAGTTGAATCTTCTAGGTTTCCCATTTGTTAAGTAGCACTTACTGTGTGCCACACCTTTGCTAGACATAGGGCTGGAATGGTGTGTCTGTTACTGCTGCTAAGCCATTCCCAAACTCTATAGCTTTAAACAAGAATTGTTTATCATAGCTTCTGTGTCTTCAGGTCAGGAGGAGGTTGGTTGATCCCGGTTTAGGTGAGAAGCTAATCGTCAAGCCATGGACTTGTCAGGGCTCAGCTCCACACTAAATTCATTGCTTAGGATCCCTCAGTGTATATCATTCTTGGGTTCAAGTTGAGGGTGCAGTGACTGCCTAAAGGAAGCTCTCCTCACAATGATGCCAGATACACAAGAGTAAGCAGAAGCACACAAGACCTCTTAGCACCTAAGCTTGGAACATGCACACATCATCCCCATCGCATTTTATTAGCCAAAGTAAGTCATGTGGATAAGTCCAAAGTCAAGGGACTTAGCTATATAACTTTACGGAAATTACTACAAAATCACATGAAAAAGTTAGGAAAACAGAGGTCAAGAGTTGGTGCCAGTAATGTGCTCTATTACAGGTGAACTGAAGAAACAAAGAAGGTTAATATGTGTAGTTCTTGTTTTCAGGGAAATCATAATATAGTGAGAGAGAAAGACAAGCATACAAGCAATTATATAAATTTTCAGGTGCCTGTGAGGTGTGTATAAGATAGTGTGGCCAGATATCTAGTGTAGGAAAATATAGCCCATATGTGATTTGACCAATAGATAGATAAATTAATTAAAAAGATCCAAATTATGTTTACAAAAAAATAATGGTTATGTTTGGTACAGATTCTTTCCCTTCCTCCTCCTCCTCCTAGTCATTATCATCCTCTTCTCCTTCCTTCCTTCTTCTTGTCCTCTTTGTCCTTTACCTTCTTTTCCTCCTTTACTTCTCCTTTGTTTTCTTTCTTTTCTTGGTGTAATTTTTGGAAATCTAAGTGTGGGAAATTAAGAGGCTTGGGATCCTAACTGATTGCTCCAAATTCGTTTCCTTCCTAAGGCCAGTATACATACAAGCTACTTGAATGAGCAAATTGTTGAAAAGTACCTTTAAGTCAAGGTATCTATATTTAAAGTTTTCATGTGATTATAGAAGTATTTTAGTATTATAGAAGTATTATAGAAGTATTATCCTCCCCAGTTGTGCTCTGGAAATTGTGTTTTGCAGAGACTTGAAAATATATTGTGAGGCAGGAATTCTCAAGGCCTGTGTCTGTTCACCTTTTTCCCTAGAAGACACTGAGATGGTTAGAACATGTGTGGTCTCATGGCTCCCTTCAGGGGGGTGAGTTGTTTTGGAATTGATAGAAGGAAGATGTCACTGATCCCTTTATTAGCCAACCTAGAGGCAGAGCTGACCATCTGTGAGGGAAGAGTGTATGGTTAATTATGTGACATAATAGAGGAAGTTTTTCCTATTTAAAACTGTTTACCATTTGCCTATCAGCAACACATTGTCCAATAAATTAATTCTCTGTGGAGATGGAACTGGCAAATCATGACCAATAGGCTGTATTACCAAATCCTTGTCTTTAAAATATAGTTTTAATGGTGCACAGCTATACCCATTCATTTCCTTACTGTCCTTATTGTACTCAACTTTTATACTACGGTGGCAGAGTTGACTACTTTGACAGAAACTAGGTAGCCTACAAAACCAGAAGTATTTATGATCTATCCATTTATAGACAAATTTGCTGACCCCCACGTTAGAGACACATCCCTTTGGGCTAAAGTTTATTGTCCAGTTGAAACATAAATACAGGTGAAAGATTTTGATTACTCAAAGGTGGTGAAAGCTATAGGGAGTACAAACACTCAAGGAAAGTATAAGGGACCAAAAGCTTTCTTTTATTTTTAATATGATTTGACATTTCTCTTGTTTTTAAATGAGATAATCCCTCCCATTCCCTTCTTGTTCCTCGTTATTTCTTGATACCACCATTATTAAAGTGATTGAACAGATTCTGAGGGCTCTCAGAATAAAGTGTTTTCATATGGAGGAGTTAAAAGGCATAGTGAAAAAAGATGAGCTTTTTTTTTTTTGAATTTCAGCTATGTTACTTGATAGTGATAAAAATTCGTGCAAATTGCTTAATTCCTCTGAGGGCCAATTTCCTTATATTATTGTTGTAAATTTCCTATTGCTGTAGAAATTGTTCTGAGTATTAAATACAATAACATGAGATAAGTAAAGAAATAACTTCATAAGGAATAAAAAAATACATAACCATTGAGAGGAAAGAATATTCAAACATACAGAAATGAAAATTAACTGTAAATCTGAGAGATGAAAACTATAATCACTAAAATTAAAAAATCCTTAATTGAACATTATGCTAGTATTAAAAAAGAATTAGACTGTAATTCATCAGATGTGTAAACGCATACAAATTTTAAAAAGTATGATATTAGAAAGTTGAATAATATTTAATCTATGTCAATTATTTGTGTAAAGGTTGTAAAGTTTGAAGCAAAACAATATATATTTTTATATACATTCATACATATATGCTTTATAAGATTTTTAATTTTTTTTTTAATTACAGTTAATATACAATGTTATGTTGGTTTCAGGTGTACAGTATAATGATTCAACACTTCCATATATCACGCAGTGCTCATCATAAGTGCACTGCTTAGTCCCCAACACCTATTTTACCCATCCACCCCACTGCACTCCCCTCTGGTAATCATCAGTTTGTTCTCTGCAGTTAAGAGTCTGTTTCTTGTCTTGCCTCTTACTTTCCATTTGTTTGTTTTCTTAAATTCCACATATTAATGAAATCCTATGGTATTTGTCTTTATATATACATAATTGTGGGTTTATTTCTGGGTTTTCTTTTTAAAATTTTTTTCTTTCTTTAAAAATATTTCTGGGTTTTCTACTCTGTTCCATCAATCTATGTATCTGCTTTTGTGCCAGTACCATACTCTTTAGATAACTACAGCTTTGTAATATAAGTTGAAGTTTGGAATTGTGATGCCTCCAATTTTGCTTCCCTTTTTCAAGATTGCTTTGGCTAGTCATGGTCTTTTGTAGTTCCATACAAATTTTAGAATTATTTGTTCTTGTTGTGTGAAAAAACACTGTTGGTATTTTTTTTTTAATGTTTCTTTTTGAGAGAGAGACAAAGCACAAGCAGAGGAGGGGCAGAGAGAGAGAGGGAGACACAGAATCCGAAGCAGGCTCTAGGCTCTGAGCTGTCAGCACGGAGCCCAACATGGGGCTCAAACTCAAGAACCATGAGATCATGACCTGAGCTGAAGTTGGATGCTTAACCGACTGAGCCACCCAGGTGCCCCTACTGTTGATATTTTGATAGAAACTGCATTAAATGTGTAGATTGCTTTGGGTGTTAAAGACATTTTAACAATATTTGTTTTTCCAGCCCATGAGCATGGAATGTTTTTCCATTTCTTTGTGTCATCTTCAGTTTCTTTCATCAGTGTTACAAGTTTTCAGAGTACAGGTCTTTCACCTCTTTGGTGAGATTCCTAAGCAATATTGGTGCGATTGTAAATAGGATTGTTTTCTTAATTTCTCTTTCTTCTCCTTCATTATTAGTGTATATGAATGCAACAGATTTCTGTACATTGATTTTGTATCCTGTGACCTTACTGAATTTATCAGTTTTAGTAGGTTCTTGATGGAGTTTTTTTGAGCTTCCTATATTTAGTATCATGTCACTGGCAAATAGTGAAAATTTTACTTCTTCATTACCAATTTGGATGTCTGTTATTTCTTTTTGTTGTCTGATTGCTCTGCCCAGGACTTTGAGTACTAGGTTGAATAAAAGTGGTGAAAGTGGACGCCCTTGTCTTATTCCTGATCTCAGGGGGAAAAGCTCTCAGTCTTTGCCACAAAGGATGATGTTAACTGTGGGTTTTTCACATATGGCCTTTATTATGTTGAGGTATGTTTCCCCTAAACTTACTTTGTTGAGGGTTTTTTTTTATAATAAATGGATGTTGTACTGTGTCAAATGCTTTTTGTGCATCCATCAAAATGATGAAATCGTTCTTATCCGTTCTCTTATTGATGTGATGTATCATGTTGATTGATTTGCAATATTGACACTCTTGCAACTCAAGAATAAATCCCACTTGATTGTGGTAAGTGATTTTGTAAATGAATTATTGGATTCTGTTTGCTAGTATTTTGCTGAGAATTTTTGCATCTGTTGTGTTCATCAGAGATAGTGGCCTGTACTTTTCTTTATTTGTGGTGTCTTTATATAGTTTTGGCATCAGGGTAATGCTGGCCTCATAGTATTATTTGACAGTGTTTCTTTTCTGTATTTTGGAACAGTTTGAATAGAATAGGTATCCGCTCTTTTTTGTTAAGTAGAATTTGCTCATGTAGCCACCTGGTCCTGTACTTCTGTTTGTTGTGAGTTTTTTTATTACTGATTCAATTTCTTTCCTGATTATTGTTCTGTACAAATTTTTTCTGTTTCTTCCTGTTTCATTTTACTAGTTTATATGTTTCTTGGAATTTATCCACTTCTTCTAGGTTATCCCATTTGTTGGCATATAGTTCTTCATGATATTAAAGTTTTATTTCTGTGGTATTAGTCGTTTTTTTTCCTCATGTTTCATTTGTAATTTTATTTGAGTTCTTTTTCTTTCCGATAAGTCTGGCTAGAGATTTATCAATGTTACTGATTTTTGCAAAGAATCATCTCCTGGTTTCATTGATCTATTGTTTCTCTAGTTTCTATATCATTTAGTTCTCCTTTAATCTTTATTATTTCCTTCCTTCTGCCAGTTTTAGGTTTTATTCTTTTTCTAACTGCTTCAGGTGTAAATTTTGCTGTTTGAGATTTTTCTGGTTTCTTGAAGTATATCTGTATTGCTAAAGACTTCCCTCTTAGAATAGCTTTTGCTGCATACCAGGGGTTTTGGACTGTTACGTTTTCATTTTCATTTGTTTCTATATACATTTTATTTTTTCTTTGATTTTCTGGTTGACCCATTCATTAATAGCATGCTATTTAACCTCCATGTATCTGTGGTCTTTTCAGATTATTTCTTGTGGTTGTCTTCTTGTTTCTTAGCATTGTGGTTAGTATATATGCATGGTATGACTTAGATCTTCTTGAATTTTTTGAGGTTGTTTTGGGGGCTAATATGTGATCTATTCTGGAGAATGTTCCATGTACATTTAAAAAGAATGTGTGCTCTGTTTTAAGATGGAATGTTCTGAATATATCTGTTAAATCCATATGATCCAGTGTGTCATTCAAAGCCCATTGTTTCCTTGTTGATTTTCTGTTTAGCTGATCTGTTCATTGATGTAAGTGGGTGTAAGTGATGTAAGTTAAAGTCCTCTACTACTACTATTATTATTGATTTGTTCCTATGTTTGTTGTTAGCTCTTTTATGTATTTGGGTTCTTCTATGTTAGATGCATAAATATTTACAATTATTATATCTTCTTGTTGGATTGTCCCATTTATTATATAGTGACCTTCTTTGTCTCTTGTTATAGTCTTTGTTCTAAAGTCTGCTTTGTCTGATACAAAGATTGTGACTCTGGCTTTCTTTTGACATCTGTTTGCATGATAGATGTTTCTGCATACTCTCACTTTCAATATAGTCTAAAATGAGTTTCTAGAAGGCAGCAGTGCAGAGCCTGACATAGGGCTCAAACTCAAGAACCATGAGATCATGAGCCAAAATCAAGAATCAGATGCTTAACTGACAGAGCCACCCAGGTCTTGCTTTTTGATCCATTCTGTCACCCCATGTCTTTTAATTGGACTGTTTAGTACATTTACATTCCAAGTAATTATTGATAGGTATGCATTTGTTGTCATTTTATTATTTGGTGGTTATTTCTGAAGTTTTTCTCTGATCCTTTATTGTCTTTCTTTCATGGTTTGCTGATTTTCTTTAGTGATTTATTTGAATTTATTTCTCTTCTTCACATATTTAATAGTGGTTCTTAGTACACAGTTACCATTAGGTTTGTATAAAACCTTCTCTGCATGTAGCAGTCTACATTAAGCTGATGGTCACTGAAGTTTGAACCCATTGTTTCCTCCTCTTCTCCCTACGTTTTAGGTATATGGTGTCATATTTTATATCCTTTTGTTTTTGAGTTTCTCGATTGCTTTTTTTTAAAATAAATATTCATTTTTACTGCTTTTGTGTTTCCTACCTTTATACTGTCAGTTTTTGTTCCTCCTCTTCACTCAGAGTCCTCTTTAATATTTCTTACTGCACTGGTTTAGTGGTCATGAACTCCTTTAGTTTTTGTTCTTCTGGGAAACTCTTTGTCTCTCCTTCTATTCTGAATGATAGTCTTGTTAGATAGAGTATTCTTGGCTGCAGATTTTTCCCATTAAGCCCTTTGAATGTATCATGCCAGTCCCTTCTGCCTTGGGAAGTTTTTGCTGAAAAGTCTGCTAGCCTTATGGGCTTTCTCTTGTAAGTTACTGTCTTCTTTTGTCTTGTTGCTTGTCTTTATCACTATACTTTGCCAATTTAACTGCAGTATGTCCTAGTGTGGTTCTGCTTTTATTTATTTTGATGGGAGTTCTCTGTGCCCTCTGGATATGGATATATGCTTTCTTCCCCAGTGAAAGAGGTTTTCAGCTATTATCTGTTTAAATAAATTCTCTGCCCCCTCCCTCTCTTTCTCCTTCTTCTGGGACTCATATAACATGAATGTTATTACATATGTTGGAGTCACTGAGTTCTCTAAGTCTATTCTCATTTTGCATCTTTTTTTCTCTTTTATTTAGAGTAATTACTTTCCATTACTCTGTCTTCTAGGTCATGAATGTGTTCCTCTGCTTCTTCCAGCCTTCTGTTCTTTCCATCAAGCATGTTTCTCATTTCAGTTATTGTGCTATGTTATTTATCTCTGCAATGTTATTCCTTATTGCTGTGTTAAGGGTCTCACTCATATCTTCCACTCTTTTCTTAAGTCCAGTGAGTATCCTTATGATCATTGCTTTAAATTCTCCATTAGACATGTTACTTATGTCTGTTTTGCTTAGATCTCTGGCCATGGCCTTGTCCTGTTTTCTCATTTGGGATAAATTTCTGTCTTCTGATTTTGTGTATGTTTCTGTGTCTGCGTGTTGGGAAATTGAGTTAGGTCTCTGTTTTTAATGGTAATGGCCTCATGAAGAAAAGCTCCTGTAGTGTCCTGCTGTATAGTGCCCCCTGACCCCTAGGGCCTGGCACTTCTGGGGATGTCTCTAATATGTGCTGTGTGTGCTCTGCTGTTTTGTCATAGCTGCGTTATCCTTTATGCTGGTTGTCTACAGAGGCTTTGTTTGCCTGATGTGGGCAGTGTTTGGTTCCTGGCCTGAATGTCATGAGTTTTGATTACGTGGGCTCTGATCTCTTTGTGAAATGAGACCGGTCACCACTGCTGCCAGAATTGAGGCTCTGCAAACCACCACCCCTACCCCCATGCCATGCTGTGTTGGGAGCCACAGTGTGAGCAGGAGTTGGGCTGGCCTTCTAGGGAAGGGAGCTTGCTGTCCTGGGTCTGAGGCAAATGTGACTGAGAAGGGCATTTCCTGTGGAGTGCATGTGTGGGGCAGGGCTTGATGTAAGCTAGTTAGCCAGTGTTGGTGCTGCACTGGTTCTGCCTGTGACCCTGTGCTTAGGCTGAGGGGCAGGGGAGGGAAATGGCACCCACCAGTTTCTTTGTTCCAAGAGGGGTCTCTCTGTGTGTCCCAGGCACTGTTCAGATCATTGTTTCACTCTGTATGTTCCCTGGCCGTTTGCCTGCCTTCTTTCCAAGAGCAGCCCCAATGCCCTTGAACCTTCACAGAGCCAAGCATGCTGACCTTTAAAATTCTAGGTTTTAAGTCCCACTGGTTGAAAGAACTCATGAAATTCATCCCTTCTCACTTTCCCAGCCAATTGGTATGGGGATTCATTTTCCCTGTGCATTCTCCTATGTGCTAGCCTTTCACCATTCTCCATGACCATGGCTCCCTCCCCCACTGTCATGGCCAGGATCTATTTCTCTCCCAAACTGTGTCTCTGCACTTCCTACCTTCTTTGATGTGGCCTCCTCTATATATTAAGATGTGGAGTTTCTTCTGCTGGTCTTCAGGTTAATTTCTCAGGTGTTGAGAATGATTTGAGACTTAACTAGTTATATTCATGGGATGAAGCGAGCCTAGGGTCCTCCTACTCTACCTGCCATCTTCTTGTCTCCACCTAAGATATTGTTGTAAAAGTAACAGACCTGAATCAATGGCAAAATGTTGTAATTTTAAAATACTTTCCTCAAATATTTTGTTGAGTTGGTTAGTGTTGGAGGAATGGATGGCAAATGAATTGGAAAGACCACTACACTGAGTATGCAGAGACCTGAAGGTTTGTGTAGTGGATAGTAGTTATTAGGATTCTTAAATGCTTTACTGTTTATAAAGAAATCCACAGATTATCTGATTTAGTCCCTCCAGATGAGGTACATATAATTAGCAGTTTCATTGATAGTGAAGCTGAGGCTCAACCCTATTTTGTACCCAGGGTCTAGGGTTGTCAGGTTTGGCAACTATAAAAACAGGATGCCCAATTGAATATGATCCCAGATAACAACAAAATACTTTTTAGGATAAATATGTCTCATGCAGTGTTTCATCTGGCAACCCTGTATCACACAACTGCAAACAACAGTGGTAGTCCTGTCATATTCCTGATTTTAGGCCAAAAATTCTCTCCGCTTTATCAGAACTATGTTTTCAATCACTCATTTAATGTTCATTCTTCAATGCAACAAATATTTAGTCAGCACATAGTTTTTTTGGGGGGTAGGGTTATTTTTTATTTTTTTGCTTTTCTTGTGTAATTTAATACTGAATTCATCTCTCCAACAAAATAACTACAAATACAGCACTTGTGGGACGATTAAATACAGAAATAAAAACCATATAACAAAGAGTATTTGAGCACTGGTTCTGATTAAGACCTGTAGTAGGCCCAGGGTGCCTGGGTGGCTCAGTCGGTTAAGCAACGACTTTGATTCAGGCCCTGAGGGTAAATAAAAATAAATTAACCATGATCAGTTATGAGGCTACATCCAAGGGATGGTGAATTTTAATAGCTAATCCCTGATGTTGCTTTTCTCTAACAAAGATGCCAGCATTAAGATACTCCAAACACTATTGTCCCTTTTTAAAATAAAGTTTTTACTTTGATTCTAGTAACACACAATGTAATATTAATTTCAGGTATACAATGTAGTGATTCAACAATTCTATACATTACCCAGTGCTCATAATGGCAAGTATGCTCCTTAATCCCTATGATCTATTTCACCTATCCCCCCACCCCCCTGCTACCCTTCCTTCCGGTGTTCATCAGTTTGTTCTCTATAGTTAAGAATCTGTTTCTTAATTTGTCTCTCTTTTTTTCCCCTTGGCTTCTTTGTTTTATTTCTTGAATTCCACATATGAGTGAAATCATATGGTGTTTGTCTTTGTCTATTTTGCTTAGTATTATACTCTCTAGCTCCATCCATGTCCTTGCAAATGGCAAGATTTTATTCTTATTATGGCTGAATAATACTCTATTCTGTGTGTCTATGTGCGTGTGCATACACATATCACATCTTTTTTTTAATTTTTTGACCATTTTATTTTAATGTAATTTATTGTCAAATTGGGTAACATATAGTGTGTACAGTGTTCTCTTGGTTTTGGAGGTAGATTCCCATGGTTCATCGCCTACATATAATACCCAGTGCTCATCCCAACAAGTGCCCTCCTCAATGCCCATCACCCATTTTCCCCTCTCCCCCACCCCACCATCTACCTTCAGTTTGTTCTCTGTATTTAAGAGTCTCTTATGCTTTGCCTCCCTCTCTCTCTGTTGTAACTATTTTTCCCCCTTCCCTTCCCCCATGGTCTTCTGTTGTTTCTCAAGTTCCACATACTAGTGAAAACATGATACCTGTCCTTCTCTGACTGACTGACTTTCACTTAGCATAATACCTTCCAGTTCCATCCATGTTGCTGCAAATGGCAGGACTTCATTCTTTCTCATTGCCAAGTAGTATTCCATTGTATATATAAACCACATCTTCTTTATCCATTCATCATTTGATGGACATTTAGGCTCTTTGCATAATTTGGCTATTGTTTAAAGCACTGTTATAACATTGGAGTACATGTGCCCCTATGAATCAGCACTCCTGTATGCCTTGGGTGAATTCCTAGTAGTGCTATTGTTGGGTCATAGGGTAGTTCTATTTTTAATTTTTTGAGGAAACTCCACACTGTTTTCCAGAGCGGCTGCAACAGTTTGCATTCCCACCAATGGTGTAAGAGGGTTCCCATTTCTCCACATCCTCACCAGCTTCTGTCATTTTCTGACTGTTAATTTTAGCCACTCTGACTGGTATGAGGTGGTATCTCAGTGTGGTTTTGATTTGTATTTCCCTGATAATGAGTGACATTGAGCATCTTTTCATGTGTCTGTGGGCCATCTGGATGTCTTCTTTGGAAAAGTGTCTATTCATGTCTTTGCCCATTTCTTCACTGGATTATTTGTGTTTCAGGTGTGGAGTTTGGTGAGTTCTTTATAGATTTTTGGATACTAACCCTTTATCCGATATGGCATCCGATTGAGGTCCCAGTAGTTCATTTTTGCTTTTAATTCTCTTGCCTTTGGAGATGTATCAAGCAAGAAATTGCTGCAGCTGGGGTCAAAGAGGTTGTTGCTTGCTTTCTCCTCTAAGGTTTTGTCTCACATTTAGGTCTTTCATTCATTTTGAGTTTGTTTTTGTGACATACCACATCTTCTTTACCCATTCATCAGTTGATGGACATGGGCTACTTCCACAATTTGGCATTTGTAAATACTGCTGCTATAAACTTAGGGGTACATGTATACCTTTGAAATAATGGGTTTTTTTAAGTTTTTTGTTCATTTGTTTAAGTAATCTCCGCAACCACCATGGGGCTTGATGTCTCAATCTCCTGATCAAGGGTTTCATGCTTCTTTGACTGAGATAGCCAGTTACCACTGAATTAGTGTTTTTGTATGTTTGAGGCAAATACTCAGTAGTGAAATTACTGGATCATATGGTAATTCTACTTTTGAGTCTTTGAGGAACTTCTATGCTATTTTCCTAGGTGGTTGTGCCAGTTTACATTCCTACCAAAAGAGTGAGGACATGGTTTTAAGTAGGAGGGTAGCATATTCTTACTGAGCCTCTGTAAAGTCACTCAGGTGACTGGATGAAGAAAGGGTCAGAGGAGAACAAGCTGAAGGTTGAGAGACCAAAGTGAAGGCTGATGTTGGGTGGACTTGCTGCAAGTCACCAGTAAAGGAAACTCAGCCAGGAGGCAGAGAAGGTTCTTCTGAGAGGAATTGGGCATGGATTTTAAATGTGTTGAACTCACAACACTTGAAATACTGAGATATGTTAAGTCAAATAGATGATGTGAGTTATGTGTATGAAGATTAAGGTAGAGACTTCATTTGGAGGGATAGACTCTGAAGTCATTTACGTTTGGCTGATGTCCTATTCTTGCCATGTGACAGACCTTGTATATTATGATTGCCTTGCCCTAGCTCTCAGGGCACTTACTTATAGTCCAGTGAAGGAGGCAGAGAAATAAAAAGTCAATTATAATATAGAGTGACATGGATAATATTGAAAGAGTAGTTAAGGTTCTTAGGGAATCAGAGGAAGAAATAATCTCAACCTCAAGACTAAAAAGGAGAGTGAGAATTTGCCCAAGGCAGAGTGGTGGGAGGGCAGTGCAGACAGAAGTTCCAGTGTTGGTCAAGACATGGAGATCGGAAAGAGAAAGCACAGTACTTTGAGGAAGCTTGTTCGGATGGAGCATAGAAGGTGAAGGGTGAGTAAAGTGGCATGAATTTGCCCAAGGCAGAGTGGTGGGAGGGCAGTGCAGAAAGAAGTTGGTCAAGACATGGAGGTCGGAAAGAGGAAGCACAGTACTTTGAGGAAGCTTCTTCAGATGGAGCATAGAAGGTGAAGGGTGAGTAAAGTGGCATGAATTTGCCCAAGGCAGAGTGGTGGGAGGGCAGTGCAGAAAGAGGTTGGTCAAGACATGGAGGTCGGAAAGAGAAAGCACAGTACTTTGAGGAAGCTTGTTCGGATGGAGCATAGACGGTGAAGGGTGAGTAAAGTGGTGTGAATTGAAGAAACAACCTGGGGTCCACTGTGAAGAGTATTGTTAGCCCTATAAAGGACTTTGAACTTACTTTTTATCAGGGATATTATTAAGTGACTTTTATCAGGGAAAGCGACATGATCACATTTGAGAATCAGATTACTCAGGCTGTGTGAGAAATGGATTAGAGGGAAAAAAAGCAGAAATGGGAGAAACTAGATAAGAGTCCTTGCAATCATACAGGCAGGAGGAGATGATGATCTGACATAAACATTTTCACTTATTTAAATAAGTGAATGGATAAATGTGGAGAGCAAAGAAGTAGCATAATTCAGAGCTAAAACATTCAAATTAGAAGATCTGGTGGCTTGGGAAACCAGAGGACATGGGAGTCACCCCTGAGATAGTGATAACAAATAGTGGAAGAGGAGCAGATTTGGGGACAAGAAAGAGAATGTGGTTTTGAATGCACGGAGGTTGAGTTATTCGTAAATCACATGGAGCCAACTGAATACATGAGTCTGGATTTAGGAGAGGGGCATAAGATGATGTAAAGACTTGGAAATTATTTTCATGTTTGTTTATTTTGAGAGAGAGAAAGCACATGTGTGCAAGCAGGGGAGGGGCAGAGAGGGAGAGAGAGAGAATCCCAAGTAGGCTCAGTACTGTTAGCATAGAGCCCAATACAGGGCTGTATCTCATGAACCATGAGATCATGACCTGAGCCAATTTCACGGGTTGGATGCTTAACTGACTGAGCCACCCAGGGGCCCCAGATGCTTTTCTTAAAGTTACAGAAGTAGATGAGATCTGCATGAAGGGCTTGTCAAATGAAGAAAGAAGAGATGTTCAGGCAAAACTCTGAGAAACCCCAGTATTGTAGGTACAGTTAGAGGAAAATAACCTGTAATGGAGAGGAGTCATTGAAGCAGGAAGAAGTGCTGGCAGTAGTCTGGATAGGAGGACAGCGTGAACAGTTGAATCCATCCTAATTTGGAATAATAGTAGGTAGAGGTGATAAAAGGAAAATGTAAAAGTTGTACAAAATTATGGTAAGATATTTGAAGCGATCAGAAAAGGAGTGTAGATGCACAAAGAAAGATAGGAGGGGGGCCCCTGGGTGGCTCTGTCAGTTAAACATCTGACTCTTGATTTCAGCTCAGGTCACGATCTCAGGGTTCATGGGTTCTAGCCCTGCTTTGGGCTCCCCACTGACAGACTGTTTGGGATCCTCTCTGTCTTGCTCTCTCTCTGCCCCTCTTCTGCTCAAGCATACTCTTTCAAACAAACAAACAAACAAACAAACAAAACCAAAACTTAAAAAATAGGAGGAAGGAAACAAAAATAAGAAACATAACAGTAGATCTCACTGTGGTCAAAATATAGCTAAGAGAACTGTGAGCACTAAAAGGAATAAAGTTTGTTCCCAGGGTGGAATTATTTTTCATATGTATACATTTAAAAATTATACAAAGCATGTATAAATGTATTCTTACTGAAAGGGCATAATGAATTACAGAGGGTAAAATACTGAAGTACCATCTGTCTTCCCTATTAGCAATTTCTTTCCCAAAGTGGCCACACTCAACAATTTGGTGTTTATTTATTTATTTATTTTTGGAAAATTTTCTGGGCACTTCCATATATACACATTGCTGCACATAATTTATTTTTACAAAAATATATTGTAATACTTTTCAATTAATATATTTTAGTGGATTTCCATTTATATATAGCTTATTTGTATTATACATTTACAATAGTTTATTTAACCATTTTCCTGTGACTGGGCCATTGAGTTATTTGAGAATTAAGTTTTAGATCAAATGTTTTAGAGGTGGAACAATACTGGGCAGTGACAAAGTCCAGGGTGAGGGCAGAAAATTTGATTGCAGAAATAGAGCTGAGATGCCTTGGATAATAAAAATGTAGGGGGGTGGTACTGGTTGTGAGATGGCTGAAAACCAGGGGTACTGAGGGCGCCCACAGTGAAGGCAGAATATGGGATGGGCCAAAGGATGGTAAGCTTTGACTTGAAGGATTCAGTGAATATGGGTGAATGACGAGGAGCATGAGAGATTCCAATGATAAGGAGGTATTGAAAAATATGAGTAGGTGTAAAGAGCCACAAGAGATCTTCTTTTTTGCTTGTTTTTGTTTCTTGTCTTTTTAAAGGCTTAAGCAGGGATATTCTGAAAGGAACACTAGAGACCTAGTGACAGGGATCATGGGGAATGAGAAGTTTCTATTTGAGATGCATTTATTATGCGTAATGTCCTCCAGGCACCGCGTGGTATCTGCCAAAGCCTGAGAGGGGCGGGACAATTCTTGAAGGAGTTGAAGATGGTGGGGTTTATGGTGACAGAGGATTCTGCGGTCTCAGGTGAAATGCTTGTGTTTGAGAAGCAGTTGGGATTTGAGTCCTGGAAAGAGGAAGGCCCAAGCAGTGTGGAGTTGAGAGAAGAGGCAGGACATGAGTTAGGGATACCTTGAGTATGGAGTGGTAGTTAGATGGCCTTATGACTTCCCAGTGATGAGTTCTGCCAGCACCCAAGGACGTGATATGAGTGAGAGGATCTGAGTCCCTCAGGAGTTGGTGACCTAGAGTGAGGGTGCTCCGGAGAGAATTGTGGTCATGGCAGAGAGGCTGACCCCACAAACCAGTCCCTGGAACTGTCACCATGTACTAGAAACAGCTCTTCTCTCCAGTGGGTAGTGGAGATAGGGGAAGCAATATCTCCACTCTAGAATACCTCTCTCCAGCAAGAGGTATTCTCCTGTCTAAGCTTACTTTCCTCATCTTCAAAATGAATGGTTACTGTCAATTATCTTCAATGTAAAAATGTATAATTCCAAGTATTATACCTCTATTTCATAAAATACTTTTTTTTCCTTCTGGGAAAATTATACTATTATCAAGATTGGCATGAGAAAGTAGTTCTTAGTGTTCATCGTTCTGGGTTTCTTCAGGTTTTATATGAGGTGTGACATTTATTTAAGTGCATTTGTTTCTTTGCTGTGCTTATTCCATACTGGCTAGACAGCTGTCCTTGGGGTCTCTTGTCTAATTCTATGAAATTCCATTTATCATTCACAGAATCATTAATTTGCCTGTGTAGTGTTACCTCCTGAGGTTTCCTTTTTCTGAGTCAATAAACCTGAAAACTAATGTACATTTCATGTATATTGCTGGGAAGGGGCTTGGGGCTTGACATTTTCCTTTTGCTAAGGATGTACCATAATTCATTTGTTTTATGTGAGTCTTGAAGAAGGGAACTCCCAGATTAAGTGAATGACCACTAAAAAACATTCTTATGCATGTTTAGGCAAAGCTGTGTTCACATCGATTCAAATTAGAAGCAGATATTCAACACCTACTCCGTGCCAGGCACTGTGCTGAGATGTCTAGGTGAAAAGAAGAAACATGAAACATGGTTTTGTTCTCAATTTATAATCGGGGAGACCAAAGTGATCATATAAATGAGTAAGGATAAAATATGTAGTGTTTCTCGGTAATTAAAGAGAAGGCGTTACAAAGTGGAACTTGATTAGTGGACAAATGAATTATACAGACAGGAATTGACTTTGAAAGAATATGAGGTACCTCAAACTATGATAAATAAGGAAAACTTTGAGGGAAAAGACTTGTTTGGTCTTAGATCTCAGTGTCTTAAGTATAGGTCTTAAAGTGTATGTAGGATTTAAATATATGGCCAAACTTTGTAAAGCAATGTGTAAGGGGACTGAGAGTGGTCTGAACAAACACATGGGGGTTACACAATACATGGCATGTCTATAGTAATGCACTCGTGAATGGAAACATGAGGGCCCAGAACCTCATGATATGGGGGTTGTGGAAGCTGAGGTTAAGGAGTTTGCACTACTCCAGAGGGAATCTCTGCTCAGGACAGAGGGACATAGTTAGAACTCTTGTACATGAAGACATTTTGAGTGGCAGTAAAGAAAGAGGAAAGCATGAAAGCAAGGAAACTGCGTCTGATGGGAAGGCAGCAAAGCCCAAGGGAATGGGTCTGAATAGATGCTGTGCAGTGGGAATAGGTGAGAGGACCCCACTGGGAGAAGAGAATTGGCTGCCTCACAAGTATCTGGCCTCTCATCCCTACCCACATTCTTCCCAGGGTCATTGCCCTATTGATCCCTCTGTCTGACGTGCTGTCCTCCCATAATGTTGCAGAGTTGGCTCTTCCTTGTTTATCAAGCTCTCAAAAAGCTCTGTTTCTATACATAATTCAGTAATGTTCTATCACAATATATTACCCTGTTCTCATTGTAAACTTTTTTACTATCCCAGGTATCTTACTCATCATTCATTCACCCATTGATTTGGTTGCTAAAATCTGACTCACTTGCTAAACTGGGTGCTCTGCAAGGAGAGACTGTGGTTGCAATGATCCCTGCCTGTCATCCGTGGCACCCAGAATAATGACCAGCACCTAGTAGATGCTCAATAAATGTTTATTGCTAGAGAAAGGACAGAGAAGGGGTGCTATGGTGTAAACATAATTTCTTCAGTCTATTGCTAACATTAATATCATGTATAAGGCATGATAATGAGTTTATGCTTAAGGGATTACAGACTGAAGTTTTGGTGCCAATGATGAGCAGAAAAATGTTACCCCCAGGAAATTAAATGCTGTGTCAAAGAACAGATATGAGAATCTTTATTCCCTTATCCTGAGCACCCATAGGACTGATTGAGAATTCCTTCAATTTCATTGAAAGCATTTGGTACAGGTTCTAATATATCAGCAATATCTCCAAGGCCCCTTTTCTTCCAGTGCTAACACTCTATGATTTTAAGTTACTGAATTCATAATCCAAATCAATATTCTTTTCATATAAGTGCTCAGCAAGGGTAGCCACATGCTTTATTTCACTGAAACTTCCAATATCTAAAATATTTATAAATGTTACCATAGGGGCCAATATTCATAGCTTGTTTCAAGAACCACATAATTAAATATATCTCATAACTTTGTACACTTCAGTTTTTGTTTAAAGTTTTATGATAAAAACCACTAATTTAAAAAAATGAACATTGGGGCGCCTGGGTGGCGCAGTCGGTTAAGCGCCCGACTTCAGCCAGGTCACGATCTCGCGGTCCGTGAGTTCGAGCCCCGCATCGGGCTCTGGGCTGATGGCTCGGAGCCTGGAGCCTGTTTCCGATTCTGTGTCTCCCTCTCTCTCTCTCTGCCCCTCCCCCGTTCATGCTCTGTCTCTCTCTGTCCCAAAAATAAATAAACGTTGAAAAAAAAAATTAAAAAAAAAAATGAACATTGAGATGCTTGCTAAGGTTGCATGCTATTTCTTCTACAGAATCAGATTTTGTACAGTGAGAAGTCTGAAGTGAAAACAAATTTAGGGTAAAGTATTCATTTGTGACTAACCAAGTATTGACTGAATCAAGATAAAAGTCTGAGATTTATTTATATCTCTTGTGCAGAGTTAAAATAATATCTTGAACAGAGGCATCAGAAGCATTTCAGAAAACTTGTATTTTAGTCTAGTAAACAGCCCCCAACAGACCTGTGTATGTAGGGATTAGGGTTAAAGGGCTTCCATGTCTCCCCAGGGGAGTGAAGGGCATAAGTTATCCTATCTTGGCAGCAGGTGGAATGAATTCTTTCCACGAGGATGGGAGAGGGGAAACAGCATGAGCAAATGATTTGAGGTGATTAGTAATGATAAAAACATCTACTTTAAGTTATATATGCTTAGATGGAAATGCTAGAAACCTAATTCTGATTGCACAAGGGTAGAGTTTCCTGCTCCAAAAAGACTATTTCTGTTCACTCACTGTTAACAGAATATATTTAGCACTGGTCTAAGCATGTCATGGTGATGTTAAAAGTACTTAAAAACAGTCCTATTAAAGTGTGACTTAAAGTCACACAAAGCCATAAATGAGTGGTCTGAGAGTCTTCACCAGGAGTAGTTGTAGAGGAGGAAGGAAGAAGAAAGAAGTAGCCCAACAGGAAGAGCATGTGTGAAAAGTAAACCAGGGCTTTCAAAAAGGGCTGTGCTTAACTTCACAGTTTTATTTCTAAATCTTGCTCAGAAGTCACTTTCTTCTGAAAAGGAACTGAGAACCAGGGCAAATAACTGTAGCAGTGTCTCTCTTCTCTTCTTGACATCTTGCAGTCTAGCTTGAGAAAATTCTCTTGATCTAGAAGCAAGATAGATAAAAATCCCATGCGCTAAAGCTATAGTGACATAATTGTGGGCTTTATCTCCTAAAAGGACCAGCCACCAAAATGTCATATAGTAGCCATTATGGGCCGCATCAAGACATGACTCAGTGGACTCAGCTGAGGTGCACTCTTATCATTACTATCAGGGGAAGAATTGGTGTGCTTTAGAAAATGAGGGCTCCTTGGTTTTTTAAGCATAGACATGAAAAGAGATACAATGAAAAAGAAGTTTATGGCCTAGCCTTAGTACATGGTCTTCTGAGGTGTTTATAAATAACTGATAAATTTCTGTCAGGATGAAGCTAGGATTTTTCTCTTTTACATGACATCAAGGGAACTTAACTCTAATATTCTGTTTGGAGCTTGGGTTTGGAGCTCTGGATCATTTTGATAACATCTTGGAGACTTAGTCATGGAGAATCCCTTCATGATCCCTTATTCTAATGGTATTGCAAAGGGGAATGCCCTCCCATCCAGTAAACTATGGATAAATGGTGCTCAGGAAATGATAGTTGATGATGACGGTAAAAGACATATGTATATTTCAAATCCTATTCAGCCTTGAACAAGGGTCGTTCCTTGAAAATGAAGATATTGGGTTTTTTTACACTCTGTACAAAAAAAATGCTTTTTGGTTTCCCATCTTCTATATAATAATTCTAGAACAAGATTATATCACGAATGCTTATATTTAGTTTTAATTAGCAGCCGCTTCTGAGCTGCACAATGAAATGCTTCAGTGAAAGAAATGGAGAAATTTATTAGTCTGTCAGTTTTGGTGCAGAAATAATTTTTTTTCCAAAATGCATATATTAGAGAAGTTTGCTGAAATGCAGACATTTTTTTTAAACTTGTTATCTAAACTGTAAGTCTCTTCTCAATCTCTAGGATTCTTCAACTTCAGCATGTGCTGGATCACTCCTGAGTGCTCACAATCGCTGTCCTTCAAGCTCTCCAAGCCTCAAGTGAGGTGGACGATTTTCATGTAGGGTTGGGAAATCTCCTTTTATTGGCTAGAGTTGTGCAGGCTAGAAATAACTCTTTTCAGAGTAATCTGAAAATGATTCTACAACTGGGACCAGGAAGTTGTATAGTGGGGTGTCTGGACATAACGGTCAAAGGAAGGGGGAGGGTGTGCAGACATATTGTATCCTGGGAAAATGATGGCAAGTGAATTTAGTGGAAATAAGTTGAGTGTTTGTTTAAATATATCTTACATATAAAACTTGATGCTTCATAGTTAGAGAGTCGAAGATCAGGACACTATAGTTTTTGTCCCCTTCCAAACAGCCTGTGTAACAGGCAGAACTATCAGCCATTCATTCAGTCATTCCACAACTATTCATGGGGCATTAACTATGTGTCAGGCCCTGTGATAAGATCTTCTCTTTCAAGCCAGAAGCAAACACTGTCCTTATCTGCAAGGAGCTTGCAGCTTGAAGCAGAGAAGGTATAGAAATATTCATTTAGGGTGATGAGATAAATCAAGAGGAGTAGTTTGTAGGGGCGCCTGGGTGGCGCAGTCGGTTAAGCGGCCGACTTCAGCCAGGTCACGATCTCGCGGTCCGTGAGTTCGAGCCCCGCATCGGGCTCGGGGCTGATGGCTCAGAGCCTGGAGCCTGTGTCTCCCTCTCTCTCCGCCCCTCCCCCATTCATGCTCTGTCTCTCTCTGTCCCAAAAATAAATAAACGTTGAAAAAAAAAATTAAAAAAAAAAAAAAAAAGAGGAGTAGTTTGTAAAGACCCTGGGTAAGTACAAAGAATATAAAGCACCCATCTTTTAGGTGGGGCACAGAGTGTCAAGGGCAAAGCCCAAAGGAGATGATAACCCCCTACTCCTTCCTCAATTCAGTTATCAAGCAAGGTGGAAAGGCCTTGGCAGAGTGTGATGGATGCATAGGCATAGGCATCATGCAGCAGGGATGATTCAGGAGGCTGTAGGAAGTCTGGTCTGATTCCAGTAGGTACCCTTTTGGGGACAAGTGATTGGTTTTAAAGTTAGAAAGGTAGGTGTCCAATCATGGAAGACTTTCCTTGTAAGGCATATGGATTTGAGCAAGATGCAGTGTTCAACTGTATTAAGTGTGAGAACACTGCTTAAAATCACATTTTCTTTTTTTGCAGAGTCACACATGATGAAATAGGGATTAAATGAGAAAATACCTGACACAAAGCTATAATTCCTTCAGCAATGAATTCATAAGATTTCATACTTTATTAATCAGTACCAAAGTACTTGTTGAATACTTATATTGTGCCATTTACTGTACTGGGAAAAGGAGATGCATCAGGTTAGAAGAGATATTTCCTGTTCTTAAATTGCTTAGTGTCTAGCAATAGTTAGTAATCAGAACAACACATTGTGATCATTCCCATAATGGAGGCCTCTGTAAATGTTAGAGGCACTAAAAAGATAAGAGGATCCTTTTGGAAGAACTAATATTGTTAAAATGTCCATACTACCCAAAGCAATCTGTAGATTTATTTTCTATAATACTATTTTTTAATGTTGATTTTTGAGAGAGAGAGAGGGAGACAAACACAATGGGGGAGGGGCAGAGAGAGGGAGACACAGAATCCTAAGCAGTCTCCAGGCTCTGAGCTGTCAGCACAGCTGACAAAGTTAGATGGTTAACCAACTGGGCCACCTAGGCACCCAGAAGTCTGTAGATTTAATTCAGTCCCTATCAAAATACCAACAGCATTTTTCACAGAACAGGAACAAATAGTCCTAAAATTTGTATGGAACCATAAAAGACCCCCACTAGCCAAAGTAATCTTGAAGAAGAAGAACAAAACTGGAGGTATCACAGTCTCAGACTCCAAGATATACTACAAAGCTGTAGTAATCAGAACAGTATGGCACTTGCACAAAAACAGGTATAGATCAATGGAACAGAATAGAAAGCTCTGACCATGCTTTATGGTCAATCTATGACAAAGGGGTAAGAATATACAATGGGAAAAAGCCTCTTCAGATGGTGTTGGGAAAACTGGACAACTACAGGAAAAAGAATGAAACTGGATCACTTTCTTATACCACATACAAAAATAAATTCAAAATAGATTAAGGAGATAAATTGAAACCCGAAATCATAGAATTTCTGAAAGAAAACATAGGCAGTAAACTCTTTGACATCAACCATGGAAACATTTTTATAGGTATGTCTTCTCTGGCAAGGGAAACAAAAGCAAAATTAAACTATGGGGACTACACCAAAATAAAAAGATTTCGTGAAGGAAACCAACAAAATTAAAAGACAACCTACTGAATGGAAGAAGATATTTGCAAATGTTTCCAATAAGGGGTTAATGTCCTAAATATGTAAAGAACTTAAGCAACTCAAAGCCTCAAAAAACAAATACTCCAATTAAAAAATGGGCAGAGGACATGAATAGACATTTTTCCAAAGAAGACATCCAGATGGCTAACAGACACATGAAAAGATGCTCAACGTCACTCATCATACAAGAAATGCAAATCAAAACTACAATGAGATATAATCTCACACCTGTCAGAATGGCTAAAATCAAAAACATATTTCTAAAGTGTTGGGGAGGATGTAGAGGAAAAGAAAACCTTATGCATTGTTGGTGGGCATGCCAACTGAAGCAGCCACTGTGGGAAACAGTATGGAAGTTCCTAAAAAAAAACTTTTTTAGATAGAACTGCCATAAGATTCAGTAATTCCACTATTGGGTGTTTACCCAAAGAAGACAAAAACACTAATTCGAAAAGCTATATGCACCTCTGTGTTTATTGCAGCATTATTTATAATGAGAGATGGAAGCAACCAAAGTGTACATCCATAGATGAATGGATGAAAATGGTGAGGTGTATATATATCTACACACACACACACACACACACACACACACACACACACAGTGGACTATTACTCAGCCATAAGAAAGAATGAAATCTTGCCGTTTGCAACAATATGGATGGAGCTAGAGAGTATAATGCTAAGCCAAATAGGGCAGAAAAAGGCAAATACCATATGATTTCACTCGTGGAATTTAAAAATTAAAGAAATGAACAAAGAAAAAAATCAAAACAGACTCTTATATACAGAGAACAAACTGGTGGTTGCCAGAGGGAGGTGGGTGGGGAGAACGGGTGGAATAGGTGAAGAGGATTAAAAGTACATTTATCATGATGAGTACTGAGTAGTGTATAGAATTGTTGAATCATTATATTGTATGCCTGATACTAATATAAGACTGGATGTTAATTATACTTGAAAGAAAAGGAACTTAGTTTTTCTTGGAGGTTTCAGGAAAAAAAAAATGTCACAGAATAAGGCTTAATGTACCTTTTGAAAAAGGAGTAGGAACTTTCGAGAAAGAAACATTGCTCTGAAGGAGGGTAGAGGGCATTCCAGGAGGAAGGAATAGCTCATTCAAAGGCTTACATGTAGGGAAAGGTAAAATAGGAGCTTTCTGGAAGAACACACAGGTCAAAGGGCTAAGAAATTATGATTGAGAAAAAGACTTCCTTCTATCTTCTATGGAAAATGGTAATGAAAGTAGTGGGTTCTCCAACTGTGTAAGGGTGGGAATATCCTTGACCATCTAGTTTGATGTGAAGACTGCTGGGCATATAAGCTTTTGGGGTTGGAATGTTTAGTTATTAACTGGAATCTACAGCAATTCTCTGCTTGGTTGAAATATCACAATTAAAACAATAGAGGAAGAAGCTTTGTAGAATTAAACAATCTTGTAAAAATGGGCATAAAACTGAAATTATATATGCTACTAATTTGAATATGCAGATCAGAGAGAAAATATCAAAATGGTAATATCTGCATTTTAAAGGGCTATTTATCACTGCTTCGCAACCTACTATTATTGGACTATTACCTTGATGATTAAACTTTTCAATTATATGTTGCATTGTATTAGGCTTTATACAATCATTAATTAGTTCACTCACATAAAACCCTGTGAGGAAGCAGAGGGATTTTATTACCCACTGTTTCACAGATGAGAAAACAAAGGCAACAAGGTTAAGTGGCTTCCTGAATTTTTCCTATCGGGTCTGAGGCTGGCAGGATGGGAGTTGGGCCCCCCTTCATCACCAGCCTGGCACGGCTCCTTTGAGTTCTGCTTTGAGCCTTGTTCTCTCCACTAATTGGGAATGGGTGCCCCTGGTGTTCTTGAAAATTAATGATATTCAGTGCTACAAGATGTATCTGTCACAGCCTATGTTTGTTTACTTGTGGCAATTAGCGGCCATCTGCTCTGGAGGTGATAGTGTGAGGACCTCCTCCTTTGGAAATACTGACTTCCAGGAATGAGAGAGTCTTCCAAGGCTCAGGTTGTTAGGGAAGGAGAGTAGACAAATGAATAGGACCTCAGGTCCTCTGGAAAGGTGGTAGAGGCCGCATGCCCAGCACCAAGGGAGGAAAGCAAACTAAGCTGTTTATTCTCTGTTCTTGTTGCTTTTCCTTTTTCTCCACTGTTTTCAAACCATACACCCCTTTGCTAGTCAGGGTTCCCACTAGACTAGTAAAGGGGGTGCTGAACAGGCAGTTTAGTCTCCTCGACCTTGACCTTCTACCCAAATGACCAAGTGTGGCAGAATTTGGAGGATGAGCCTGCCTCTACACTTGTTCACGAAGGGCTCCCTGTGCCATAGAAATGGCAGGGAGGAGCCACATGAGATGAAAAGCACAGGACCAGACAAGGGACAAGATAGAGAAAGGAATTGCATGGCAACAATTAATGTCCCTAGTGACTGCATTGTGGAAATGTTCTGCATCTTTCAGGATGCTGAATTTGTCACTTACCTCTGTCAGGCATTCTCGTGTCAGCAAGGAGACCCAGCCAGACTGGAAAATAACAGGAAATGCTTTAAAAAAAAAAGCATGTGTGTATGTGTATATTTATTGAAGGATAACAGATGTACAAAAAGTTACACACATTTGATGTATACATCTTGATGAGTTGGGAATATACATACACCCATGATACCATCACCACAACCAAGGTACCAAACCTATCCATCACTTCCAAAAATGTCCTTATTTTTGTTGGTGATGGTGGTGGTAGTGGTAAGAACACATGAGCTCTATTCTCCACATATTTTTTAAAAATTTTAATTCCAGTGTAATTAATATATAGTGTTATATTAGTTTCAGGTGATTCAACCTGAATCAACATCTCATATTAACTCCGTGCTCATCAGGTTAAATGTACTCTTAATCCCCTTCACCTGTTTCAACCATTCACCCACCTACCTCCCCTCTGATAACCATCTGTTTCTTCTCTGTGGTTAAGAGTCTATTTTTTGGTTTGTCTCTTTTATTTTTTCTTTGTGCTTTTGTTTCTTAAATTCTATGTATGAGTGGGGCGCCTGGGTGGCTCGGTTGGTTGAGCGTCCAACTTCAGCTCAGGTCATGATCTCACAGCTCGTGAGTTTGAGCCCCACGTCAGGCTCTGTACAGCCAGCTCAGAGCCTGGAGCCTGCTTCTGCTTCTGAGTCTCTCTCTCTCTCTGCCCCTCACCCACTCACATTTTGTCTCTGTCTCTCTCAAAAATAAATAAACATTAAAAAAATTCTATGTATGAGTAAAATATATGGTGTTTGTCTCTGACTGGCTTATTTCACTGAGCATTATACTCTCTAGATCCATCCATGTTGTTGCAAGTGGCAAGATTTCATTCTTTTTTATGGTTGAGTAATTTTCCATTGCATCTATATACCACATCTTCTTTTTCCATTTATCTATTTATGGACACGTAGGTTGCTTTCATAATTTGGCTATTGTAAATAATGCTGCAATAAACATAGGAGTGCACATGTCCTGTTGAAATACTGTCTATGCATTCTTTGGATAAATACCTAGTAGTGTAATTGCAGGATCATAGGGTAGTTCTATTTTTAATTTTTTGAGGAACCTCTGTACTGTCTTCCACAGTGGCTGCCTCAGTTGGCGTTCCCACCAACAGTGCATGAGGGTTCCTTTTTCTCCACATCCTCACCAACACTTGTTTCTTGCATTTTTGATTTTAGCCCATTCTGACAGGTATGAGATGATAGCTCATTGGGGGGTTTGATTTGCATTTCCCTAATGATAAGTGATGTTAAAGCATCTTTTCATGTGTTTTTTGGCCATCTGAATGTCTTCTATGGAGAAATTTTTGTTCATTGCTCATGTCACTACCCAATTTATTTTTATTTTTTATTTTTGAGAGAGAGAGAGACCAAGTGTGAATGGGAGGAGGGGCAGAGAGAGAGGGAGACACTTTTTGGGTGTTGAGTTGTATGTTCTTTATATAATTTGGGTATTAATTCTTTGTATGATAGGTCACTTGCAAATGTCTTCTCCCATCAGCAGGTTCTTATTTAGTTTTGTTTGTTTTTTGCTGTGCAGAAATTTTTATTTTGATGTAGTTCCAATACATTTTGCTTCCCTTGCCTCAGAAGACATATCTATAAAGATGTTACAGCCAATGTCTGAGAAATTACTGTCTGTGCTCTCTTCTAGGAGTTTTATGGTTTCAGGTGTCCCACATTTAGATACATAATTGATTTTGAGTTCATTTTTGTGTGTGGTGTAAGAAAGTGTTCCAGTTTCTTCCTTTTTTTTTTTTTTTTTTTGCATGTAGCTGTCCAGTTTCCCTAACATCATTTGTTGAAGAGACTGTCTTTTTCCCATTGTATATTCTTGCCTCCTTTATCATAGATTAATTGACCATAAAGCATGGGGTTATTTCTGGGTTTTCTGTTCCATTTATCTTTTCCATTAATATGTCTGTTTTTGTGTCAGTACCATACTGTTTTGATCACTACAGTTTTGTAGTATAACTTGAAGTCTGGAATTGTGGATACTTTTGTTTTTTGTTTTTGTTTTTGTTTTTTTTCTTCAAGATTGCTTTAGCTGCTTGGGGTCTTGTTTGGCCCCATAAAATTTTGGGATTTTTTTTTCCAGTTCTGTGAAAGATGCTGTTGGCATTTTGATAGGGATTTCATTAAAACTGTAGATTGCTTTGAGTAGTATGGACATTTTAACAGTATTTGTTCTTCCAATCGATGGGCATGGAATGCCTTTTCATTTGTGTCATCTTTAATTTCTTTGGTCAGTATTTTATAATTTTCAGAGTACAGGTCTTTTACCTCTTTGGTTCAGTTTATTCTTAGGTGTTTTTTTATTTTTTATTTTTGGTGCAATTGTAAATGGTACTGTTTTCTCAATTTTTCTTTCTGCTGCTTCATTATTAGTGTATAGAGATACAGCAGATGTCTGTGCATCAATTTTGTATCTTGTGACTGTACTGAATTCATTTCTCAATTCTAGTAGTATTTTGATGGAGGGTTTTCTATATAGGATCATGTTAGCTGCAAATAGTGAAAATTTTACTTCTTTCCTTACCACTTTGGTTGATTTTTATTATCCTCAGCATAATTTAAGGTGCACAGTATTGTTAACCATAGGTATATATTGTATAGCAGATCTCAAGAACTTACTCATACTGCATAATAAACTAGGTTCCCAAATATTTAAATGACATGGCTGATATGCAAGATAACCAATCCCTAGGATTCCTGGCTGCATTCCATGGCAAACCCTGCTAACCTGACAAATGACTCAGGTGAAACTGTTTTTCTCATTCTTACTCTGCACCTCAGGCTGAAATCTTGATTTCTGAGAGGAATCAGCTGAGAACATTTCTATTTACTCAGAACATTTCTGATTACTTGGAATTATGCATTTGTGCCTTATTGATGGATTTTTTTTTCCGTTTTTAGGCTCTCTTTGTATGCATACAGTGTCATTTTTTAGCCTAATCTCTCATAAATGACAAAACATGCCTATCTTGTGTCTCCTACCATCATTGTTGATGCTGCTTTTCCAGTGGCTCTTTCTTCACCTGTTGTCAAAAACCACCAAGGAGAGCACAGATCTCAAGTCTAAGGTTGTAGAAACCCTGAAATTAGTACCTCTCTTACTTGCATCCTTTTCAGAACGTTTGTGAGGATGATGGCTATGGCTAACACATGAGGTGTTTTTCCAAAGAAAGGATTCAGAATTGATGATTTCTGGTGGCTTTGATAGTGTTGCACTCCATCTGGCTTCCGTTGGCTTGTGAAGCCTAGTGTGCACACCTCTTTCCCATTCTGTGTCCAGTGATGTTGGTAGTTTGAAGTTGACTGTAGTGGGTGTATTTAGGCAGTGGCAGTTGGTAGACCTTACACATCAGGGCTGCTGTTTTGGGAAGCCAGTTTACCAGGCAATTGGTACTACTGCTCATGGCCAGCAACATGGTCTATTACAGGTGTTTCTATCTGATATCCTATTTATATATCATGATTCAAAGCTTTAAGGTGTTCAATGTGTTAAAATATGGTACTCATAAATGTCCCTGGCCTTAGTTATACTGGAGACAGGTTGGAGAGTGAGCCCAAGGAGCAAATTCCTAATCTGAGTCCTATTTCAGATTGCTGGCATGTTTTGGAGAAAAGAGTTCAGGTCTGGAGTCAGGAACCTCATGGGTGTGCCTGTGTTATCTTACTAATCAGCTGTACCTTATAGGTCCATTACTTGTTCCAAGAAGCAGATAGAGTAGAATCTTACAAATGAGAGGGCTGTATTTGGCCAGGATGAAGAGTATGAGTTTGGGAATGAGACAGACTTGGTTCAGAACTTGGGTTTGCCCTCCATCAATTCTAAGATTTATCTAAGGACATTAAATAATCAACGTGGCTATAATGATTAGGTAAAGTAAGCTTTTAAAAAGTGCTTAGGGCTCAATAAATGGTTGGTGATATTATTAATAATGCTTTGAACATTCTATGCAAACATAGGGGCATTATTATTTTTTAACTTCAGTATATGGAACATCCATCATGATCACTTTGTCTAATACTGGCTTAGAATAAATGTTCATTTAAAAAAAAATAGTGAAATTCAGTAGGGTTATTTCCAGTACAGTTCAAGTTAAGGTGATTGACTTACCTGACTAACCACACTCCTTAGAGAGAAAAAGAGTTTTTGCTTCAGATAAAACATTTTTGGCAAAGTGACTGAAAGTTGTCCTTCAAAAATCTAAAGAACCTGGTAAGTGAGGCAGGCTGGTAATAAATTGCCTTAATAGATGTAAGACATTATAGATTTTATCCTGGGGACTTGAGAGTTGTCATAAAAATGGCACTTACATTCTCATTTCTTGGGGGTTGTTTGTAAGATTCTTGTAAGTGTTCCCTGGGGAATTAACCTATTCACATTCAGGCTGAGTATAGAAATATTCTGAGCTGATTCCTCTCAGAAATGTAAATCGAGTTGAGCTCCACATTAATGCAGTACCAGGAAAGCAGCACCCCTTTGTCATCACCCCCAGCATAGAAAGCAAATGCGGATTTGATTGTTTTTCTCTGTGTAGAACTATTGGGGAGGCAATATGGTCTGTTCATGGTGAGAAAAATATTTCACCTATCAGGGTCATTAATTCCATTCCTTTAGGTTAATGTCTTACTCCTGAGGAGAAAGTAATCGTGAAATAGTTACTGGGCTGCTTGACAAAAGGCTCTCATTCACTGTGTGAGCTAAGGAGTGATAACTGAGCCTTCCTTTGAAAGGAGAGTGTCAGTGCTTGCTGGAAGGAATCCTCAGCTCTGAGGTCGTATAGAATACAGGCAACTTTGGACTAATTGCTTAGATTTTCTGAGTATCCATTTCCACATTTGAAATATAAGGAAGATACTTGCTCTTCTCTAGAGGGTAATGATGAAGATTACAGGAACTCATATATGCTCCTGTATGCGTAGTAGAGTGGTAGACTGTTGGGTGGGCACAGATTTTGAACCAATGTTAATCTTTTCCCCATTCCCAAAAATTGGTTGTTAACTTCTGTTTGTTTGTTTGCTTGTTTTAATCAGTGGTTCTATTTAAAATATCATAAGGAAGATTTGGTGGAGTGGCTGTGACAGCAAGTATGGGGACCACTGCAATGGAAAATAGAACTTGGCAGTGGTGGGGAAAGATCAGGCTCACCTCTGAGTACAAATATGTCATGAGCAAGTGGGAATTTATGGGCAAGGAGCAGGGTGGTGAAAAGGAGGACAAGAAAACATCAAGGCTAAGGGAGAAGTATGGCTAAACAAGACCTTGACAGGATTCTCTTGAAAGCAGGCCAGGGTGATCAGACACCATCTGGGAGGTGGTGTAGGATGAGGAGCCTGATCAGACAGGGAGGATGGGAGATTCTGGTTAAACTGACTTAGCAAGACTCTTGGCTAAAGTTGGACAGTGCAGAGATGAACGCAGAAGTACAAAATTCAGGCCTAACTCAAAAAGAGTTCAGGGTAACCTAACTGGAGTTTTGTCAGGGAGAGAATCTTGGTCACTTCCTGGGGTACCTCTGTTTCTGATTGCTGAGATAATGGGTTGTGACAAGGGGGTGGGAGGGTGGAAGTAAAGAAAGACCAGAGCTAAGGGCATTGCCCTGAGAGGTGAGTCTGTGAGGCAAGCTTCAGACCTCTAGAAGGCCTGTTTGTGGCCAGCCAGGTGCAGCACAGGAGCAGGGAGCCTGGAGGAGTCCAGGGCAAGCCTCCCCTTCTTGGCAGTTTTGCCTGGGCCACCTCAAGGAACTTGGGGATGTCCTGCCAATGGAAGTGCTACAAAATTTCTTAGAATATGGGACTCTACTTGGATTATTATTACTTTTTTTTTTTTTTTTTTTTTTGAGAAGGGGCCCCATCTGGACCACTTACTAGAGGAAATAAGTCTTTTGACTGACAGTTCCAGTCCCCAAATTGAACATAAAGAGAAAGAGTGGTACTTTGTAAAAGGTTCCCAGGAAAATATAATTGTTGTTTAAAAAAAAAGTAGGCCAGACCAGTCAGATGGATAAAGATGTATGGGTTAATTGCTGAATCTGTGTCTCACCTGCATCTTTTATGTGGCAGATATGAATGCTTTATAGGTAATGAGGTCCTCACAGGAGAGTTACGGCCTATCGGCCTGACATTTGTAAAGCTGTAAAATGTAGGGGGAGATTTAACAAGCAGGATGAGCTGCCCTCCTGCATATTAACACAATTATGCACCTATGCACACATCTAGGAGTAAATAGTGTATTTATAGCATTAGGATTCTCCAAAGGATATTAAGCAGACATTGCAATTTGCATTTTAATTTTCTTACAAGAAAACCTTTCTGTTGGTCTTGAAACTTCGAGGAGCTCTAAGCCTTTTTGGCTGCTACAGTGATCCCTGTTTTTGTGTTATGTATTGTGGCAGTTCTGGCAGGACCGAAGGCACACTCAGGTGTTAGGGATGGAGGCTGGAGTGGGGGGTGGTTCAAGCTTTCTAACCTGGCAATGCTGCTGCACTGGGAGACCAGAGGTTCTGCAGAGCCAGGAGGTGTCAGTGCCCACCTCCACGTTGCTGACTGACTGTTCGTCATATTTGGCTTTGCTGTTCTTTGTGTAACTTCCTTCCCTAAATGCTTTGGTGGTACCTAAAAGTCTGTTATAATTGCCTAACTCTTGAAGTACTTTTATTTAAAGTGTGAGAAGAAAGCTGACCTCTTTGGTCTACTAGAAGACATAAAACAGGTTAGAGAATCGGTTAAATGTGGGAGAGAATATGTCAGCACTGGTCTTTCCCTTGAACTATGTTTTTCTGTTACGAACCCACAGCCTTTTTGCAGCCTGAGATATGCTCCCCTGAATCACAGAAGCTTGAATACCTGTTCTTTTTCTCTGAAGCCCTCCAGGTCTGAGTCCCCTACCTTCTAGCAAGGCTACCCATATCCTGGGGGATATTGAGAGGTTGGGAATCTTCAGTTTATTTGGGAGATCAAACTGGAGTTGATAGTTCACTGTGCCTTTGTCCTCCTTAACCCATAGTCCCCCAATGTCTGCCTTTTCTTGGAGGCTCAAAAAACCCCCAAATCTCCAACAATCAAGAGGTAGGTTCTCTATCTTCCAAGCTTTTTGCTGTTCAGACATCCTTAAAAAGACAGTGTGGATCAAAAGCTGGTCAGTGCCTCTGTTCACAAGATACACAGAAATGTAAGACCCATGGAGAAATCTGTTCCAACGCACAAACATACAGGTGAATTGGATGATAATCATTGTGTTAGTTTTCTAACTAACAGGTGACATAACAAATTGCCACAAGCTGGTTGACTTAAAACATTAGAAATTTATTATTGCACAGTTCAGGAGCTAGAAGTCCAAAACCAAGGTGTCAGCAGGGCCATGTTCTCTCTGAAGCTCTAGGGCAGAATTCTCCTTGCCTCTTTGAGTATCTAGTGGCTCTGGCAATCCTTGTCGTTCTTTGGCTGTATCTGCCTCACTCTAATCACTGCGTCTTCTGTCTCATGACCCTCTTTCCTCTATGTCTGTGTCTCTAAATATCCCTCTCCTCATAAGGACACTAGTCATTGGATTTAGGGCCCACTGTAATCCAGTATGACCTTTTTGCTCAGCTTGATTACAATTCAACCCACAACACTTGAGTAATAAAAAGAAATTCACCATCTACTTCTAGTAGGAAAAATGAAAGTTGTGAACACATGCCCAGATTAATACTTAGCGTTGTGTAGCAGCAGCCAATTTTAGAGGAGATGGATGTGTAGCTTACTAAGCTCTGTGCTGCTTCAGCAGGCATTTTCTTTGTTAGAGAACAGCTGCTGAAGGTCTGAGGAAACCAGGGTAAAATAATTCTACGGTCTTTGCTAAATCTGGACTTAATTCTCAATCTTTCCTGTGTCATTATATTTGCCCCTTAAATAGAGGTCCTCCCACCCAACCACTACCCTCTTGAAGTCCTACCCCCAGTCTGTTCTCATATTTTATTATGAATTAAAATTTTGGATCCACCCCTCAGAGGTAATTTGCCAGTGAAAGCCTTATTTTTTTTATGGAAGGAAAGGCTGTTCTCAAAGAAAAAGTGTAGGTATTAGTTATCCATGAACAGATGAGGAAGGTATTTTGAGGTAAGAAGCTTGTTCCATTGCTCTTATCATTGCCATGGATGCCAGATCTGATTAATGAACCTTTGTGTGTGCCTGGATACCACAGTGAGTTATGCAATTAGACTTTTTCCTTTTCCTGAGTGTCTGAGATCTTTGCTCCCTTCCCCCCCACCCCCCGCCCCGCCCCGCCCGCTGCTTCCTGGATCTGTTTGAGATAAGGCCCAAAGAATGCAGGGAAGGAGGGCAAAGCCATAGACAATCCCATATGTACATGCTTCTAGCACCCTCTTGTTTCTCAAAGATGCCTTTTTGGTTTATAGAATAGTTTTCTTGCTTATATGCCTTGTTTCACTCAGGGTACACCTGAGATGATGGATAAGTAAATATTTATTGGATGACCAAGGTTATGAAATAGAGTGCTGCCTTATTTGGTGTCATGAATCCAATGAAAAGGTTGGTGTAGGGGAAAACAATACAGCCTCTTATTGTCTCAAAATTCCATGATAGCAGAGGCCATTCTAACAAAAGTTCCATATAACAAAGCTATATCTTTGTTTCAGAGCATAAGCCTGTGGTAGAAATTTGCTAATCTGGTTATAATTCACTACAATGAAAATCCACAGAACAGATGATCAGAGAGTTTTATTCGTGGCCAGCCTATGAAGCAGTCACTGTCTATAGCACAAATCTTGTGCCCCTGGCAAGTTTCACAACAGGAGTAAAAGATTCTACAGCTCTCTGCCCCTCTTAAAAAAAAAAGCTAAAAAGCTCTCATGTTCATTCTTCTTAACTCCTTATACCCCAGTAGAAAATGTGTTTAAATCTGCTAACCACCCCCTCCAAAGTGGACTCCCAAATAACCAAAATTTGGCCTGAATAATTTTTCTATCTTATTAGAGCTCATTCATATAAAGGCATAAACATAGATGTCTTTTTTACTCCTTTGAGGAGTTCCCACTATTACTCAGGCACAGTACTGAACACTGGAATAGAAATATGAATGTTGGTCCCTGTCTCTTGGGAGCTCAGGTGGGTGGGTGCGTGGGCATGTAGCTGAGGAGGAAAGAGGGGGAGGCAATATGAAAGCAGGATGAAACAAATGGTGGAATGAACACATACGGTGGGAAACATTTATTGTGTACTAAATGGGCCAGGGAGAGCTTTTGGAAGAAATAGAGGACTGAAGTAAGTTATGAAAAATACTTTACATATAACCAGGTCAAGCTGTGGAAGAAAGTTTTAGGAAAGAGTATATGCAAAGGGTAGGAAGCTGTACCCACGGGCTGGCAAGTGGTTTCAGTTTGGCCATCAGTAGACACTGAATTTTTTGCTTGATGTTTAGGGAAGCCCTCATTCTAGTCCAAACCCAGCTTAACAAAAGAATGAATGCCCAGTGGGGTTCATTAAAATGGGTGTGAATATGTTGCATGCAGAAATGTGAATGTACATTACTGAAGGATGCAGTACATTCACACACACACACACACATGCATACACACATGCATATATATGTGTGTATATATATACACACACATATACACACATACATTTAAAGAAATGGAAAGCAGAAACCTGTCTTCTGTGATGAGCAGTGTCACTCCGTCCCATATAACATGATTAAACACAATGTTTAATAGTTCCACAGAGCTTTCTGTGCTGATCCATATCTCCTGGGTAGCAACCATTTCCTTTTATTCTACATATTTTGGTACACAATAAAAATAGCAATATGACATCAGTTATAAAATCTGGGTGAGAAATGAAATCACTTAGTACTGTGATTCTTTGAATTCAGAAATGTGGGTCATGTTTTATACATACGTGTTTTTCTCCTTCCTTCCATCCGTCTGTCCATCTGTCTGTCCCTGTACTCAACAAAATAGTAACACTTGGGTGCTCTCTGTTGGCAGCACTGTGCTCTGCCTCTAAGTTCAAGACTGGATGGTCAACAGCAATGCCAGCAGCTAGATCTTTCTGCTGCCCACTGTGTCTCCTAGTCTTTAGATAGTGTGAATGAACTTCAGGGGTGTGTGTGTGGTGGTGGGGGGGCGCGGTTGTAGGGCAGAGAATCCCAGAAGCTTATGACTGCGTGAACCTGAAGAGAAGGTCTTTATGGGTGTAATTGCCTGTGTAGAGTGAGTCAGCCAGCCTTAGACCTGCTAGATGAAAAAAAGAATGGAAGAGGTGGCCTCTGAGGGATGATGGCAATCTCCAGAGAAGTACTTTGAAGGTTAAAACAAAATACTTTCTTCATAAATGAGGGAAATGACCACCTAATGTGTAGATACATTCGCTTTATTTCTTTTGGGGGTATGGATTTTGCCTTATATATTTGGGAGGCCTCAGAAGAGTTCAAGTTTTTGATTCAGTCATTTAAAATTCCATGTGTTTATTAAGCTTCTCCATATACTTCATTATGCTGATAGAGATATAGGAGAAGGGTTCTGAACTTACAGCCTTGTAGGGAGAATGTACATGGGCATGTGTACTTTGACAGTATGGTTAGTAAAATTCAGTTCATTATTGCTTCAGTAAATTAGTATTAAACATTTATGAAGCACATGGTAGTAGGAGGTGCATTAGAAAGAACATGGTCTTTGCCACTTGCCACCTGAATTTCTGAGATTATTTGAGCCTTGTAAAATGAAGGTGATAGAAAGCGTCTCATCACATTTTAACATGATGGCTGCATAGCAGCTTGTTCAACCCGTAGGACACAATGGGCACTTATTGAATACAAGATTTTTTTTTTCTCCCTGCCTTGTGATTAAGACCCTACCTGGAATTCTGGGTTACCAGGGACTAAATTTCTTAACTGAAACTCCAGACTTCCTGGGAACAGACTTCTAATAGCAGTGATTCCTCTGTTGTGGGGTCTCTTAGTAGTGTCCTTAATCACTGCCCTGTTCCAGCTTCTTTTAGAAGAGGCATTACTGAATTTCCTGTCAGTTCAGGGTTTCTCCTCGCTGTAGGGATCCACACAGTCATCATGCTCATCATTATTTCATTATTCCTTTACTGATCACCTGGTTTCAAACATCTTCATTCAAGTCCCTCTTTTCCCCTCTTAATCTACTTCTAGCCTACACTTCCCCTGGATCACATCCAACACTCCTGATCCAGGCTTTTTCTGGTTTGACTCAGGAACTTCTGCCAAATCCAGCGTCCAGATGTTAATAATGTATAGCTGAGAAATACACTAAACAAACCAATAAATTCAGAGAGTGATCATTTGCACTCCTCCCTCAGGTTTGTGATAGTCATTTCAGGGATGGAGAGGGGGGTGGAGGGGGGATGAGGACATACTTCCCAGGGCCGGCATTTGCCTCCAGTGCTTGACATGAACATCTGCAAAGTCCTGATCCAGGGTCTCTCTAACTCCACATTATTTCCTTCTTTCAGCCCATTCATTTCTGGAAGATGCTCCTGAATAATGCTATCTCATGTGGCTCATTTTCTCAACCCTAATGTTGGCAATTCAATGACTTGTGTTTTTCTCTTAGTTTACATCCAAAAGTGAGTTCACTACTGGTGTGCACTCTGTAGCATTCGTGTATGTGTGTGTAACTAATCAGATAATGGTACTAGTAATGCTGTTATTTGCTTATGTAAGACTTTGAAATTTTTGCTATGTTTATGTCTCCACTGTCTTATCTGATTGTCACAGTGCCTCTAAGGATTGGGGAAGTAGTTAGCATTGTTTTGTGCTACAGATAAGGATGCATCAACTCAGGTGAAGTTACTTGGCCAACATCACACAGTCATCTAGACTTGGAGTCAGGATTCCAGATCCGCTCATTCAAAATTTATTGTCATTTTTCTACACAGCTTTTCAATGTGTTAAAACAATTTTCAGTGAGGTTTTTAGTAGATGGAATAGGTCAGTTTCTTTGGGGATGCTCACGTTTTAGTGAAGACCTTGGATGCTTTAAGCCAGGGCAGTCCTTTCACTTACAAAGTGTCCCAGGTGGTATAGCAACCCTTATGAGATGATGGTGATAGAACACTAACTCATCCAGTTAGTCTGTTGCCTATGCCACTCCCAGACCTGCTTATCTCGGCCAATTTCAATCATGTGTTCATAAATATTCCAATAAAAAGGGTCTATTTGTGCTAGATTTATAGGCAAGGTTTCAGATAATCTTCATAAGTAATTTACTTGCATGATTTCAGTTAAATTTTAAGTAACTCTGTTAGTATCTCCATTTTGAACATGAGAAAACAAAGAGTGAGAGGTGTTAATTATCAGACATTGAGCAGCTGACAGATCAGTCTTCACATCCAAGTCTGACTTAATCGATGCGCATAAATGCTTGTGACACTTTTGACCAGTCCTGGCCTCAGTCATTTCCCAGCAGCCCAGAGCTGAGGTATATTGCCTGAGGCAGTTTCAGAATTATATTTATCCCCCCCTCTCTGCTGACATTTCCTTATATCCTCCTGATGTCTTTCTCTATTGTCACCCGGAGCAGCCATATTGGGGGAGATGGCAGTCCCCTCTGCTGGAAGCCCCTGACCATTTCAGAAATGCTGCACAGTGACCTTGTCTCATAGAACTGGCCCAGTCAGCTCTGTGATGGTAGCCCCCACACACCTCACTTCTCCTTCCCTGGTCCCAAAGCAGAACATGAAGCACCTGGTACCCTTTAATGTCTGGTGTACTTTACATCGAAGTCAGACCGTTAGCCACAGCTGGGTGATTCTTTTTGACAGCAGCTCCTGCAACTAAAACCAAGACTCCCAAATACTCTCAGCTTTTGTTATGTTTAAAGTCGTATTTTTTCCATGTGGCAGAGTGACATCCTCATGGCAGAGTCTGTCTCTGGCTCCATCGAAGCATAACAACCTTTAGCTAGAGGACCAGACTTCCATGGATTGCTCAGCTGCAGTGCTCAATTAGCCTTCCTATATTCCCCCCCCCCCACCTCCATTTTCCCCTAACACACTGTCAAGCACGTCAAACATAGAGCAGCTTTCTGATGTCGACACTGGCTCATTAGGCCCCAGCTGAGATCATTAAATTCTGTTTCTTTAAGGCCGATGGAAAGGGCAGATTTATGCTTCCTTTGATAGAGCTGGTCTTAAATTTCCTCCCTATTGTGAGATAGATAGTTGGTGATGAATCAGTAATATTTCAGACTCTACTAGGGGAAAACTGGCTGCTCCACAGGATTGAGATTTCTGGGCTAGGACAGCAGACAAGGAGTTACCAGATGAACACACATTTCTGGACTCGACACCTACCATGGGTCAAACTTAATGACATTACTTCCTTTAAGACAGGGTTTCTCAACTTTGGCACTGTTGATATTTGGGCCAGCTCATTTTTTGTTGTGTGTGTGGGGGGGTCTGTCTTGTTCATTCTAGGATGTTAGCAGCACACTGGTTGCCACCTACTAGACATCAGAAGCACACCCTGCAAGTTGTAACAACTAAAAGTGTCCCCAGACATTGCTAAATCTTCCTTGGGTACAAAATCACTCCCAGTTGGAAAACCGTGCTCTAGGCCAGGGGTTTGACTCCCTCAAATTAATTCTCTAGAGAGAATTCAACCATGAATCTAAGTTATAAGATGTAGGCGTGAAAGCATTTGATGGTTTTCAGTAATAGGGACCGACTGGCAAAATTGTCAAACGGGGAAGCACATTTTCGATAACTTTAAAATTCTGTTTTGTTTACCTCTCCTTCCATCCTAAACCCTTATTCTACCCTGCTCACTGATACTTAGTGCTCATCGGCCATGCTATAGCACATGAGTCCCATACTATACGTTGGATCAAAGTTGGTTCTCCTGCTGACTCTGTACATTCTTTGGGCTTTAATTTCTCTTCTAATACTCGAGAAACATTGCTGTTACTCTGTTTTCCAGGAATCCTGCTGGCTGGAGAAACAATGTACATATTCACAATCTTCTATTAATAGACTGTTATTGGCTGCATGGGTTAACCCTATCAGATTTATATACTGCACATATCTAAATACATGCTTTTAGTATGTAACAACTATAAAGGAACAGGTAATGAGGGCTTTAGACACCATAGTAGGATTACAGAAAGGTTATAATATAAGAAAGCCCTGAAATCACACCCCTACCTAACTGTGCAAATAGCCAGAGAGACTAGGACAATATTCTTCAAACTGTTACGTAGTATCTGTGATTTTTAGATGTGTGGCCTTCAACGTGTGTATTATTTGTAAATTAAATAAATGCATTTAAGAATAATAAAGATTAAACTTTGTAATTTGATGATACTTTTTATAATTTGAAGTAATCATGTTTTCTTTTTATATCCTTCCAAAGTCATCTTATTATTTTGAGTCCGCTTGGATTCCTACCCTGGAAATGACTTTTTAATGATGAGCTCCAGGGGACCTCAAACTGTGTAAAACTGAACTCACAATTTGTAATCCTGAGCACATGTTACATTTTTCTGCAGAGAGGTCCATTGCACTCATACATTTTAAAAAGAGGTCCTTGTATGGAAACCAATTTGACAATAAATTTCATATATTAAAAAAAATTACAAAGTTAAAAAAAAAGAGGTCCTTAATTCAAAAGATGTTAAGGACCATAGGGCGGTCCTTGAGAGTGACCAAGTATTGATGCAGTGAGCTGTGGTAGAATCTATGCCTTTTTACAAGGATGCAAGGACACAGAGCAGCCTTCTCCTCCTACACTTGTCCTTCTTGGCCTTCTGATTCTGAATCAGAATAGTTTTCTCAGCTTTGCCCATTCCTCTGGTGATCATGAACTAAATCTTTGAATTTTAACTTGTAACACAACTACCCTGACTTAAAGCTAGAAGGGGTTTTAGAGATCCTCTAGTCTTCTTTTCTGGTTTTAGAGATGCTAAAAGATCATCTGAGTGTTATCCGTGTGTGCCACACTGCTGCTCTCTGAAGATTATTTTTGTAGCTGTTTACCATACAACAGTTTTAAGATAAAAAAAAAATACAAGTCAAGGGCCTCTGGCTTCCAAATCTTAAGAAATATTAAATGCATTTCTAGAATTTATCTTCAGTCCCTCCCAGCTCTGAGCAACTGGACAGAGTCACTGACACAGCATCCTTATTTAAAGGCATGCAAGTGTTTGAGGAGAAGCAAATTGGAATGGCAGGTAAACCTCTTGAGGAGCTTAGAGGACTCCTTTCTTTTAGTCTGCGATGGGGCTGACTTAGGGATGCCCCTGGGAGTGTGTGCATGCATTAACACATCAGAACTGATTTTAAGGTAAAAGAAATGAGGAGCAGCATAAATATCAGTGCCTTTTCCCCAGACCCTGTTGTTATATAATCGTATGACCTGGAGCAGAGAGAATTTCTCTCTCTCTCTCTCTCTCTCTCTCTCTTTTTTTTTTTTTTTTTTTTTTTGAGACCTGTTACTTATCTCTAGCATTTCAATCTCCATTCCTGCAGGCAGGAGTCTATGGTTACTGTGGTGTCTGCTTCTCCCCTTGGTCAGGAAAATGAGTGGTGACATGTGGGGTCATGCATCAGTGCTGTTCTGCACTTGCTATGCTTAGAGGACCATTGCTGCACGTGGGCAGAATGCTTTCTGTTGTACAGACATCCACTCCTGGGGTTTAAAACTTGCTCAAGGCTTCCTTCTTCCTTAGAGTACTGCTCATGCTTAGGGCCACCTAGGGACCATCATTGGCAGCCCAGGAGCCTCCATTAGGTCGGATAAAGCTATGTTGTGCACACAGGTTTCCTGAATGAGCTTTCCAGATAAAGTTTGAAAACTGCTGATTTAGTCCACCATTCTCTTTACTCCAAGAGGCACAGTAACTTGTCTACGATCTCTTTCCAGGGGTCACTCCTCTATAGTCACAGGGAATTCAAGTTCCTCTTCCCAGCAGGTCTTCATTAAGCCCCACAGACTTTATCTGTGCTTTCCTATTTTAATTATGAAAAAAGAGAGTGGGTTTATATCTCGGGTGTTTAATCCTGGGGTCCCTAATGTGAAGACATGAAGAAGATCTGAATCTGGCTCTCAGCCTGGAGGCAAGCCCAGGAAAGTCTGCTCTTAGCAGAGAAAAGCCAGGCTGAAGCACGCCTACAGATCCAGGAGCAAGAAGCAAATGCTCAGATCTATAAGCTATTGAATGTCTTTATTTTTAATGCAGCATAATTTCAGTAAAAGCTGCCTAATATAAGCACTTACTGGGTGTCAGACACTGTTCTGAATGGTGGAGATACAGTACTGCGCAAAACAATCACAATTCCTCCCAGGGAGAGAATACTCTCCCTCTCACTTCCCACCTCTCCTTCTCTCCCTCTCTCTCTCTCTCTCTCTCTCTCTCTCTCTCTCTCTCATATCTCTGTCTCTGTGCATAGCATAGTATATATTCATAAGTGCTTTCCATATGAAGTATGGAAATAAATGTGTTCACCTGCCTGAGGGCATGCAAGGAAACACGTTTACTCACATGTCAGGAATAGTTGACTCAGGGTGGGAGAGGAAAAACAGCAGTTGAAACACATAGTAAGTTGGGTCAGAAATCGGCCTGTGCTTTTTCCCTCTACACGACCCAGCTTGCCACCAGTGTCTTTTCACACTTTTCTGACTTAGGAGGCCACTCAGGGAAATTCTCAGGGCAGGAAACCAATGAAGATTTTCCCATTTAAAATGTTCTAGAAGTGGTCCTGTCTCTGCCATATGACAACAAGAACAGCATCAGCCACAGTCAAGGATAGCAGTGAGCTTCCATCTAAGGACAAAGTCCTCCCAAGGTGGCTGCCCCATTTGCAACAGCCTGGGTATCCCAGTGTTAGTTAGTGTTTTATTACCATGTAGAAGAAAAACCTTTGCTTTATACAAGCACCTTAACCTTATAAGGTCTTAACATACAGATGGAGACTTTTGCTCCCAAGAAGCTGATAAATGTGCATAGTATGTCCCTGTGAACACTTGTAGGCCATGTGGCTTCCCTCTGCTAATCAAAAAAGTTTCATCCTACTTGTCTTTATTTACAGTTTCAGAATTGCCACATGTCAGCCATGACAGTGAGATCAGTGCCCTCATAGAAAACACCTGAGCTGACTGGTGACAATTATGTAAATATGGTTTCTGTAGTTAGAGTTCTCTATTTCTCACTCTTCAGTATATGCCAAACACACAGAGGTGTATATCTCTATCTCTGTAATGCATACTATACAATACAACTTTTTTTTTTTTACATACATTCCCTCATTTCATCTTTATACCTGCCTTGTCATGTAGGTCAAATAGAATTTATTTTGCAACTCATTAATGTGCCCAGAAAGTTCCAGTGGCTGGCCAAAAGCAACATAGCTATAAAGCACAATCTTTGAATAGAAACCTGTTTCCAACCCAATTGTCTGATATTTTTACCATTTTAAAATGCTTAGCAACCATCTCCCCTTACATTTTATGAATATCTAAAGACTTGAACTTTATTTTTAAGCTACAGTTTCCTAAAAAAAGAGAATTGCTGTCTTATAGGTAAAGAACAGAGCTGAACACCCCTCCCCTGTAATGCCAAGAATGAACTTGATCAAGGTCTAAAATAAGAAAAGATAAAGGTATAACCCCAACTCGGAGTGTCACAGACCAGTCTCAAATTTTTGTGGTGGGGTGTCTAGTTTAGACCTGGCACAGAGGGAATACTTACCACATTTTTGTTGAGTGAGTGAATGCATAAATGTATGAATAAGGTTTCTAATCTAACAACACATTGTGGTAGGTAAATGCAGTCCAAGCCTGTGGGGTGCATACCTAAGAAACATAAGACACTATTTGAAATAGAGCAACACTCTGTTCTAAGAAAAATGCCTCTAAGGAGTGATACCAACCACCCTCTCTACCTCACGCTGTCTCCCCAGTATTGGGAACCATTCGAAATGACACTTCTGTGATCAGTGGTGACTTTTTTGCTTTTTGGGGGGACCTCTTGCTTCCTCTTCAGCCCCATTGTCACCACCCAAGTCTACAAGATACATACCTGAACTATTACTGTGGTATAGCTTATCCTCACAGCTGGCCAGAGCTTGTGAACAGCTGCTCCCCAGTGGTGAAGGTTGCACTTTAGTATCTGTTTGGTGGGAGTAGAATAGCAACATAACATGTTGGCCTGCTCTTAACACTTCTGCAAGACATGGTTCAGTCTATAGATGATGCTCTGTTGCATTTCCCGATCCTCCTCTGTGATTCTCAGTCCAGTGAGAGTGAGTCCCAATGCTCAGATGCCAGCTCAGTCCCCACCATTGACAAGACATTGCTCTGTGTTCAGCCAGTGAGCCTTTTAGGCTGAGCTTCTTGAGGAAAGCCTTTTTTAAAATGTAAAACTCTATTTAAAGGCAAAATAAAAGGTACTCTATTAAATATCTACATATATGGCAGGCAGTTTTGGTTTTTAAATAGACAATCTTATAAAATCCAAGCATGAGGCTTCCATTTTAAGATAAACAGAGGGTCTCATAGAGGGCTTACCCAGCTCTGGAATATTTGGCTCTAGGGATCATGGTCTTCCATTTACTGAAAATATGACTCAACTCAGAAACTTCAGTATTTCTCCACTGAATAGCTTATCTCAGCCAAATTGTTTGGTGTGATGTTCTAGACCCTCATCAGTGGTCAAAAGCTTCCATGTCTGGGCTGCCTGGGTGCCTCAGTAGGTTAAGCATCTGATTCTTGGTTTCGGCTCAGGTCATGATCTCGTGGTTTCATGAGTTTGAGCCCCATGTCAGGTTCTGTGCTGGCAGCAAGGACCCTGATTGGGATTCTCTCTCTCTCCCTCTCTCCACCTCTCCCTGACTTACGGTGTCACTGTCTCCCTCAAAAAAAAAAAATTAAAAAATTAAAAAAAAAAGCCTCCATGCCTTACTTCTGAACGTTTTGTGACTTTTTCATGTCTCTCTAATCTGTATCCTTGGCTCTGACTACTCCAGTTTCTTTTTTGTGCCTTCCCTTTTCCAGTTAAATCCAAACATTTTGTAAGCCCCTGCCTAGAATTTACCTTCTTCCTTAAACCTACACAGAGTAACACGTAGTCTGGTCTCATTCACAACAGAAGTGCCAAGAGAACTCAGCTAATTCACGCTAACATGCTTGTTGTTTAAGTTGTTTCTTAGAATTGTCCTCTATTTATGTGTTTATTCACAGTTTCCAAACTAAACTATAAACTCTGAAGAGCAGGGGAAATAACTGGTGTTTTAAGAAGCTTCCTCAACACTTTGCAGAGAACTCCCAATTTTAGACAGCCTTACTTAATGAATTATTTATCTGAACATATCTTGATAGATTTCTCTCAGGAAGTTCCCCTCTTTAGCTCTTCTTTGGGGACATTCGATTGCTCCCTAAAGCTGTTTCATAGGAATAGTCTGTATAAAATAGTCCACATGCAAAGCCCTTTTTTAAGTCAATGCATAACTCAGGCTCACAATCAGCTCATAAGGCATCTACTATTATCCCTATTTTTCAGATAGATCTAGCGGCTAAATGGAGTGCCCAGGGTTAAATAGGGTTAGGGAGATAACAGAATAGGAACAGAAGGCTTCTGATGCTCAGTCTGGAGTACGTTCCACCCCACTGTCACTATCCATGACACCTTTCTAACTTCCACTCTATTGTACCCAGTGTGGAGCTCTAATCCATTTGTACCTTTTTACCAGGGCATTCTCTAAAGAGAGCAATAATTGTATGCATATTAGCATAATAAAAACGTGATTTACAATGATATACCAGATGCTACGAATTTCCTAGTAAGAAAGGCCTATTAAATCTGGAATTTATATTTTTGATAAATGAAATCGTTGTACTTTTTTGTTTGAGCAGGGTTACAAGAAATGTTTTCTGACAAGCTTGGTAGGGCATGGTAACCCTGGAAAGCTTATATGTCATCTGCAGCTGTGACTTTTAGACCTGAAGCCATCCTTTTGTGTCCTGGTACTTCTTCCCTTCCTTTATTAAGGTGCAGCTCACCTGTGAGGATGCATTACCATTCCTTCAAGCAGATCTGTTGGCTCACTGAAGTACAAAGGCTTTTCATATTCACGTATAGTATATTCACAGGCCATCAGTGAGCCACTGGAAAATTACAGGACTCCATAAAACCACATGTCCCTGAATTCAGGCCTTGCTCTACAGTTTTCAATTTGCCTCATCCATTATTTCTTATAGGTATGCTCAAGGTTATGCAGTTTGATCACATTAGACATTTAAAATTTTGCCACCAACCTCATCTTTACTAGATGTGTCGAATATGAAATATTTTCAAGTGCCACTTAGTACTAATGGAATCTGATATATATATATATATATATATATATATATATATATATATATATCGTGTGTGTGTATTCATAGGTTTGTTTTTTGTTTTTGTTTTTGTTTTTGCTTTTGTGGGCTTTTTTGGGGGGTGGGTGGGTAAACTGGAATATAGCATACTTTGGAAGATCATTTTCTGATTTATTCAGGTTAGAATTTTGGAAATTTAATTTGAACCAACTTTTTGTCACCAAATGTAATTAAGAAAATGATATGCATCAACAAAATATGATTTAAAAGTAAACATGTTAATTAAAAAAATACTTCCCTAAATCAGTGTCATCCAATCAGAATAGAATGTGAACTAAGTCACATATCCAATTTTACATTTTCTAAACCACATTTTAAAAAGGTAAATAACAGGGCACCTGGGTGGCTCAGTTGGTTGTCAGACTTCGGCTCAGGTCATGGACCTGAGGTTTCTGGGCCCCAGCCCTGCATCAGGCTCTCTGCGGTCAGCACAGAGAACTCTGTCCCCTCTGTCAGAGGAGCGGTCAGCACAGCACAGATCCCCTGTCTCCTCTGTCTCTGCCCCTCGCACACACGCATGTGCTTGCTCTCTCTCAAAAATAAACATAAAAAAATTAAAGTAAATAACAACTGCAATTTATTTTAATGATATAGTTTATTCAATGTATCTAAAATATTTCAATGTATTCAATATAAAGCAGACATATTTTACATTCTTTTTCTTTTTACTGTTTTAAAAAATGTGCATTTCCACTTAAAAATGCATCTCAATTTGGACTAGCTATCTTGGTGGTATGCTGGAGCTAACTTGTACTGGATTGCTAGAGCCAATTGTTAAATTTTCAGAATTTCATGACCTGCTGGGTAGATTTAATTTGGGCACTGTGGGAATATTTATTCCACAGATATCATCAACTGTCACAACTTGGCGATGTAAGGGATTGAGGTATAGCTAATTCTTAAAAATTCATCAACACACCCCTGCTCAATAGCCACTATGGCTAGTAGCTACCATACTGGACCATTCATTGCTAGGTAATAAAGATAATTACATGTTTCTTAAGCAAGTTTACAACTCTTTAATTTGTTCGAAGTATGGTGATAGAATGGTACTTTTCACAATGGACACTACTTGGAAAAATATCAAAAGAGAGGATAAAAACCAGTGACTAAGAACCTCTTAGTTTTGAGACACCATAGCATAAATACCCCATTATTCCTTACAGTTCCACGTGGGTTTGCGCTTGAGAAAAAGTTTGCTCCTTCTGGACTTAAGAATGTGTCGGGGCGCCTGGGTGGCGCAGTTGGTTAAGCGTCCGACTTCAGCCAGGTCACGATCTCGCAGTCCGTGAGTTGGAGCCCCGCGTCAGGCTCTGGGCTGATGGCTCAGAGCCTGGAGCCTGTTTCCGATTCTGTGTCTCCCTCTCTCTCTGCCCCTCCCCCTGTCATGCTCTGTCTCTCTCTGTCCCAAAAATAAATAAACGTTGAAAAAAAAAAAAAAAAAAAGAACGTGTCTAATTGTGAATGCTTGTATTGTATTGATGAGTAGAGGCCTAGGGAAAGGAATTAACATAAAACCATGAGCAAGTATAAACTTACAGATATGAGAGCCATTTTTGTTTTATGAGAACAGAGTTTATATGAAGGTATTGGTTTATATTTTTAAGCCTCATCAAGGGTTATTAAATGTTATCTATTAAAAAGCACATAATTCCTTCAGTTTTTAAGATTATCTAAGGTACTTCTAATACATTAAATTTAAGTAATTAAATCTAATTTTAGTGGAGCAGGATTGTGGGGTAGGCATTCTAGGATGTTTTATTATAAAAGTTTCCAATGTCTATAAGAAATATGTACACTTCCATAAAAACAATAATAGCTTGCTTTTATTGGGTATGTAACTATATTCCAGGCACTTTAAATATTTATTTCCGTTGATTTACACAATAATTCTAAGTGGTGGATATTTCACAGATTCAGTTTCCAACTGAAGCTCGGTGAAGTCAGTGGGTTCAACATCAGCCGTCTAATAAATGGTAGACCTGAACAATGAACTGAGGTCTTTGTTATTTCAAAGTCTATGGGCTTTCCACTCAGTCAGACTAGCTTCCTAGAACTTCAGGTTCACTCTGTGTTTTTCTCAGTTGGGGAGATGGGTCTAAAGACAGCCTGGAATTAGGACCTTGGAGACAATAAAGCAACGTTCAAATGGTGAGAGTGGTAGGGAACTGAGATAAGTAACAAGCTCAAATATGTCTACCAGAATATAAGCTTCATCTTGTTCACTCTACTAACTCCAGTACGTATATCACTGCTAAAGTACTATGTGTACTAAATACACATAGGCAGTATGTTTGGATAGAAAAACAATAACAACAAAAAAACCCATAATTACAACAAAACCCTTGTTCTTCAGCAATAATAATGGAAGGTGGCATTTTCTTAGCAGTTGTCACAGGCCAGGCCCTGTTGTTGGTATTTCCTTGTATAGGCTCATAGACTCTCCACAAGAATCGTATGAGATAGATTCTCATTCCCTTTACAGATATGGAAAGCTGAGGCATGTAAAAAACAAACTTTTTCATGCTACAAATGAGTAGCAGAAGGGCAACCTGGATCCATAATGCATAATCCCAGGTACTACACCATATGTCCGTCTACTGTATGGCAGACAAGTCACGGGCACTTCAAATTTCAAATAATAATAAATGACGAACATATTGGTCTAGAGTGACTATGAAAAAGAGATGTATATGATAACATGTTTCAGTTTAATATTAATTTGCCAAATTAGAAATAAAATTGTTTTAAATGTTTATTTACTTTGAGAGAGAGAGAGCACGTGCACCAGTGGGGAAGGGGCAGAGAGAAAGAGAATCCCAAGCAGCTCTGCACTGTCAGTGCACAAAGCCTGTTGCGGGGCTTGATATCACGAACTGTGAGATCATGACCTAAGCCGAAATCAAGAGTTGGCTGCTTAACCGACTGAGCCACCCAGGTGCCCCAGAATTAAAAAAAAATTCTAATAAAACCCTGTCTCCTGTTCAGTGAGGAAATTCATTTATCCACAGGAGACTCCTATTCATGGAACCTCCATCATAGGCACGGTGAGGATAACAACAGCTTCTCCGTGGTGTTAAATTCCAGTGTGCCATAAGACCAATAACTGTGACCTATTGTAGGGGAAGATGAGTAACCCATCCAACAAAGTATCGTGGAGGGAAAGAAGGAGAATATGGGTGTAAAGGTGGGGGAGGTGTTGTATATTCTACTGAAGACTGCAGGAAAGGCTTTACAGGTTATGCTGTGTTAAGAGAGTAGTATTCCTTTTGTGTAGAGCATCATAAATTATATGATGAGGAATGGTGGAATATCAGATTAGGCAGGTCAGTTGAGGTCATAATGTGGAGAATGTTGCCTTCCAGGTGTGAGAAATTTATATTTCATCAATAGCAATTGTTCAGTAGGCAACCCTGAAGAGTTTTGGGTTCCAGGGCTAGAATCATATTTTGACTTCAGGGAAATAAATCTGACTGTTCTGAATGGGACAGAGTATAGTAAAGGGAGTTGTAGGCTGGGATTCACATTGGTGGTTATTATAAAAGGTTGAGCTAGAGGTAATGATGATCTTAGATAGGATAGGGGCAATAGACATGGAAGGAAGGGGATGTGTGAAAGTGCTTTGATACTAAAAGAAATTTCTAAGTATAATTAGGAAAAACCCAGGATTTTAGAGCAGGGAAATGGCAAGATCAAAATCATATGACATACCAATTCTGTTGTTCTCCTTTGCATGCATTAAGAGGTACTGTGATTCAGAGAAAACAAGAATGGTGAAAATTTAGGAATTTAGGCAGTATTTGAAAGATTATCCTTCTTTTGAGTGGGTGGAAAGAAAGTTGATTATATGTGCCATTGAGGTAGGGACAGAGAAAGGCATTCTTCCAGGATACAGTGTGAAAATAAATTAAATAATTCATTTCTTTAAATTTCTTTAAAGAAAATTTTTTTAATGTTTATTTTTTATTTTTTTTTCAACGTTTATTTATTTTTGGGACAGAGAGAGACAGAGCATGACCGGGGGAGGGGCAGAGAGAGAGGGAGACACAGAATCGGAAACAGGCTCCAGGCTCTGAGCCATCAGCCCAGAGCCTGACGCGGGGCTCGAACTCACGGACCGCGAGATGGTGACCTGGCTGAAGTCGGACGCTTAACCGACTGCGCCACCCAGGCACCCCTAATGTTTATTTTTTTGAAAGAGAGACTGACAGTGTGTGAGCAGGGGAAGGGCAGAGAGAGAGAGTAAGACACAGAATCTGAAGCAGGCTCCAGGCTCCGAGCTGTCAGCACAGAGCCCATTGCGGGCCTCAAACCCACGAACCGTGAGATTATGACCTGAGCCAAGGTCAGATGCTCAACCGACTGAGCCACCCATGCACCCCCCCAAAAAAATTTTTTTAATGCTTATTTGTTTTTGAGACAGAGAGAGACAGAGCATGAGCAGGGGAGGGGCAGAGAGAGAGGGAGACACAGAATCTGAAGCAGGCTCCAGGCTTTGAGCTGTCAGCACAGAGCTCGACGCAGGGCTCGAACCCTCTAACCCACGAACCCACGAAGCTTAGATCATGACCTAAGCCAAAGTCAGATGCTTAACCGATGGAGCCACCCAGGTGCCCCTAAAGGATTCATTTCTTAAAAGGTAATATCATCCGGGACACCTAGGTGGCTCTGTCGGTTAAGCGTCCAACTTTGTTTCGGGTCATGATCTCATGGTTCGTGGGTTCTAGCTCCACGTCAGGCTCTGTGCTGACAGCTCAGAGCCTGGAGCCTACTTCGGATTTTGTGTGCCTCCCTCTTTCTCTGCCCCTCCACTGCTCATGCTCTGTCTCTGTCTGTCAAAAATAAATTTAAAAAATTTAAAAAAGTAATATCACTGTATGCATTAGCAGAAATACTACAGGAAATAGATTCAGTTTTTTTTTCTTGCTCTAATGAAGACATCCATGTATTTCTAAGTGTTAGACTGAATGTCTAGGTAAATGAGGTATCAGTATTTCTCAAATTATCTGTGGTGAGGAACCCTTTCATTAAAAAAAATTCCTATTACTCATCAGTGCTATAAAATCCTGCAGAAATAAAATGAATAAAAACCTAGCATATACAACTTGATGAAGGTGCTCCTCATCTCTACAATGGCAATCATATTACAATATATATACAATATATAAACATATAAATTACAATACAATATATATAAATCATATTACAATATATACATATATTTACATAATACAATATAAATATATATAAATATATACACAATACATAAATTACTATATATATATAAATGTTTCAAATTAACATATATACCTTAAATTTACACAAGTATATGTCAAATAATTTTCAATAAAAAAAACTGGCATATCAATATGGACCCCAGTTTTAGAATTTTATTCAATAAATGTAAGATTACTCTATTAAATAGATAGAACAATTTCTAAGTGGCTGTTCTCAGTTGTTGAGTTTGTCATGTACAGTAACAAACAGCTCAGGCACCAGCACCTGTCTACGCTGACCATGCTTAAAGAAACTGGTCTAGGTGATACGATTTCACAGATTTCAGGAAACGCTTTTTTTTCTTTCTTTCAAATCCTCCAGTTCTACTTTTCCTATCTCCTATATATTGGGGGAGGGAGTGTTAAAAGTTAGACTTTTATCTTCTATATCTTTAAAAAATTAAGGAGTGCCACGGTGGCTCAGTCAGTTAAGTGACCAGCTTCAGCTCAGGTCATGATCTCACAGTTCCTGAGTTGGAGCCCTGCTTTGGGCTCTCTGCTGTCAGCACAGAGCCTGCTTTGAATCCTCTGTCCTCCCTCTCTCTGCCTCTTCCCTGCTCATGCTCTTTCTCTCTCAAAAATAAATAAACATTTAAAAAAAAATTAAGGGAAAGGGTGCCTGGGTGGCTCAGTTGGTTAAACATTCCTGCTCTTGACTTCAGCTCAGGTCATGATCTCACAGTTGGTGGGTTTGAGCCCCACATCAGGCTCTGTGCTGGTAGTGCAGAGCCTGCTTGGGATTCTTTCCCTCCCTCTCTGTGTCTCTCCCTCACTCATGTGCTGTGTCTCTCTCTCCAAATAAATAAATAAATTTTAAAAAACATTAGATAATCCTTAATAAATAAAAATAAAAATAAAAAAATTAAGCAAAAATGTACATATCTTTGCAATGACATATCCTTTGTGTATGTGTGTATACATCTTCCTGAGAAGTGAAATAATCGACTGAAGAGAAAACAAGAATGCAAATCAGTGCCACTACTCTGCATAAGCCTACTACCTAAGCCTGTGTTGTGTGATTAACACCCTTTAAATTATCTCTTGGTCTTTTCCTTCTTAGGCAATAAATTTACAAACTATTCCTCCTTCCCCAGTTACTAGAACTGTATCCTTCAGTGCCTAAACCAAGTCCTGGCTCATTCACTAATCTATCCCTGACCATGGCAGCCAACAGTCATTCCATCCTTCTCTGACATTTTTGGATTCAGGGACTAGATTCTCATTTGGTGTTATTTATAACTTATTGCTAGTGCCTTTTCTTGCTGGAATGTTGTTTTCTCTATTTTCAAGTGTTTTATACATTACTTAAGCATGTTTGTCTTGTTTTCCTTTTGTATAAATACAGATGGACAGAGAACAGCATTAAGGATGAATCAAGGACCTTTGTAACAACATCCAGGTAAGAAAAAGAACATAGACCATATCTAAGAAGCCCCCTGTGTGTTTTTCTTTTTTTGTTTGTTTTTGTTTTTGTTTTTCCTGTGTGTTTTTCTAAGCTCATCCGCCTACTTCTACCCCAGGGGTAACTGTTGTCCTGACTTTGGTGATAGTTCTTTGTTTTTCTGGACAGCTTTTCCACCTAGGAAAACATTTACAAATGAATTATATATAATATACACACATGCATGTACTTAAATATTATGTATGTATTTTAAATATAAAAATATATACACAGGTATATATCCCTGATATTATATAAATATACATATGTGTGTGATTGTATGTATGTATATATAGTAGTCTTGCCTGTTATGAAGTTAATATAAATGGAATTATTCTGTATGTATTGTTTATTTACTCAACATTATATTTATTCTTGTTGATTTGGATGGCTTACATCATTAATTTTCAATACTTTATAGGATTTCTTTGCATGAATAGATTATAGCTTATTATCTGTTATATTGTGGATGGATTTTTGGTTGTTTTTAAAGCTGTGCTGTTGTGAACAAAGATGCAGTAGACCTGTGTACAGTTTCTCCCAGTACACATATAACGAATACTTGCTAGGACTCCAGAGTGTATACTCAGAAGCAGGATTGGATTGCAGAACACAGGCATTTCCACTTCACTAGGCAACACCAAACTTTGACCACATTGGTTGTGCCAATTTATACTTCTTCCAGCAGTTCCCCTTGATGCATATGCAAGGCAGCACTTAATGTGATAGATATTACTAGTGCCCATCAGTATTTTCAGGAACCGTATTTTCACTTCTTTTTTTCAGGAACAGTAAGGCTTATTACACTTCCTCACCTATTTGAAAGTAGTGACTTAGTTTGCTCCTGCTTTGGACAATAAAATTCATTTCTGGGTGGAAGTATTTAATTTTTTTTTTTTAGTAATTTTCCATATTCCTTTCCTGCTGCAGCAATTCCAGATGGCAGTGTCATAAAATGGTGAGACTTCTTTTCGCCTTGTCCCTAAGTTATTATCATGTGCAGAATCCCCTGTCAACCTCCTGTGTTGGCCTTAGCTTGTGAATGAGAAATAATCTTTTATTGTTTGAAGCCAGAGGATTAAAAAAAAAACTTACTGCTTAGCCTAGCCCATCCTGTTTTAATACTTATTGTATTGTCAGACTTTGTAATTTTTGACAGCCTGGTAATTGTGTAATTGTATCTCACTGAGGGTTTAATTTGCATTTCCCCGATTATTGTGAGTTGATATTTTTTTCATATATGAAAGTTATTTGGGTTTCTTCCTTTGTAAATTGTCTTAATAACTTTGTTCCTATTTATCCATTAGTTTGTTTGCTTTTTTCTTGATTCATAAAATGTCTTTTTATATGTTACAGATAATGATGTCCTTTGTCAGTTATACACTTTTGTTTTCTCAGTCTGTGGTATCTGTTGAAGTATAAAGAACCTTAACTTTGATTCTGATGAATTAATTAGTTTTGCCTTTATGGTCACTGCATTTTGTTGTGTGATGAGCCTTTCTCTAGCCTAAGATAATGAAGATATTCTCCTCCATCCTTCCTAAAGTTTTTGGAGTTTTGGGTTTTAAGTTGAAATCTTTTTTTTTTAATTGAATTTTATATGTTGTGGGAAGAAATGATCTAAATTTATTTTATTCCACAAGGGTAACCAATTGTCTCAGCACCATTTATTATATAGTCTATACTTTCTCTGTATATCTGCATTACACCCTCTGTCATATAGCCCATCCATGTCCATATTTATGTCCATTTGTATATGGGCATTCTGTATTGTTCTGTATTGTATTGTATTTGGGTATTCTGATGGCTAGCCATCACTTCCACATTTCCTTATTTACTATAGCTTTATAATAAGTCTTGATGTCTAATAACATGAGTCTTCCATCTTGAATCCACTTCTTCAAAATGTTTTGGGTCTTCTTTATCCATGTCTTGGCAAACACAGAGTCAGTCTGTTCAGTTCCAGGGTAAAATGTTGGAATTTAGATTGGGGTTACCTTGAACATATATATATCAGCTTGAGGGAGGACTGACAGTGTTATCATATTTGGTCTCCAAATCCAGGATCCAAGAGCAGAATCTTCTTTTATTTTGGCCATCTTTAGTATCTCTCAGTCACATTTCATAATTTTCTCTATATAGGATTTGCAAATCATTTTGTAGAAATGTTTCTAGGTTCCTCCTCTTTTTGATGCTATTGTAAACACTAGCTTTGAGATTTTTGTTTTCATGTTTTAACTATTTGTTTCTGGCCTTGACCTGTTTATTTTTTTGTGGAACAATTTAGTCCCCAGCAATCTTGTTAAACGCTCTTCCCAATGCCAACATTTTATTTATAGTTTCTTTTGGATTTTTTTTAAGAAAACGAATATCATTACTAATTGTACTTTTTTCCTGCAAATGCAGGAAATTTCCTTTCCAAAATTTATGACTTTATTTAAAACTTTCTTTTAAAGGCATCAGTATGCTGACTAAATAGAAGTAGTGATAAAAGGCATATAGAACTTTCCTGAAAGGAAATGTTACTTATTTATTTTTAAAGTTAGTTAAAGTAATTTCTATACCCGTGGGGAGCTGCAACTCATAACCCTGAGATCAAGAGTCACTTGCTTTTCTGACTGAGCCAGGCAGGCACCTCAGGGAATACTTTAAGTATAGCAATGTTAATTGTTATATTTGCTTCAAGATTGTTTTTTCTTTCGTTATTTTCTTTTATGTTTTTAAAGATATTTATGTGTCAGGGAAAAGAAATTTTCTTCATTTTGTAGTTGACCAATACTTTTTTCATCGTGACTATATATTGTTATTATTACTGCTACTACTTTAGAGAGAGCATGAGTAGGAGAAGAGGGACAGAGGGAGGGAGAGAGAAAGAGAGAGAGAGAGAGAGACAGAGAGAATCTTAAGCTCCATGCTCAGAGCAGAACCCAATATGGGTTTGATCCCACAACCTTGGGATCATGACCTGAGCCAAAATCAAGAGTTGGACGCTCAAACAACTGAGCCACCCAGGTGCCCCAGTATATTGAATATTATTAAATATTCATCTAATATTTATTAAAAAGAACCTATGATTATTTGTGTATGCAGTGAATCATATTTCTAATGTTAAATCAATCTTTAATTATTATGGTAACCAGACTTGGTCATAATTTTTATCATTTTTGTATGTTATATTCAGTTTACTAATTCTGTGTTTTAGATAATTGTAGTTATGTTCATGAGTCCTATTGGGCTATAATTATTAATTCATATAACCTCCTTGCCAGAAACCAAGAAACTTTATAGACTAGTTGTTCTTAAATGAGATTGCCTTTCTCTCCCAGGAAACATTTGCCAATATCTGGAGAAATTTTAATGGTCACGACTGGTAGGGGGATGCTGTTGACATCTAGAGGGTAAAAGTCAGGGATGCTGCTAAAAACCTTTATGGCACAAGCCAGCACACAACAACAAAGAGTTATCTGGCCAAAAATGTTAATAGTGCTGAGGGTGAGAAATTATGTTGTAGCCTTATAAAAATTATAAAATCTAAAATTAGAATGGTCTGTTCCTTAATGTATGGTAGAGCTCATGAATGAACATATCTGGGTTCAGCATTTTCTTTATGGCAATATTTTTGACCTTATGTTTCTTTAATGGTCATAGAATTAGTCAGGTATACTAATTGTTTTGGGGGGAAGTTTTCATAAATCATATTTTCCTGATAATGTGTTTTATCAAATATTTAAAATGTACTGACTGAAGTTGTTCATAATACAACTTTTAATGTCTACAACATCTGTTGTGACCTTTCCTTTTTTTTATTTCCCTAATTCATTTATGTTGTTTTTGTTGGCTTGGCTAGTTTCTCTGAGGTTTCTCTATTTTATATTTTTTTTTTTTCAAAGAACCTACTTTGGGCCTGTTGATTCTTCCTGTTGCGTACCTGTTTTTCATTTTATTAATTTTGGTACTTAATTTTATTATTTGGTTTCCATTATTTTTAGGTTTACTTTGCTGTTTTTTTTTCTTCAGTACTTCAGATACACATTTAGCTTATTAGATACAGGTTTTTTAAATTTCTACTATAAACATATAAGGCTATAGATCTCCCTCTAGATTTTGTTATAATTGCATACTATTATTATTTGTAAATGTTCAGTGTAAGCTTGGAAATTATTGTGTGGAGTATTCTATATATAAGTAGTCTAAATGTGTTAATCATTGTGAAAGTCTCCCAGTATACTCTTAACTCTGTTTTTATGAGGGATGTGTCACAATCTCTCATTATGATAATGAATTGTCTCTTTCTTCTTGAAGATATGTCAGTTTTACCTACACATTTTGAGACCACAATATTAGTTTCTTATTAAGTTTAAAATTTCTATATCTTACCAATGAATTTAACCTTTTATTTTTGTGAAATACCTGTATCTAGTGAAGCTTTTTGCAAAAAAGAACATATTTCGTCTAACATTAATATAACTATATTATACTTCTTTTGCTAGGGGTAAGTATATTTTTACCATAAATGTCTGTGTCATTAGATTTGTATATTTATTACAAACCACAGGTTTGACAAATGCCCTTAAGGTAAAAGCAGACTTTAGTATTACCTTTAATTCTTTGAGATCTTGGTTCTTCTCTTCTCCTTTCCTTTCCCCTTCCCTTTCCCCATTCCCTTCCTTTCTTTTTCATCTTGGAAGCATTTAAGGAATAGTATGCATTTAAATGTAAAAGATTATTGTTGTTTTAGTAGCAGGACCAATGCAAGTCTCTAGCCCATTTTATTGTCAGTATTTTGCCTTTCCTATTAAAGCCAGCTTTCTAAAGGAGTGAATCTCATGTTTTTAAATATTTATGTATAATATATCATAATATCTTACATGTAATTGACAATCAATATACTTTTTAAAATAAATGAACTATTATTATTTCCTATCCTTAAGTAAAGTGTGCCTTCATCAGGAAAATTTTATAATTTTTGGATAATGTATTCTTATCTCTGTGATGCTGGAATGACCTCTATACCATTTACCCCATGTCATCTTATAACTTTTGCTTCTGTTTGTGATTAACTTCAGTGATTGTAACTGTCTCCTCTGGAGGTCTACTTTTAGTTTTGATTAGTCCTGTTTGTTGAGAAACTCTCCTCATGTTGATTTGAAGAATCCTAGCATGAAAGATGTGATACACATATATATCAGCACTTAAAAGCAATGCATAAATGTAATTGGTAAGGGGAGAACTAATTACTAAGGCCAGAGAGACCATTCTAGTTGTCATGATTAGGGAAGAAGCATGAAGTTTATTGCTTAAAGATGAAAATACTTCAATAAAAAGTTAGCTGTAGGAAGGGGGAGTCAATGAGGTAAAGCAACAAAAGTGAGTGTATGGTGGTAGAGAAAGCATGGTAGTATGTTATTTGTGTTATTGTGTAATTACAAGTAATGCGAACAATCTTGGGTGAGGTAAAGTTGGAAATGTTGAATCAACCTCATGGGGGCTCTTGAAAGTTGCCATTTTCTTTTGGTTCTTTTTATAGTAGAGAAGGCTGATTAAGAATATTAGCTACATATTGGTGTGTAAAATAGATCAGGAGTCTGAAAGCAATAAAATATATTTGGAAACAATTGTAAAAATCTAGGCTGGATGTGGCTAGGAACTGGTTTGAGGTACTTGTAATGAGAATGGAAGTAAAAGAATGGATTCAAGACATAATGTGAATAGAGGACATGTCTTGAGTCCTGATCAGATGTGAAAAGGATGAAAAGAAAAGGCAACAAAATGAAACTCTGAGATTTTTTTTTTTTTTAGCGTAACTAGGAATATGTTTCAGAACTAGAGAGCAGAAACTTGGACATCCTTCGAGCATGGCTATGATGAGGTCAACATTTTTGATATGCTGAGTTCATGACATTGATGACAATGTCCATTTTTTCCCCATAATTTGACATATGAGACTGGAATCCATGAAAAAGGTGAGATTAAAAGGAAATGCTTGAGAATCCTCTACCTGGGCATGATGATAGATGAAGCCAAAAGAGCAATCAGACCACCTAGGTGCAGATATTTGACATTAAAAAAGTGCGTATTTTGGTAGTGTGTCAAATTGTATCTGGAAATTCTGAAGAGCAAAAAGTTCTTCATGGATTTCTTTGACTTTTGACTAGTCAATTGGAAGACTTTGATGTGGGGAATTGTGCTGCTCAGTATTTGGAAGAAAATGGTATTTTAAGGATTCCTAAGATCATTAGACTTTCATCTGTGGGCTCAGTGAGACCTGTTCAATATAATCTTGTGTTGGCGTAATTGGTTTTCTGAGCACTTGCTACATCCAAATGCACACTTTAGCACTTTTCTAGCAAGGCTGTGAATTCCTTTTGGGCTTTCTTGCCTTGAGAATCTATTGAAAGAACTAAAACTTCAGGAACCTCTTCTCTTCTTTTTCCTTAAGGCCTAAACTAGAGCCAGACCTGAACACCCAGCTGCAATGGTTCCTCCATGACTTCACCAAGCCCTTAATAGTAGGAAGTGCCTCTCAGAATCTAACCCCATTGCACCACTCTGAAAGAAGGGAACAGCAGAAGGGCAACAAGGAGGAAAACAATCTTGATACTTTTGTTTTTTCTCGCCAAAGGATCATATCTTCCGGGAGAATTGTCTTTGATGGCTTTGTTTTTGACAGATAGTAAATTCCTGGGTTCCTGCCAATGGGAAATAGTTGGTAGTAGGCATGATAGAATGAAAGTGAATGAGTGTGTGAGGGAGGGAAGAAGGAAGGAAGGAGGAGGAGTATGAATTGAGGAAATAGGAATGTTGAAAAGGTGTGTGTTGATGTTTTGGGTCAGTAGTTGACAGAATTGTCTGCCTGTTCAATAATTTGCATTGCTCTTTAAATAATAAGCACATGGACCACGTCTCTGAAAGTCTACCTCAGCAGGTCTGTATAGGTTTAAAATATATATACACAGAATAAATTGTCAACCTAACAGCTTCCCAGGTGATTCTAAGGGGCAAGGCCTTTTCTAAATTTTATGTCATCTTTGTGAAATGAGGGACAAATACTACTCCATCCCCCACTCAGGGCAGATCCAACTTTTTGCTAAGATGCAGAACTAAGTGAGTGCACTATTGACTATTTCAAGTCCCACCCACTCCTTGACCAAATACCTTTGTACAGTGTACACACTGTACAACCAAGGATAACAACCCTAGTGATGGGCAGCTTAGAGTTGAATCTGTTTATATAGGGCCACAGAATGGTGAGGTCTCAAATATTAAGATTTCTTATGTCTTCCCGAATATCAGCCTGAGCCCTGGGCCTGAATTCCCAGAAGTAGTTAAAAAAATGACTTTTTCTGTGTCACTGTGCACCATTTCACCTAATCTGTCTTCATCTTTTCTCACAGACTGTCTCATGCAGTGCTCTATCTACTCAGTTGCTGGTCTATGGCTCATGGTTTCCTCGGATACCACCTGGGAATGTTCTCTCAATCCTGTACCATTTATCCTGAGATTAACCTCTCTCAAGAGACAAAGAGAAATTCATTGGCCTTATTTAAATGGACTTGAAAAATCAACTTCTCATATTTTGTTGAATTTGTAGAATGTCGTCAATAGACTCACAACATTATATTGTCCCGTTACTTTGTCAAGTGCATGCAGGCTTGGCAGGAATTATGTTCAAAGTGATTTACTAACACTGCCAGGATGACACAAAAGGAGAGTGGGCACTTTTGCCAATTTGAGCAGTGATGCACAGCTGTGCCTGAGGGAGATTAAAGTGGCATGTACGTCAACCAGATAGCTGTGTTGGTGAGTTATGGAACATTTTTTGGTAGATAATAGGAAAATAACTATCTTATATTTGCAAGTAAACAGTAGTGCCTACACTTGCTTCTCATCAAGCCTGCCCATCTCCGACAGAATATGGAGCATTTGGAAACCTGTCATGTCATAAAACATACTTGAGTTTTTCCAAGTCCATACATATTTTCTTCTGTTGAGCCTGAAATTCTGCCTTGTTAATTCCTGAATCATCAGTAATCCCTAGATCATTTTCAATGGGAGATAACTGAGTTTCACAAGAGAGAAGTTGGCAAGAGCCACACAAAGCTAAGGCATAACTTGTGAATTATAGTTTTATACGCTTTTATCATGTCATGTTGCCATTGGGTTAACCATTGCACTCGTCAGTATTCTATTTCACAGTCAGACAATTTCAGAAAAGACCACCCAGTAAATTCTTAACACTTCAGTACGAATAAGTTATAAGCTGCAAGATGGAGGAACCATGTTAAGGTATTATTGGATCCTAATAAATGGAGAGAAATGGAAAATTGTAAAGGAAAAGGGAGTTTGACGAAAGAGAGGTTAAAAGAGAAATCTCGGAGTGACAGAGGGAATTTTTGACCCACCTGATTTTCAGTTTTGCCTTGGACCAGAATAGTTTTGTGAAATATAAAGTAGTGTGTATTTAATTGCTTGATCCCAAGATCAGTGTATTATCACTGTGTTTATCATCTGTGAAGCTTTGTGTTACCTCATTTTGTTCCTTTCCCTTTTACTGTGAAGAAGACAGACAAGTGTGCTATCATCTGAGTAGGCAGTGCCATCTGCAAAAGTGTTCTCCCATGGGTAGGGTATTGGTGCTCTTTGTAGAAGACTTAAATCAGAATAGCCTTCCTCTCATCACAAAGGGAAATTCTTGATTTTCTTGATTCCCCCACTACCTTTCTTGCCACTGCAGTCTTCATATAGCTGAAGGAAGTCAGGCATGAAATGGTATTCTGTTTAGTTTAATGGTTAACAGACAGCTTCAACGGCTGCATTCAGCACATTAGCCTCATGCTGAAAGACTTGATAATTTTTAATAAGGTGAAAAGCTATTTGCTGTCTAACGCTGTATGGCACAAGTATCCTTGACCTTCTTTTTCTCTTCATTGTCATAAAATGTATTGGAGAGTGGTGCTTCATAATAGTGCTTTTCCAGCTTTCCCTTACACAGAGCAAACAGTTCTTGGCCCCATGGAGTTCAAAAAGAGAATTAAAATTGCAGAATTTCCCATAGATTTTGAAAAGATCTTAGTAGTCCTTTAGTCCCAGTATTTTTGTCAATTAAAGAAATCAAGTCCAGCAAAGTTGAGTGACTCCAGTAATGTGGCTTGTTAATGAACAACTTCTTTCTTTCCCTCCTTCCCACCTTCCCACCTTCCTTGCCTGCTTCCATTCCTCTCTCCTTCATTCACTCATTCCTCCCTTCTTCCTTTATTCCCTTATTTTTACCTTTTTTTTCTTTTTCCATTCCTTTCTTCCTTCTGCCCTTCCTGTGAATCTTAGTGTTGTGAGATTATTTTTGATATCTTTCTCTTTCAATTCCCAACTTAGAAAATAATTGTTATTCAATATAAAAGACTACCTCTCCCCACATCCAAAAAGTAGGAATTTTCCTGATCAATGAATATCAAAGTGTGTATTACTTGATCTCCTCTCACTTTATAATTATTACATCTCATAGTCCCAATAATCCTAACCTTCAAAGTGTTCAGTGCAACATAGCTTTATTTTAGTACTCATTAATTTACTAGATGAAGAAATGAATATTAAAACTTCATCTCCCATCTCTTAAAGTTAGGGATTAGAAGCTTCAAGAAAGAACATAGTAATTAGTGATCCTTTTGACTGAAACATTAAATACTTTGCAAACATAGATAACTATACTTATTTTTCAGAATTGGTCTCATGTTATCGTCTTGTGTAAGCCTTACAACTGCCCTCAGTAGTAATATAGAGAATATGTCATTGTCTCAATTTTGTAAATGGGAAAACTGATTTCTAAGATTCTACATGACTTGGTCCAGGTCACATGGTTCATTAGTATCAGAGCCATAACTAAAAACCAGATTTGCTAACACCCAGCTCTGTGTTGTTCCCATTGTACCAAACTACCTTCACTTATAATAGTAATTACTGTTTATATGTGTATTTAAGTAGGGAGCTGTGGCAGGAAGACTGGACTGAAGAAGAATTTGTAAGGAGAGTTAGACTTGGGAAAACATGGCAGAGGAGAGTGGGGGAAGGTAGAATTGGCACATTTTCTTCCAGGTCCATAGGGGGGTCGTGGTGCAACCCAAAGTGGGCAGAGAGGTAAATACCTGGTTCATGAAAAGTAGACTCTTCATCATTAGGGAATAAAAGGCTGGATCTGTCCCAAAAGCTGATTTCCAGGTCTGAGGTAAGCATCAAGGACAGCTCCAAAACAAGGTAAGTCCTGTGACAAAGGTCACACAGGATACAGAAACACGGATGTGATAAGAAAAACATAGTAACTGGAACAAATCAAAGTATATAGCAGGACTGAAAACTTGGATCTTTCTGTTTTTTGGCCTTAAATAGTCTGTCCAGGGCTCCTGGGTGGCTCAGTCAGTTGAGTGCCCAGTTCTTGGTTTCCACTCAGGTCATTACCCCAGGGTCTTGGGATTGAGCCCCACATCATGCTCCGTGCTGAGTATGGAGCCTGCTTATAATTCTGTCTCTCTCTCTCTCTCTCTCTCTCTCTGCCCCTCTCCTTGCCCACGTCTCTCTAAAATAAAATTACAAAAAAAGACTATCCAAACAAATTTCCTTAAAAAAAAAGTTTGTAGAATTTATCCTCTTCTTTTGTGTAACCTGAATGCATCATTGATGTGTTCTCAAGGATGCGTTAAGGTCAATCCCATGATGTTTTTGCATTATCCATTATCAGATTCTTCTCATTCTATGGCTCTGTGTCAGGAACTGGTATGTGGAGCAATATCTCCTAGCTTGGTACTTAATAAATACATACTTGATTTGGCATTGGCGTCTTAAAGGCTAACATCTTGTGAATGAAAAATTTGCCTGAAGGATAATGGCATATCATGGTCCTGCATAAGATGCTAATGACATTTGGCTTCACTTAAATGTCCCATTGAACATGATGGTCCAGAGGATATGGTTTGAGTGTGCACTGTCTCATGAGTTATTTCTAAGTTAATGTGACTGACTTCTGTTGAATATAAAATAATTTATTTTTCCAAAAGGTCCTATTCCCTTTAAAATAATTATCACAGGAGGCTATAAACAAATCCAAACATTTCCATTTTTTGAACTCTTTGGTATGCTTGAAAAAATTTCCTATAGTGTTTTACAAGATTTTGAAATAGAGTAAATCTACCCTCCTCATCACCCCCCAAAAGCTTCTTGATCAGTTTCATGTATACCATAGGATTATGATATGGAGATAGAAAATAGAAATAATCTCCCTAAAAAATTATGGGGAGTCTCTTGTTTCCTGTTTATTCTTTTTGATGTAAACCAGGGACAGTTTCTGGTCCAAGATTTTCCATTAACTTTGTAGGCAAGTTTTTTTTTTTTTTGTTTTAAGTTTATTTACTTTGAGAGAGTCACAGACAGTGCAAGTGGGAGAGGGGCAAAGAGAGAGAGGGAAGGAATCCCAAGCAAGTTTTGCACTGTCAGTGCAGTCTGACATGGGGCTTGAATCCACGAAACCGTGAGATCATGACCTGAGCCGAAACCACGTGGATGCTTAACTGACTAAGCCACCCAGGTGCCCCTAGGCAAGTATCTTAAACACTCAGTCTCTTCATCTAAAAGAATGGATTACATAACCTTTCAGTTTCCTGCCATCTGTATCCTGCCTGTCTGTGTTTCTATGCTCTACATGATGTTACATACAGCATCAAATTCACTTAGGGAAGGTGTGATCTATTTCTTTGAAATGTTGTCTAGGCTCACAGATTTGATGGAACACTGCCTATGCCCTGGCAACACTATGATGGTTAGGTCATTGTATAATGTGTAGATGCAAAGTGAATGAACAAATTCTCAAAATATGAAAGAACTTTAAAAGGTATTTTTAGTAAAATTATGAGCAATAGTGACACTTGTAAACTTTGATTCCAGTTGGCAGAATGAAGTCTGCAAATAAGTGGCTAATTGTATGTATTTATCTTAAATTGGGACTTTAGGAAAGAGTATTGGTAATTCACAAACTTTGGATGAAACAAGTGGTTGAGAAAGGAGGGGCAGAGGGCAGAGAGAAACAAAATGAGAATGAGAGAATAGCTGGAGAGTTATAAATACCCATAAGATCTGTTTGAGCAAATGACACAGATATAACTTTGAGCAATCATGAATGGATTTGAATAAATAGAAACATAAAAGGGGAGAAAAACTTCTGTGATAGTTCATTTTTTGGCTTAAAACATAACAGAAGATGCCAGGAGAAAATGGAATATAACTTCGATATCAGCAGAAGTCACTATACTCCATGAGGATGAAAAACAACCAGCCCAGTTCACCCCCATATTCTATGGAATGGCTCATGTCCTAAGATTTTGGTGAAATCCCAGAGTCTTGTCATTTCCTAAGCATTTCTGGCCTCACATCTTTCCTGCATCTGGGCTTAGACTACATTGTGGCTTCCCTCCCATTTGTCTCTTCCCTATGCACTATGCTGACCAAAGATTGAACTCAGCATCTTGATGAAATTGGCCAACAAACCCACTGTATGAAATGTCTGTGAATATGCAAAATATTTGGGATTATGGAGGATGTTTACAGCAACAAATACAGTCTATTATTGAATCTTGGACATTCCTGCTGTGGTGATTTTAGGCTACCCGACCATTTGGAATTATTTTCTGGTTTCCTTAAGTATAAATTAAGCCCTCTTGTTTTTAGGCAAGACTTTCCTGTACTCAAACTAGCTGCATTGAGGGTGTGCTCTACATTTAGCAAGGCTACAGATTATACCTTTCATGAGGTCTTTGGTCAGATTTCCCAATATCAAAACCGGCCTAGTGTTGTGTTTAGAGAATTTTCATCAATAACAGTATTAGCCAGTAAACAAAATAACATCCCAGACTGTTGAGTCTGGGAAATGATTCTCAAGTTTACCTCTTGCAATTTCTACAACTACACCTTGTTATCAGACCATGAAGCTATTACCTTGTGTATCATTTAAATGTTCCCCGTCCAATCACTTAACCTTTTTTTTTTTTAGAAAGATGTCTTTAAACATGAAGACTTCAATATTGAAATAAATACAAACGTGCCCATATGGTAAACGTTACCTATCTAGACAAGACATGGTAGTGATTTAAAAGCACAAGTTTTTGTCAAATAAATCTCAAGCCAAAGTACTAAAAGTGCTCTTGGATCCTTTGAAGGAAGGCTGTATGTCAGGCATGCAAATGACAACAGAAATAAATACATGAAACTCTCTGTACCATTATCACTTTATTTGATTCTTTTAAAATGGGCTTGCCACATTGTATTATTTCATAACACACCATCAGACTGCAAATTATTTTGAATCTCAAAATCAAAATTTGCAAATTTCTGGGAGTTGTCAGACTGCTGATCCTGATTAAATGAGAAATCTGAGCATTTGTATGCAAAAGTAAGAAAGAAAGAAGTTCCAGCAACCCTTACAGCCATGTTCAAGTAGAAGTAATAGGAAAATAACATGACCATGTGTCGTGGTTAGAAATCATCACCAGGAAAGTGGAGATACTGAAGTTGGGAAAGGGACCCTGCAGGGGAGGATGGGCATCTAAGAGAGTGAAAGATTTAAGTGCCATGACCTGGATATAGAGTCACATGTTTGGGGCCAGAGCACTGAGGAAAACAAGCAGGCAAGAATCAGAGAGGGTGGATGGTGAAAAGAGGAGGGAAGAAGTGAAAGGTGGAGACTGGAGGGCATGTGGGATTCTGAAGGAGAATACAATTACCATGTAAGAGTTTGCAGTCCTCACTCTTCAAAAATAATTTTGGGTCTCTGTCTGCCTTGGTTGCCCTTCTCATGTCATTCCACCCAGATGTTGCCAACATGCCTTCTTTGCCCTGCTTATCTTTCTGAGGGGACTTCTTTGTGCCAGACTGAATCTTTGGACTTTGGAAATGAATTTTCAGAAGACAAAAGTGAGTTTTGAGTTAAGCTGGAGGGAAAAATATGATTCAAGGGAAGGCTTGACTCATATAATAAAGAACTAAAAAGAAGGAGAAGAAAATTCATCACACTGAGTGTGGAGGAAGGCTTTTATTTAGTTTTGGACTTTGCTTCCTTTAGCATTTCATTTTTTTTCCAGGAGGGTGAAGGAGAGAGTTTTTGGAGCAACAGTTGCAGAATATGAGGAAGGTAAACTTAAGAGTCCAATGAATTTTAGTAAGTGTTGCCCATGGATTATATATTTAAACCATCCTTATGCTTCTTGGGAAATAGAAACACAAGTGTTGAGTTATTTTGAAATGACTTTATTTTCTGGATTGTGTTTCTTGGTCCAAGAAGAGATAGAACCACATAGGTCTTGGCTCCATTCAAATTGCATTCTGAGGGTCTGCTTTTGTTACATGGCACATAGTATGTTTAATTGGAAATACTAAGAAAGGGGTGAATAATTCTGGAGAGCTTCTTTAGTTGGGCTATGAAGTGAGTAAAAAAATGCAAGAGTTTTGGCTACCATAATTTTACCTGTGAGAGCCATGAGCCTTAAGTAAAACCAGGACTCCCAGTAGAATAGCTGGGTTGCTTGTCTCTTGACACACCTAGAATGGCTAGTATCTTTAACCCTGATGCTGATGCCTATGGTCTTAATGTTTCCATGAACACTTAGCGTAAGAAAGGTGAGTGCAATTTACTTACTCATATTCTAGAAGATGCTCTTTAAATATGTCTACTACATACCATGGTTGTTAATTTCCTCTAGAAAATGTATATATTTCAAAATTACAATCACCTTTATAGATTTTCCTAACTGTATACAGTATTAAGTTGAGGACTTTGAACCAATTATTTTCCAAAATTACTAGCCAGATATGAGAAAGTCGAAATTATAAGACTTAAGTTATTCTAAATGCTCAAAAATCATCATTTTGAAGCTATAACTGGAAGGTGAGAATAATCTCCTAGGTGAACTACCAAAACTTTAAGGGGCTATTGCACTAGAAGTGCACTGAATTCACATTGTGCCAATTGCTATATCATCTAATGGACATAGCATCTGCCATGCAATTTTTTTTCTCTTTCTCATTGCCATCATTTTGGGGGGGTATTTCTATGGAATTTATATATAAAACACAATTTTATGCCACATTTCTTTAGACAGTGTTTAATGAGTCTCCCTTCCTTATTGCCTTTGAGATAGCAATCTGAACCACTGCTTTGGTTTCTAAAACTCTGCAGAACATTGTTCCATTTTTAATACCATCTTTTATGAGTTCTATTAATAAGGTTGGTACAAGCCCAGCAAGAAAGCTGACCTAAAGAACCTATTTGAAATTGTTTAAGCTTTTATCATAAGGAGAAAATATAATTCCATATCTCAGTTTTTAAGTTCCTCTGTGATTGCCTTCTATCTGTAACCTGCTAGCCTCATCTATCAGCCATGACCCACTTCCTATACTTTTTCTAGTACTTGGAACTTCTCATGTTCTCTCTTGCTTCTATACTATTATACATGCTGATAATTCTGCCTAGAACATTTCACCCTAAACCTCCATGTTGATCCTCTTATTTTAGTTACCTCCTATCCATCACCCATTGTTTAGATATCAAACCAACTTCCCCTTTTCAATGGGAACGTTTTCTAAGGTACTTGAGCTTGAATAGATGCACATACCATGCATTGCCATATCATTTTGTCCTGCTTTTATCATACATATATATTGCCCGATTTCATTGTAATTACTCCCAAATGTCTGTCTTCCCATAAAAAAAGCTAAGATCGTGTTCATCGCATCCTTGTTTTCTGGGATCTCTCATAGTGTCTGCATTATAGCATATGGATAAAGCAAAATTTGAAAACTGAGGCTATAAAAGGCAAAGTTTTTGTGGAAAGCAGAAAGTAACAAAAAGCAAAATGATAAATGCAAATTAGAGTCCCCAAATGATTTTCCAAACATTGTGTCTGAGTGGAAAGTATGGTCATGAGCCAGGAGCTGAAACCAAAGAGGCTGGGCCAGGAGGTCTTCCACTCTTTCTCTCAAAGCAAAATAATTGCTTAACTTTCAACTGGCTTGTTCGGGTCCCTGTCACACTGTGACTGCAAATTCCAGCTTCATTCACTTGCTTATTTTGTTTTTCCAGTTTTTGATGTTTAGTTTCTTCCATCTTTCTGAATCCTACTTCCAAAACCATTTTCAATTTTAGTTCTTACTAAAAGGCCTCCTCTGACACCGTTATCTTCCCTCTCCCATCCTTAAATTGCTGTCCCAGTGCTGATTTTGCTGTGACATTATTACTATTCCCAGTTTGATCATAAGCTCCTCCAGGGCAGGAATAGTGCTTTGTTCACTTTTGAGCCCTCTTTCAAATTACCACAAGTACTGTTAAAGTACGTGGCTCATACTCAATAAACAGGCTACTGGACTGATGAGTTTTTCTGAAAGAAAGCATTTCATTTGGCAGGAGCAATAGTTATTTTGCAAATAATGCATAGATTAAAATGTAATCATGTTTTTAAAAATAATTATATATTTTCATGTTAATTATGTGATAATCTATTTTCTGCCTTATTTCACTAGATATGTAGTGGGTAAGAAAGTATGATAAAGTCAAAACTACTTTGGACTCGAATAAAAAGATTTGGTTTAGAGTCTAAGCTGGGTGAGTGTAGGGAAATCATGGGAGCACTCTGGACTACAATTCTCTCAGGTACAAAATGGGTTGCTTAAATCAGAGATTTTTGGTCTCTCCTCCAGCTAGAATAATTCTGTGAATGTCTCTGCGCTCTGCAAAGAAAGAACTTCACTCTGTTTAACAGCATATTAATGCAATTTTCTGGCAAGAATCTCAGTGTTCATGAAATGTTTTAAAAAATGTATTAATAGTAGAATATTCTTACCTAAAAGTTTCAAAGTACTTATAATAATGGATATATTTATTACAGAGATCTTTTAAATACTAGATTTGGGAAACACTGATTGATGTCAAAAATTTCCTATCACCTACCATAGAAATCTTCCACAGCACAATATTAAAAAAAAAAAATCAATCACCAAAGCTCTAATATTATCATGTATCCTCAACTTGAATTGAATTTTACTTTGCTGCTCCAGTGAGTACTACAAAAACATGCTGTGCTTGGCTAGCCCCTGGACACATAGTCACACCTATTTAATGTGGAGGAGTTTGCGAATGCCACTTTCCAAAGCTTTCAGGAAGACAAGTCACAGCTAAATGCATCCTTGAAGATTAATTACCACTCAGATCTTTTGCATTAAGCATAAATTTACCTTGAGCTGCATAATGGACACTGGGTAGAGGACTTTCACTGTTATGTCTTTGGTTCGAATCTATCCCCAGTTTAAGATTGACTGGAAGTCATTATCCTTTGTCAACTGTTCGGTGACTTATGAAATGAGTTACTGGTTTAGTTAAGTTCCTAGCGTAGCCAAAAAACACCTTCACAATTGATGATCATCAGGAGCTGCTGAAGTCTAGAAGGAGGGTCAGAGATTGAATTGGTTGTGGAAATTGAATTAGCTCATCTCTCGTCCTCCTTTTAAACATGCAGTTAAGACAGAGTTTTGCCCGTCTCTAGAAGAGAACAACCTAAAGCTCTAGGGTTGCTGACTGGATATATTCCATTAGCATAACACAATGGAGACAATCATGTTAGCTTTTTCTTATAGTTAGGGCAGTATGATTACCCCCATTTTCTTTCTTTGTATAAAGAAGTATCTGAGGGCTTAGTTATCTCTAGGAGAGGTTTGGGATTTTTGTTTTAAATCTCACAGTACAGAAAAAGCCCTGAGTTTCCATAGCCTTTGTCATTGTCTAGGGGGACAAGAGCATGTTGATATCAGATCATTCCTTTTGTCTAGAAATAACATGTTTTAGCAGAAAGCATCTATGTAAAGGTTATTGCCACCTGAATTCTTGGTCAGCATCTATCTGTAAAACATTGAATATGGTTTCAGGCCTCAGTTTCCCTATGTGAAAGGTAAAGGACATTACGCTGGATTTCTGAAGTCAGACTCTCTTCTTATTTTATTTGATTCCAAGACATTTGCCAAATGGTCTTGTGATAATTCTGGAACTATGGGAACCCAAGGCTTTTCTCCTAGGAAGGGATTAGTATTTTAATAGGTGACCCTTTGATGGGAGGTAGCTTCATTTGTAAGTCACTAGCTGAGGAACATAGAAAATTTCACATTTAATGATGAGTAGGAATTATTGATGGTGACAGTAGAGAACAGGTAAATGAAAGCTAGAATTTGAGTTCAAATGGGCATGAGAAGGCTTGTATAATATCCCAGGAGGGTAGGAATGTAACTTGGAAGGACTGGAAGAATCAGCCAGAGAAGTAAGAGGCCAAGTGTAAGATGACAGCTAAGTCTGAAAAGGTCGGAGACTAACAGTTGGTGTCTGGGAGTTCAAGGAATCTTATGTGATAAGAACTCTCTTTTTCCCCTCCCCCTCCTCTTTCATTCTCCCTCACCTCCCCCCCTCCTCACTTCTACTTTCTTCCTAGGTGACTTCTTCAATCACTGTCAGTTTGAAAGTTATCTTTAGGTAACTCCCAGATTAATTTCTTCAGCCCCATTCCTCTTCTGACTTCTAAACTCACATGAGAAACTAGTGATATGTCTCCCCTTTACTTTCCATAGACAATTAAAATTTAACATGTTCAAATAGAATTCTAAGCCCTTCCCTAACTTATCCCTTAGTCTTTCCCATCTCACCAAATAGCTTCATCATAAACTAATTTTGAAAAATTTAAAAGTCATCCTGGATTCTTGCTCTCTCCTTCACTCATCATTATATAATCTAATATCTAGATGAGTTGGTATAATTGAATTTTCTTTCTGCTCTTCCTCTCTACTGCCACCATTTTAGTCTGGACATTGACCATCTTCTACCCAGTTTACAGGAAATAGCATCTTTTCTCACTGATTCTAATTAGCCCTCCCTCCCATCTTGAATTCTTTTTCCACATAATGGTATAGGTGATCTTTTTAAAAATTTAAGTTAGAAAACAACACTTTTCTTCCTAAAACCTTTTGTACCTTCCCATTTTCATTCATGTATGTATACACACACACACACACACACACACACACACACACAGGGAGGAAGGAGGGTCAGAATTAGAGGATAGGAAGTGGTGATGGAAGCAGAGGTTGGAACAATGTGATTGCTGGAAGGGGACCACAGACCAAGGAATGCAGGTGGCCTCTACATGCTGGAAAAGGCAAGCAAATGGATTCTCCCTTAGGGCCTCCAACAGGAGTATTGCTCAGATGACACCTTGATGTTAGCCCAGTGAGACCCATTTCAGATTTTGACCTCTAGAACTTGTGTTGTCTGTGGAAAGTTGTGACAGCAGCAGTAGGAACCTGATATAGTCAATTTTCTCATTTATCACTATGCCTATATGTCTTTGTTCTTTTTTTGGAATACAATATGCTTTGTAGTTCCTCAGCATTTTTGCACAGGCTGTTTGCTGGGCCTTGTGTGCTTTTCCACAGGGCTAGTTGTTGTTGTTTTAATATCAGTTTAAATTACATTTCCTTAGGAAGGTCTTACTCAACGTTCTGTTTCATCAACTTGCATTTTGTTTTTGTTTTTTTCAAATAAAATGTCTTAGTCCTAGCAGTGTTTTTATTTGTGTACTACTTAGACATTTTTTTCTCTTTTTCTTTCTCTTGGTCTTTTAATGTATAACCTAAGTTCCATGACAGAAAAACTATAACTATCACATTTAGCACTTACCTTTAGAGTGGATTCCGACATACAGTAAGTTCTACATAAATATTCAATGCCTACCTGACAGATGAAATGAATGATTTAGGGGAATGCAGCATATGAGGGGAAGAGTGTAGCTCTAGGTAAAGAAAGCAATCAGATGCTAGCCACGGATCCTCAGCCATTAGAAGGTTCTAGGCTTGACCTTGGTGACAGTGGAGATTAAGCCTTAAAAAAAGACAACAGGGTTGGGGTGCCTGGGTAGCTCATTTGGTTAAGTGTCTGACTCTTGATCAAGGCTCAGGTCATGATCTCACAGATCATGGGTTCGAACCCCACATTAGGCTCTGTGCTGACTGCATGGAGTTGGCTTGAGATTCTCTGTCTCCCTCTCTCTCTGTCCCTCACTCTCTCTCAAAAATAAAAATAAACATTAAAAAAAAAGGCAATGGGGAACACTCTGGAGTGATGTGAAGTGTCAAGGAGGAAGCCCAATCCAGTCATCTGGGTGAATATAAGAGATTCAGGTTGGTAAACGTACTTTAGGGAACTTGATAGGCTGACAGGAGTTTGGCCTGGTGTCAGGTGAGGCTTGGAGGCAACACAGGAACCCAGCAGTCAGACCAAGATATAACTCCCAGAATCAGGCAAAAAGGGATGTAAATGGAAAAGAAGGCAAGGACTATTACTCTCTTGTCCAACTTAGAGTCCCGGAAAATTGGTTTAATGCTATGCACTTAAGAAATGCTTAATAAAAATAGGAGAGACATTTATGAATGTCCAATGAATGAATGATTAATCTATACATGTAAAAGTAATTACTATGATGCCTGACATTTTAGACCCTTGACCTACCTCCCCTCCTCTCTCCCTTTATAAATTATAGCAAATGATGGAGTTGATGCTGCTTTCAAACTGGTCACGTTTGGCTGTGGGATGGATATGGGTTCTTGGGGGACTTAGAGACCCTCTCTTTGGAAGCTAGGAGAGACCAGGATGATGGGTGAAATGAGTCAGGGCCAGCCACACTGAGTGGTGCAGTGAATGGAATCCCTAAAGAGAATATTAATATTGTCAGTGCTCAAGTGACATTTCTTCAGGACTTTCTCAGTAAAGTGAGTTAGATTAAGTGTTATATAATTAACCCTAAGAAATTAGCTTTAATCAAGTATTCCATTCTGTAATTTTCTTGTCCCCTGATCTCTCTATTCCTTTCTAATCCTTTTGGCACTCAATCCCATTTTATACTATATTGATATCTGTTGAATCAATTTTCCATGCCACCTAAATGACATTTGTTCTAAAAGAGAAAGAGCAGGTCTTAATGTCCATAGTAAATTAGTTTCCTAGGGCTGTCATAACAAAGTATCACAAACTGGGTAGCTTAAAACAACAGAAATTTATTTTCTCCTAGTTCTGGAGGTGAGAAGTTTAAAATAAAGTTGTTGGCAGGGCCATGCTTCCTCTCAAGAGTCTAGAAAAGAATGTGTCTTTCCTCTTTGTAGTTTCTGGTATTTGCCAGCAATGCTTGGCATTCCTTGGCATGTAGATGCATACTTCCAGTCTCCACTTCTACCTTCACATGGTCTTTTCCTCATGTTTCTCTGTTTCCAAATTTCCCTCTTCTTTTAAGACCATCCACTCTAATGCACTTTGAACTAATCTTAACATTATTATATCTGCAAGAATCTTAAACTCACATTTGTACATTCTGACATGCAAATTTGGTAGGGGGGTATTACTGAACCCACTACAGGTAGTGAGACCCAAAGTACTATTGTGGGATTAGCTCAGACCAAGGACCTTGTTGAGGAGGGTCTGCAGAATTTTTCAGAGTCAGTAGTGTTGTTTCACATATGCTTTTTCACAAGGGACTATGCCGTAATCATTCTTATGTTCTCCATTGTTACAAGTGGTTTCATGCAGTGGATATTTATTGAATAGTGAAAAAACGAATTTGAATAAATGAATGCCACTCATGAGCCTCCTGGCTGCTCCCCTCCATGGTCCTCTAATACCTCCAATGGAGCTTTGTTTTGGCTCCGCAGTTGTGGTGGGAAGTATGTGGTTGTTGATGCCTTGGTCTCCTGGGACTGCCAGACTTTGTTTCTGATGTCTAATCACCTCGTTGGTATATCCTTGATTTTTTTTATTTGAATTTTGAGGCAGTGCTTTGAGAAATCAGCAAACTTTTCAGCAAAGTTACTGAAAGACCAGTCTTTTCAAAAATTTATTCATTCATTCATTTAGAGAGCATGCAGGTGAGAGGGTTCATTCATTCATTTAGAAAGCATGCAGGTGAGAGGGGTAGGGGGTGGAGTGAGAGTGAGAGTCAAAGAGAGAGAGAGAGACAGACAGACAGAATCTCTACACTGCCCGCTCAGAGCCTGACTCAGGGCTTGATCTCCCAAACCTTAAGATGATGACCTGAGCTGAAATCAAGAGTGGGAAGCTTAATTGATCTACCCAGGTGCCCTTGAAAGACCAGTCTTTAAGTGAATTGTTTTAAGAATATCTATAGAGATAATCCACCTAAAATAAGAGGTCATTGATACAAATAGCTATTTTTAGTTGATAACAAGCTGTTTGGCCAAACTCAAAATAATGTTTAGATAGTATAAATCCAAACCTTACAACAAATGAGGGAGACATAGTACTAAGAACTTGTAACATTTGCACAGCATGTTCTAATTATCTCATTTGATTACTGTAAGACAGGTAAGACATGGATAATTTTCTTCCCTTGTCCTAGAAGGAAATTGAGGTTCATAACTTAAGTAACACTGTTAAAGACAAGGAAATGGTGTGCCTGGGTGGCTCAGTCAGTTAAGCGTCGGACTTCAGCTCAGGTCATTACCTCAGGGTACTTGAGTTCAAGCCCTGCGTCAGGCTCTGTGCTGACAGCTCAGAGCCTGTAGCCTGCTTCAGATTCTGTGTCTCCCCCTCTCTCTGCCCCGTCTCTGCTTGTTTCTCTCTCTCTCTCTCTCTCTCTCTCTCTCTCAAAAATAAACATTAAAAAAAATTAAAGACAACAAGGAAATAATGAACATGTTAGGACTTGAGGTCTTCTTATTCTAGTCACCTGCTCTTTCCCGAACACAGCCATGGTCCTTGTCACCTGGAGTTTCTGAATGGTTACATGGTAAGGTTATTTTTGGCAATGTCTACTCAGCCTAAAGGTGTTCTAGTGTGCATCCGCATTGGTCAAACTATGGGATGCTGTTTAGGAACTACTGGATTTTTTTCTGTTCAATTAGTTTAAACATTATTTTGTCTTTTTTTTTTTTCAAATTCTTTTACCACATCACAAATAAAAGAATGAAATTTAAGAGGAAAAGGCTGTATACTTGGATGAGGAGTATTAGATCCACAAGCTGGCAGCTTGAGTTTAAGTCCTGTGTGATAATGGGATGAGCGGCTGCCATCCTAGGGAGCTCAGGTGAACTGAGCCAATGTAGGTCTCTGCATTTGTTGACCCTGTGATATTTCAGTATCTAGATGTAAGTGAGGGGGAAAGATCTGGTGGGAGGAACTTGAAAATACATTGGTCATTCTGGTTGCATTGCCAGTTAGACTGTGCAGCACATGAACGACTTTGGGCCTATTGATATTTGCTGTGACACTTAAATGTTCAGCACAGTATTGATTTTGAATGTCAAGCCCTCTGCTTAGGTGCTGTTTCTGTGTGATGAGCAGATTATCACAGAATACTAATTGAACCCTTTACATTTTCTCTCTCTCTCCCTCCTATATGCACAGCACCAAGAAATAACAATTTAAGTGTACGTGTAACTAGAGCCTATCCCTAACCTTAACAGAAGCAAAATAGCAGTGTTTAAGTGTTGCTAAATAGTTTCTGGTTAGTGTTGAATAAAATTTTTAAAAGGTGAATTGCTTTCTACCAAAATATAGAATTTACGCTATAAAAAAAGGTTACGTGGTTCAAAATGGCACATAGGACAGTTAATTAACCAGATTAGGAATAATGATGAAATACAGAATACTAATCTGAGAGGGGAAAATATTGATTATTTACTCATTAAAGGAAAGAAAAAAAGTAATTTAGTGTAGTTGGGAAAAAAAGTTTTGAAGAAAGTTTCTAAGGTTTTCTGAAGTATCTATAGGAAAGTTGATAATATTTCATAAACATAATTTCAAATATTTGAAAGACTACTTATTGGCAAATACCTAGCAAAGACATGTAAGTTGACTAATGCTAGTCTACATTGTTGTGGAATTGTTAATATTCTATAATTGATGATTTGGCATCTTGGAAATATGGGCCAAGCTAACAAGCAAAGTTGTTCAGTTTGCCATCCCTGTGCTTTCATAGGTATACAAAAATGTTATTAAAAACCCTCACCACAAGGGGACCTGAGTGGCTCAGTCAGTTAAGCCTCTGACTTTGGCTCAGTCATGATCTCACGGTTCATGGGTTCAAGACCCACATGGGGTTCTATGCTGAGACTTTGGAGCCTGGAACCTGCTTCAGATTCTGTGTCTCTCTGTCTGCCCCTCCCCCACTCATGCTCTGTCTCTCTCTCTTTCAAAAATAAATAAACGAAACATTAAAAAAAAAAAAAACTCTGACCACAAACCTTAACATCTAGGTTTTTCTTACTACCCGATAGGGCATGTCCCCACCTCACACTTTCCCCCAACTATAGTAATAATGGCTCTCCCCAAACTTTGCACTCACCTGTCTCCCGGACAACTGTGGTGCTTTTCCATGTGGCTCTGCATAGTATGCTGTGCCGCCTCCTCTTGGGCATTGTAAGTAATAAACTCCTTTTTCTTTCTTTATTTTTCTTAAATTTCTTTTAAAGTTTATTCACTTTTGAGAGAGAGATCAGAGTGTGAGTGGGGAAGGGGCAGAGAAAGAGAGGGAGGAAGACACAGAACCCAAAGCAGGCTCCAGATTCCAAGCTGCCAGCACAGAGCCCAACACGGAGCTTGAACCCACGAACTGTGAGATCATGACTTGAGCCAAAGTCAGACACTTAACCAACTGAGCCACCCAAGCATCCCAATAAACTCTTCTTTCAAAGGCATTGAATTTTCCATGTCATCACTCAGTCACACCTATAAACTAACTCCCAGATAAATTTAAAACAGTTGTTTTGAGAGGTCAATTTTAAATGATATAAGTTCAACTCTTTTGGAGTGTGTGTGTGTGTGTGTGTATAGATAAATAGATTAAATCATTTTATCAGATACTTACAGAAGTTTAGTTTAAAATAGCAAGAAAGCCTTTAATTCACACCCGCTTGAGAAATGCAGGGTCTTCTATCAACAAATCAGAAATATCTGATCAAAATCAGACCAGTATGTCTCATGATTTAATAAATTAGCAATGAAGTTCTACCATGTACATCATATGTGAGGTCTTACTTAGCGCCCCCCACCCCGTCTGCTCTGACTCTGACATGATAATCAGGATCAGAATGACCTACAAATGAGAACTGAATTCCTCATTCAGTATTCAGTCTTGGCCTTCTTTTCTTTCAGGTAGATTGCCCCTTTCTTTCCTAAACATGGAATAACAAAGAAGCTATAGGCTGTTGGGAAACAGAACATTCTGGTTTACTACTGTGCAAAGACAAAGATACCCACCTGGAAACATACTCTACAACCAAAAATCACACATCAGTATTATCATTTGTTTGAGATCTTTTGCCACAAACTGTAGTTTGCAGTTTCCAGTTCCTCAAAGCTGAGGCAACATTGTTCAAAATATTCAGATTTTCAGATACTAAAAAGACCAATACAGACATTTTATGGGGAAAAAAAAATGCCTTATTGTTATGACCAGTGGAAAATCATCTAGAATAGTGACACGGGTGAGTTCTACCACAAGAGCACCAAATTCACCTCTCAAAATAATGACACAAAACCTCCAGCCAGTATTGATTGTTAGGGGGGTCCTTTCATGTCTCCTCATGAAGATGAGGATTAACTGTGGCTTGCCAAGCATTTACAGGATAATCTTGTTTTTAACTTCAAAAGGGATGTTACATGTGATAAAGCTAGATAGTCCAGCGCTGTTATTTGAAATGTTATCTCCTTTGGTGCATACATGCAGCTAATGCACTTATGCTATTGGGGCACTTTCAGAGGTCACAATATCAGAAAACAAAAAAAAAAAAGTTTTAAAGGCTATATTGGAGTCTGCTAAATGTAATTCAATACAGTAGGTCTGATTGTGTCAAGTGCATGAGGTACTCTGGGGGTTGTCAGTCAGTGTGTAGAGCACTCCCTGAGCTGACTTCCTTCTGGTTCTGTGTAATTACAAAGCCCACAGGGCAGGGACCCCCAGTCTAGTATCACAAAGAAGGTGACAATGGAATTCCTTCACTCTGAAAGACAGAGGGATGCTATTAAACGAATGTCCCAATTAGCTATTTTGAAAACAGCTACTTGTTGGGGGCGCCTAGCTGCCTCAGTTGTTTAAGCATCCGACTCTTTATTGTGGCCCAGGTCATGATCTTGCAGTTCGTGGGTTCAAGCCCCATGTTGGGCTCCGTGCTAACAGTGCTGAGGCTGCTTGGGATTCTCTCTCTTTCTCTCTCTCTCTCTCTCTTCCTCCCTCACTCATGTGCCTACGTACACTTTCTCTCAAATCAATAAACTTTAAAAATAAAAAACAGGGCAACTGGGCATCCAACTTCAGTTCAGGTCATGATCTCTGGGTTTACAAGTTCTAGACCATGTTGGGCTTACTGCTGTCATCACAGAGCCCACTTCATTTCCTGTGTCCCCCTCTGTCTGCCCCTCTCCTGGTACTCTCTCTCTCAAAAATAAATAAACATTAAAATTAAAATTCAAACAGCTACTTGTTTGAATTGAATTTTGTTGCTTTTCTAAAAAACAAAAATCGTGTGTAGTTCCAGCTATTAAGATAATGTGTCACTTGGATGTCATTAATATCTAGGTCCTGATGCAGAGAAAATGGAATCCTTTCCTCTCAGCTGTTGGAACTCTCTCAGCGGTGGGTACAATTCCAGGTCCCTGGCTTCAGTTTGGAAGAAATACGGATTTTAGTTATTTTCTTAATTTCCAAACCTGACTTTCTGAGGTTGGTGCAAAGTTTTACATTAGATCATTTGAGGTTTATGCCCCAAAGTTTTGCTAAGGCTTGTGCCAGGTCTGCATGTTGTAGGCAGAGTTAATGTTCCATGGAGACCCATCTGATCGCAGGCCTTTTTGTCCATGGTGGTTATTGTGGAGATGGCTGTTGGCTTAGTTCCCATCGAACCTTAAGTCTTGAGTCACCACTCTGCCTGTGCCTTGAAATGGCTTTGGCATTTTTGGTGAGGTCAGGAGATGTGATTTACTGCATATATCCAGAGGTTTCCAACTCCCTCCCTCTTCCCCTGGACATTGCCAGAGATTAGAGAGGAAGAGCCTGCTTCATCAATCACCTGCGATCCTTTATCTTCAGTTCCCCCATAGAAGTCACCCTTTGAAGTTCTCAAATCCACTTTTAGCAGTTATCACATCAAGTAGCTCTCAAAGTCAAATAAGTAAATTAGAGGCCCAGGAGCCTTTCAAATGGCCTCTTTCTGGAACACCTAGGATAATCTTCGGAATAAGGGTTTTTTGGGAAATGAAACGTAGGGAAAAAGTCTTTCCAACAGATTCTGCCTTCCACCCAATGACAAATCTCTTCAAATGCCTACTGCAAATATACCCACATCCTTGTAGGTCGAGCAGTGCCAGAACCTGAAGCTGTTGTATGGAGCAATGGATACAGGATAAAAACAACACTGATAGTAGTAATGCAGCCTGTACACTCTCCAAGACAAAACCACCCCCACTGATCCAGGAATCATCTTTGGAGTTCTGTCTCGCTTCCCAGATAAACTTCCTGCCAGTTTCCTCCTAGGGCGGCTTCTTCCCAGCTTTCCCTCTTTTCTCCCCACCTGTAACTTTCTACTACATCAGTTCCTTATGGAATCGAGGATTTTAGAATTGAAACTTCTTTCAAAGAGAGGTTTGGGTCTATAATCCAAATGTAAGTTCATGATGGTTTTCTTTTGTAGCCTGTGGCGGTCCCAGGGCAGGTCCTCTCTTGTTAAATAAATGTCATCTACTATTGCTCAAGCTGTTGTGATTGGGGTGTCAGGATGAGCCAGAGGGGGTTCGTGATTTTACACAGCACTTTTGACACATCTTTGCAAGGTCGACTTCTTTTGGTTCATATAAATTCGATTTCTTGAGAGTAGTCTTTTTTTTTTTTTTAATTTTAAAAAAAATGTTTATTTACTTTTGAGAGAAAGAGAGAGACAGGGGCGTGAGTGGGCAAGAGACAGAGAGAGGGAGACACAGATTCTGAAGCAGGCTCCAGGCTCTGAGCTGTCCGCATAGAGCCCGACACAAGGCTCGAGCTCACAGACTGTGAGATCATGACCTGAGCTGAAGTCAGACACTTAACCGACTGAGCCACCCAGGTGCCCTGAGAGTAGTTTCTTTAATGAAAGGCCACATTTCCTAAAGTTCAGCTGGGAATATGACTGTCCCCCTATAGCAGCTGGGCTCTAATTGCTGCACATAAACAAACATCATCTGGAATCTCATAACTCTGGATGCTATTCATTTCTGAGACTGCCATGGTCATTTATTACTAATGACAGGAATCCGTAGCTGGCTGGAGTTGGTGGTCATGTTCTTATGCAAACAGCATTTCAAACTAGCCGTATGCTTTTGGGAAAGCCAACAGGCTAAACTTATGACTTTTGTGCCTTGATCTAATTTCCATGTCCTACAGTAAGTCTTCTCATGTCACAATATGATCCATTTGTTGTTCACGTAACAAATTCATAGAGTTGGGTGTTATTGTCAGATGTTGCTATTTAGATTCTTATGTCTGTCATGCATCTTTCAGAGATAAATGAGGTCCTTTCAGGAAGCACCCATTTCATATTTAAATTATTCAAAGCTGTAGGCATTGTTGAGTGTCTAGAAATAATCACAGAACTATATAATGGATCATCCAGTCCAAACCTCTCAGTCGAGAATGAGAGGAAACTAGGGTAGGGGTAAAGCCCGAAGTGGAAAATCATCTACTTGTTTTGTTGGATCTCCACATATCTTTTTTTTTCCAGAAGTCAAGGATAACTCACTCGTGCTCAGTCATAACAAAGTGGTATTACTCCTGTTTCAGATTAGAAGAAAATCAAGGAAAATTATGGCACAAAACTCATTACTTTAACAGTTCAGCCTTAATGTAGATACATTCGAATCTTATGCCTAGATTTTTAGTATTTACAGTCTAATTTTTTATGCTTCTTTGGCTAAGTCTGCTAATATATATGCTGGATTTCATAACCAATTACCAATTAATTTCCTTTTGTGACTCTAGATAATATTTCCAGATACTATGTTCCATGTACCAGTTTAAGTGCTTCATGTGCATTTTCCTTTGATCCTTCTAACTCCCTTGTGAGGTAAACACTATGACCCCATTTTATAGTTGAAAAAATTAAGGGAGAAAAAAGTTGTGTTTTTCCCAAGGTCGCACAGCCGATAAATAGTTGAGCCAGTATTCACAGTCAGAAGCCAGGCTCCAGAGCTCATGCTCATAAACACCCTATATGTGACTCTTTGACTTGATTTAAAGAAATGGTATTTGTTGTCATCTCAGTGAACATAATTGGACACTAGCTAGACCCCTTTGGTGGAATGAGGGTACAGATGGCAAGAATGTCCAGAGAGGGGAGAGGGGCTGGAAATTGAGTTCAATCATCAGTGGCTAGTGGTATAATCAATGAGACCTAAGTAATGAAGCCTCCATAAAAAACAAAAAGGATGGGCTTCAGAGAGCTTCTGGGTTCTCCATGAACACATCATGATTCAAGGAGAGTGGTTTGCCTAGAGAGGTCATGGAAGCTTTGTGCCCTCTCCCACATATGTTGCTCCATGAATCTCTTCTACCTGGCTATTCCTCAGTTGTGTCCTTTTATAATAAACCAGTAATCTTGTAAGTAAGTAAAATGTTTCTCTGAGTTCTGTGAGCCACTCTAGCAAGTTAATCCAACCCAAGGAGGGAGTCTTGGGAAGTTCTGATTGATACCAAGTTGGTCAGGAGTACAGGTAACAACCTGGACTGGCAATTGGTACCTTAAGTGGGAACAGTCTTGTAGGACTGGGCCCTTTACCTGTGGGATCTGATGCTATCTCCAGGTAAGTAGGTAGTGTCAGAATTAAGTTGAGTTGTAGAACACCCACTGGAATAGGAGAATTGCTTGATGGTGTGGGGGGAAAATCCACACGTGGGAATTGAAAGCAGAATCATTAGAGACACGATAAGGTCTAGTCAAGGACACAGCGTGTAAGCAGACAGATATAAAATAACTGGCAGAGAACTCAGCAGGTAAGAAGCAAACTACACACGTATAGCTTGTTTCCAGAGCTAATTCCAACCCTTTTTGACCATCAGGAAGGGAAGACCAAAACAGAGTAGGGAGGGGAAGATACCACAACAAGATGAAAGCCAGGCTTAGGATCTTCACACACTTGTTTTGTCTCTAGAATACTTTCCACTCTGGCTCTTTCCCTCCAGAGAGTCTCTGACCCCTATCTCCCAACTTATAATAGTTATCTCTGTTCCTGTTTGTCTTTCTTATGACACCTGATTCTTTTCCCTTGTGTAACCTATCGCAGTATGTATATACTCATTTATGCTCATTTATTTTTTTATTGCCTGTCTTCCCAACTCAAATATAAACTTTGTGAAGTTAACATCCATTTCTGTTTTGTTCACAATTGAATACTCAGGGCCTGTTCATAAATATGCATTGAATGAATAAATGAATAAACAGGACTCAGGCACAGGGATAAAAGAGATTAGCCCATTTAATATAATGAATCTGGAGCTGAGGAGGAGACATTGGAGAAAAGAAAAGATCACTTACGTTGAGTTACCACATTACTATCATTAGCAGTGATGAGCTACCCAAGTTCTCTGCTACTGGATATTATGGGTATATAATGAAGATAGAAGACAGAGATGTTTGCAAAGTCCCTTTCAAAATGTCATCAGTGGGAGAAGCTTTGTCCCCTGATGTAAGCTATTTGGCAATTCAGTTTACTAATGTGCTTTTATATAAAATGTTCACCAGAAATGGAAATATATTTACCTAGTATTTTCAGTGAAACCTCTTTGAAAGTACAGAATTAAAATTTTAATAGGTTAGCTTATTCCACTTATGTATATGTGACGTGAAGTTAAAGAATATCATATTCTTTCTGCTTGTCAAACACACACACCAGCTCCTCCCTCCCCTCCCCTCCCAGTGGCCTCAATCTTTTTCATTAAAGAAAAATCACTCTTTCAGAGTTCTACTGAGGATGTGTGATTACAGATGATGCCAGGGAGCACTCCAGGAGCCTCTAATGGGGAAGACAAAGACAAAGCAAGACATGGTCCTTCTTTCTAAGAGATGGGCCCCCTGCCATGAGGAAGCCCTTCAGTCTGCCTCTCCTTTTGTGTTTTTAGTTGGTTTTTAATAAAGAATATTAAGACTGTATGCTGCCAGCCCCCTGCAAGCCCCCAAACACCGACTTGCATTTGAGAGTCTAGAGGGAGAGTGTGAAGGAAACAGTATGCAATGAACTTCTCACCTCTGCTTCCTGTCTGGAGGCACAGTGAAAACAGGATGCCTCTTATTAAAGGGTTGCCTGCTATATGGGGTCTTATTAGAGGTCTAGGACTGCAATTGGCAGGCTTGTGCAGATCCTATTTATGTATTATTGATGCCTGCTTTGCCTTTTTCCTTCTCAGAAAGCTTCTCCTTTGCCAATCCCAAACCCCAACCTCTTTTCATCAGACAAGGGCTAGAACTAAAAACAAAGCCTGTGTCAAAAGACATAGCGTAGGAGCCCTTATACTCATTCTCTTGTGTTTTTTCTTTTTTCTCTTTCTTTCTTTCTTTCTTTCTTTATCAGAGAAAGTAATGATTTCTGCCATTTGGATAGATCGAATATCTACTTTGAGTTTTTTGTTTGTTTGTTTGTTTTTAATTTTTTTTTCAACGTTTATTTATTTTTGGGACAGAGAGAGACAGAGCATGACCGGGGGAGGGGCAGAGAGAGAGGGAGACACAGAATCGGAAACAGGCTCCAAGCTCTGAGCCATCAGCCCAGAGCCTGACGCGGGGCTCGAACTCACGGACCGCGAGATCCTGACCTGGCTGAAGTCGGACGCTTAACCGACTGCGCCACCCAGGCATCCCTACTTTGAGTTTTAATAAGGCAGTCATGTCATAATTTCTGATTTTACAATTTGTGCTTTAATCCAGTTTTTGCCTTTGTGGAACCATGCCTAAGAGATAATAGAGATGATGATTGAACTTACGGTTCTGGAGTAGTCATTCTGTCTCCCACCTCCCTCCCTCTTCTCCCTTAGAAAAGAATGGTCTGGACCTAGAAGGAGTGACCAGACTTTGTAAGGTGATTTCCCAGGGAAGGGGGACTCCTCTCAAATCCCTGCCCAGACTGTCTGCCCAACCCTTTTTGTATATACACATCGCTTGGTCATTGTCACTTGCAATTTCACTAGTCAGAATTTAGCTATTTTGTTTGTACATGTTATCCACAGAAAGCTGCCCTTAGATGCCCATATGTTTGTGTAAATGAATTCCTAATGCTTTGCAGAAAGCAGGTCTTACAGTGAACAATAAGGGTAGGGTCCGTGGATGCTGACCACTGTAGGAAGGACAGCAGCCCAAGGAATCATCAGAGCTGAGAGCAACAGAGAACTGAGAGGCTGTCAGTGCCAACAAGGGTGTTGGCTTAATTCACAGTTTTGCCAAAGACATACTCTTCCTTTTTTCTAAAATTCAAATTGGGAAAGTACCACCAGTGCTGCTGGCAGAAAAATATATACAGATATTACTCCCTGGCTGATGCTGGCTAGCATGGGGCCAAAGCAGGAAGGAGACCGTGAAGGACACAGCAGGAGATCCATTACAGGATGATATATAGTGTGACATTTAGAATTTGTTTTTAAATAGATTTACAATGCTCTATGTATTTTTTTTCCTTCTTCTTTCCACGATTGTTATTTTTTCCCAATATTCTTACACATTCTCCTCCAGGTTTCATCTCCCTAACTGTTAGGTGAGTCCATAAAAATCTCTGTTTCTATATATAGTTTGAGATGTGTGTGTATGTGTCTGTGCACTCCAGGATGAAGTTTAGGCACAAATGCCAGAGAAAAAGTGAGCAGATAATCAGCTTTTGAATTAGTCCAGTGTCCCTGCAGCACCCTCAGGCTGCCTTCTCTTGCATACTCCAGGGATTTCAACACCCTGCCCCTGCCCATTGCTAAGTTCCAGCCCTTCCTCACAGTAGTAGAGCCTGGAAGATTGTACCTATTACTAGGAAAATTAAGTTTATTCTTCAGCCAAGAATTGGCACAAAGGCCTGCTATAAAGTGATACTGGGAAAATGAGGCTCAGGCCGCTAATCAGTTTAAAAATGATTTAACATGTGGGGAAGAAAATATTATTTGCTAATAGAAATACTGAAGAAAGAACATGGGGTGAAGACCAACATTGTACATGGGCTACTAATGAGTGACGTGGTCTTGGGTTAGTCACTTATGCTGGGTGTGGGGTAGGCTCATGTGCTCTCTCATGTAGGAGAAGATAGACTTAATGTCTCTTTTGTGTATGATATTATGAGTTTTCATTGCAGAATAAAGTTCGTGTATGTGGGTTCTGCCAACGTGCAAAACCTGTCACCCAGTCTCTCTCATCTTCCTGTCTGCCTGTTGTGGGATAAATTGTCTGCAGCTCTCCAGCTGTTGTCATTAGAAGCCACTCCAATAATGAAATTCTGCCAAAAGAAGAAAATTTAACTTACAGAACTGCCTCTCATTAGGATATTTCACTGTATTGGATTCTGAAAAATGGTTCTGAGGAAAGACTTTTAACGTAGTGAGAAATAGTCAAATAGATATTTCTGATCAGAAACCGTTTCTCATTAAATCACACTTGCTCTACTTCCTGCTAATGCCAATCATGCTTAAGTGACTCAGCTAAATTCAGCTCATGCTTCCATTTAGCCTGGACTTCATGTCCTCATTTGTTCATTCAAATACTTTTATTCGTTACTCATGCACAGTGTTCCTGGCCATGTGCTTGGTACCCATGAGGAAAGATACAATTCCTGTTCTGAAGGAAACGGTTTCCAACAGCCTCCCTGAAAATGAAAGGGAAATTCACTGTTTTCTCACCTGGGTTCTTTGCTCTTCTCATTTGTCAGGGAAGGATGCATGGAGGGTAGAGAGAAGATTCCCTGAGGGAAAAGGTTAAAGAAACGGATTCCAGAACATTTTTTACCGAGAGCAAGATGGACTGATAGATAACTCCGCTTGCCTCTTGTGAATTAACTGGTGATGACTTTGGTCACAGATCCAGCTGAAACACCGTCCTCCGCCCTGTGCGTAATAGAGCTGATCAAGTATTGGCTTGTAGGGCACTGCCTAAGTTTAGAAAAATTCTTGAGTGAAGATGGGGTTTGAAGAATCAAATTAATACCAGGACAAAAGGAGGGCATCCTGAGTGGGTTAGGGGCATTATCAAATGTGGTTTTTACACAAATAAGGGATGAATAGTATGGCTAGTGATCTTTCGCATCTATGGAATGGAGACCTCCTACTTCTCCAGATGGTTAAAGAGCAGGGATGGGAATTGGAAGCTGAATGCCCCATACCACAATTGGGGCTCTCCATGGAAAGAGTGTTCTGATGGTCAAGGGCATTTAGAATGCTGCCTTTTATATGTGTGTGCGTGTTTGTGCACTCTCCCAGTTTTAAATGTTGATCATGTATTTACATTTTTAAATGCTTGTGGTGGAAATGGAAGATGTCTGCTGGGTAGATCTTATTTAAATACTACTAAGCGGCGCCTGGGTGGCTCAGTCAGCTGAGCATCCGATTTCAGCTCCGGTCATGATCTCACAGCTCATGAGTTCAAACCCCGGGTCAGGCTCTGTGCTGACAGCTCAGAGCCTGAAGCCTGCTTCAGATTCTGTGTCTCCCTCTCTCTCTGCCCCTCCCTGGCTCGTGCCCTGTCTCTGTCTCTCAAAAATAAATAAACATTAAAAAAAATTAAATACTACTGAGTTTGCCTTTGTGTCTCTTCATGAAGGTATTAAGATTGGATTGATAGACATCTTAACAGTCTTTTCAAGAGATCTTTCAAGAATATAGAAGTAGGGTTTAGGGGTGAGCAACTCCAAGCAGAGAGACAAATTCGAATGATGGTACCTGTTGCATCTACTTATGCAGTGATAAAACAGAAGGGCAGAAAGGAAAACCCTGAGAAAAGAAGGGGTCTGTAGAAGATACATCCTCCTGGTGTTAGATGTGTTATTTCCATAATTCATAGTGATTAGCTTTGAAGTAGAAACTAGAGACAATAGGAATACTATTTGGATATGCTTAAGGCTTTTTTCTCCCTTTTCTAAAAAATACAACTTATTTTATGCTATCAATGACTCTTATATATGCATTTCAGAACAGTGACCTCTTGGGAAAAATAACATTTATTTGGGTGAAGTTGTAAAATGCGCAATTTGTATCTGAAAACCAAAATTTGACAGTAAGTTGCTTGTTTTTTTTTTTTTTTAATCAAACATTTCTGGAGGGAAAAAAAAACATTTTTCATTTTTATAGCTAGAAATAGGGTATTGCATAACAAGGCTAGAGCTTTTCAATGGTGAAAAATGATGCCAGGAATGACTGGAAAAGATAAATTCTGTGCACACACTCACAAAATGTTACAACATTCATGCCGTGTGTATCTATTCTTCTGAGATGGCCTTAAGCTACAAGAAAATATATGCTTTCCCACAGAGGGATAGGGTCCAGACTGCTTGAGTTAAATATCAGGTCTCGCTTTCTACAAGGTCCCATAGTTATGAGTATTCACCATAACGCCATGAAATCACATCATAAATCTATGTAACCACTTCCTTTTACATTCATTATTTGGGAGCAAAGGCAATGCTCAGAATTAGAAGCAGCATCTACCTAGTCTGTTAGGAAGGAAAGGCTTGTAATACTATTTTTTTTAAACAAACTTATTTTGGCATATTATACAATAATGAGAATGTATTAACCCAATTATAACAGCCATAATTTGAAGATGTTTCTTATCTGACAGAAAGTTACTTGATTATTTATAAATTTACATGCTATAATTATTTCAGTGATAGACATGTTTAGCTGCATTCATTTTATCAGTCAAAATTAAAATCTGAAATACTGTCGGGGTGCATAATAAAAGCATAGCATACAAAAGCTACCGTTAGGACCAGCTTCTCAAAAAAATCTCATTTAAATAAAATGCCCCTTGACCACCTAGGTTCTTACTGAAACTCCTTTTTGTTTATGTCCTTGGGCCAGTCTCTGACGCATCATAACCTTTTCTGAGATTCTCTTCAGGAGATAACCTGCCTCAAGATCCCTTATCCATCTCCCCTATTTAAACCACTATCCAAATAGGCTGTCAAATTATTTTTTGTACTTTGGGATGAGTATATCACTCTCATTTAAGGTATTTTTCTAACTGTAATGAAAAGCTTTGGTTTATGGAAATGGAATTTAAATTAAAAAGAATATATTTAGGGTAAAAAAAAAATGCTTATTTTTTCAGCGTTAAACAGAGCACGAGCAGGGGAGGAACAGAGAGAGAGAGACACAGAATCTCAAGCAGGCTCCAGCTTCTGAGCTGTCAGCACAGAGCCTGACGCAGGCTCAAATTTACAGGGAGATCATGACCTGAGCCGAAGTGGGATGCTTACCCAACAGAGCCACCCAGGTGCCCCCGCCCCCAAAATACTTTTCAAAGTTCCCTAAAACCACTCAAGAAATGTAGCTACCCTATTATATTACTATCATGGCATCTTCACTTGTCCTCAAGGAGCATACAATATAGAGATAGAATTAATGTATGTGAAATAATTGTCAAACCAATCGATACATAATTACTCTGCTATGCTGTACAGTGCCTTGCAGAAGGATCCAGAAAAAGGAAGGTAGTCAAGGAGTGCTGGAGAAAGAGCTCGCATCATTTTGAAGGAAGAAGGAAACTTAGAAACTTTGAATACTGAGTTGGCTTTTGGACAATTTTATTACCACTCTTTCCACACCCTTATGTATATAGTCCTGCAGGTTTTCTTAATTTTCTTTGAAATACCAGTATTATTTTTAAATTTGGAAGCTGTTAGAATCAGATCTAAGAAGCCATGCCGTCTCTCACTTTGGCTGTTGTAAATGAATTCCATTAATTCATCAGTGAATCCTTGTACACTTCACTAGGCAAGTTCCAATCCATTTAAGAATGTTCTTTCAGGGTAAAAAGAAGAAAGAAAAATACATAGATAATCTCCAGATACGAAAATAGGCATCTGAAAGATAACAGAGTTAGCTGTATTATGTTTAACGATTTCACATGTCTTATACATGTGTTTTAGTGCTGGGTTGAAGAACTAAATCCTCCCAAGTTCAAAGTGTACCTGCCATGTCAGGTGTCATCAGTAGAAGTAGGACAGACACTAGAAAGTCTTTGAGAACTCCTATATAGAATACTGAATTTCCATGTCCTAAGAGTGGAGTAGGATATATATCCCAACATTTTCACTCTGTTGTGTTCTTAAGAATGTTGAGTCACTGCTGTGTATTACATATTTGGAAACACTCATGTGAGACTGTGTCTCTAACTCTTCAAGCCTATCTTGTTGCTTTCTGTTCTTCCTTGTTGAAGAAAACTCCCAAGTTTCTCATGTTAATAAATAAAACAAACTCTTATTTTTTTATTTTTTTATTTTATTTTGGAGAGTGGGAACAGGGAAGAGGAGCAAAGAATCTTAAGCAGAGAGAGGGAGAATCTTAAGCAGGCTCCACACTCAGCGCAGAGCCTGGTGCAGGGCTCAAATCCATGACCCCAGGATCATGACCTGAGCCAAAATCAAGTAGGAAAGGGAAAAGATTATCACAAAGCATATGCTCAATACAACGACCCTGGGATCATGAAGTGAGCCAAAACCAAGAGTTGGACACTCAACTGACTAAGCCACCCAGGGACCCCTCAGGCTGGTATTCTATATGTAATTCCTGAATAAATAGTATCTGAAGTGATAGTGATTGAAACTATAGACTTTTAAATATATTTTCTAAAGTGACAAAATCCTTATGAAAACTTAGATTTGTTGGGTGCCTGGATGGCTCAGTTAAGTGTTAAGTTAAGTGTTTGACTTCAGCTCAGGTCATGATCTCACAGTTCATGAGTTTGAGCCCTGCATCAGACTCTCTGCTATTAGCACAGAGCCCAGTTCAAATCCTCTATTCCTCTCTCTCTGCCCCTATCCTGCTCATGCTCTGTCTCTCTCTCTCCCTCTCTCTCTCTCTCTCAAAAATAAACATTAACAAAAAAAAAACCCCTTAGATTTGTGAAAAATGACCCCAAAAAAGTAACTCTACAGAGAACACTATATTTTTAATAGTGAATTAAATCTGTACTATAAAAAATGATCATGAGCATTATAATTGAGATGATTCTTTTGAAAATAAAAATTGGGTGCCTGGGTGGTGTAGTCAGTTAAGCATCTGACTTGATTTCAGTTCAGGTCATGATCTCAGTCAGAAGACAGAGTCCCCTGTTGGGCTCTGCACCCAGCATGGAGTCTTCTTAAGATTCTCTCCTTCTGCCCCTCCCCACTGCACATTTGTGCATGTGCTCTGTCTCAAAAAAATAAAAATTAAAAAAAAATTTTTAATAAAAATTGAAACTAAAAGATTAAGAACGGTTTGCTCTTTGGGAAATTAATCACTGAAATCGATGGACTAAATTTAAGAGCGTGAATAGAGTGAATCACAGCATACTTTCAAATCCAATTTGAGATGGATTGCAGATTTAAATATTAAAAGTAGAATGATAAATCTTTTAGAAGAAAATATGAGAAAAATATCATGACCTTGTAGTAAACAAAACTTCTTAAATTTACTTTAAAAAGTGCTAATTTATAGAAATATAAAAATTATGGTCATGGAAAGTCACCATTAAGAGTGAAAGGGGCGCCTGGGTGGCTCAGTCAGTTAAGTATACAACTTTAGCTCAGGTCATGATCTCACGACTTGTGAGTTTGAGCCCCACGTCGGGCTCTGTGCTGACAGTTCAGAGCCTGGAGCCTGCTTTGGATTCTGTGTCTTCCTTTCTCTGCCCTTAACCCACTCACATTCTGTCTCTGTCTCTCTCAAAGATAAATAAACATTAAAAAAAAAAAAGTGAAAGGCAGCCAAGGAGGAGGGGGAAAAGATTATCACAAAGCATATGCTCAACAAGAATTCATAGCCAGAATGTAGAAAGAATTTTTAATAATCAGTTTAAAAAATCACCCAACATAGAAATGGACAAAATACTTAAATAGGCACCTAATAAAAGAGAATATCTAAATGGCCAGTAAACACAAGAATTATTAATAGGGAAATGCAAATTAAAACCATAATGTAATACATCAAAACTCAACACAATAAAATCAGATAAAGAGTATCAAACTTCTGGGGCACCTGGGTGGCTCAGTCGGTTAAGTGTCCCACTCTTTATTTTGGCTCAAGTCATGATCTCACAGTTTGTAGGATGGAGCCCCACATTGAGCTCTGTGCTGACAGGAAGGAGACTGCTTGAGATTCTGTCTCTCCCCCTCTCTCTTTTTTCCTCCCCTGCTCATGCACATGCATGTGCTTTCGCTCTCTCAAACTTTTAAAGCAAAAAGAGTATCAAACTGCTGATAAAAATATGGAGTGACTGAATTTCCCATGCATTGCTGGTAGGAATGCAAATTGGTACAACTACTTTCAAAAACAGTTTAGAATATCTACAAAAGCTAAACATATGCATACCTTATAACCCAGCAAGCATATATTCAAATGAATATATTCAACTTATATTCAAGTGAGTCCTGTCCATCAAAAGACATGTAAGAGAATAAATCACAACAGCTCTATTGATAATCCTCTCAGAGTTAAAGCTATCTAAAATACCAGTAAGAGTAGAATGAATAAATACATTGTCATAGATTCAAAAATGAAATACTGTACAGCAACTGAAATGAATGAGCTCTAAGTACATGCAATAATGTGGATGAGCCTCTTCAGACATATTACTGAAAGAAAGACAAAATTAATCTCTAGGATTAGAAGTTAGGATAGTGGTTTTCCTTAGTCTGAGTGGGAGGTGCTTAGTGATCAGAAGTGGGCATGAACAGGGAGATGCCTTCCACAGTTTGATGATGTTCTGATTCTTGATATGGGTGCCAACTATGTGAGTATGTTCACGTCTTTGAAAATTAGGAGATTATGATAAGTGTATTTTCTTGAAAATTGAGTGATCTGAGTACTCTTCTTTTAAGTATATCTTAAAGTGTGTGTGATAGGAACCCACAAGACTTAATGAGATCAATTTTTTTTTCAGTGTCCTCCCACTCTACTACACCCAGTATCTGTCTTAGGAGAAAATAAGAATAAAAATGCATGATCACTGAGAAAGGGATATTCTGTAACACTTCTTTCCACTCCCCAATTGGGTGGATGCCTGGAATCTGGTATGGGAGGTACATTGGGTTGAACTTGTTCTTCTCGTGAAGGAGGAAAAAGATATTGAGAAGCCTCTGTGAATGTTTTCCTGATGTCTTCTCAGGAGAAGGGTTGGTAGTGTGTCCTCTGCCCTGGATAATGTCGTATAGGGAGACCTCTTTTACTGTCATGAAATGGAGAATGGGGTGATTAAGGAACTTCAGAAAGACGGACACTGTACTAGCTAAATCTAGAACTCATTGCACCATTGCAAGGCCAGGAAAGAGAAAAGATGAAGAGGTGTGTGAAGAGAACTTCTTTGTGGTAAATTTTGAATTCTTAACATATGATGAAAGGAGATCTAATATCCTCAGTAGGAAGGTTCAGTAGAAACCTTAGCAGCAAAAGCAAGGGGGAAAGCAATTACTGCTCCTAAATACCACCGAAGTCAACTTCCATTGGCCATGAACTCAAACTGCACATTCTAAAATATGTACCTCTGAAAGTAAGGATTTATAAGTCATCTGAAGCATACACATGAGTACTCAAATTCTTAATTTGTGTTTTTTCCCATTTGTTCATAGAATAAGTTGGTTTCCAGGATTTGATTTTTAGAGTGCCTACCATCTTGAGGGAAGGGTTTCGGCCACATAGAAATCTTACCATGACACATGATAATTACTGAAAAAAGAAATTATTAGCACTAGAAAGTCCTTGCTAGTTTTCCTTAGGAATCTAATCATGATTTTTTAAAAATTATTTGAATTCAAAAACAATATTAAAACACTTGTAGTCCATTTCCATTTTCTGGAAGCATCTTGTTCTCCTCTAACCACCTTCTACCCTTTTGCTATCTCACTAGTCTAGGACAGTTCTAATATCTACTGAGTGGATAATTGAGGCAATTCTTCAGATAATAGAGGTTAAAAAATAGCACAAAATACTGTTGATTGGTTTTATTATTTCTCACAGTATTCACTTTATTGGCCTGAATAACCTTAATAAGTGTCCATTTGGCCTTGAAATGGATACTTACAAAGACATGTACAAAGACAGCTTACAGTGATTATCAAACAAAAGGTGAAATTTTGACATTTTTTGAAGCATTCAATTTCTTTTTGTCCTACAGCATGAGAGCCAGGCTTTATTTCCATGGCCGTGTCAGTCAATGTGTTTCAGACAACATGGTTTGAAAAATGCAGAGGCAGGATGAAAATTATTCTTGAAGCTCTTATCCTTTCTGGACAATCAGTGTTGTATCATCAGAGACCTTTGTGAAAACTAATGATAACATCAGGTGTGTGTCAACATTTATATTTCCTAATATTGGAAAATTAATACCTTTTCCTCCTGAAAATGCTGGATATGTGTGTTTAGGTAACTTTTATTAGCTAATGAATTATAATGCAGTGAAATCATCTTCCAAGTCAGTAGTTTACATATTTAATTAAAACACTGTTAACTTGATTTACTATGCAAAACAGTGATCACAGGATTTGGGGATTAGAGGACTTTTGTTAGGAAGCTAGAATGTGCTGGTATCATGGGCTTCCTTCCTAGATTTTGTGAATCATAGGTATGAAAATAGTTGTTCTACATGTCCAAAAGGTTTGAAACAAAGCGGGGCTCAGGGTTTGGGGAAAGTGATTTTTTTTCCCCAAATTTCCTCACTTACGTGTATACAGTTAATTTTAGTCTCTGAGGAGGGGCACCTGGGTGCCTCAGTCATTTGAGTGTCTGACATTGGCTCAGGTCGTGATCTCATAGTTCGTAAGTTTGAGCCCCTCATCGGGCTCCATGCTGACAGCTTGGAGTCTGGAGCCTGCTTCTGATTCTGTGTCTCCCTCTCTCTCTGCTCCTCCCCTGCTTGCACTCTGTCTCTCTCTCCCTCAATAATAAATAAACATTAAAAAAAATTTTTTTAATTTAGTCGCTGAGGGACAAAAAAGAAAAAAATCAAAACAAGATTCTCTGTCTTTGATCAGGAGGTGACAGGCTCTTCGGGGGTTGTAGATGGGGACCCCATGTGTTAGAGACTAACTTAAAACATGGGTATAGATGAGGCAGTATGGATCCCTGTGCTTAGCCAAGAGGGTGTCACACTTGGGAATTGTGTCTGCACTTGTTTTTTATCAGTAATGCTTTAAACTATTTTCGATGTATTTAAGCACAGGCATTTTTAAATTCCTTGTTGCTGGTCCATGAATTAGGGTAGCATATAAACTCCCTTTTTAAGTGGGAATACTTAGTTCCAAGGAGACTGAAGTTTCAAGACTCTGGCCAAAGTTAGACAATATACATTGGAGCTGTTGGCTGGGAACTGTCTTGAGTCTCCATGGGCCTGATATGTGATGTCTTTGCAAAATGCCTAAGTTTGACTCACTCCATGCAGTCATGTGTGGCATTATATGAAAGGAAGAATGAAATTGGAGCTGGGGTCCAGGAGAGTTCTCTGACTTTCAGAGTCAAGGGGGGAAATATTAGAACATTCTATATATTTTCCTTCTCAGCAATGGTTATGGATGTTGATGTGAAGTCTTTTTGTTGTGATGGTAGTTATGTTTAAGTCTTGTCCCTTTGAAGCCTATTAAATATGTATGAATGTGTATCTTAGGTATATATGGAAAAGAATACAATTTACATGTGTCATGTTATTTTTATCATTTTGTTCATTTGCCTGGATGGATTAGAAATTCAGTAGTCCAGATTAAGAATAGCTAATCAGCCAAATTACATTTACTTATTAATGACTCTGAGCTTGATTCTGCGCTATATACTGGGTAAGATACAGAAAAATATGAAACAAGGTTCTAGTTCTGGCCATATTCTAGGGGTGATATTTTCATCTATAAAACTAATAACTAAAGAGATTCTAAAATACATTACTGACGGTAAGAATGAAGTAGGAAATTAGTATGGTAAAAACTGCTATCATGCAGAGACTATATACAGGAGCCCTGGAGTCAGTCTGTCCAGATTCAAACCCTGGCTTTGCCACTCACTAACTCCATTGGGTCCACTCTTAGCCTCAGTTTTCTTATCTGCCAAATCGAGACAATGATGTCAACTCTTACAGCAACTGTGAAGATTAAATCCATTAAAAACTGTAATATTCTCAAACAGCATGTGCCCAGTAATTGTTGGCTATTCTTATGGGCTGGGACAATCCCAGAGGTTTTCTGCAAGGTACAGAACATGGAATATATCGTATACAATGAAAGAATTTGAATGGAGGAGAGAAGTGATTCTGGGTCAGGTTAGGAATGTGAATTAATAGCTGCATTGGGAATGTAAGTAGCTAGTTCATGGATTAGTGGAAAAACCAGGTCACCTGGAACAGAGGAGGCAGATAGAGGGGAAATAGTGCTGAACGGGCAGGGGGGTGTAGAACTAGCTAAGTGATAATTTCACGAAGAGCTGGCCTGGCCTGGGATGTAGAGCTACTCATCAAACTGCCTGAAAGCTGCATCAGGAACATTGCTCTGACCACTGCCTCCCAGTCTCTCATTGGACTCAGAGACATTAACTTACAAAGATAAGGCTGGCTACATGTGTCTTATGTGATTGTAGACTAAGTGGCATAGTTATTTGAAAGAAATGATTCATGAGTCATTAATCAGTTTTAAAATCTAGGAATTTGTATTTTTATTTATAACTTTTTTGGATGAATGAATGAATGAATAAATGAAACCATGAGTCCATGGGATGCTATCTCCGTGTAGAATGTTCTACTAGTACACAGAGCCTCAGTGTCAGCTATTATAGGACTCTATTATATTTTAGGAGTAGGCAAAGGTACATGTAATACTCTAATATTTCTTTCTCTATATCAGGCCACTACCTCTCCCTTCGAATGTCCATTGTTCCAGACTTTTATATTATTTGCTGTTATTTCTCCTGTTCTCCAGTCCACCTTCTCACAAATTAAATGTTCCTGACCTTGTGTCTAATTGGGAGACACTAGCTAATTGCATATACAGCAAACTAGATCACAAATATATTTATCTGAATTATTACATTATAATTTTATGCATCATATTTGATACATTTTACAGGGAAGGCTAGGAAGTGGTATATTTCACTGGTTGTGACAATTATGAGAGCTTGACATGGCTTCTTTCATCAAGAAATTTGTGTTATGAAAAAAATGAGTACTTCTGGTTTCCACTTTGACCTGTAAAAAGCTTGGAATTCATCATGCCCATCTTATTTTCTTTTTAATATTTTAGTGGTTTTTTTTGTTCTTTTGTTTTTTGAGAGGCAGAGTGTGAATGGGGGAGGGGCAGAGAGAGAGGGAGACAGAGAATCCAAAGCAGGCTTCAGGCTTGATCTGTCAGCACAGAGCCTGAGATCATGACCTGAGCCAAAGTCAGACACTTGACCACTGAGCCACAAGGCACCCCTCATCATGCCTGTCTTTAAAACATGAAAGTGAACATGATCTGAAAGTGAACAACTTTTCCTGGGCTTATCAAAGAGGTTGCAAGAAACTGACAAAAAAAAAGTATAATTGAGATGCTAACAGATAAAAGAAAAATCAGATAAAATACTCAAAACCACAGAAGGCAGAAAAATAGGGAGAAAACAAAGAATAAATGCTGCAAATAGAAAACAGATATTAAACTATATAATAATTACATTAAATGTGAAATGTCTAAACATACTAGTTAAAAGAAAAATAAGAAAATAAGACCCAACTATATCCACTAAACAGTGGATATCCACAAAGACATCCACAAAAAAACCTAATTTATTATTTTTCCCTTTAAGAGAAGAAAAAGCCTTATACAGTACACAAGGAGGCCCAATAATGAAATTAAGACCCAAAGAATAACCAAGGCAGGCAGCTTTTGTACATTTTAGACAAACATAAGTCTGTGAGGAATTTACAGGACAATTATATCTTATGTTTAGGAGCTTTAATTAGGCATTCTTAACAGGATTTGGACTGGGATAATAAATTAGTAAAAGTAACAACCTTTGTTTATACAGACTTTTTGGCCTTGAATTCTCTGTATCTGGTGATAAGAATGTGTCTCTGCCTTCTGGTGTAAGGAAAGGGAGCGGGCACATTTCACAAGGAAGATAGATTTCCTGCTTTTTGAAGACCAGGGAGGGTCACAGTGTTCTTGCACTAGCCGTTTATTAAGTAACTTTAAATCAAAGTAATCAACATGCCATAGTGGAACATTTTTGGGGTGGCCTGTCCTGGCTTCTTAAAGTTCCGTCCTCTAAAACTTCCTTGAAAAGTTTCAAATATGAAAACTTGAGCTGGCGGTCGGTTCTACTTCAATACCAGTCCTAACAATGGGTAGGTTCAGTTAAACTCATTTCAGGAGGTGGTGATGTGGGTGTTCTCAAAGGAAGGCCTTTGTTTCAAGTAATTAAATATTAAATAAGAGGCATTTCTATAAAAAGAAAAAAAACTTGGTTACTGAATGGAATACAAGAAACCCACTGTAAATACATAGACTCTGGTTAAAAGTAAATGGATAGAGAAAGCTATACCATGGTAACACTAATCTCAATAAAGCTAGAGCTATCAGTGAAAAAAGAGGCATTACATGAAGAGGTCAGTTCTCCAAGAAGACATAATAGTCCTAAATGTGTATGTAATTAACAGTAGAGTGTCAAAATACATGAGGAAAAAACTGATAGATGTGAAAGGAGAAATAGACAAAGCCATTATTATAATTGGAGACTTCACTATGCATCTTTAAGTAATAAACTAAAGTAGTAAATAATGAATAAAATTAAAAAAATAAGTAATCAAAATAATAAACATACAATAAAGTATTTTAGATTGTAGGTCAAAGTATTAAATATTTATGAACCCATGGTGATTTGAATAATGAATAAGTACATCTGGGAGAAGAGACCAACCTCCTTTGCAAAGTATCCAAAGTAATTTAAGTAGATGCTCTCCCCTCAAGGTGGTAGGGCACAGATTACTACTTAAATGTGGGCTGTGTGTGGTAACTTCTTCCTAAAGCCCAGTGTAGAAGAGGGTGGGAGTGTAATGGCACAGTAGAGGAGCCTCACAGATGCTGTCTCAGCCAAGTGATCAGGTGAACATCAGCAGTGACATCGTGTTGATAGTATATATTCTTGATGTGATGTGATGAAAATGATACTTGATCTCAGTTTCTCCCCAAAACATGTAACCACAGTGTAATCATGAGAAAAGCCTAAAGGTCACAAGAGAGGGACTTCTACAAGATACATGACCAGTACTTCTCAAAACTACCAATGTCAACAAAAGGAAAATCCAAGAAACTATCACAGCCAAAAGGAGTTTTAGGAGACATGACTATTAAACAAATACAGGGGTACCTGCGGGGACTAAGTTGTGTAAGCGTCTGAGTCTTGGTTTCGGCTCAGATCGTGATCTCTCAGTTCATGAGTTCAAGCCCCACGTCTGGCTTTGTGCTGACAGTGCAGAGCCTGCTTGGGATTCTCTCTCTCTCCATCTGTCTGTCCCTACCCCACTCTCTCTCAAAATAAATAAACATTAAAAAAAATACAGAGTGGTATCCTGGATGGGATTCAGAAACAACAACAACAAAAGGATATTAGAAAAACTAAGAAAACTTGAATGAAATATAAGCTTGAGGCAATAACAATGTATCAGTATCTGTTCATTAATCACTGAAAAAAGGGCCACGTTGCTATAAGATGTTAATAATCAGGGAAACTGGGTATAAAGTACATGGGGTCTTACTATATGATCTTATCAATTTTTGCTCTAACCTAAAACTGTTCTAAAAGGAAAATTTAAAAAGAAAACATCAGCCAAGTTAGGTGTGTGTAGTGTCGTGAACGATTGACATGCTGCTGCAATCTTCCCACAATCCAGTAACAAGTAATTTGAGACCAGGCTTTTCTGCTGTCCCCACACTTTGGGTGACCCTTGTGCATAGCACTTCTGCTCATATTCCTTTGACAAAAACTGAGCATGTGGCCTCAACTCCATTCAAGGAAGGCTGCAGAGTAGTTCTCTGTGTGTCCAGAAGGGGAGTGCAATGGGTTATTGAACTCAGATTTGTCTGTGCCACGTGCTTTTGATGGGTTCTACTGGGCACTGCTGAGAATGACTGAAATGGGTGCCAGGAAGGAGGCGAGAAGCCTGTTCAGCAATCTCCCTTCAATGCCGGACAAACTCCTGACTCACATGTGTGACGACGTGTTCTTTCCTGTTGAGAGTTTCCCTGACCTCCTTGGGTACATCCTTCTGTTTTAATTCTAATTGCACTAGACGTCACAACTGTGATTGTAGGTGTCTGCGTGTGATGGCATGTTTGTCTCTTCCCTTAGACTCTAAGCTTGATGAGGGCAGGAAAAGGTTTTCTTTTGCTGATTTTTTTTTCTTAACCCAATGTCTGATGAATAGCGGATGCTCAATAAGTGTTTGTTAAATGAATGCAAAGGAAATATTTAAAATGATCTATCAATTTGCTAGCCTGCCAAAGTACCAGAGGCTGACTGGCTTACAAAACAAATTTTTTCTCACAGTTTTGAGGCTGGATGCCTGAGATCAATGTGTCTGCAGGTTTGCTTTCTTCATAGTCCTCTGTCTTTGGCTGGCAGATGGCCGTGTTCTCCCTGTGTCTTCATGTGATCTTTGCGTGTGTGTGTGTGTGTATATGCACTCTTCTTAAAGGGATTCAAGTCATACTCGATTAGGGCCCACCTAAGAGTATCGTCTTAACTTCGTTATCTCTTTAAGGTTCCTATTTCCAAATACAGTCATATTCTGAGGCTCTAGGGGTTAAGACTTCAACATATGAATTTGGGAAATACACAACCATCCCATAATAAATGTGTTATTAGTATTTGGACTTACAAGCAAGTCTGAGAATCAGTGCTCTGTTGAGGTCCTCCCTGGATTTAGAGGATTAAGATTGTATCCTTATTCCATCATTTCTCATTCTGTTCCTGGTATCTCCTCTTCCAATCAATTATTGATCTGTCCCTTTGACCTGAGAAGTTGGCATGAGATCTGACTCCCCTTAATACTTGGATCATTACCTTTTCTTTAAAGGGAGAGTTCTATTGTACATGTATACTGTTCAGAGGACTTTTCCTTGATGTCACATGATAATATATACATATATTCCCCATCTTAGTAATGAACAATCAAGCAAGTTGCTCACACAGCTTATTGAGATAGTTTGTAAAAAACGAAATCCATGTCTTCAGAGTCTGTGACAAGCTCCTTTTCATAAAATTTACTTATTTTTTGTATACTAGAAGCTTTCATATTACTTACAGGGCCTTTCCAGAAATCCTGTAGCTGGTTACAGAAGGAAACTTACTAGAACTCCAAACTGGCTCATAAACATTGTATGCTGATGTCCCTTTGCATCATTTCCCACTTGAGCTGAAATCTCAGAATAGTTGGCAGTTTTGCACCCACATCCTCCCTTCTCAGGATTAGTATGAGTGGTTCAGATAAGAGGGGGAGGAGCTTTTAGAGTTTTGATTCTTCAGAGAGTCCGGAAAGCTAGGCCTGCTGGGGTTTGTCCATAGCTAATGAAACCATAATGGAACATTGGGATTTCTGTAACTCAGGAATGGCTCCCTAGACTCCTACTCTTGAAGCTGTTTCCTTTTCCACTCTCGCAGGGTGATTTATGCACCCTTCATGTGCTATAGCAGGCCTTAAACACCCGAGATGGTGGCGGGGGCTTGATGGAGTCCAATTCACTGTTAGGCATTTTGCTGCAGTTGGGAGTTCCATTTACGTGTGAAACCCCATCTGGCTGTCATTATGATAACAAAAGGTAGAGTGTGGGTGATGTTTCCTTTTCACTTTTCTTTTAGAAGAACATATTAAAAATATAAATCTCAGTATTTATCTCCTCTACAAATGAGGCTTCTGTGTGCTGTCTAATGTCTGACAAAAACCCGCTTCTCACCATTTTCTTTTTCCTCTGGGCACACTTCTCATGAAGAATTAAGAGTGTGTGTGTATGTATGATACATACATGTATGTGAATCTGTGTAACTGAGTGTGAGTGTTGGGCAATGCAGGGAAATGTTTCTCTTTTTTTGTTGTTATTGCCTATAAATCATTAGTTTATCAGGATGGGGCAGGACTTTTTTTTTCCCCTTTGGTCATTTTTCATAAGTAGATACCTGAAATGTTTGTATTCAGATTAACTTCCCCAAGGAACCCTCTAGGGGAGGGAAAAAACCCTCAAACAGGAATCTTCTGCATTTTAATTATTCGTTTTTTTCCTCCTGAGGTGTGTTATTTTTTTTCCATGTTTCACTAGTTTATTTATTTATTTATTTATTTTTTGTTTATGTACTTATTTTCAATATATGAAGTTTATTGTCAAATTGGTTTCCATACAACACCCAGTGCTCATCCCAAAAGGTGTGAGGTGTGTTATTTTTAAGGTCATCAATTTTAAAGTAGGAATGTTTCTCTAAAGCGTTGGGATAGAATGGAAAATATTGCTTTGATAACATTTTAGGAAAGCTCTTGGATCCCAACACTGGCAATCTCTGAAGTGAAGTCCATGTAATAAATGATTATATAACAAAGCAAAAGCAAAGGCCCAAACAATGTAGAATGTTAAACTTCTCCTCCAGGACACTGGGCATCATGAGGGATTAGCAGAAGCCCCTTTCCTATGATAGACTACAAGTGAAAGAGACAAACTATGATTCATTGGTAAACAAAAATAACATAGTGCTCAGAACAATGAGAAGGCATGGTGCAGGTACACAGAATCATCAGGCCAGAGAGTTTTAAGTGCTAATAGCCTTACTCCTGCATATTCCATCAGTGGGATAAGCTTTGTACTTTCAGCCTCAGTGACACTTTGAAGGTCTTTGCATTCATTAAATTTTTATATACAGCTTTTCTTTTTACTCGTTTTATTTGCAACTACTAAGAAAGGAACAAGCTTACTGATATATTGCCCAATAAAATCCAAATCTGTTGCAACACCATGCATATATTCTATTAACATTATTGTTTTAAAAATTAATTCATCCATAGACATTCATTGCCAGCATGGAACATATGATATTAAAGGGAGAGGTCCTTTTCTATAAGAGGAAAAAGTGTTAGAAAATGACTAAATTTCAGAATGAGGAATTTACTATGATCAATTTCTGTTTCAAAATCACCAGGTAAGATTTAAATGCCCAATAATGTATTTTAAGAACAAGCCAAGTTTAGTCCTTAAGACATAGAAACATAAACTAATACGTACACACAGTTCTAAGTGTTTAAGTCCAAGGAAAGGATCCCTGTGTTCCAGATAAAACCCTCTGTGCCTCTGTAAACAGATAGTAGCAGTGCCCTTGTCAGAGTCCTCTTACGTTCAGGGAAAATAGTTAACAACTTCAGGGAAAATGAGGACTCCAAATGGATCATTCCTCAAAATGAAGGGCAGTCCCCCAACTTTCTCAGGAGATGTTTCTTCCCTAATGTTGGGATTTTACACTTGCTGTTTTTGATGGCACATGTATTCTGCTCCCACTTTTGCCAAATCCCTCTCCTGGGTTTCTGCAAGAGTAGTTAATCTACCTAACAGCATTTTGATTAAACAAGAAGATCATCTCATCTCATCTGGGGACAAGAAAGTGGCATGAACAAAGGCTCTGCTTATGTCTCTTTTTCTAAATGATTTTCTAATTTGTAGAAGGGTCCTGGATAGAGTAGTCTCTGCTAAAGAGCTGTCTGCTGTGGCCATCTGTTTGTCCAGGTTAAAGGCATACAAAGCTTTCTGCAGTCCCTTTGCTGTGGTCTTCTGAATTCATTGAAACATGGTATTCAGGTTTAGGAAAAAAAAATGTTTTGACTATACATGGTTAAATGACCTGGGTTGACAACAGAAAAAAAAAATAGACTAAAAATAAATTCTGAGTTAGTAGGGCCCTTTGTAAGAGGAAAACTCAAGAAGAGGCTATTTTTCTTTTTTCTAGCAGTTATTATAACTCTGAACATAGGAGCCAGAAAGCTGCTGGAAAGGATTATGGTTTTTGTCTTTTAGAGGTATTAGTTGCAAACTGGATTAGCTCTCCTTATCAGTTTTTGATTGAAAAATGCCCTTGTAATGACACAGCCCTCCATAATAAAGTGCCATGTTAATACCTATCAGTAGTCAGTTAGAAATAAATCTTTAAAGAGTGAATAAGGACAGTAGCCATATTTCCCAAATTGAATATAAATAATAAAACTGAAAAAATGCTAATTGATTTTCAAATTTATCTGTAAATAACTGAGATTAATGTATATTAGTAATATATCCAGTAAATCATATTCATTGAAAATTTATGAAACTAGAACACTTTGAAAAGATCTAGACATATTGTAGCTTTAGAGTTTACCTAATGAATAATTATCACCCAGACTTTCATCTTTAATATCCTTTCTTGGGGTTAAGATTAAACACAACCATGATTTCAGCTCATTCATGCCTCCCTGAGTCCTTCCATACTAACTCTGGTCTTGGCCATTTGACTTGCTTTAGCCAATGAGATAGAACAAATATTTGACACACGCTTTTTCAGTGGATTTTCCCTCTTGCTTTCTATTGGAACCTGCTATGTCAAGTGAAGGAGCCCACCATGATCTGCTGGAGCATGAGAGACCATATGGTGGGGAATAGAGGTGCCTAACCAGTGTTATCCAGCCCTAAACTGACCCAGCAGCTGACAGAAGACACATGAGTGAGCCCCATATGAGAAAAATCAAAACATAAGTAATTCTCTCAATCTGTCACTCCACTAGTTAGTGTTTGTTTCCCCTGAAGTGTTCATCCTAAGGGCAATGAGACAAGAGATCCATGAGGTGTCTTAAACCACATGGGAAGGGGTGATTTCTTGCAAAGAGGGAGTAAATGTGGACTTTTACTCTTTGCTTTCTCAGTTACAAGTCTGCCACACACAGAATCATCATTCTAGTAGGTACAGATGGTGCTGCTGCTTCATAGTCATCTAGTGGAATTTCTAGACAGTTTTTGAGCTTGGTGAGGGTTTGGCCCCTTTGGAGCATTTCGTGGGACTGGAAGAAAGGCTGAGTGTGATGGAAAGGATGATTTTCTGATGTAGGGAAAACTATGGAAAACTGAGGTTTTTTTTTTTTAAATAAAAGTTGTATTAGAACACAGCCATATCCACTTTTTCTAAATGTATTGTCTTTTGAGTTACAAGGGCCTAGATATTATACCCATGAAATCTAAAATATTTACTGTTCAGCTCTTGTATACCTTTACACATAGTTTGCTAACCCTTGATTTAAGTTATCAGAATACCCATGTTTTTTTTCTGTGGGCTTAAAAAGAAAAAAAAAAAGTTCCATTGGAATGGGAAAATAGGAAGTAGTTCATGCTTCATTTTTAATTTTCCTTGAAATTTAGTTGGTCTTGGTTCAACAATGTTGTTTACCACTGATGTAGGTAATTATTTGATTCCTGTTACAAGACTATCCTACAGGTGAAGACCAAGAATGATCTTTAGTGTTGAGAAATTTTTATAGCACCACTAGGAAACATTTGCTAATGGAGTATGACTTGAATAATGAGAGGAAATTTAAAGAGTTAACTAATGATTTTTTGTTTCTAGAACCTGAGGAAACTGATTGCATTCTCTGTGGATTTATATTTAACCAAACAGAAGTCTAAGTTTGAATACTTTCCTTAGAATATTAAAAAAAAAAAAGGTGTTAGCTATAGTATGAGAAGTCTGTCAAATGCATACTTAAGCCTGATTTTAATAAGACTAGTATTAAATTATTTACTGGATTTTTATTGGATTGTAAGGTAAGCATGAAAATTTAGCACTTCCTAGACATTCATTGCATTGCATGCTTAAAAAAAGTTAATGGAAGATGGAAAAATACTCTCAATCTTTTGCTCATGTAAATCTGTTTTTCTTTTCATTATCTACCTAGTTCAAGCCAACATACTGATTTTGCAGACAAACTTTCCACATGTTTATTACCTTGAAGACAAAGCTAAAGATCTTGACTCCTTAACAAGTTTTAAACTCAAGTCAAAAGGAGTCTTCTGCTTCTAAACTAGTATCTGGCTGAGCAATTCTTCCACAGAGAATGATGGTAACCCACAGCTTCAAGAAGCACAACAAACCCTAAAAAAGAATGAATACAATGTAAAAGTATGTCTGTGAAATCATAGTGTAAATACTGCGTATTGATTTAACCAAATACTGTGATCTAAAAATATGAAGAGGCAAGTGTATACTGGGATCATAATATGAGAGCTAAGTTTTCATCTTCCATAGTAAAAACTTAGTACAGGGTGCCTAGAACTGATAGGTGAACATTGAGAAATATGAGCACATTATTTAGAAAAACCGAGTTGCATACAAGAGAAGATGAAAGACTAGAAAGTGACCACTCCATGTCTGAGACCTGGAGGAAGTTTCCAGGGATGGAAGGGTGCTGTGATTGCTGTTTGACAGCATTGTCTTTAAGGCCACATTTGAAATTTTAACCTATATATATATATCCTATATATGTGTGTGTGTGTGTGTGTGTGTGTATCCTATATATATGTATATATCATATACATCTATATCTATCTATCTATATATATATATCCTACATATATATGTGTGTGTGTGTATGTGTATATATATATGTATATATATATATATATATATATATATATATATATATGTATATGTATAACTTTGATCGCAATTCTGTAAAACATCGCTATATAAATAAACACACAAAGTTCACCAGGCATCAGAGGAGCACAGGAAAATAATGGATAATAACTAAGCTGGATAAATGACAAAGCATCCAATCCCAGAGGAGGGTGAGATAATTCAGGGAAAATTGAGAATACAATTCTAATTTGCATCCTATGGGAGGTTTAGGAGAATATTGTATCCAAGAAACAGAATAGGCTGCTATGAAAAACTAGCAATCAGGCAACAAGTGATGTTTCCTGAAAATCAGTGTATTTAACTACTGAAATAAAAAAGTCAATGAATGGGCAGTTTGTCAGTAGGGAAGAAACACTAAGGACATCTGCAGTTTACAGCAATACTGTAGAAATAGAAAATAGTTAAGAAACATGAAGAGAAATGCAGAATAGACTCAGGATAGATATATCTCTCTGAAATCATTTCCAGAAATAGAGAATATAGATTGTAGAGGAAATAAGTAATCAAAGAAATAAAAAATAAAATTTCCCCAAGGCAAAGACAGAATTCATACTTCAAAGATCTATCTATAACTGGAGAGGATGGATGATTAAAGATCATACCTAGACACAGTCTGTGAAATTTAACTTCTCAAGGAAAAGAAGAAATCTAAAATTTACAGAAATAGATACAAAATAAATATAAAAGCAGATTGTATATGAGAGTATGAAATAAATATAACATCAACCTCTCATTAGCAGTTCTGGCTACCTCAAAGAATAGTCAACCTTTTCTGAATATTACTAAGTCATAGGCACTAAGCTAAATATTTTACATGCATTAACTCATTCTCACCGCAATCTTAATATTATTCTCATTTTATGAATGAGAAAGGTAAGGTACAGAAAAGCAAAGTAATGTAACAAGGTGGCTAAGGAGCTACTTATCAAGGCCCACCTTTAATCCTCTGCCATTTGCCTCCAAGTCTCATCTGCTTACACACTAAAATGACGTAGAAATTCCTTCAAAATTCTGAAGTATCTGAATTACCAGTTTCCAGTATCTCTATGCATTGCACAACTACTAATCAGGTGTGAAAGTCGATAGGGAAAGGGTTAACTTTAGGCAGGGAGAGATAAGGGACGTTCAGGAAGGCAGACTGCAGCTGCAAGTGGGAGACTGAGGAAGAGGCAATGGCAGCAGAGTTTGGGGGAAAAAACGGGATGAGATAAACCTTTTTCAGACTTACCTGAGCGAGGTGCCATGCATGAGGTCTCACAAACTTTCTGATAAGGTCTCAAGAAAAAGTCAGGGACAGAAATCCTCAGCAGCAACCCAATCAGGACCCCTCTCACCTTGAGGGCTTTACACTTTCTCTCAATAAATTCCATCGCTTTGCTCACTCTCTGTTGTCCTAAGATTCATTCTTCAATTCTGTGAGACAAGGACCAGCGTCTCTCCCACCCTCCTGTAACAAAATACACACACACACACACACACACGCACACACACACACACACACAGTTATTTTTCAAATATGCATGGTATTAGATATTGAACTATTTATATTATACTCAACTTGAAAATATTACCATAGGACATATTCTGGTAAACCGACAATGGCAATAACTCTTAAGGTACAACAATAACAATGAGTTGCAGCAATCAAAGTAAAAAAGTAAACGGGTGCCTGGGTGGCTCAGTTGGTTGAGGGTCTGAGTTCAGCTCAGGTCATGATCTCATGGCTTGTGAGTTCAAGCCCCACGTCGGGCTCTGTGCTGACAACTCAGAGCCTGGAGTCTGCTTTGGATTCTGTGTCCCTCTCTCGCTGTGCCCCTCCCTCACTCCTGCTCTGTCTCTCTTTCTCTCAAGAATAAATAGAACATTAAAAAGAAAATTAAAAAAAAAAAAAAGGAAACCATAGAAAACTCCTTGGCCTGGGTGCCTGAGGCATTCTCTCTCAAGCAACACTGAGGTAAGGACACAAGATTAATTTTCCTTCCTTGTGGATCTTGTTTCACTACTTGCTTCTCTAGAGAGTAATATTTACATAATACTAATATTATTAATACTTTCATTGGGTGAGAAAATTTTAGAATCAACTTTTATGGAAAACATAGAAGATGATTTTGATTAGGCTACAAGCTGTAAATGTTTAATCATTTAAACCAGGAAGTGGAGAAGTGGAGAATTGTTTAAACCAGGAAGTGGAAAAGAGAACAGAAAAATGGAAGGATGTATATGTGCTTACCATCTTTCAAGGATTTCATAAATACACTCGGAAATTTATATGACAAAGGCTGGGAGTTGTAGTTTACAACTGGGAGTATAAAGTTACAACATTGAGTAATAGAAGAACAAAAATAATACTGTAATAAAAAACAACACATTGTTAATATGCCATATTTTTTAAAAATTATTCACAGTTTTGATTGAAATCATCAGAAGAACAAATTTATTTTTTTTACTTTTGTGGGGGGAGCAGAGAGAGATGAGAACAGAGGATCTCAAGCGGACTCCACACTGATAGTAGTGCGCCCAATACAGGGTTTGAACCCACAAACCATGACGTGAGCTGAAGACGGATGCTCAACCAACTGAGCCACCCAGGAGCCCCATCATAAGAACTTAAAAACAACCAACACATTACAAAACAAAACTCTCTAATAAACATCATACCTAGACACAGTCTGTGAAATTTAACTTCTCAAGGAAAAGAAGAAACCTTAAAACTTTCAGAAATAGATATAAAATAAGTATAAAAGTGGATTTTATTTATTTATTTATTTTTTTTTTAATTTTTTTTTCAACGTTTATTTATTTTTGGGACAGAGAGAGACAGAGCATGAACGGGGGAGGGACAGAGAGAGAGAGGGAGACACAGAATCGGAAACAGGCTCCAGGCTCCGAGCCATCAGCCCAGAGCCCGACGCGGGGCTCGAACTCACGGACCGCGAGATCGTGACCTGGCTGAAGTCGGACACTTAACCGACTGCGCCACCCAGGCGCCCCAAAAAAGTGGATTTTATATGAGAGTATTAAATAAATATGACATAAACCTCTAATAAAACTAATAGTGGTTACTTCTGAGAGTGGACTAGAAGGAAGACTTAAATTTTACTCTTTTGTGTATTTTAATTTTTTAAAGATTTTTATTTGTAAGAAATGTCTACACTCAACATGGGGCTTGAACTCAAAATCTAGAGATTCAGTAGGTTGAACATCTGACTCTTGATTTTGGCTCAGGTCATGAGCTGCCCTTAAATTCATTGATAAGCTTCTCAGGGGGAAAATGAGACCCGAATGCACAGTTTATGTGTGGCCCAGTGGTCTCCTGTATCAGTTCCTGTATAACTGCTGAAAACTCACATTCCTGAGTCCCATCCCAATAAACTGAACCAGAATTCCTGTGAAAGGGGAGCATTCCCTGAGGTTTGTCTCACAAACTTTTAAGGAAAAAGAACAAGACCTTTTTCTATGCAAGTTGAAGGTGATTGTGCAGATGGAATAGTCAATGCCCACCCGCTAGTATTAGCTTTCTCCATTTATTCAGTAATAACCCTTGCATTCTTAATCATTTTTATTAAGAATGTTTGTTGATTTTGGTTGTGTGTGTGTGACACAACCAGGCTTAGTGTTGTGGAGACACAGGAAAACAGCTTGGAAAGAAACACTTGAAGGCAGAAGAGAGCCTGAGAATTTGAGAAGTCTTCACAGAACTAGCAGAAGTCTTCAGGAAAGCTTTTTGTTCACACAGGGTATATTAGGGTTTCTAGCCAATCTCAAGGATTGAGGAGACCTGAAGAGCAACAAGGTCACATAATTAAACAATTACTGGCAGCCTCTTCCTCTCTGGTTTGTGTGATGCCAGCTGAGGCTGTCAGGAGTAGTCAGCAAATACTGTTGAATGCCACTTCCTCTACAGGAACAATCTCTAAGGCGCTGAGAGGCTGTTTACAGCCCTGGAAACAAATCTGCCATTGTTCCTCCCCTACATCCGGTCACATGCACCATTGGCTAATGCTCTAGTCTGAAGGTTCCTCTGCCCAGCTCCTCAGCCAGTCATCTCAGGGGAAGACAGAGCAGCTCTTTTGGGAATGGGTTTTTTGTTAAGTCCAGAAATCTTAGCTTCCTTCTTTCTGAAGATTGAAAGAGCACAGCAAAGAGCAAAGAAAGATGAGGAACCCTTTCATGCAGACAGTGGGATCATGGGATTGCTGATGTTCTTAAAAATCACTTTAATACAGGTGTTATAGGTGCTTGAGCCTTATTTAGAATGTAGGTTTGAATGACTTTTTCTCTGTGGGATGTAAATAACCATATCATTCATGTGACAATCTGTACAGAGGGAATTGACTTTAGAGAGATGGTTAGTTCAGTTTCCCTTCATTAATTTTTTTTAACATTTTTTAAATGTTTATTTTATTTTTGAGGGAGAGAGAGTGTAAGCAGGGGAGGGACAGAGAGAGGGGTTGACAAATGATCTCAAGTGGGCTCTGTGCTGACAGCAGAGAGCCAGACGTGGGGTTCAAGCTCATGAACCATGATAACATGACCTGAGCCAAAGTCAGAAAACAGAACTGAGATATGTATGTCTGTACATACAAATACACATACATTTATAGCTAACTGATTTTTGATGAGTTCCAAGACTATTCATTTGTGAAAGAATGAAGTTGGATTCCTACATCACACCATATGCAAAATTAACTCAAAATGGATCAATAATGTAAATATAAGTTCTAAGCCATAAAACTCTTAGAAGAAAACATAGAGGTAAATCTTTATAACCATAAATTTGGCATTATATTCTTACATATACTCTAAGCATAAGCAATAAAAGGAAAAATACATTGAAATTGATAGAAATTCAAAACTTTTATATCAAAGGACATTATCAAGAAAGTGAAAAGATAATCTATAGAATAGGGTAAAATATTTGCAAATCATCTTTCTGACAAGGGTCTACTATATAAGACCTATAAAGAACTCTTAAAACTCACAACCAAAACAGACCCTCAGTCAAAAGTGGACAGAAGACTTGAATAGGCATTTTTCCAAAGAAGATCTACAAATGACCAAGTATACTGAAAGATGTTCAATATTCTTTGTCAGTAGAAGAATACAAATCAAAACCACAGTGAAGTATCATTTCACATCCACTAGAATGTTCTAATAAAAAAGCTGGAATATAAGAATTGTTGGCAATCAAAAATTTGGAAAATAACAAATGTTGGCAAGGATGAGGACAAACTGGACCCATATCCCTTGCTGGTATGAATGTAAAATGTGTCAGCTGCTGTGGAAAACAGTTTGGAAATTCACCAAAAATTTAAACAGAATTACCATGTGATCTAGCGAGTCCTCTTCTAGGTATACACCCAAAATAATTGAAAACTGGTGCTCACGTAATATGTAGACATGTTTATAGCGTCACTCTTCACAAATAAATTCTCTATTTTCTTAACCTCAATTTTTCACCTCCTTTTGTGCTGCATCCGCCAGCAATTCCAATTGAACTCTCTTCCATTCCTGAAATGGAATGCTTTATTCTTTAATTTCTCCTTTAATGCTTTATTGTTTCGTGTCTTTCATTTTTTACCTTGTAAGCTTCTGTTGGTTCTTTAAGACCTTGGTCATTCTAAGTAGAATTTAGACTTCTGTAATCCTGGTCCTGTTCGTGCTTTCTGCATATATTTGTGGTAGCATTTGCACATATATTTCATACAAATGTACTTACACTTTTACCTCTGCAACATGAAGCTGAAGGGGACTGGACAAGATAGAAAGTGGGGTCAAGAACCTTGTTTTAATCATCTTTGCTTGTCTAGCAGCTAAAGTTCCTGCCAGACATTCAAAAAATGCTAAATGAGAAGATGAGAGAAGAGACATGTCATTGTTTAACTTTGATGAAATCCCGTGTTTGCCATTTCTTTAGTTTTTAAATGGTAAAAATGAGGCTGATAATGAGTGAGTGACAAACTTTGTTTTTTGCAAGATGATAAGATGAAGATTGTGTGAGAAAACCTTTTGGAGAAGGGAATTTACAAAGATAAAATATATCATCACCATCCCTTCATCCAACACATACTTTTTACCCTGTCTCAGGCAGATCACATGGAGCATATTGCAACCTGGAGAATCTAGTCACTTTTTGTGCACATCTGTGCCTATTCTTTATTCAGACAGCCTTTCAGAGGACTTTCAGAGATGCTTCCATCTCTCCATTAACAAACAGACCTTCTCCTAAAATGTAGACTTTCAAGGCCAAGGACTCAAAGGCCAAGTGGACCATGGAGAGACCTCTGGTTTGTAGCCAGACAACCAAGTCCGTGCATCCCTGTATTTGGATGGATGATTTCCCAAGGGGCCTTGGACAGATTGGACCCAGCACTAGCACAAAGTTGGCTTGGAGGAATAAGCTCCTGGAAACTTCAATTAGTGTTTGGTATATGAACATTAAACAATGCTGAGGCTGGAAACAATACATCACACGGCAGGTCCCAGGAAATAAGCAGAAGGCTGGTAGCAGGCCAGGGCAAGGGGCCAAAATACTTGTCAAGGACAATTCCTCACGGAGAAATGACAGCAGGTTTGAGGACAGCAGGTATGACCTGAGAAGTAATGATATTAATTACATTTTTAAAATGGGGAGAGGATGGAAAATGGTTTTTATTTGCCTTTCTGATAACAGACTTTGCTTTTTTGGCCCACTTTCTTGACAGTCTGAAAGAAATGCATGTTATGAAAAATTAATTTTTAAAGAAATGCTAATGTATATGAAGCATTACTATACATCAGCATTTTTATAAGTTTTTAAAATATATATATTGACTGATTTAGTCTTCACAACTAACCTTTAGAATAGAGTGATTATCTACATTTTTATAAGCAGGGAATAGTAAGGATAGAGAACCTACCCCGGGTCACACAAGTAACACTGATGAAACTGAACTAGAAATCAAGGTAACTGGTGTCAGAGTCCACACTCCTAAGCATGACACTGCACTGCCTCTCTATTCTGTCATAGTAACTAAAAGAGGATGAGATTCACTCAGGGATAGATAGATAGACAGTGGAACATAAAACAGACCTCAAAAACGGACTCTGGCATAGACAGAATTGTGCTATATGACCACGGTGGAAAACACATCAGTCAGGGAAAAGGGTGGCCCATTTAATAAATGGTGCTGAGGCAATTGGTTTTTCAGTTAGGGAAAATATAAATGTGGGTGCTTACCTTTCACGGTATAGAACAATCTAATCCAAGAAGATGGAAGCTTAATGTAAAATGCAAAATTTTAAAACTTTAAAGCTCCCCTTTTGGGGAAGAGAACTTTTTTTTTGAAAGCAGAAACTACATAGACTTGTTTTGAAATAATTTTAATCATAATTTAAAATTTCAATTTATGAGGATACATGTTTTAAGTGAAAATACAAGCTCTATCCCATTTGAAGAAAATATTTGCCACATATAAAATCAACAAAAGATTTTCAGCAAGACTATGTAAAAAACTCTTATGAATCAACTAAGTAAAAAAATAATTCAAAGGTCTAAAATGACATTTCATAGAAAAAGAAAAGTTAATGGCCAATAAATATGAAATGATTTTCAAGTTCACTGTAAATCAGGAAAATTCAAACTAAAATCATAAAAGCTTTCATTTCACATTAATCATTTTGGTGAGAGGTTAAAATTTCTGACAATGTCGAGATTTGGCAAGGATGTGAGACTATGGGGAATCTTATAGCCCGCTAGTGTGAATAGAACAGTGTATTTATATAACCACTCTACAAAACAATTTGTTGCTACTTGGTAAATTTGAGGATATCTAAATCCTACAACCCAGCAATTCTACCCTTTGATATATACTCCGAAGAAAATCTTGGACCTGTGCACCAGGAGGCATGTAAGAATGTTTTTATATAAAACTACTATATAATGCTATATAGTATTTAGTATATAAAACAACCCCCAAAAATTTTAAAATTAATAAACATTGGTAAAGTGATAGAATGGACGATACAGGCATAGAAAGGAATGCTATATGTGTAAACTTCACAGACTGCATTGTTGAGTAAATGTTAAGTTAAAAGGAAAAGCAAGTCACACAAGAATATAACTAGTATGATTCCAATTATTTAAATACAAGAAAACTACAAATGTATTTTGGATTGTAATAATCTAAACTATAAAGAAGGGCATAAGAATGGTACACACAAAGTTCAGCATCATGCCTCCTTTTTTGAGGGGAATGGGAAGGATAGTAGTTTCAAAGACGAAGTGGCCAGCAACATTAGGAGCTTCAAGATTGCCTTGGTGGTAGGTACAGACATATTTATTACAATTTAATTAATTACCTTAATATGTACTTCATATTATTCTTGCTATCTAGTTGGGGAGACGAACATAGGAACAAATATGCAAATATTTTCAGAGTGACCATTGCCTAGGAACTATGAAATTCTATTCACTGGATTTCTGAGAAAATTTCTTCTCAGTTCTGTGGAGAGAGAATTGCAGATGGGCAATAATAAAAACAGTGAGATCAGATACACACGGTAGTGATAATCTGGGCAAGAGACAACGGTGGCTTGGAATAGTATGATAGAAGCGGAGTTGGAAAGAAGTGGACACATTGGGATATGTATTGGAGGTAGTCAATAGAATGTGCTGAATGGTCATGACATTAGGAAGAAGGGAAAGAGAGGACTCAAGCACCATGCCTAGATTTTAGCAGTGCCATCTAATAAGAAAGGCCAGGGGACCAACAGATAAGAGCAGAGGTTGGGTCAAGAAATCAAGATTCCTATTTTATCATATTAAGTTTGAGACCAAATTAGATATTCAATTAGGTAAGTCATAAGGGGAGGTAGATACATGAGCCTGGGTATCCAGTGGCAATTAAAGAGTAAAGATAAAGTTGAAGAGACAAGTTACTTGGGTATATTTAAAATCTTTGAGCTCAAGTCCCAGTTTTCTCCTTAGCTAATTTTCAGGGATATTTTTAGAATTAAATAAGGTAAAAATGTGAAAAAGGTTGCAGAAATTACACAGGGTAACATAAGGATAGTATTACTAGTAGAGAAAGAACAATGGGCAAGGAATTAGAAACTAGGCCTAGCTCTTGCACTGGCTAATACCACCACCGCAGGAAAGTCCGGTGTCTTATTTATTAGAGTTTCTTTAGATTTAAAATGATGTAGAATTAGAATCAGTAACCTCATTGGTCCCTTTTTTGTCTAGTGTTTGAAAAGAAAAACTTTTTACTGTTTTGATGCTAGTTATTCCTCCTCACTGGGAAGAATAGGATTATAATTATTTAGCTGCAAATTAATTAAACATATAAATACTGTAATCACTTTATCTGAGAAACATTAGATGCCTACGTGGAACGTTACAGGAACTTCTTAACTTTGAGCCAGGAAAGTACTCGAGAAACAGAGTGACATTTATCATGTTAGGTTGGTGTTCTTAGTCTACTAGAATGTCTTCTGTCAGTCCTTGATAGCTATATTGTAAAGGCAAGGTTTGGGAGAGAATTTCATGGCTACTGGGAGATTCATCTCAGACTTCTCTCATTCCTCCTCAAATTCAGACCATTGCTAAACTTAACATTCAATTGCTTCCTCAACTGATGTAGACTAATATTTGGTTGTTAAATTCTATCTTTGTCTGTTTCTCTGTCCCTCCTTTCCTCTCTCTCCTGTCCATTAATCTCTCAAATTCTTTGTCTGGACTCTGCCCTTTGTTTCTTAGAATCTTTGCTATCCACTGTATCCACTGTCCTATTTTGGGGTCGTAGATCATAAGGTTCTCACTTCTACACTCCTTTTCTGGTGTCATGATTCTATCATGCAAATACTTTTTCTGGGTATAGGTGAATTTATCTGATGTTCCTGAGGTACTATTGTGTGACAACTCCCTCCCTCCCTCCCTCGCTCTTCCTCTCCCTCTCTTCCCCTCTCTCTTTTCGTCTCCTTCTCCCTCTCCCTCTCTCCCTCTCTCCCTCTCCCTCTCTCCCTCTCTCTTTCTTTTTCCCCTTTTCTCAGCCATTTACCTTATGTTCAAGTCACCTTCTACAACTAGTGTGCCTAGGCTACCCTGTTACACAACATATGTCTACTATTGTGCTTCTCTGCTGATAGATAGAGAATATGGACACAATTAAATTATTATAGTTATTACTCCCTTATTTCTAAGAAAGCCAGTCCTATTATTAGCATAATCTATATAATAGCATGATTACTGTCATCAGCTTGGTGGAAGTCATAGCATCAAAGGGTTTAATTAGAGCTATTAAGTTTGCTGTGGTAATGACATGATAAGTGAGTTAAAATCACAAATACCAAGCCATTATTATCACATCTTCTTCAATGTCAAATGAGCCTTTGTCCAACCAACCCTGCCATGTCCTCCATTGATTAGCATCACTTCTAAAGATGGTAATTTATTTGGAATTGATCAGCCACTAATTTAACATTTTTAAATGTCAAGATTTAAAGCTGCATATTAAAATAGGAGACCAAAAGGTATATTCATGTATATTGGCCTCTTAGATGAAACTCTTATTCCAAATTAGTTGACCAACAGAAGTTCAACAGGTCATTTTGTTTTTCTACTAGAGAAAAGAGAATTAATATTTAAAATTATAGTTGATCCTTGAACAACATGAGTCCGATCTCTGTGGGTCCACTTATATGTAGAATTTTTTAAATATAAATACAGTACAGTACTGTAAATGTACTTTCTCTTTTGTTTTTCTTAACATTTTCTTTTCTTTGGCTTACTTTGCTATAAGAATATGATATATAGTACATCTAACATACAAAATAGGTGTTACTGAAACATTTATGTTATTGGTAAGACTTCTGGTCAGGAGTAGTTTTTGGGAAGTCAGAAGTTGTCCACAGATTTTTGACCATGCAGGGAGTCAGTGCCCTTAATGCTTATGTTAAAGGATCAACTGTATTTTCATTGTTTTAGAGATACTTTGTGCTTAATTCTCACTACAACTCTATTATTCATGTTTTATAGATGTAGAGACCAAAGTTCATAGCTACACAGAAACTAAATAAAAGAACCAAGGTAGAGGTATATTCATCTGACCTGAAAGCCTATTTCTATAATCTACTACCCTCCAGAAGGAACATTTCCTAACACTTAACTAGTTATATTAACTTCGGGAAACTAAGTTCCTTAGGATATAGTTTTCCTCATCTATAAGTTGGAAATAAAAATAGTAACCATCACATAGGATTGTCATGAAGATTAAATATAAAGCTCTTAAGACAGTTTCTGACCTATAGAAGTTTCAGTCTATATTATATGATAATGATGAATATGATGAAGAGTATGATTGCTGTAGATTAAGCATTTCAGAAAAATTCTGGAGGAAGTGATACAGTGTTTTGAAAGGAACTCTTATTGGAAATGTACTCAGGAAGAGGAAGAACAGGAAAGTGCTTCTAAGATTTCAAGCTTGGCTGACGGATAGGATTAGGATCTTCTTCTATAAAAGGGAAATGATAAAAGTAGTTATCTTTTAAAAAAATTTTTTTAACGTTTATTGAGAAACAGAGACAGAGCATGAACATGGGAGAGGCAGAGAGAGGGGGAGACGAATCAACAAATGAACAAAATATGATACAGCATGAGTTCTGGTAAAATTCTATAGTTGGAAATAAAGTTTTTCAAGTGTTTTAACCATTTAGAGAATCAGATAAGCAACGGAGAAAGAAAAAATATTACCTCAAACCAGTAAAGCTCACTAGACAAATGGGTACAAGATCATGGGATTTGGGGATTTACAGCCACCCTGTAACTGTGCATCTGGAAGTGGGTTCTTCCATCACCTAAGTAAATGGTGAAGGAAGGCAAGGAATATCTATACATAAACACTCTTTCTGTTGACACGTACTGAGAGTTAAGTAGATTTTCCTTATGAGTGAGTGAGTGATATGCAAACATAAAAATTATGCAGTAGAACATGGGAAAGGAAATAAATATAATGAAGCTTTGTGAGAAAAAACACCTGGAAATGTTCTGCTGAAACCTGAGAAAACTAATTGCTATATTCAAAACGAGTTTTTGATGGTCTGTGTCTATGCAAGAGACCACCAAATTCACAAGGAAAGAAAAAACTAAAATGGAAGAGGATGCTAAAAGGTGTATCCGTGGACATAGAAGTGCCTAAGAAAAGGAGTGATTGTGCTATTGAAAACGGTAAGAGTAATATTTGGAAATGCACATAGTCAGAATTCAGGCTGCAGAAAGTTCAATCGGTAGGATGGGGTATAAAATTGAGACACATCAGGGAGCCTCAGTGTCTCAGTCAGTTAAGTGTCCGACTTCCGCTCAGGTCATTATCTTGCAGTTTGTGGGTTTGAGACCCATATTGGGCTCTGCTGTCAGTGTGGAGTCTGCTTAGGATCCTCTGTCTCCATCTCTCTATGCTCCTCTCCCACTTGTGCTCTCGCTTTCAAAAATAAATAAACTTTTTTTAAAAAATTGAGACACACCTCAATGTAAAGGGATATAACTACTACATGAAAACAGAGAAAATATATTTTAAAGTGGTAATGATTCAAACAGATTTATGGCTCTCCTCAAAAATGAAACCGGAGGATTAGAAAAAGCAAATGGGAAGGAAATAATCATCTACGATGTAAAGAAAAGCCTTTCCTAGATTGAAGGACTCAGTGTGTCCCAAAGAGATAGATTTAATAGACCAGTGGTTAGTAAAGAACATGAGAAAAATCTCCCACAAGTTATCAGTTTGAAAAGAACAATTTAATATCATAGTCAAACATTATGTGGACATCAGCATTTATCTTAGCAATACCAAATGTTAGAAGAAAATGAAACTTTACATGAGTGTACAGTTTTCAGCAAAAATATTGAGGACTAAGAATTGTTCATTAGAAGAAGGAAAAAAAAATCTCAGGTAGTAAGAAATGATGCCCCTCACATATTTTTTTCTCATGTGTGGACTGCCACCTCAAAACCTTCTGCTGTCTACAGATGGGTAAATGAGAGCATATTGGAGATCTTGCAGGCTATTTGAATGTGAACATCATCCCTTCTGCCCACATTTCACTGTCAAGTACTTAGTCATATAGTCTTAATTCAAGGTAAGTTTGTTATTGCAGTGTTCCTATGTATTTTTAGCTAGGTCAAATGGGATTAGTGAATATGTAGCTACAATGTTCTGTTTTCTAATCTTTCCCTTGGACCTATAGGGTCAGTAAGCACATGATCTGCTTTCTAAGTTATAGTAACTGGTGGTTCTAGCACATATTTTGCCATGTGTGACAATCTCCAGCAGGCCAGTCGACTCTACATCTCTCTTCACCAGTTGACACCTAACTTCTAAGCCATTACCATATACTTTAGGATGTTTTTTAGTGGCGTCTCAAATTTGGAAGTAATTTCTGGATCCTTCTCAGATCATTACCCACCCCACTTCTCTGGATCATTACTCACCCCACTTGCTAACCAAATCTCATGGTTTAGCTTGAAGGAAGGATGTCTTTAGTTGCCTTCTTAGTGTGATATAGGGAGTAAGGAGAATCTCCTAGCTGACACTCTTCCAAACAAAGATGCAGGAACCTTGGCTTCTTTTTTAGAGTGCCTTTATTTCTTCATGCAGACAGATGAGGAAAACTGAGTATGAAAATCACAGAAGATAGTTTATGATCAGTTTTTTTTTTTTTTTTTTTTTTTGGCTATTTGTATGGACAGTAGGCTATGAGAGGCTAGGTAGGGAAGGAGGAGACTAAGTAGGAGACTATTGCAACAATCCAAGTAGGTGAGAGGTGCTGGTTGGAGAAAAGAGTCAGAGGTGCAGGTGAGAAGGGATAGGATATTAGAGAAAAATTTAAGGGACAACCAATAAGATTTGGTAAGTAATTGAGTAAGGAGTCAAGATGGACTCCGAGGTTTCTGGCATGAGTAACAAGAAAGACAGAATGTTCATCAGCAAGAGAGAGATGACTCTGGCTGAAGCAGATTTTTAGGGGAAAAAATCAGAAAATAAAATTTGAGCATATTAAGTTTGAGATGTTTAACAAATATCCTTTTGAAGTTTTCAGTAGCAGCTGGATAGATGAGTCTGAAGCTGAGGGTGAGGTCTCTTCCCCATCACATCCATGGCTTTAATACCACATATAGAGGGATGCAAGAGAATAAAGAGTAAGAAACACCCTTGAGGCGCCTGGGTGGCTCAGTTGGTTAAGTGGCTAACTCTTGAATTCTGCTCAGATCATGACCCCAGGGTCGTGGGATTGAACCCAGGTCAGGCTCCACCCATATTCATGTCTAGTGTGGAGCCTGCTTAGGATTCTCTTTCTCTCTCTCTCTCTTTGCTCCTCTTCCCCTCTGCTCGTGTGCACTCATGTTTTTGTAACAAAAACGAAATAAAAATAAATTATAAAAAAAAAAAGAGACTGAGACTAGGAACTGGAGAAAGGTAGTTAAAAGACCCAAATACTCCTATTGGGTGAGAGGAAAGGTATCTGAAGATAACACTGCACTTTTAATTTTAACAATTAGAAAAAAACATAACAAGAATATTGTGGGAAAACCTAGAGATAAACTTTAGTGAAATTAAAACAATATTTTGTTATAAATTCCTAGAGAAGAAATAAACAGAAATATAATTTATATGGTGAAAAAAATAAAATGAAACAGAGCAAAAACATTAAAATATTTTAAAAATGGAAATAAAAATTAAGATGACTGTTAACATTGAACATGTAAATGTATCAGTTACCACTTAATTGAAGCAGGTAAAAATATGAAAAGTCAGAAGCTTTTTTGTTTTGTTTTTTTTTAACTTTATTCTGCTTATAAAAAAAATCCATTAAGGGGCACCTAGGTGGCTCATTTGGTTAAGCATCCAACTTCAGCTCAGTTCGTAATCTCATGGTCTGTGAGTTTGAGCCCCACATCGGGCTCTGGTGCTTATAGCTCAGAGCCTGGAGCCTGCTTCTGATTGTCCGTCTCCCACTCTCTCTGCCCCTGCCCCACTCTTGCTCTGTCTCTCTCACTCTCAAAAAGGAATAAATGTTAAATTTTTTTTTAATAAATAAAAAATTCATTAAGAATAAAGTGAAAGGGGCTCCTGGGTGGCTCAGTCGGTTGAGGGTCCGACTTCGGCTGAGGTCATGATCTCACGGTTTGTGGGTTCGAGCCCCACATCAGGCTCTGTGCTGACCGCTTGCCCAGAGCCTGGAGCCTGTTTCGGATTCTGGGTCTCCTTCTCTCTCTGCCCTTCCCCCGCTCACTCTGTTTCTCAAAAATACATAAACGTAAAAAAATTTTTTTTGAGGGGCGCCTGGGTGGCTTGGTTGGTTAAGCGTCGGACTTCGGCTCAGGTCATGATCTCACAGTCCGTGAGTTCGAGCCCCGCGTCGGGCTCTGTGCTGACAGCTCAGAGCCTGGAGCATGTTTCAGATTCTGTGTCTCCCTCTCTCTCTGCCCCTCCCCTGTTCATGCTCTGTCTCTCTCTGTCTCAAAAATAAATAAACGTTAAAAAAAAAAAATTAAAAAAAATTTTTTTTCTTTAAATTAAAAAAAAGAATAAAGTGACATACAATAGTTAGAAATGAAATTGGAAATATGCAAGCAGAAATAAAATGACAATATTAATTTCTTTAAAAAAATTTTTTTAATGTATGTTTATTTTTGAGAGAGACAGAACACAAGTGGGGGAGGGCCAGAGAGAGAGAGAGGTACAGAATCCAAAGGAGGCTCGAGGCTCTGAGCTGACAGCACAGAACCCAATGCAGGGCTCAAACCCACAAACCATGAGATCATAACCTGAGCCGAAGTTGATTGCTTAACTGACTGAGCCACCCAAGTGCTCCTGACAATACTAATTTCAAGAAAATCTAGAATTCAAGAAAACCCAATATAAGAATTATTTTAAGAAAAGAGATTATTTTATAAGGATAAAAGGTAGAATCCACAACGAAGACAGAAAAATCAATAACTTCATTTACCAAGCATAAGTGCCATTACATGTATAAAACAAACATTTTAGAAATCAACACAGAATTATTTTGTGAGATTTTAAGTTACCTCTGTCAGCATATCCTAAGCCAAATAGAGAAATAATGAAACTTTGGAGTACATCAATGATATAATTCCAAATGTAAGTGAGTAGATCCATACCAAATTATTCTCCTTGTGCTTAAGAAGGCATTATATACTAGGCCCCCCAAAAAGAAAGCAGCTAATAATATTTACCAAGCCTCTGCTATGTGCCAGCAGTTCTGTTGGACATGTTGTGTTCATTATATCTCTCTTAAATTTTTAGCCTTCCTACAAATATGTGAGATTGGGGTTAGTATTCCCATTGTATACAAGAAGACTCCAAGAACACTAGTCCAAATTATGTGGCTAGTAAGTGACAGAAGCTGGTTCAAATCCAGATCTGCTTCTTCTAAGGTCTGAGCTCGTTGCATTATTCCCTGTGGCATTGACTTGACTCTTCTGCTCATTCCTGAAATGAGCAAATATTTAGAAGCTCAGGAGATAAAATCCACCCCCCCATCCCCACCCTCACCCCAATGTGTCCTGGCTAGCAGGTTCACAGTCATCCGTGGTGAGTGGAGAAGGGCTTTCCACTGATACTGCTCATGCTTCTTGTTAGTGGGTAAGATGCATCATTCAGTTGCTCAGTGAAGTGTTCGTTGCCTAATCCTCATGTATTTGATTGTCTCTTTTCCATTTTCTCATTTCCCAAGAGGCAGGTCAGACAGTCTGGTGTCCTGACTCACCTCTAACTGGCCCCAAGATGAGATGACTAAATTCACCTCCATTGCCGAGACAACATACAACCTTTGTTCTTTAATTACTCCTACTGGCTTTCACCACATATCGTGATTCATTTGCTTAAAACCACTGCAATAGCTGCTGCCATAACAAATGCTTTCCTGAGAGTAGATTAATGTTCCCCTTTGTTTCCAGCTTATCTCCAGCCTGTCTGCAGTAATATACTCAACCCAAACAAGCATATTTTTCACTCACAGCCTGCCTTTTATGAGTCCCATTGACAGTTTCTTAATAAATAATGCATTTCTAAATGTTCCTAAGCTTTTCTCCTTATTAATAATTCCAGTAGCTTTCCCATGGCTGAAGGGTTTTATTTGGTCACTGGCTAGATTTTATTCTTGCCATTTCTCTACATTTTACTTTCTTAGACTCCTCTCTGGACAAGGAGGATGTTAGAACAGTGCACCATCATAGGAGGTGTTTGATAATTATGAGTTAGTACACACTAAACATTCAGATCTCTAGCATAGATGTTCTTGAGTGCTTTTTAGTTTGTTTTTGTAGCTCTGGCTATTTTGTCCTGGGAACAAAAGATAATCCTTACGTTCCATTGAGAGAAATATGAGTGCTGGTTCCCAGGAGACATATTTGGTATCACATTTGCTAAATGTATTCTGAGGACAAATTACCACGTTTAGACATGAGAATTTTATTTTTGGTGTCTGTACAAAACTATATTTTATCAATAATGATGAGAAATTGTAACTAATGCCAGAACATACGCCTTTGTCACCAAGAAAACATGGGCTTGATTAACTCAGAAAAATGCCAGTGAATTCAAGGAAAACAAACATCCACACAATTACTTTTCTTTGTTCTTTTGATAACACTAATCTGGGATATCTTCTCTGTTTTACTACAGGAAGGATTTTTTTAAATTTTATTTATTTATTTTGAGGGCGAGCACATGTGCAAACGGGAAGGACAGAGAGGAGAGAGAGAAGGGAAGGGAGAGAGAGAGAGAGAAAGGGAGAAAGAGAGAAAGGGAGAGAGAGTCCTAAGCAGGCTCCAGCACTGTCAGCACAGAGCCCAACTTCGGGCTCAATCTCATGAACCATGAGATCATAACCTGAGCCAAAATCAATTTCCACCGCTTAACTGACTGAGCTACACAGGTGCCCTTGAACCATTTTCTAGATAACCCATTTTCATGGCTCCTTATTGTGAAATCACTTGACAATATACTACCCTGTGTATGAATTTGGTGTGTGTTCTCTTGTCAGATTCTCTTAGCATTTCATTGTTAGGATTTCTTCCAAGCATACCTATCGTAAATTCTAGGAGTATAAGGCTTTGGTTTAGTCACGTAGCATTTAATATGTGATTTAGTAGAAGAAGGACACTTAATATATATGTTCTGATTAATTTGTTTACATATATTTATGTTTTATCTTTTGCATGTTTTGTATCTTCTCTTGCATGCTTGTCAAGAATTTTCTTCTTTGATGGAAATTCCACAAACCAGCAATTACATTTTCAGGTTCTTTTGTATCTATGCTGAAAGCCAGATTGTTCTACATATAGTAGGTGTTAATAAATGATGCTCTACTATAAAAAGAAAAAGGGGAAGTTCCATCATGATAAAGAAGTGGTTGAAGTTAATTATTCTTCCTGGAAAATTAAATAGATCTTTACTGACTATAGTACAACATAAGATTTGTATCATGAGATTCTTGGTGCTATTGTAAAACTAAGTTAGCATCTAAACTAACTGTATATACTCAGCTTACAAAAAGGGAAGGAGTGGTGGGGCACCGAGGTGGCCCAGACAGTTAAGTGTCGGACTTCAGCTCAGGTCATGATCTCACAGTTTGTGAGTTCAAGCCCCCAAGTGGGCTGTCTCATGCTGTCAGCATGGAGCCTGCTTCCAATCCCCTGTCCCCGTCTCTCTTTGTCCCTCCCCCACTTGCACTCTCTCTCTCTCTCTCAAAAATAAACAAACCTTTAAAATAAAAGATTGAAAAAGGGAAGGAGTGTTGCAAAGAATAATAATAATAACTAAACTCATTTGAATTGTAGGAAGACTTGGAAAAAAAATTCCAATAATTCTGTTTCTGATCATTTATGGTACCCATAATCTCACAAAAGCATTTCATCTTTGGAAGGCAGATGCTGTTATTTCCCCACCTAACTGTCTCTCTCTCTCCTCAGTGCGCGCCAGTCACCTTCCACCTGCCAGCACCAGGGTTTCTTTATGTGAACACTTTTCCTTGCCATGGGAAACCCCAGGTTTGCATATTTTAGGTGGAATAATTCTGAAGTGTGTGTGCTCCACTAACTCCTAGAGTTACCCTCTTGGCTTAATCTCCAGCTTCCTGTGGTGATGGTTGGCTTGAAAATTTACTGTATCCTGCTTCCCTTCCCTTTAGTGTGCTTCTCTTTTTATCTCAATTCTCCACTCCTCTACCAGCATTTCCTTCATTGTCTAAATAAGGTACTTTCGAATTTGTGAATCTTTGTCTATTTGGGAGAAATTCAAGTTAGGACACTTTCACTGTTTATTTTAACAGAAATTCTTCCTTGACAAATACAGAGTTCATGAAGAGGTCTTAATTTTTTTTAGTTGTTCTGGAGGAACAGGAATACACATTTTCATGAGGAGGGTCTGCTAAACAATCTCACCTGTATCCTTATTGAGATATACAGCCTCTTATTTGCTGGACTGCTGAAGTCAAGTAAAGACTTTGGCAACTAACTCTGACTTAGAAAGAAGCACTCACCCTCAGAGTCTGGGGATCATTTCAGTTTTTACATTTATCCTTGGGATACTAAGGGATGGGGCAAAATGAAGTGCTGATACCATGGGTGTAACATCACTGAAACAAAAATGCAAACGTGAGTAATAAGTTCAAAGCCCAGATCTCCTCTAATCCTCTAAATTGCCTTCATCTCCATTTCGGGGCTGATCCAAACACACGGGTTCTTAGGAATAGCTGCAAAATGTTGGTCTCTAAAACTGTAGTTTGGATGTGAGGCACTGGCCTTGAGGTACCCTGGAGCTGATTTTCATATATATGTGATATATATGAAATATATATATTCACACTCACTAAGAATGTGAAGCTAACATTTTACATGTTACACAAGATACAAATCTAAGAGATTGTTAGATTTTGTATTTTGGGGTCCAATGATTTTAAGTATGATATTGTATGCATAACATATATTATGTATAATATATATTTAATAAATATACATTTTTATTTATATATGTTACACATTTTTTATATATGACTTTGTATGGCACACACATACCTATACATACATATGCACAACCCCAGTCATACTTCCATGAGCATCCCATAAGTCTGCTACTCTCTTCCCCAACCTTGTCTCCTAATTCTCAGTCCTCCAATGAATGCTTTTTTTTTTTTAACACTTCTTCCTTAACACATATACCGTTTCCACCTCTGAAGCTTTGTTCCTGATGTGCCTTCTACTCCACAGTCTCCTTTTCGATCTATTGAAAATTATCTGCACAGCAATGCCTGAGAGCAGATGATACCAGATTTCTCAACCCAACAAAGGCTTCCAATGTTACCTTCCAAGTTCATCCCCTACATTGAATGTCAAAATCACTCCCTGGTAGCTCTTAGGAAGAAATTAGTTATTCATGGGTACTGCCAAGTCCTTTCCAACTTGACCATCAACAACATCAGAGTTTTACTTGTTTTTCTTCTCCTGATAGCTAATATTTCCTGGGCACTTAGTTTCTCACTATTTTATTCAAACAAATGAACCATCCTCTATATTAAGTTATTAGCTGGACCCTTGGTATCCCTCACCCTTGTTTTTCCTTTCTCTGAACATTCTCAACAGTGATTTCAAAATATTTTCAATCTCTGCAAACCTTTTAAGCATGAGTCTTCCTCTGTGGTTTTAGAGGATAAGGTGCTCTTTTTCCTGCTCAAGGGTGACCTTTCTATCTGTGCCCTTTGTGCCATGATAGGTTATCCTATTTCTTCAACCTCTCTATTGATTTCCTCCTCAACCCTTGCACATCCTCTAATCTCTCATTCCATTCCTATTACATTTATTTCTGATCTCATCTTTTCACATGACTGGGATCCATTGTTAATCCCACTTCCAGACATGTTCTAAGAGGTTCTCTTCAAGGGCTCTAGTTGTCAGATGCAGGAGATATTTTAGATTTTTATATTACTGAACATCTCTGCTACATTGATTTTCCTCATCACTGTCTACTTCAATTTTTTTCTTTTATTTCATACCACTATTGTATAGTTGTTGTATCTTCTTTCTCTGATGATCCTTTGTTCTTCAGTGTTGTGCCCCTTTTTCTCCTTGTTTACTCTGTGGTTAATCTCCTGTTTCCTCATGGTATCAATTAACATTAATATGCTGCATCCCAATCATTATCTCTACTACAGAGCTCTACTGTAAGCTTCATTTTCACATATTCAATTGCATGGTATATACATTCAGCAGGTATCTCAAACCTGCACCCAAACCCAAAATATACTTGCTGTTTGGTTCTTTAATCAATTTTCCTTTTAATCAATCACAACATGTCACAGTTTTCCTCCCAAATCTCTCTCTAGTCCACCCTTTCTTTTCCATCCCTATTACATGGTTCATCTATTATATAGTTCCATCTCTCATGTGGACTGTGGTGGCAGCCTTTCAATTGGCTACCAATCTATCGGGCTGGTTGTTCAAACCCAATCTCTGCTCTGTCATTAAAACAATCTTTCTAAAACATAAATTGAACCATACTGTTCTGCTGAAAGTCATTCAGTTGACCCCTTCCATAATAAAGTATAGCTTACTTAATGCAGCATGTAATATGGCTCATAGGCCACTGCCAGCCCATCTTGATAGACTTATTTTTCTCTAATTCTTGTCCCAAACTTTCATCTTAGTGACATAGAACTTACTGTAGTTCTCTGCTTATTTATTTATTTACCTACCTTCCTTTATTCTGTGCCTGTGCCTATTTCTACTCTTTTATGAGGAACATCTTCACCTTCCCTATGCCAACCAAGCACACTCCTTCTTTAAGACTTAATGCCAGGAATATGAATAGACCATTCCATTGGAAGGTTTTATTACCTATAAGAATTTAGTGTATGATCAAGGTTACAAATGAAATCTATAAACAAAAGATAGATTATGTAATAAATAGTATTGTGACAGAATAGTTGCCATTAAAATAAAATGGTTTTCTACATCTTGTACCAAAATAAAGTCTTGGCATATTAATTATTTAGTTATCAAATCAATAACATTATAAAAAGAATAAAAGTAAAATTATAAAAAGAATAAAAGTAAAACTGGTGGAGAAAACTTTTATAAAAATGTTAAGATTTGAGGAGGCCTTTCCCAGCATAATACCCAACCAATAATCCATAAAGAAACAAAACCAACCAACAAATGAAACCCTGACATATCTGATTACATAAAAAGAATAATGCCGGTATGGCGACACATACAGAAACAGGCACACTCCATGTGTTCCAAAACAAAGACAAAATATAAGTGTCAAAGTATTTGTAAGTAATATGACATATCAATGGCTGATTCTTCAAAATTTTCTGAGTTCTGTGAATTAACATGATGGAATGATAAGGGCAATGAACAGACAGTTCATAGAAAATGGAATATTCACTAATAATTTTTAAGCTTAGGGAAGGATACTTGCCTTCTCTCATAATAGAAGTGCACTTAAGAATATACCATGGCACCATTTTTTCACTTTTATGAAAGTCAAAAATAAGCTTGATAAGGTATGGAAGATTGTAAGTAAATAGGAAATCTTGGCATTTTGGTTTGGTAATTTAGACATATATTTCAGGAAGAAAAAATGCAAAAGCCTTTTGAACCAGCAGTTTTTCTTCTAAGGATTTATTTTAAAGATACAATTACTCAAATATGTGAAATGGCCAATATACACAGAATATTCACTGTAGCATGGTAGCATTTCAGCAAAGGATTGGACAATACCCTAAATGTCCATCCGTAGGGTCTACTTGAATACATTATGGCACATTCATACGAGGAAATTTTATGTAACCTATATGAAAATGAGTCTACTCTATGTTTTAACATGAGAAAAAGTTTTAAGATACAATATTTAAAAAGATAAAGAACAACATGTAGATCTGAGCTGTTTAACATGGTAGTTGTCTTTGGCGACATATGGCTACAGAACACTTGAAATGTGAATAGTGTGACTGAAGAAATAATTTTTTTTATTTTAATTAAAATTTACATCTGATACTGGGTTCAGTTATTGAAAGAAACATTTAAGTATGTTTGGCATAATTAGGATATGGGAATCTCCTTTTTAAACTGTTAATTTTAGGGGCACCTGGGTAGCTCAGTCAGTCATCTAACATTTGGTTTTGGCTCAGGTCATGATTTTGGGGTTTCATGGGTTTAAGCCCTGCATTGGGCTCTGTTCTGATAGCCCAGAGACTGCTTGGAATTCTTTGTCTTTCCCTCTCTCCCTCCCTCCCTCCTTGCCCCCCCCCTCACTTGTACTATCTCTGTCTCTCTCAAAATAAATAAACTTTAAAAAAATAAACACTAAACTGTTGCTTTATATTCATACTTTATGAAATTAAGATGAAAATTCAGATGGAATTCACTCTCTGAGATTTACTATAAAGTATAAAATACATACTATGTTTTAAAGACTTGGTATGAAAAACAAATCTCAATAATTTAAAAAATCTATACACATTGAAATTGTTTTTAGTATGCAGGGTTAAATAAAACATTAAAATAAATCTCACTTGTTTCTTCTCTCTTTACTGCAGCTTCTAAAAAATTTAGGATTACACATGTGGCTAGAAACTATTTTTTTGGACAATGCTGCTATCCATTATGATTTCATTCATAACATGAAAAAAATACACATTTTTAAATGCATGGACTATTTCTGGAAGGATGCAGAAAATTGGGTTATATCCTATGGGGAAAACTGGGAGGATCTCAGTCAAACAGTAGGAGGTAGATCTAACCTTCTCTCTTTGCTCATTTGTGTCTCCTGAATTTGTTTTCCATGGACTTGGAACTTAATTTACAATGAAAATAAATACAAATTTTAAAACATAAAAATCAGAGCTTGTGAAGGCTTCTAAGGGTCTTTTCCTGAGTCCCTTCTCTTGACGATTTGAGGTAGTCTTACTCCTTCCATAATTCTCAATTATTGCTGACATTATTCTTAACATTTTTTTATAACTGTCCATTTGCACCTTTATGTCACACATACTCTGAGTAGAAATAAATTTGTTAATCTTTGTAGTATCACTACCTAATTTAAAACTATATATATTTCTTAACAAGACATAATTCCTTAGCAAGAAAAAAAATATTTTTAGTTTTCTTCATGGCTGACCTTAACTTTGATATTCTGTGCTGTGGAACTAAAGGAGAAAGAAGGCAGAATTCTAAAAGTGAGAAGAAAAGATAGAAGAGAAGGAATAACTAGGGATGCAGATAGGGGATTTCACTTTTTTCATTATCCTACTTGCACTATGATCAGGTCACACCACTGTGTTGTCACGTTATTGACCTTAAATCCACTCCCCTCCCTGTCAGCTGCTTCACTTGTTCCCTTGCCTGCACTGCTGCACATTGGTCTTAGCTCTGTCCCTTGTAGCTGGACGAAAAATGCAACTTCCCTTTCAGAAGATGACCTCTTGGACCTTGAGAAAGTTCCTTTAGTTGAAACTGAGAGTTGAAAGGCTTCCTGAAAATCTTACCCTCCCATTAGTGGTCTATCAGGAAACAAAGGGTCTTGTATTTAACTTCTTATAGGTAATTGACCAGAAAGGAAGAATTTAGTTTTTTTCTAGAAGCATTTATGTTTGATAAAATTGAAACATCTCATTAAAATACATTGACCTTTGGTAGCTAGAGATCGGAGTGCTAAAAATATTATTAATAAAATGAATCACATTCCATAACAGGACTGGGGCAGTTAAAATATAGAGAGAAATGCCAACTGTTTAAATGTAGAAAATTTGTTGAGGGTTTTTTCCCTCTCAAAAGATTTTCTTGTTCTCTGGAAACAAACTGCTCCCAAGCCCAGAGCCTGTTAACTATCTTTTCAAAATGACACGATGCTAGAAATTGATCATTCTCTTTTGTTCAGGCAAGGAACTACATAATGCTTGGAGTTATGGGTACAAAGTGCTCTTCAAGGAGGAGTGTACTCTCACAGAAGACCAGGAATAAAGATAGAGGTTAGAGTTGGATGTCTATTTTGCCATTGTATGCCATGGCTTTTCACATTCGTGCAACATAACCCAGTGGATATGATGTTCATATCTCCTTCTCTCTCTTTTTCCATCAAACTTAGAAATGGGTATTAGGAAATCTATTGTCCTGAGGTCAGAAATTACATTTTGTTCAATAAATTGATTCAAATGACCTCAATACTAATGATTTTCATAGACTCATAAAAAACTAGGGTGTGGGCAGAGATTAGAGAAATGGTGGGTCTGTAGCAGATGTTTTCTCCATTACATTCTTCTTCAGTGGCCATTTAACTGCTCTTGAACAACCTCCCAGGGATAGCACCTGAGTCTTTAGAGAGATCCAGCTCTTAAAGCTTTTTTCCTTTAACATAGCTATGTGCTGCCTCCCTGCAGCTCTCTGTCTTTGCTGTACTCTTTTTAGCCAAGTGAAACAACTTTAATCTGTCTTCCTGATGGTGGTCTTTTGCACACTATGAAAGTTACTTTATTTCTCCTTCAATTTTCTCTTCTGGAAAATGCAGATTAATACTAGTATCAAGTTGTAGGGTTAGAACTACCACTATTTGTAGTAATAGTAGATTGTTAAAATTATTATTAAATCACTTGATGCATACAAGTGTCTAATACAGTGTCTGGCACAGGTTAGCATTTAGTAAATGTTGGCTGTTGGTACTATCATTTGTAGACAACACCATGGTATAGTTGAGTCTTCTATTTAGTAAAAATCTTCTTACCATCCTTCTCTCTGGGTGGATTCCATGGAGTGTAAGAATCCCCTTTCACACAGCAACTAGAACTGAATATGTCATCTTTGTTGGGGACTGACTGACAACACAATGTGGTCTGTTTCTGAGAGTGCCCTTCTGGGTGTTATACTTCTAGCAAACTTCATCCACAAACTTTACATCTTCTGAAAGCCACTAAACTATAAGAAGTTTCCATCTTTATAACTTCATATAACTTCCATCATATAACTTCTTTATATGAACTTCACATGATCTAGATTCTGATTTGTGCCTCTAGTTTGTCTTATAACTTAAGAATAAATCTTGGTATCTATTCCTAATAACGTTTATATTGTTTGGTTTGATTTTGATCTGTCGTAACAGATTCTATATTTAGAATAGTTAGCTATTTATCTTGGACAGTATCTAAAAAAAAAGAAAGATAAACATGCTACTTACTTCAAGCATGTATTATAAGTGTTTTTCAATATAAACAAAACCTGAAGCAAAATGATTTGTATTGCTATTTAACTGTACCATCAATGACTGTCCATTCATTCCTCTTTTGACATCAGGATCTGTTCAACTATCCAGAGATCTAATGCTTCATTATTGGCAATATTCAAGTGAAAGCAATATGAAGCATAACAAATAGATGTCAGTCTATTCTATTTCAACTTTGGTAAATCAGTACTTGGAACTGAGGAAGAAGTAGGAATCTAAAACAAATTACTGAGGTATCTTAGAAGGGGTGCAACCCTCCATATCAGTGTTCATACCTCTCTGGGTAAGATGTTTGACCCAGCATTGGAAATTACGAACACCCAGCTGTCAGTACAAATTTGTTTCAGGCATTTTAATTTCTACCATAGGAAAATTTGCTTTATCTTTACATCTACTTTATATTATCTTTTAGCAAATAAATGTCTATTGGCACTGTAGTCTCAAAGCTGTCAATTCAGTACTTAAAAATGATTTGCTTTTTTCTTTCCTTTTAAGAAAAATATCACTGGGAACAAAGGAAGCAATCAATTTCACATCAGTGAAAGAGCTAAGGTTTCACCTTCTAGTTGGATTATTCTTGCACATGATTTCTGAAAAGGTAATTGGAAAATTGTGCACTTAGGTGGTTAAAGATTTGTTCAACCAAAAAGTAATATTTAATACTCTGTCTGCTAGGCAAAGCATTTGCTAGGAATTCAGAGAAATTCTGTCATTGACCATAGGGATTTAGACCAAATGGCTTCTAAAGGGACTGGTAGAGAAGATAAGTCAGGTCTAGGTCATTGGATCTTCTTACTGGGTGTGTGGTGTCTTCTGTAACTAAATTTCCTCAGCTTCTATAATAGAAATGAAAGCATTTTGGTTTTAAGGATAAAACTGCCTTTTCACTCTGATCCTTCCCTGCTATAAGTAATCAAATAGTACACAGATATTACACTTATTTTTACATTTGCATGGCTCCTTTTCTTGTATGGGTGAACTTCATAATATTTTATTTCAGCAAAGTACTCATAGCTTAAAAATCCCTTTAAAAACCTAATGTAACTAAGTTAACTTGCAAAGCATTTTTATACCATTCCTTGTATAAATGTAATAAGGTATGACAGAAGTATAATATGATGTTGATAGAGTCTCAGGATAGAAAATATTTGTAACTGAGATATTGGTCGACTGTGGCTTGGGCCAGTAACCAGTGGCACCCAGAAATTGGGTAGATCCAGCAATTCTTGACATTCCACTGCTAGAATTTACTCCCCTCAGAATCATTAGTGACTTACATAGGTTTTATTGAGCAGATGGTAGAAGCAATAGCAGAGTGTTTTGCCTATCATGACCCTCAGCATAGTCCATGACTAAATCCTGTTGACACATCTCTTCTTGCCAATTGTCCTCTCTCTCAAGCCACCAGCCTTTAGTTGCCTCTTTTTTTATCCCCTTAAGACACTTAATCACCAATGGATTTCACCCCATTATCAATAATGGGTAGATCATCCAGACAGAGAATCAATAAGGAACCAGCAGCTTTGAACAACATTATAGAACAAATGGAGTGAATAGACATATACAGAGCATTCTATCTGACAACAACAGAATACACATTCTTCTCAAGTGCACATGGAACATCGTCTAGGATAGACCATGTTAGTCCACAAAACAGGTCTTAGAAAATCCAAGAAGACTGAAACCATACCAAATATCTTCTCTGACCACAATGATGTGAAACTAGAAATTAATAATGAAGAAAACTGGAAAACTCACAAATACAGGGAAATTAAACAACACTCTCCTTAACAGCCATTGAATCAAAGAAGAAAGTATAGGTAAAATAAAAAGTATCTTGAAATAAATAAAAGTAGAAATGCAACATACCAAAACATGGGATGTAACAGAAGCAGTTTTAAGAGGGAAGTTTGCAACAGTAAATGTCTATGTTAAGAAAGATCTCAGGGTGCCTCGGTGGCTTAGTTGGTTGAGTGTCTGACTCTTGATTTTGGCTCAGGTCATGATCCCAGGGTTATGGGGTTGAGCCCCATGTCAACTCTGTGCTAAGCGTGGAGGCTGCTTAAGATTCTCTCTCTCCCTCTGCCCCCTCCCCTACTCATGGTCAGTCTCTCCTTAAAATAAAAAATAAAATAAATCTCAAACAACCTAGCTCTATGCCTTAAGGAACTAGAAAAAGAAGGAAAAACTGAGCCCAAAGTTAACAGAAGAAATAACTAATAAAAATTAGAGCAGAAAGAAATGAAGTACAAAAAATATATATACTAATACTTGGAAATGTGATCATAGTTGTCAACAAATAGGAAGAGCAAGAGTATATCATAAATGGATGGAGTTTGTTTCATGCAGGGGAAGAAAAATCTTTCTTAGCAATGGTAGGTGGTGCCATGAGAGTCAGGAAGTGACGTTCAAGAGGCCAGATGCAAATGTGATGGATTGTGAGGAGTAGAAAATGCTAATCATTTGGGAAGATTCAGGAACATCATGTTGGATTTTTAACCTCTCAGGCACAGCTAGTGGAGAGTACATACTTATGAGGTCCATATAGAATATATTAGTTCATATGAGGCTATATGTTGTTGATTACAATTGAAGCAATTAATAAGTCACAAAGGAAGGAATGGCCATTGACTTCAGCAACTGTCAATATCCTGTCTCAAAGACAAGGTGGGACCAGCCATATCTCACTCATATCAATTCAGGGTAAAATGGATGAGGTGATCCACCTGGCACCATAGTGAGCACAGCAAGAACCTAAGGGAGAGGCCAGGATCATGCAACAATTGTCCAATCTTTAAGCTGTAAAATTTTCCCTTATCAGGAATGACTCCACTCTTCAAAATGCAAGAAGGATGAAAAGTCTTAAGTGTAGAAGGGAAATCCCAAAAGGCCAAATAATTACCAAATAAAAAAAGCTGTGAGATGAAAGAGATAGATGAGTTTCAACACAGAAATTAAGTTAAAAGTTACATTTTTGGCGATCTGATTAATACTTTGTAAATTTTGATCCCACTGAAATATTTACAGTTAAGATTAAAATGAATTGTGGAAAGGAAATGTATGAGCTAGAAGAAAACATATGCTATTACAAGGGAAGAAGAAGGAGAGACACAACGGGTGATTGTGAGCTTGAGTTGTACGTCAGCTGGAACTACAAACTGAAGATACCAGATGAGGTAGGAAGTTAGAGAAGAACCGATTGGAAGTCAGTACAAGGAAAGCAGCATTAAAGTGAGGTGAGGAGAGGCCAGTGAGCAATACAATAAAAATCTCATGAAGTTTTGAGTTTTTTCTCTTCTCTTCTTCAGACTTGAGTTGACATCAAACAGGTAAAGAAAGTCTTCAAAGCAGCGAGACCATACTTGGTGGAAAAAGATGCCCTTACATGAAAATGCCCGACTATTCATTGCCTTTTCTCACGTCTCCAGATGTGTCTGTTCCTTTCCAAAACAAATTTCCCTTGATGATTCAAGTAGAACCTTCAGGCTTCACAGATTACTCAGTGAGAACAGTTCTCAAATCATCAAAGCTGACAAATTTCCTTTAGGCTTAATAGCTTGAAAAAGATTGAAAGGGTTCCTTTACTTACAGTTTTGCATTATTGTGTAAAATTATAAGTAATTTACATGTTAGAGAAAGTTTGCCTAAGTTGGGCTTATTCAAAAATACTAAACTGAACAAACAATGGAAAAGTATATGCTTGTAATCAAACCAAAGGTTGCATTTTTGTCTTCTGTCAATGGTCATGTAGTCATGAGAGATTGAAATTAAGTAAGAAACGTGACTTATTGTTCTTATTGTATAAGTGTTTTCTTGTCACATTTCATCATAGTAATTTCTCTGGATTCTAAGAGAATTTGTCTTTTTGAACTGAGATTGTTCTTATATTCTTCATGTTAAACCTTTTTTTTCCCCCTTAAGTGTGCATGGACTTAGATTGCTGTTCATGCATAATTTACTCTTTCAACGTGATTGGTTTGGCTGGAAGAACTATAACTGAGTAGCTCTCTAACAACAGTGGCCACTGTTATTTCCTCTGGTTCCAGCATCTAGTCTTTGGAATTAGCATCTTTTCAAAATCATTCAAGAGGTGTTATTTACAAAGGTTCTAATTCTACATCACAGAATTTGAAGACTATGTGATTCTGTGGGCCTGCTTCCTTTTTGGCACTAATTGCTCTATATTGTCTGCTCCTAAGCTGGTGAAAGGCCTTATTCCTCACTGTAAACAAAGGACCAATTTATTTATTTTACCAATGTCATGGTTGATTTGGTTCAATGCTTGCTTAGAACAGTTAATCACTGAGTGACTCAACAAATGTATGTATATATATATATACATATATATATATATACATACATATATATATACATATATATACATACATATACATATATATACATACATATACATATACATACATATATACATATATATATATATATATTTTTTTTTTTTTTACTGTTTATTTTTGAGACAGAGAGAATATCAGAGTAAGTGGCAGAGGGGTAGAAAGAGAGACATGGAATCTGAAGCAGATCCAGGCTCTGAGTTTATAACACAGAGCCCGACAGAGGGCTCAAACTCACAAACTGCAAGATCATGACTTGAGCCGAAGTTGGATGCTTAGCTGACTCAGCCACCCAGAAGCTCCAGCAAATATTTATTAAACAGCCCCATATGCAACAGTCTGAAGCAAAACATAGTATCTGCCCTCAAGGATGGAGAGTCCAAGACTTGCAATGTTCTTAGTGGAGGATACTGACTCTAAAATACATGTAGAATGCAGATGTATGGAATAGGCCATTACAGAGTATGTTACTGACATGAATAAAAGGTCAACTGATCCTCTCTCTGTCCCTCCCCTGCTCACGCTCCATCTCTCTCTCTCTCAAAAATGAATAAACTTTAACTTTTTTTAAAAAAAAGTTCAACTAAGCCTAATGGAAGTTGCGAGTGATGTGGGTGACCCACAGAGAACCATCCAAAGCATTCTGTGTTTACCTTTGTGAGAATCTTATGTAATTTTGTGATTCCTACCAGATTAACTTTCCTGATTATTTAGACTTTGTATTCTTTTCATGTTGCTACTTAAATTACCATAGGCTTCGTGATTTAAATGAGCACACATTTATTCTTTTAGTTTTTTTTTTAATTTTATTTTTCACTTTTTAAAATTTACATCCAAATTAGTTAGCATATAGTGAAACAATGATTTCAGGAGTAGATTCTTTAATGCCGCTTACCCATTTAGCCCATAACCCATCCCACAACCCCTCCAGCAACCCTCAGTTTGTTCTCCATACTTATTCTTTTAAAGTTTTGGAAATCAGAAATCCAAAATTCATTATGCTGAGTCAAAATTGATGCTTTACTAGTTGTGTTCCTCTGGAAGCTTTAGGGGAGAATTCATTTCCTTGCCTTTTCTCACCTTCTAGAGCTGCATTCCTGGCATTACTTGGGACATGGCCCTTTCCCCCATCTACAGAGCCAGCAGGATAGCATTTTGCTTCAGTGGTTACATTTCCTTCTTCATCAGTGTCAAATCTCCCTCTTCCTTATAAGGAGACTTGTGGTTTCATTTATGACCTGGATAATCCAAAGCAATTTTTTTTTAGCTGAAAATCCTTAATTTACTCACATTTTCAAAGTCACTTCTGCTGTATAAAGTAACATCAACTGGTTCAGGGATTTTGGATATTTTGCGGGGATATCTCTGGGAACCATTGTGCAGCCTACCACAGACTTCTACTGAAATGACTTAATTTTCTTCTGTTAATATTTTCTCCTAGAATATGATCAGTCCCTGTGTTAGAAAGATGGGCAAAAATGAGGAAAATATATCCAGAATTGGAAGTAGAAAATTGAATAATTCAGAATGGATTATTGAGTATGTGTTTGGCCTCATTTTCATCTTATAGACACTATTTGTTGCTTCTGAGATTCTTCTACATAGGGCCCACTTTTGAGTATCAGTGGGGATACTCTGAAGCATGGACTCAGACTCTTGAAAGCAGATTTATTAGAGAACACCCACCTTGCCCCTGATAGGTCAGCAGGAGCTGCCTCCTTTTCTTTCTTTTTTTTTTTTTAATGTTTATTTATTTTGAGATAGTGTGAGCAGGAGGAGGTACAGAGAGAGAGAGGGGAAAGAGAATCCCAAGAAGGCTCTGTGGTGTCAGTTCCAAGCCTGATATGGGACTTGATCCTATGAACCGTGAGATCATGACCTGAGCCCAAATCAAGAGTCAGACATTTAACCCACTGAGCCACCCTGGCTCAAACACTCCAAGTCACACACTGTGAAGTCAAGAAGGGCTCCAGCAACTTCACACTGTCACCATGAGTGCCTGGCATCTTGTTCGTTGTCTGGCAGAACACCTTCCTTGTCTGTGCATCCAGCAATTGGGTTTATCTTAACATCAAGGAGTTTTCTATTTAAACAGGCATTCACTCTGCTTCCTGGCCACACAGGTAGATGTTGTTACTTTTCAGCCAACTCTCTTGTCACACTGCTAATCAAATTCACCTTTGAAGCACAGCATACCTCGATATTTCTTTCTTTTTTAAAAAAATTTTAATGTTTATTTTTCAGAGAGAGAGAGAATGAGAACAAGCAGGGGAGGGGCAGAGAGAGGAAAACACAGAATCTGAAGCAGGCTCCAGGCTCTGAGCTGTCAGCACAGAGCCTGACAGAGGACTCAAACTCACGAACTGTGAGATCATGACCTGAGCCAAAGTTGGACACTTAACTGACTGAGCCACCCACACGCCCTCAATATTTCTTAAACATAGTATATCCAGGGGCGCCTGGGTGGCGCAGTCGGTTAAGCGTCCGACTTCAGCCAGGTCACGATCTCGCGGTCCGTGAGTTCGAGCCCCGCGTCGGGCTCTGGGCTGATGGCTCAGAGCCTGGAGCCTGTTTCCGATTCTGTGTCTCCCTCTCTCTCTGCCCCTCCCCCGTTCATGCTCTGTCTCTCTCTGTCTCAAAAATAAATAAACGTTAAAAAAAAATAAAAAAAAAAAACATAGTATATCCATGTGCATTTTTACTCATTCAAAGTTCGTGGTCTATCTTGTTTCTTCACACCTGGTAAAGTACCCCAGGACACCTAAACTTCTACATACTAACCCTGTGATTTCATGCTGATCACTTTTCTCCCATTTTCAGGACTCTGAAAAATGATAGGCTCTTCAAATACAAACATTGTTACATCATATTTATATGTCTTCTTAGCCACTGTCGTCGTATTAAGATACCAACCTGAATATCACTCAACCATTACTTGCTCTTCAAATGAGCACCATTGTGGGAGAAATGTGAACTAAAACCCTTATGTTTTGCTTAATAGGACTTAAGTACTATTTATCTTCTGTTAATATATTGCAGAGCATGAATCATTTCTCAGCTTTGGGTTTCACTTATACTGTCTGCAAATTCCCTAGCATACTTACTATATAGGGTTATGGTCAGAGTTAAAAAAAAAAAAAAAAAAAAGGTCATGGTTGCAAAAGTATGCTGAAAGACAATATTAGTATAGGGAATTATCATTTTTTTAATTGCAGGAATTATCATAGTCAATTTAGCTATAGCAATCATATGAAAACACTTTAAAATAACTTATTTTTTTAATTTTTTTTTCAATGTTTATTTTTGAGAGAGAGAGACAGAGTGTGAGCAGGGGAGGGGCAGAGAGAGAGAGGGAGAAACAGAATCTGAATCAGGTTCCAGGCTCTGAGCTGTCAGCACAGAGATTGATGTGGGACTCAAACTCACAGACCCTGAGATCATGACCTGAGCTGAAGTCAGACGTTTAACTGACTGAGCCACCCGGGTGCCCCATAAGATAACTTCTGAGTATTTATCAGTAAGTAAAATTTTCGAATAGAGAAGATCATGGGTATTACCTCATCAGTATCCTGGAGAAATAATTTCCATAAAGTCATCGACTAGGCTGGAAAGAGAGCCCAGATTTTTTTTTAAAGCATTGGTATTTTTCTACTTCATAATACATATCATAAATAATAAAAAGTATGGCTAGATTCCTTATCCTTGATTTTTCCAGTCAGATTAATAATGCTTTATGCTTTCTGAGCTCATTAATTAAACATATTTTTTCTGTTTTATGTTGTACTTAAATATATTATTAGGGTTTTGCAATTTACTTTCAATGCCAAGCTACTTTGTTGTTTTACCTTTGTAAATTGCCATTTTTTAGAGTATCAGCTTCATGAGGAGATGTTTTATTTTGTTTCGGAAAGGTCAAGGTTTTCTGTTCTCCTTTATTTCAATAATTTTGGATGAAAATCTTCCAAATACAGAGTACATTAGTTTTTCTTATTTAGAAAAGACGAACCAAATTATCATTGCTCTCAGGTGATTGATCATATACATAGAGGACCCCAAATAATTTACAAATATTCAAGTTAATAAAATAGGTTTTATTTGGTACATTTTTTTAAAACTGCCTTTCTACAAGTCAGAAAACAAAAAAAAATTGTGAAAAAAGATTATATTTAGGGAGGTGAAAATAGCAACAAAATGTTTTGCAAAGGACTCCAGCAGAGCACTCTTTCACGGCCATTGTTGCAAAGGTCTGAGTCCCCTTTTCTCTGGCTGTGCGATAAACAGATAAAGTGACAGGGGCACCTGGGTGGCTCAGTCGGTTAAGCATCCGACTTTGGCTCAGGTCATGATCTCACAGTTTGTGGGTTCAAGCCCTGCATCAGGCTCTGTGCTGACAGCTTGCTCAGAGCCTGCAGCCTGCTTTGGATTCTGTGTCTCCTTCTCTCTCTCTCTCTCTGCCCCTCCCCTACTCATGCTCTGTCTCTGTCTCTCAAAAATAAATAAATGTTAAAAAAATTTAAAAAAAACAGATAAGGTGACAGACCTCCCTAACTGTAATGCAACAAATGTCTTTTCATACCTCAACTTCAGTGATCTCATCAGAAGCCTGATGGAAACAGTAAATTGTTCATTTTCATTACTGACTAGAATTCCATTGGATGGACATCTAACAGTTTTTCCATTTTCCTACTTATTACAACTGGGCTGTTTTGCTTTTGTGTCTCCTGGGTTAATATTTAGGATTGGGACTGTGGGATGACCATACCCAGAATTTGAAGCCTGCTTCGTGGGTTTCTGTTATACAGAATCATAGCATAGGATGAGTAATTTGCTTCTAGGTCTCTGTGGCTGCATCTCCTTGACTGAAGTCATAAGATCATGGGTCACACATCCTAAAATGTTGTTCAGAGATGCAATTAATTAATGAGGGGTAATGCTCCAATCCATTTGTATATCTGCATAGCTCGATATTCCTACATACCTTTCTTAAAGACTCTAAAATGGAAGCTGTATGTGCAGTGAGCTTTGAAAAATTGTGGTGCCAGGGAAGAGCTAAGTGTATTATTATGCAGGAGACATATTTGGACTGGTGTATAAATTGTGATAATCCCAGAGTCTTTGAGAGTACCGAGGGGAATGGATAGATCTATTTTTTAATCGGTTTAGACAGCTGTCTACACAGCTGCATCCTGGCTATTCGTCTTCACCCAGTCACATGGCCCAGGACATCTGTCTGTGCTACTTCCCACCCCTGAGAAAACTAATGAGGTCGTCAGACACGCGTTCTACCCAGATCTGGAGAGGCACAGTGAACACTGGGATGGCTGTTGGTCTGATTTTTTTTTATTACATTGTAGGCACATGTTTTGTAAACTATCTCATTATTTTCAGAGTGGCAATTCCAGGCACTATGACACAGGACACCCCTTTTGTTTGGACTGAACACAGCATTTGTTTCTCAGTTAATCTCAACTGCTGGCTATTGCTACTTGAAAGACTGCATTTTTTAAGATGAAAGCAATTGGTTCTGCCTATTCTGGAAAGGGCCTCCCCTGAGAATTGGTATGCATCTGCTGAGGAAGAGACAGGGAATGCTTCCCCAAATTTGCAGCCCCAGAAAATGAGATATGTCCATCATCACCCTGCCACCAAAATTCTGATCCTTAGAAATTAATAAATGCTTGCTTCCTTTGTTCTTCTTCCCTGTAAAATTTTGCTCCCTCAACCCTATTTACCTCCACTGCTGGCCTTTGTTCCTCAACTCTACCTGTTCAAATCCTGTTCATTTTTCATGCCCCGTCAAAATATGATCTCCAGTGTTAAGCCTTATTCACTCCTCAAGTACATTCTTATTCTCTGAGTTTCCCCTGAGCTTCATTTTCACCTTTAGTGGTATTTGTGTTCGTATTGTCCACCTTCCTTACTAGTGAAGGAAGTAGTGGCACTGACTTGTTACAGTGACAGTGGTTAATAGTGTCCTTATGCTTGTCATGATACTTATTTCATTTTTCTGGATGATTTATGGGATAATCCACTAAAATCATTAAGTATGTCCTTTGTGTGAAGATCCTGAAAATATATATACTATAATTGTTGGAATATTCTTAGCTAGACTATCCACAAAATAATGGCAACTGGATGTAATCTGTCCCATTACACCAGGCATGAATGGAAGAATTAGGCTGAAGTGGCAAAACTCCAAAGGATATGATTATAGAACAGTGTATTCCTGGAAGCAGTTTGTGAACAAAGTAATATCTCAGGAATAAGATGATTTTGAAGGGCTTCCTCAGGTTTCTCTATTCATCTTTGGATTTATTTGGAAATATTCATTCTGATGGGTCTTTTGATTTTTTATATGTTCCTTGAAATGAAGATAGTGTAGAAGCTGAGATACAAATACACACTTCATAATTATAAAAACAGATATCATCACTGGAGCAGAGTGACATCTCTGTGGGATTGACTACAGGATGAACTTGAAGTAGACTAAAGAAAGTACAGTAGGGAAAGGAGGGTTTTACTCTTTGTGGGGATCAAAAGAGGGTGGAAGCCTATTTTCCAAGTAGGGGGCAGGATTAAACATACTTCCATCTGTTGAAGGTAAGATTACCAACCCACCCCCACCACTAAAAACACATATCTGTGTTTTTACACAGATTTTACACAGGATAAAATATCTGTGTGGTGACAGGCAAGGGGCTAAGGAAGAATAAAGGCAGGAGGAAGCCTTTGGCAGATATATCTATGCCCAGTGGACTCCAAGAAAAGTATCCTTGGCACACAGTTTATTTCTTCTTCCTTATCCTACCCTTAAATCTTTAGAAAATTTTGCTAAATTTTAGGCTGTTGTTTGCTGTATCTGGGTGGGATAAAGGAAGGGGCCATGCTTGGAGTGAGGTGGAAAAAGGTGAGCCAAAGCAATGTGGAGCAGGAGTACAAGTGTGGACTGACAAGGAAGGAAGATTAGAGACCAGAGAGAGATAACCACCATTAACAATAGTCTTAGACTCCTCCTTCTTAGAACATGGAAATAGGACTGCCTGCAGTGAATCAGTACCAGGGATCAAACGATAAGTTAACTAGATGCTAAAGGGAGGGTGATCTCCTGAAGGCTGGAAAACTTGGGGACACTTTGTTTTATCTTAACCAGAATAAATAGACAAAACTCTGGGAACACCAGCCATCCACTCTTTTTTTGCTTAAATGGCCAGACCATAACTAGGAAACCGGAGACCATCCAGGGAGGAACTTACCCAATAATGTCATTGGCTGACCTGAAGAAGGCAGGTGTCCTCTCAGTGTGGATCACTGTGAGATTGACATTGAACTAGACTGGAGAGTGGAGAAAAGTGGAAGCATGGGGGTAATTTCCTTTTTGATCAATCAAGAAGAATATTGATCAACAGCCCCTCAATGAAGATCCCTTCACCCTTTGTACCACTAAAACACAATGTGGAGGGGAAAACCTTGAAATACTTAGACAATATGTAATAAGATCATTTTTCTTTACTCTTCTGTTTTGGATGATTGTATTTTTTTAATAGTTTGACTAAAGCAGTTGGATTTGCTCAATTGGGTAGGAAAATCTCCGAGAACAGACTTTCTCCCAGCTCTGACTATGGCCGTGGTAGCTCACGTGTGACCTTTGGTGGGCTATTGTGGGACTTCCAGCACAGGCTCTGGCTATGTCTGGTAGGCACAGATGCTCTCCATTGAAAGTGCTCAGATGGGCCAAAGTGAGAGGCTCCTGGCTCTGCACATGTTAGCAGGACGAAGGTGGAGGATTAAACATAATTGCATCCATGTCATCCAAACTAAATGACATTTTAAAACTCTGCATATGGATTTTGTTTCCCTTTTTTATTGTTATGGTTTTCAGAGGCATCTGTGAGCACTTGAGGATGTTCAAAGCAGGGTGCCATACTGCACTTTTGTAAAGGTTTTGTCTTATGATAGAGCACTGGTAGGGTTTACATCCTGGATTTGAGTGCCATTTCTGCTTAATAAACGTGTTGCTGTTGGCAAATTGCTGTAATTCTGAACTTCAGATTCTGCATATGTAAAATAAAATAGAAATATATTTTTCAAAACAAACCCTGCTTCTCATCTTCTTTTTGCTCAAAACACTTCAAGACCTTAAGACATCTTCTTGCCTGTAAGACAAGGTCTAATATCTAACATAGAGTGCTGGGAACTCCTATCTCTGACCTAATGGTACTTCTCACTCCTCCTTCACACCCACCACTCACAAAGCTCCCCTACCTCCAGCCATCTTCACTTCTTGTGTCTGCCACCATCATGCCACCTTGTTTCCTGCATCCTTGCTTTCTCTTCCAATGCTCTCTGTGTCTAAAACAGGTTTTCCCTTGGCCAGCTGGATAACACTAGGTCATTTTTTGGAGCGTTACATCTTATCTCCTCCATTTAATCTCTGTCTTCATGTTTTGGGTGTTTAATTCCCAAATAGAAACAACCCTTTCTCCTTTGAGTTCCTCTTCATTTAAGAGTATTTTGTGTCCCCAATATGTAACGTAGAACTTAGCAGACAAAAAATGCTTCCTGTCTTTGTTGAATGGATGGATCAGTGAATGGGGAGTCAGAAGTCACAGGATTGTGTATTAATGGTGCTGACATAACTCATACTGTTCACCAGTTTGAACACCATCCGTATGCCCCAATCTTGAAATAAAATTCACTGTAGCATCTCCATCAAGATTAGCGAGCTGAGACAATCAGGAGCTCACCTTTTCTGAAAACCCCCATTCAGTCATCACCATTGTGGTTGAGACCACTTCTTTTCCAAGGTAGTGTCTTCAAACCCTCCTCCTACAACCTCAGCATGTAAGTATAAACTTCAAGGTACATGGAAATGTTTTCTTCTACATGGGCTATAAAGACAACAAAATAATTCTCACCTCCCAAGATGGGAGTGAACAAATCAGGCCAGAAATAAGCACAACAGTAGTTAGTGGGGTTAAATGCTGCCTGCTTCTTCCACCCATTCCTCCCCTCCCCAGTGTATATAAGAGGCATCCATGTCTTCCTCATTTCAACCATGTGCATTGTCTGACCCTTAGAAAACTTTGGACAAATTGTTCCCGTTTTAGAGCCTAAAGTTTTGGATATTATTCTTCCAGAAAAGGAAAAAGAGTTGTGGAATAAGTGATAAGTGGAAGAATAACATTTTCATGAATACAAAATAGGAATTGTGGGTGAATTATTGTTACCATTTAAATATGTTCAAATATATATAAAATGAAATGTAAAGTATTTCCTTAATGAAATTTCTGGTGTATTTCTGTAGAACTCTACAGCCTAGATATCATAAAATCCAGTTATCTGCACAATTTCACCAAATTGAACTCTCTAGCGCTCAAAAATAGACCATAGACCATGTAAAGGCCTTTGTCAGCTGACAAGTCCATTTTCTAGGATTTGTAGCAAATCCTTGTTAAAACTAAAGCTGCATTTTCACAAAGCAAGAGAGAGAGAGAGAGAGAGAAAGCCAAATCCATTCCAAATAAGTAACTCAAGATACTTGCCTCATGAATTAAAAAAGCAATTTTTGATGGACATATAGGAACCTCTCAATGAGCCTTTTGCGCATTATATGGACACAGTCTTAGAAAAAGCTACATGTGTGAGTTAAAAGGAAAAATTATTCTTGTAGCAATAATTCATCATAGCATGGTAACATTACTGAGATTCTTGACAAAAAGTCTAGCTAAACCAGGGAAACAAATGATGCATGAAGCATGGGTGAATTCTCCAGAGTTCTGAAATATTTAGAAGTATGACCTGTGTGACCCACATCTTATTGAACATCTGTTGGAACAGTGCCCACCTCTTAGTACTATTTCTGATACCCAGAAATGAAAAATACAAATCCATCTCTCAAAATCCACATATCGATCATGCGAATAAAGCAGGATGCTTCCATCACCAAAGTTCACTTGCCTGTTTAGTAATGTTCATTGAAAATCTTGGCTATATTTTAAATAGTATCCACTCTTAGAAAATTTTCGAGTGGCATGCTTCCATTCAGATATGAGCTTGCTTTTTCTTGGCGAGAATAGATGTTTTTGTTTTTTCTTTTCCTTTTTTTTTTTTTTTTTTTTTTAATGTGAGCCTCACTGAATGTGCACAGCAATTTATTTTGGTCAGTATCATTTGCCTGACCAAAAAGGGTATTTCCTTGAAATGAATGATGTTGGGGATTCAGACAACAGAATCAATGTGTAGCCAGGTTCCACAACATGACTTAGCCTTAGCCTAATATAGGCTATATGCATACTTCATTTTTAAGTAGCTTATTTCAGAAATGGGGGGCTAACCCAACTCCTGTTTGTTTCGTTGATGCTCATTCACCCAATTATAGAAAACAAAGGTTGTAGAGAACAAAGATTTTTTTCAATTTATTTTAATTTTAAAAAGTGATATGTGACTTTGATTAATTACTAAATTCTAAATCCTTAAACATGTTTTGTTGATATCTTACAAACAAAGCAGTCAGGTGTCAGTGATCCATAGTTATCATTTGTGGGGGAAAAGTAATTGAGAGGAGAAAAGGGCATTCCATCATTCTCTTAAGCTGAATACTCCCTACAGAGTAAAAGTCACATAAAGGCTGATGGAAACCTTCATTTCATGGGTCAAAAAAGACTTATGAGGTAGGATTTGATGAGAGAATCTCTGTGCTCAGTCCTATCTCATTCTTCTCATTTCACCTATCATGTGGAATGGAGCTCTTACCTTGGGAGTGTACTCTCTGGTCCATTTTCTTACATTCCTGACTCTTATGTTCCCAGTGCTACCTTTGAATTATTCTGATTGTCCAGAGCAGCTCTGTGAGTTGTTTGAGTTGTACTTTTGTGTGCAGTGGAAAAGGTGCCAGCTTTGGAGTCAGGATTCCATGCAGTTATATAATCTTGAGATGTGTTCGGTTTTCTTGAGAGTAGAGTTATTGTAATATTCAAATGAGATAATTCCTGTAAACTTGTAGCCAATGAAGTAGTTAGGAAACAGTTAATATCACTGCTTTGGGCTGCTATATCCTCTGGTAGGGAGTGAATGAAGTTCAACAGGGTGACGTAGGAGGGAAGCATAGTCAGTGACTTCTGCAGAGTGAGATACATTTTTTCAGGTAACATTCAACCTAAGAGTTGTTCTCTCACTGCTAAAAGTCAAAGTTACTTTATGACAGTGTTTCTCAAAATAAGGTCTACAGTCCAGTATTCTCCAGAATGGATGGGTCAGCAGTCCTGACAACTGATGTCATAAGAAAAACTATCTCCATTATTAGGAGTCACTTGTTACAAAAGGACATTTAAAACTTTATAGCTCCATAAAAATGTACCATCGTGTTAGAATAAACATGAATTGTTTCTTGACTCTGACCTTTGAGTCAGTGGTATTAATTTGACCCCTAACCATTCCCAAGACAAATGTGTCTTTTCATTAAGCAGAAATTTACTGTGAACATTGAAGTACTGAACTTTTAATTGCATTTTCCTCCATTTTTCCTGATTGTTTTTTATTTCACAACTTTGTCATTTTTCAGTTCCTCTATTGACTTGTTTTTGTTTTGTTTTGTGTATTTTTTTTTTTGAGATGAGGTTTTACCTGCTTCAGCATGAGTGGAACTATGTGCAAAGTGGTCCTTCCTTGGGATGGCCCATCTCTTGGACTTCAGTGATGCCACTCTCTACCTGTATGAGAGTAAAAATGTCTGGGCAGCCTCTCCATCATGTTCCCTAAAATAAGTCTAAGAATGGTAAGGTTCTGAGCTCAGTACTATAGGAATTTGGCTCAGCTCCATCAGAGAACAAAAGCCTGGTTGTGCTGAAGTGGAGTTCAAGAGTGGCCATTTCACGGTCAGGTTACCCTAGTTATCTTAAACACAAAACTGATGTTGCCAGCTTGCAAAGATAATATGAATCCCTAGGAGGTTGACTTGCAAATAGAGCAGTCAGCTCTAGAGACACAGACAGTTAAAATGGAGGTCAGCTATGCACACTGAGCTGGCAAGTATTGAAGGGTTTTGTGGTTCCAGGTCATTTATATGAAATGAGCCACATGGTGAAAGGAAGGAGAAGACAGCTTCTTAGCACTGAAATTGGGAATTCATAAGGATTCTGAAAGGAATCTTGGACAGTAGCTAGGCTAACTTCTTTCTGGTATCTATAAGGAAATGGAAGTAGAAAGATTAACACATTAGCCAGCTTCGCTGTTATTTAAGGAGAGAACCCAGGGTTTCAACTTCCTATTCAGTCTTCTTCTCTTAACCAAGGGAAGGGTACTCTCTGCATCCTTCCAATGTTTCCTTTTCCCAAAGTTGGAACTGAGATAGTCTTCTCTTCTACTTTACCCCAAGGCTGATAATGACTTGAAAGATACGTAGGAGGATGAGAGCAACATCAGCCTCCCAAGGAGGTACCATTGATATCCTTGAGACCTGGGACCAACATGGGAAAGAGTGTCGTCCCTCTTGATGGCAGAATGCTTAGTCTTCAGTTCAGAGTTCAGAATCAGACTCCATTTCACATGTCTTACTAAAATTATACAGGCAAAGGTACTCTTAAAAATAGCTGTACCTGTGTTTATGCCACCCAGGTGATATGCAAATGCTGATGACTACATGATTTCCAGGACAAAGAATTAAGAAGCAGGTGGTTCTTCTGTTATGCAAGGACCAGACAGGAGGACTTCCTCAACTATTAAAGATAAACTCTATTTTATCTTTAAACTAGTTTATCTAGTTATCTTTATGACCTTAATGATATATTTAGGGAAAGAAGTAAAAGCTTTTGACTTTGTACATTTATTCCCACAATAGTCTGTAATCAAATAAAAAAAAAAAAATGAAACAGGCCAGAAGCCCTGACAAAGTAAATAATGTATTTTATTGCCATATGTTTTTTATTTGGTTCTCATGCAATATGCAAACTTCCCCACCTTTTTTGAGTTGCTTGGAAAACATAACCTATGAAAATATTTGAAAGTGCATTTATTTCTCTCCATTTTTATTTTTGACAAATCATTGGGTGAAACATATGTGCTTTTAACTTCTAAAAGCGTGACTTTTACTTCTCTCATCTATTCCTTAATAAACTTAGGTGCTCAATTACATTTATGTTCTCTACATTGTCCAATGCCTTAATTTAATATTCATAAAGGAGTCCAAAAAGTTGATGAATACCTGTAAAAGAAAGGTTCACACTTTCTCCCGATAACTAGCACCATAATCTTGGAGGTGCTTTTTTAAGAAGGAAAAAAAAAATCCAGGAATGACTTTTATAGCCATGCTGCCATAACTGCATTTATCGTAAGTGTCAGAACACTATCAGTGATAATGTCTTACTGAATAAGTGGGTAGCTCACCTGATCTCCATCTCCCCAGCACCTAATAGATATTGTGGGCACACAGATAAATCTCATTTTACGTTATGCTTGGTCACAAAAAAGAATTAGATTGTGTTGTTCTATCAGGCACAAGGATATATATCCATTGTAATCATCCGTAAAAATTACTTTACGTTGAGCCACTACGATTTTGTTGGGCACATGCAAAATCTGGATGGTGTGTTTTGGCCCATTTCATGCTGACTTGAAAAAAGCCCTTATGCCTCTGAGTGATTTGCCACCAGACCTTTAGAAATGAGACAAATTTGTGGATTTTCTTCCTGAGAAGCATATTGCAAAAGAGAAGTATTGATTTTATTTCATTCAGACAAAATTGGTTATTTATTTTTACTTATGACCATTATAAAACAGGGCTGAGCTGCCTTGTTATGATCAAATAAGAATGATCTATAATGTTTTCCGGGGTATTGAATAGAATCCAAACTGTATTGGGGTCAGCAGTGTTAGACAATTTCCTGGCGTTGAGAGGCAGGGAAAGGATGAACGCAGCCTGTGGACAGCATATCTGAGTTAGAGCAATAAACTTCAGCTGTGCATGCACTTTTATTAGGAGCACAAAAGGAATCAGAAGCCTCATTTCAGAAATGATAATAACATGGGCTAAGATAACCATAATAATCTTGTAATTATTTTTCAGTCAATTGGCCTATTTGATGATTCCTGGAATGAGATACTCTTCCAACTTGACATTTATTGGGCACACACACACACACACACACACACAACCTAAATAGAGCAATATATTAGTGCCAAATGCCTTTGACTTTCAATGTCCCAAAAGACAGTACATCTAAAACTATGTAAAAGGAAATTGTATACATATTAAACATGTAGAATATTTTATTACACAACTCTTTAATATGGAAGATGAGGAAACTGAGGGCTATTTCTCTATGACCTCTATTATTTCTTTATATCTCCCAAGTCCCAAATCAGTACTTATGCCACTAAGCAATGCTGGTTTATTCATGGCTCCTCTGTAGATGTTAGAAGAAATGACTTAGAGGATACTTTATCCACACTGCTTCAGTCTGTTTTGGTTTTACTCCACTTGTGCCCCTACTTCAGGCCTCAAGACTCCGTTTCCCTCTTCAGAAAGTACTTCATCCATCTCTCTGTTATGCATACATTATATCCTGCCTAGTTTCCTGTTGGTATATAGGAAGAATTCTAATTATTTTGTTTATGTATTTGTCAGCAGGTTTATTCCACCCTTTCTGCCACTGTGAAAGTTCCCTGAGCAGGATCCTCATCTGTGTTGTCCACCACTCTATTTTCAGAACATAGACAGTGCCTGGGGCCATGTAGTTGCTCAATTTATATTTGATTATTGACTAAAACAAAGGGAGAGTAAGAGAGAAGCCAAGAGAAAAAAATGATAGTGTTTAAAGTCCAGAAGGGAAGGGATCAAGAATGTTAATTGATATAATATTTAAAATATTCATAAATAAAAAATATTCATAAATATATCTATAGAGATATTAAAAAAAGAAAAAGCCAATGGTGTGTGTGTGGGGGGTGGGCAGGGAGTAGTAGGTGGAGACACAGGAGAGACTGAGAATCTTTGGAAGAAATCAGAAAGGCTTGATAAAGAAGGTCTGAAGTAGGCTGAATAAATGCCCCCCCCCAAAGATGCCTATATCCTAATTCCAGGAACACATGTGTATGTTACCATCCATGGCAAAGGGACTTTGCAGATACGGTTAAGTCAAGGATATTGAGATGGGACTGTCAGCCTAGATTATCCAGGTGACTCCAGTATAACACAAGGGTCTTTATAAAAGAGATGCAGAAGAGAATCAGAGAAGATGAGGTGATGGAAGCAAAGGTGAGAAATAGAGAAAGGGTTGAAATTTCTCTACTGCTGGCTTTGAAGATGGAGGAAGAGACCATGAACCAAGCAAGGCAGGTGGCCTATAGAAGCCCGAATAGGCTAAGAAATGGATTCTTGTTTAGAGCCACTAGAAGCAATGTGGCTCTGCCAACTCTTTTTGAATATCTGACGTCCAGAACTGTAGCATAATAAATGTATGTTATTTTAAGTCATGAAATAGGCAGTAATTTGCTACAGCATCCATAGGAAACTAATATGGGGTCCTCTTAAAAATATGTGTTAAAGAATAGTTCCTGGGGTGCCTTGGTGGCTCAGCTGGTTGAGTGTCTAACTCTTGATTTTGGCCCAGGTCGTGACTCACAGTTCGTAGGTTCAAGCATTGTGTTGGGCTGTGCACTGACAGCGCGGAGCCTGCTTAGGATTCTCTCTCACTCACCGCCTCTCTCTGCCCCTCCATCCCCCCTCAAAATAAATAAACATTTTTTAAAAAGAATGGTTCACTTTTTTATAAATTTCTTTTTCAAATGAAAATAACACATGCTCACAGCATAAAACTTGGAAAATGGAAAAAAAATATGCATGAGAATATGGAAATATGCATGAGAATGGAAAAAATATATGCATGAGAATAAGATGACCTACCCATTTAATCCCATCTCCCAGAAGAAGAAGTCTTAACTTTGTGTGTTTTATTTTCACAGATGGACTTTTGATCATTGAAGACAGGGAAGGAGGATATTAGAACTGGCACTAAAAGCACTTTGCCATCCTGAAAGGAACATTTAGTTAATTGTGAAATTATAAGTCATATTTAATTAAGCATTATTTCCTTAGCCCTATGTATAATAGAAATTAGTGTTAATGAAAAAAAAGTATTAGGGGAAGCTCATATCTATTGCTTTCCCATTTACATGGGTACATTTTTCTTATGAAGCCCTGGGCCTGGCAGAGATGATGTTGCCCACTTTGTTTCACTTTCCCAGCTTGTTGAGCGGGCATGATCAGTGTCAGCCCAGAGTCACAGAGTGAGTGGGCACACTTGGCACCCAGCTCTGTTCCTAACAAGCCATGTGACTCACACGTCCTTTGCTTTTCCTGGATCTCAGCATATACATAAAGCGTGTGTCAGATTATCTTCTAGGCCCTTCCAGCTCTAACTTCCTAGCGCCCAATGTAAAGCACTCCAAGAAGAACTTGTGTTCTTTCCATTTCTGTCAACCTTATTTTGTCTCTAAGGGACTCTAGTGAGGATTCATCTGTTTGCCCAAATCACATAGTGGGGTGGATTTCATTTCCAAAGGAGTGAATCAGGGAAAGAAAATCTGGGAGAAATGGAAGAGTTTGTGAAGAAAGGTTTACCGTAAGAAATTTGTCTGAACCTGTAACATTTTCACATGATCATGCACTGGATACATTTTCAGATAACCCTGTAGTCTTCATGATTTTGCTCAGAGAGAGTCAAACTGAACTAATGCAGAAGAAGCACTGAATATAAGTGTTAGTGTCTCTTCTGCTTATTATAGTCATTTTAAGCTTGCAAGTCTAGGAGTGCCAAAAGGAGCATAAAAAAACACAAATCATAGTGCATTCACCTGGGTTCTCTAACGTGGGACCTCTCAGTGCAGATGGCCATAAGTTTGTGTATCACATCCAAACTCTGAGATGATAGAGTTGGAAAACCAAACAGACTTAAGTTGTATCTACATAAACAAACTGGGTTTAGCAGGGGATACTGGTGGTGGCAATAAATTAAGGAGTAATTTAGAATGGGGTTATACATATTCAAATATGGTCATAAATATTCAAATTCAGTAATGTGCCTTGCTGAGTGCACCTCCTCCTCTGAATTCTGTTTAAAGTGCAGATGATGACCTTAAAATTAGTGCTAAAAGCAAAACCCCTTTACCCTTTACAGACTTCCCTGAGTCTTTCTTGAGGGAAGAACTGCTCTCCCGGTGTAGCAGAGTGGATGAGTGTTTTAAAGAGCCATTCAGTTCATTATTTGCAATAATAATGGAAACATTGGGTTGAATAATTTAAAGGTCTGAATGCGTCATTCCAAGATCTGAATAGCAACTATTCACATTTGAAACAATCCTGAGCTTTAAAAAAAAAGTTGTTCCTTGACTGGGTATATCAGGGAAAGAAAAAAGAAATTGAAAGGATGATAAAGCTATTTGGAAAAATGTTTAGAAATCTGAAAAACATTCTTTAAAACACAGACTTTATTACACAAACAGAAATGTCAAGGATATTGCTGTTTGGGAAGAAAATTCTTCACTCTAAATACAAGTACTAAATTACATCACTCATTTCATTGTAGTGAAGGCTTAAGAACCCAAGCTCCAGATCAGCACATACAGGGTGACTCCTGACTATGGCTGTAATGTGTGTGTAAGTTTAGGAAAATGACTTATCTTCACTTACTTCCCTGTGCAACAGAGGGCTGTTAATAGCATGTGATGATCTATTCCTGGAAAGTTTTGAGGGAAGGGAAGTGAGATAATAATACATGTGGTTCCTGGAAAATAGTTAGGGTACAGTAATCATTAGTCCTCCACAGCAGTAAGTAGTAGTATTTGTAAAATATGTCCTAAGCAATTCTTATGGGGAAGCAGCAAGCTAGAATTTGAGGACAGAGTAACACTGAGTAGTTCACAGTGTAATGGAGCAACAGACATAGAATAAATAAGTATTGTAGGGGCGCCTGGGTAGCTCAGTCGGTTGGGTGTCCAGCTTCAGCTCAGGTCATGATCTCACGGTTTGTGGGTTCAAGCCCCACATCGGGCTCTGTGCTGACAGCTCGGAACCTGGAGCCTGCTTCGGATTCTGTGTCTCCCTCCCTCTCTCTACCCCTCCCCCCACTAGTGCTCTCTCTTTCTGTCTTCCAAAAATAAATAAATTAAAAAAATTTAATAAGCCTTGTAATATGATAAGAACAAAGAAACATGGGTAAGACATTATCAGTGTATGGAAGAGGAATTAAATAATGGCAGATGGCAAATTCAGGAAACATTAGGTAGAAGAGATGATATTTGAGCCCTAATTTGTATAATAAATTGGAATTTTCCTGGAAGAAAATTATCGTAAGTGAGAAGGTTTGGCTTTTTAATACTAACAGAAGCTGAGTTTACATGCGCTTCAAAGTAATTTTGTGTCCAATTAATGATGCATGATTTAATTTATCTACTTCTTAGTATTTATAGAGTTTGAGGAGGAATATAAAGGCATAAATATGGAAAGGAGATGAGCCAGATTTTGAGAGACATCATTTACAAATCTATGTACTTCAAATTTAATCTTACAGGCAACAAATAGCTATCAAAACTTGAGTTGTGTCTACACACACAAACTGGTTTTCTTATGTTTTAGATTTTCATGATAGCATTATTAAGGATGAATTTTAGGTAAGAAAGCTGATATGTAAGGAAATTGCATAGGAGACTATTTCAAGTCCAAGTGAGACATGGGGAGAGCTAGATTATCTGACCGAGAAAGTGGTGATGGAGAGAAAAATGTAAATATAAGGGGAAGGAATTTAGATTTTCAGAAAGATATGGAATATGAGAGACACAGAGTTGTCAAGTCTCACCTAGTTGATGACTATAATTTAGATTACTGTTTTAATCACTGATGCTACCAATCGAGATAGAGTATGCAGTTGGGGATTAGCTTGGGAAGTGGAGATATTGTGTTCTGTTTTCGAAGAGAGTGTGAGGTGGTTAGAGTACCTAAGTGAAGAAGATCAGATGCCAGGTGCAGTTATAGCTGAGTGACTAAGGGGGAGAGTCTTGAATGACCATGCTTGTTTAGGGGTCATCACATCTGCAGGAGTTAGATAAACTGAGGCAGTCAATATACTTAACCAGATACAGACTTGAAAAGATGGTTCAGGGAACAAATACCGTCTTTATTAAAAGTGAAGACTTAAGATGTTCCACTTGCATTTAACCAAATGAAAACATACTTGGTGGTAGAATGCAAACAATTAGTGACTTTTGGGACAATATAGGAGTCCCTTGTACTATACTTACAACTATTCTCCAAATTTGAAATTTTATCAAAAGGAAAATGTAACAACAACAAAAACCTTCTATAACTGTCAACAGAAACACTACCAAATAATTACTTATGAATGATTTTAAATCTCTAATTTCATGTAGGATGGAGCGGATTGACTAGGTTGATGAAACATTTTTCTGTATTTATTGGTCGTTTTTGTTAGTGTTGCCAATATAAGGTTTTAGCTTCAATGTTAAGTTCTCTTATAAGGATTAATGAAATTTGACTAGTAATATGATACTTTGAAATCTTCTAGTCATTTAGAGTGAGGGATTAAGAGAATTTCTTTTCACTTCAGTCAGTGAATATCAACTAGATTTCTTCATGAAAATGTGGGAAGGAATGGAGCGGTTGAGTTACCCAAACTAAGGAAGTTCAGTTATGGGAATTCAAGTTTGTGAGTTTGGCACTGTTAGATGAATGTTCTTATTAACAGGAGTCAGTTCATTTACAGTCTCTGACTTGGGGCTCTTACTTGGCAAATGCCACAAACAATGGCAAGCCCATTTTTTTTCTGTAATACTTTTCCATTTCCTATAGCTTGAGGAAATCTATTGAAGACCAAGGGCTTGGAGGAACTCCATATTCTTTTCTGTTTTCTTTTGGAGGGTAAATACATGTTATTTTGGTTCTGTATACATGGTCATAACGTACCAGCCAGAAAGGCTTTTTTTTTTGTGTGTGTAGGTTTTCCCGTATGAGATGAAGGGAATTTTGTTATGAGATGATCAGTTCCAATGGAGATAGCTCTTTTTTTTTTTTTTTTTAATTTTTTTTTTCAACGTTTATTCATTTTTGGGACAGAGAGAGACAGAGCATGAACGGGGGAGGGGTTAGAGAGAGAGGGAGACACAGAATCAGAAACAGGCTCCAGGCTCTGAGCCATCAGCCCAGAGCCTGATGCGGGGCTCGAACTCACGGACCGCGAGATCGTGACCTGGCTGAAGCCGGACGCTTAACCGACTGCGCCACCCAGGCGCCCCTGGAGATAGCTCTTAAAATTGGCAATTTAACAGTGCCCTCTGCCATCTGGCCTTTAAATATAAATATACATTTGGAAAAAATCCACAAAAATTAACTTTTAATGAACAAAATCTTCAGAAAAAAAGAATTTCATTTACACTTACTAATGAGTTTTCAAAGAGCAGTGTAATAAAAATTTAATTTGATGTGAAAAAAATTTCATAATTTGCATTGAAACTTACTTTCTTAATAACCTTATCCTGTGATATGCTATAAGATACAATTGTTTTGGGTACAGCTTTTTTTCCCTAATTTTTTAATGTTTATTATTCATTTTTGAGAGACAGAGAGAGAGTGTGTGAGGGGGAGAGAGAGACACATTGTCAGAAGCAGGCTTCAGGCTCCAGGCTGTCAGCACAGAGCCCACTGCGGGGCCCGAGCCCATGAACCATGAGATCATGACCTGAGTCGAAGTCGGAAGTCCAACTGACTGAGCCACCCAAGCACCCCCTGGGTATAGCTTTTTTTTTTTTTTTTTTTTTTTTTAAATTTTTTTTTTCAACGTTTATTTATTTTTGGGACAGAGAGAGACAGAGCATGAACGGGGGAGGGGCAGAGAGAGGGGGAGACACAGAATCGGAAACAGGCTCCAGGCTGTGAGCCATCAGCCCAGAGCCCGACGCGGGGCTCGAACTCACGGACCGCGAGATCTGACCTGGCTGAAGTCGGACGCTTAACCGACTGCGCCACCCAGGCGCCCCTGGGTATAGCTTTTAATGACATTTCTTGGTTGCAAACTCCAAAAGTGCTTTCTTCAACTGCATGATCTTGTGTGAGTTGTGCAACCATGCTAAGCCTCACTTTTCCCCAAAAGAAGATAGTAACAATACCTATACCATCAGCTTACTGTATTAAATGAGATAAGGCATGTGAAAAATTTAGCATACATTCAGTCCATTCTAAGTGATCAGTATACATTAGCTATTATTATTTTAAGATGAAAGTTTTAACAATTTATCCTTTCTGACTAAATGTATCTTTTATTTTAGTGGCACAATGAATCAAAATAGTCACATTGATTGATGCTCTGAATTTACACGTTAGTTTTTATTCAATGGCCAATTTAAGTGAACTCACAATGTCATTTGTATAATAATCCATTAATTGTATAGTCAGGTTTTGAAAACCACCTATATGTTGCCTGTCTTAGCCACTGTAGAGGATGCAATGTTTATGTTTCTCTGTCAGGATTACTCTTTTACCTAGAACTGAACACCTGGGTACTGTTGGATGTTTTATAACGAACTTGCTACCTATATCAACTATTCCACTTCTACTTAATTCAACAAATAGATCATGCTCTATTTTCATAAGTGTTTACAAAGGATTATAAAGACTATCCTTAGGAGTCAGTCTGGTGGGGAAAACAAATGATCCTAGTATAGTGATGCATGTATCACAATAAAAGTTTGTAAATAGTAAGATGCTAGTAGTGGGTAACAGAATAAAATGGTCAATTATTTCTAGGAGGTCTGAGAGAGCTGGATTAGAAATGGAGCTTGAGCTGGGTTCTAAAGGATGAGTAGGCACTTAGTTTGGAGTACCAGGCAGAAGAGCCTATGTAAATATATGAAGGAATGAAATAGAAAACATATGCAGTACAAAAACAAATTACTTTTTGTTTGGTCATAGTATTAAGTAGGTGGGGGAGAGGAAATTGGAATGAGTGGTGTAGGCAGAATAATGTGATTATCTTGATTATTTCCATTCCCACCATATTTCTTTATGGGAAATACAGTTCTCCCTTCTCATTGGGCTTATAGTGAAATACACTTTCCTCCATCTGTCCTCTTAACTGTTCCATGTGAAACCATCATGGGTAATCTACTTGCATGGAGGGATGAGGGAATGGATGTCTCCAGACAACAAAACATTCTTTTCGTAGTGTCTCCTTGCTGATCTCTACATGGGGCTTCCATTCATTGTTCCATTATTCCAGGAGCTACAGTGATAGTTCCCATAGAATTCTGAGGGTTTCCTGTCTCCTCCAATGGTGTCAAATCAATTCCTGATCCTTCCTGACTCTTTTGAAGGGGCTACTGAACAGTTCCAAGCAGCTGTTTGATCTGACTTTTGGGGAAGTTGTCCAAAATTTCCTACCCTATTCTCTAAGAAGTCTGTGAAACAGACCCTCCTGTGATACTCCTTGTTGACTTTAACTTTTTTTTTTAACTCCTATTTTCCAAGGCAGGTTAAGTTTTACTGCAATAGCTGAGGGTAAGTTCTAAAGTTATCTAGAGGAACCTGCTAAGGAAGATGGTTTCTTGGCAGTGCCCAAATTCACTGCTATAGGATATTTGGCCAAAGCACAGAGTTTATTTTTACATGTCCTTTCTCCACTTGCAGTGGGTAGAGAAGCATCTCTAAAAATGCCTGAAATGGTTCTGGGTTTCCCATCTTTCCCCAAATTAGATAGGCAAACAGCTGTAAATTTGGGGGCTCACTCTTGATTGACAATATCTCAAGTAGGGGGCATGGAATCTGCCTTTTAAAACAGTGCCTACCCCACTGTGATTCTTTAGCTTGCTAAAAATTTTAAATGTCTATATAAAGTGAAAAATCAGAAGCCACTGAAGAGTTTTGAAAGTTGCATTTTGGAAAGATTAATGTGCTAGCATGTACAAAATGGATTAGGATAAGGAGAAACTGGGGGCCATGACATATTTAGAAAGTTACTGCATTTCCAAAGCAGGTGTAAGGGCATGAGGACAGATACTAATCTAGGAGTTTGAGTGGATGTGCGGCTCTAAATCGTGGTGACAAATAGAGAAGATTGCTGTATAGATGTTTATTTTGACGTGCATGAAAGGTATCCTCTAGCCTACCAAACCCTGAACCATCATTAAGAAATTGTGAAGGGATGGGCATGTGCTACAACTTCAAAGGGCCACATGTTCCCCATAAGTGTTGACAGGAAAGCTGGAATTGAATATGACCATTTAACTTCTCAAAGAAAGACATGCACTGAATTAATAAGATAGAGAAAGCCTCTGCTCTTGCCATAGTTGTGAATGCGACCAGATGGCCAGTCACACACGCCTCTGAGAAACACTGAAGTGATTTTGCTTTCTTTCTTTCTTCCTTTTTTTTAACTATCTTATGATTATTCGAAGATGAAAGCTATTATGGAAAAAATCCATAGAGATAGGCCAACAATAAAACCAGTGGAGAATGCACAAGAAACAGAAATGAAACTTAGAGTCCCTGTGAAGACAGGCCTGAAGGAGGTGTGTAGCTCTGCTCTAGTTATCCAGGTAAATGTAATTTCAGAACAGATTTTCTAGAAGTGAATATTGAGGGGCCAATGCCTTTCATTCTACAGATGAGAAAACCATAATCCAGACAGGTCAAGGGACTTTTTTTTTTTTAAGTTTACAAATGACAGAGCCACAACAAAAACATTCTCTCCTGACGACTTTCTTACTTTCTTTCATCTGTATCACAAAGTGTTCCTGTTTTCTTCAAAACTGGTACATGCCACATTGACATAAATACATGGGTTTTTACCTTATTGACTTTTTAAAATCAACTTTTTACTCTAATATAGCATAGGTACAGAAAAGTAATGTGCAAGTTGTAAGCACTCTGATTAGTGAATTCACAAAATGAACCATGTAAAAACAATGCAGTAAAAAAAAAAACATTATCAGTAATTCAAAGTCCCCGCTGCCTTTCCCATTCATCACTATCTGCTATATTCTCCCAAAGGTAGTTTTTTAAAATATTAAAACAGATTAATTTTGCTTATTTTTATATCTTAAGGGAATCATACAGTATATATTTTTTCTTTTGACTTTTTTTTTTGCTCCACATTATATTCATAAGATTTGTTCCTGAAATATGTAACTGCAGTTCATCATTTTTATTGCTGTTTAGTATTTTCATTGTATGGATGTTTATGCTGAATAAATTCATACAATGTATTTATTCATTCTACTGTTGGCGATTACTTAGCTTGTTTCTAGTTTTGGCCTATTAAAAGCAATGCTGTTTTGAAATACTTCTGTACAGGACTTTTATAAATATATATGCTTCATTATTACCTATGAGTGTAATTACCAGATCATAATATATGAATACATTTTTCTTTAGTAGATTCTGCCTGTTTACTGTCAAATACTTGTATATATGAATGTTTGATTTAAAATCAAGTTAGCCCCAGGGCGCCTGGGTGGCACAGTCGGTTAAGCGTCGGACTTCAGCCAGGTCACGATCTCGCGGTCCGTGAGTTCGAGCCCCGCGTCGGGCTCTGGGCTGATGGCTCAGAGCCTGGAGCCTGTTTCCGATTCTGTGTCTCCCTCTCTCTCTGCCCCTCCCCATTCATGCTCTGTCTCTCTCTGTCCCAAAAATAAATAACGTTGAAAAAAAAAATTAAAATCAAGTTAGCCCAATAGAAATGCAGGGGGAAGATAGTCTTTGAGTAAATATCACTAGAACAGTGAAATACACATGTTTATTTAAATGAACCTTGATTTCTACCTCAAACTGTATACAAAAATTAGTGTCGGGTGGATTGTAGTTTTAAATATTTAAGTTTAAAAAACAAAGCTTCAAAAACTTAGAGAATATTGTCATGTACTATCAAGATTTGGGGCAGAGAAAAAAAACTTTTTATAGTCTATAGAAAGCATGTTATATAGAAGAAAAGATTGAGTGTAATGACATGAAGAACTTCTCTTAAGAAAAGTAAAAGTAAAAGGTAACCCACCAAATGGAAGATATTTACAAAACATATAACCGTTGAAGGGTGTGAATCCAGAATATATAAAATCTACAAATCAGTAAGGAAGAGAGAACATAATAAAAATTGGGTCAGATCTGGAATGGGCACTTCATAAAAGAAGGCATCCTAATAACCAAAAGCAAACAAACAAACAATTAAAATTAAAACCCAAATTAGATGTCCATAGATACTAGCACCAGATTGGTTACAATTCATTGGAGAGTAAGAAGAGCACTGGGTTCTCTCACATACCCCTGATGGAACTGTTCATTGGCCCAACCACTTATAAAACCTTTTAGGTATTATTCACTAAAGTTATAGATACTCATATGACTTTATACCCCAAAGTAGCAAGTACCCCATGAGATAAGTATACAAATGCTTACACAGCTTTATTTGTAATAGCCTCAACATAAAAACAACATGCATGTTTTGTCAACGATAGTACAGATTAATAATTTTGTGTATCTGATGGTGGAATACTGTATAGTAAGTGCTAGCAAACTTTTTTTCTTTTTCTTTAATTTTTTTAATGTTTTTTTATTTTTGAGAGAGACAGAGTGAGAGCGAGGAAGGGACAGAGAATGGGAGACAGAATCTAAAGTAGGCTCCAGCCTCTGAGCTGTCAGCACAGAGCCCATTGCGGGGCTCAAACTCACAAACCGTGATCATGACCTGAGCTGAAGTCAGACACTTAACTGACTGAGCCACCCAAGTGCCCCAAGCAAACTTTTTTTCAGGGGAGTGCCAGAGAGTAGTAGTGATAAAGAAGGGGCATTACAGAGAAGGGGCTTTGGGGTATCATCACTGTTTCTTGACCTGGATGGTATTTGTGTAGTTTGTTTTGTAATGTCTCATTGAGCTGTACATTTCTTGTGCACTTTTTTGTAATATGTTATATTTCACAAGGGTTTAAATGGTTTAAAACAATAAACGCATCACAGTGGTTTAAAATGGTTTAAAACAAATGCATCAAAAATTTGATTAAAAATCCTTCCATTAGAGATAGGAGGGAAATATTGTAGGGTGTACTTTGAGAAATATGATATGAAGTTGAATTCCTTTCTTTTCATAACACCTTTAAAATATCACCATGTGGTCTTGAAGAAATAATGAGAGGTAAATAGAATTAGGGCTTTGGAGGTGGCAGCTCTCTCTGCAGGACAACGTTCTTAGTGATATCACAGCTTGACTTGGACAAAGGGTTAGGAGGGAATGGTTTCTATTTGAAGTGAGATGAAAAATATGCTGGTTTTTCTAGTGCAGTCTTATTCAAAATTATAACCCCTTTCCATTTCTTAAGGTGATAGTTGAATTTAACAAAGTGGGGGAAATATCTGATGAAATCAGTGTCATGGAATATTCCTTCTTCCACTCTAGAGAGCACTGGATCAGTTCCTAAAGGGCGTTGGCATGCCAGATTGCTATCTTCAGGACAGGTTAATCCAAAACTGGCTCTGAGTGGGAGCAAGACAACCGGCAGGCACCCAAGCCTGAGGCAAAAGAGGCTTCAGCACCAGAGACTCTTCTTGTGGTGAACTTGTTGAACTTCCATTGCTCACTGACCCCTTCTTTCCCAGTCCCTGGACACGTTCTCTGTATTGGCTAATTTACTAGGACTTTTTACCATCCATCTTTCTCTGAGGCTGTCTTGCAGTTGACTGTTTCATGGACAATTGACTCCTTGACTTGCTCTTTTCTCTTCATAGGCTCATCCTTATTGTTTTCATTCTTGTTTACATGGCCTCTGGTCTGTTCATTTCATGCGTGCTCGGCTTCCTGCATCCAGCTCTTCACTTGATCATTTAAATGCTTGTCTCCCCTCACTTAGCGTGAACTTTGTAGATGAGCATTTATATGCCTGGGCAAATGTGAAGTTTTGGAATACTATTTTTATAAGAAGCAGCAGAGATAGACATGGAAGAGGCAAGGAGAAAGAGGAATAGTCAGGCTTGTGAATAAATCATGAAACGAGTAAAAAAGTACTAAAAGAAAAACTTGCTTAGAAACATGATGGAGTTGGGAGCACTCAAGAAGAGTAGCTCCAAGAGATTAGGAGAGGGCATGTATTGATTGGAGGACCAAGTATTAGATGAGAGAGGATAGTTTGTAGTACGGTAATACCGAGAACAAATGTTTAAGGACAAACATGTCTAGTGTAAGCCCAGCTTCAATTTCTGTTAATGGAAAAGAATGTACTTTTGTTCTGAAACTAAGAGTTGGACTTGGAACTCAGAAAGAAATGGCAGCAAATCCTCAAATACCAGAGCAAAATATCATCACATACTGTGTATTAAACTGATTCTAGCACGTTCAGTAATGATGTTACAGCCAATAATAGGGATTGAAGGTGAGGTATGGAATAGTAATTTGATCAAAATTGTCTGTCTGTTGGATGCTATGAGAAGTTCTATTGGAGATAAAATGAAATGACAAGATACAGACTATTGATACAAAGCCAAAGCAGAGAATCAAATCAAAATCTCTATGCCACCATCGACTTCCACAAGTCTCATGGAAAATGGTGTTTATCCACTTTCCTATGTCATCACCTGTATGAGTCAACATCACTGCTTTTGTCCCTTTCTCTTTTCCTTTAACAAGTACAAAGTTCTCACGTCCTGGGGAAGTGCACAACCACAGCAGCAAATGGAGCTTGTGGTCAAATCTAGTGGTGACACAGAAAACAAATGAATAATTGATCTATGAATTATGTAAGTCCTTTAAAGGAGAAGTGCAGCTTGCTAAGAGAGTGTATAATTGGAGAACCAGTCTGGACTGGGGATTCAAAGAAAATGTCTATAAGGTAGAGATATTTATTCTGGATTCAGCCTACTGTAGAACTCTGAACACATAGAGAACTACATCCTTTTTCTGCCTTTCCCACCACCCCTACTCATTTTGTCCCAAGTCTGGAACTTATCCCTTGATTCCTCTTAACAGTAGCCTGGTAACTTTCTTGGAATGGTTGACTCCCCTAAGGCTCTGAAAATATTGGAAAGCTGCATGTTTATTTTTTATATATTCTCTGAGATCCCATTATTAATTTTAGACCCTCAAATGTAGCACATCACATTGAAGTAGAAAGTTGTACTAAGACAAATTGAAGGAAGCTTACAATGCAGAATTGTGGGTTTGAGGTACAGGAGATTGGGCATTATGAGTGTCAATCAACAATTTGTGGTCTAATTTTTTTTTTAAAGAGCAGCAGCTAATGTAATAAACAGTGAATGCCGAATATTCCTTCTTTGAAGGGTTTATCCAGTTTCCATTTTCTGTCTTCAGCATTGTGGTGATTATCCAGCAGGATGGAAGAAACAGCATGTGCAAACTGAGCACAACATACTCCAAGAGTGCCAAGGAGACTCATCTTGGCTGGCATGGTATGCTGTCTCACTGCAGGAGAGAAAAGGAGGCAGTCTGGTGTTGTGGTTGGGAGAGTAGGCTTTTGATTCAGAGACTGGGGTTAAATTCTAACTCTTTTTTCATACTACCAATATGAACTTTGGCAGGTTACTTGACCTTGCCAATCCTTGCCTCAGTTTCTTCATTTGTAAAATAGAGATACGTATTATGCCATCTCAAGATTGTCCTGAGAATTTAATGGGATGTTGTAAGTATGACACTTAGCTCAGGACTATACTAATAAAGAATATTCCTGCTGCAAATGATTAAAATCAAATTTAAGTTAGCCTAAATGAACAAAAGTTTTTTCTTTCTTTCTTTCTTTCTTTCTTTCTTTCTTTCTTTCTTTCTTTCTTTCTTTCTTTCTTTCTCTCTCTCTCTCTCTCTCTCTTTCTTTCTTTCTTTCTTTCTTTCTTTCTTTCTTTTTTCTTTTTTTTGAATATTTTTGAGTCAACTTTGCAGTGAAAGAGAGAGGTGAGGTTGATTGTAAGGCAAAATAAATTCAGGGAATCAAATTTGCCAGAAGGGCAGAGCTGCCTCTTCAGCTTGATCATCGTCCTCCACAGAGTCTCTGCTTTATTCTTTTCCTACTACAGACTAGTTTCTTTCTTCTGCTGGGAGACACAACAATGCAGGTTCTTCTAGAGATCATCCTACCTTTTAATATGAATGGTTACAGTGGGTTTACATGTCCCTACTTCACCAGTATACAGATCTCCAACAGGATTTTATTGCTCTACCCTTGGACCACAAGTCAACACTTGTAGATAAGGGATGTAGATATGGGGGATTTAGATTGGTATCCCTAGTGGAACCACACAGTTGGAAAAGGGGAAGAACAGTGGTCCCCAGGAGGAGCAGGGAGGTATAGTCATTGGGAGAAGAAAGCAACCAGATTAAGGAGTGATATAAAGTGCCACTGAAAGGTAACTGTTAAGCAGATGCCAAGTTGACAAGATGGCCGAAACTAATCATAAAGTTGGGAGTTCCTTGAATTAATAAAATGGGGCTGAGGAATGACTTTATTAGAAGGGGGAAAGAAGTAATGGGAGAAATGCCAGCCAGTATAGTCATTCCTGACTGTCCTTTCAAAATTCAGAATTTGCCCAAAAAGGAAGACGGAGAGAACACATTTGTAATAGAATGATGGTCCTCCAAGGTATCTATATCCTGAATCCTCACAATAAGTGCATATATTTCTTTTATAAGTTAAGGCTCTTGAGATAGGAAGATTATCCTGGATGGTGTCTGTGAGGCCAAAGTAATCACAAGGGTCTTTATCAGTGAAAGAGGGTGGCAGGGAATGAGAGTCAACGAAGGAGAGGTGGTAATAAAAGTAGAGGAAGGAATGTGACACCATTGCTGGCTCTTGGTGGGAGAAGGGGCCACAGTCCAAGAAATGTATATTGGCTTCTAAATCTAGAAAAGGCAAGGAAATGATTTCACCAGAGGAGTGCAAGTCATACCCATGACACCTTAATTTTACTCAGCGATACCCATGTCAGAGTTTGATCTTCAGAGCTGTAACATAATATTTTTTGTTATTTTTTTAAGCCACTAAATTTGTGGCAATTTGTTAGAGCAGCCACAGGAAACTACTATATGTATGCATCCTTCTAATATCTCTCTTTTCCTGATCTCCTTCCCTGTCACTGACCCCAATTTCCTGGGTCTTCAATTGGCTCATATTTCCCTAGAAAGTGAGGCCACAGCGTTGAAAAATAACCATCACTAACTACTCAGGAGAATAAACTACTTTCTTGTGATGTTTCACTTTCTACACCCACTGGGGATGGGCTTCTCCTTTTGGTAAGCACACTGAGGCAGAGCCCTGGTTAAAGACAACCGAGAGATGGTTTTATATTCCTAGTTCATATAGCTTGTAAGTTTATTTTGAGTTTTCATGCAAGTCTCTCTAGAGAGATTTCAAATGATAATTGAGTATTTTTGAGTCAACTTGAGAAGTTATGATTCTCTAGTTCTTGGGAATTTATGGGGGAGGAATGGATGTTTCAGTCCTGGCAAAGAATGACAAAGTCACCACGGGGAAGAGTTGAAGGGCACATGTGAGAACCTTGGGCTCCTCCACACATTCATCCACCTCTAGAAGTTTGCTGTCAGAGCAATCATTAGATCTCTTTAGGCTTCACTGGTATATGAAAGTACACATAACTTGATTGCACATAACTGCCTATTGAAGGCTTACACATGCAATCAGAGCACAAATTATTTTTCTTTTTCCATTGCCCCAATTACTTTGTTTAGGAGATAAGGAATTATTTATCCTCTTTAATCTAGAGGAAATCTCAGGCAGACCCGTAACTTTTCAGATCTTTTAATCCAGCATTGTGAAGTTGGAATCACAAAACATATTTATCCCTGAACTCAGAATGTGCAGCGTATGAATAGTCAAATGCATTCACAGTTACAGTTCCTTTACTTGCTCCCCCAGCTGAGGTTGCTGAAGAGGGCAATAGAGATCCAGGCAGATTCTTCTTTCTTTCCTTGATTGTTCTCCCCTGATTTGCAATTCAAACCCTCCAAGGTTGAATCTTAGTGAAGAAGGAATGGTAAAGGGAGTAGAAAAGTTCTTACGTGGCTGGTACAGGCACGTGGTGTTTTTTTGCTCTCTGAGTCTGGCCACTGTTCAGTGATGATGTAGCTTTCCCAGTAGGGTTTCTGGATAAAGTAGAGGATGCCCAGCTAGATTGTACTTCCAGATAAACAGCAGATTTTTAGTTCCTTATGGTCCATGCAATATGTAACACCTGCCTTTACTAAAATATTATTTGTTTTTTTTTTCTGAAATTCACATGTACCTGACACCTTGTATTTTTATGTGCTAAATCTGACAACTCTCTATGCCCAGGGACTCCCCATTATTACTGGGGACATTTAGCTATAGTTTGCTTGATGTGGGTGATCTTTCCATTCTGACAAAAATCCCTTGGATACCTTGCTGGGGTCTGTTTGCCTCTGTGGACGCCTTATTAGATTAGATCTAAGACAACTCACTTGGCTACTCTCTTATGCTTGGCCTGCATTTGTTCAGTAAGAAGCACTTATGCAACCTTTGCCCTGGTTAATACTGGGAATACACATCACCAATTTTACTACCTCACTTTTGTTCCTGCTATCCAGGCTGCTAGCCAACTGTGTCTTGCTCTTAGCTTTTCCAGCCCATGGTCAGACACCAGTCTACTGTGCTTCTTCATCAGCATCTGATATATCACATGCTCAGAGAGGTTACCCTGATGTCTATTAGCTAAGCCTGCAGTAGGGGCAGATACTTCCTACTGCTACCCCTAGAGGCAGGGGTTCACAGCAAAGAAACACCTCCTTCCAAAGAAGTGTTCATCACATTTCCCTCATTCAGTCTCCAATGACCAAATTCTCTCATTCCCTTATGTCTTATAATTGGGTTTCTACTTTTTCCTTTGAAAATTTTCACTGTGGTCTGGTAGTTCACTTTAGTGCATCTTTTCTGTTGTATCTTCCAACAAAATTTCTTAGTTAACATTTTGTCTATGTAGAAGAAGAGGTTGGGGTAGATGATCTCTCAAGTCTGTTCTTAGGCTAGTTTTCTGATTTTCTTTGGGACTCAAGTTTCTTCTCTCCTGTCCCAAGTCAATTTTATCCCGTGAGTTGTTAGGCATCTCATTTCTGCTACACAAATTGGTTCTGATCAAGAGGTTCATTGTAAATGTTCTTATTGGAAAATTAGACTTCTCCTTTGACTACAAGAGCAACAAGGAAGCAAAATTAGTCTTGAACAAGTATATGTGTATCAGCAGTGGATGTATCTTTCTAAAAAGCTATTTTATAAAAATATAATCCTCCTTAAAATTTTCTAAGGCTTCTCATTGCCTACAAGATAAAGTGTGAAGTCCTTGGTAAGACATTCTTGCATTCCATAATCTGGTTCTTACTAACCCTCTTATTTTTCCCTTTACCCTTCCTCAACATGTACTATCTTTTTGGCCATTCATAGCTATTTATGTTTCTCAAATGAGTTAGGACACTTTATGCTTTGTGCCTTGGGTTACTCTGTCCTCTTGTCTTAAATGCCTTTCCTGATTTTGTCCAAGTGGTAAAAGATAGAGTTTTGTTGACATTTTATCATGTCCCTCTTCCAAGGACCTAAAACACCCTCCTCTGTGATCTTTATTGTATCTCACACTTCTGAAGTGACTTTGCAGAAGAATGACTGATTAGTATTTACTCCTTTTTGATTAGAAATCTGTCTCCCTCCTTCAGACTCTAAGTTCTTTGAGGCAGGGTCTATATTAGTTTTCTCCACAACCCCAGAAACTAGGTAGTGTCTTGCACATGGCATTATATTTCTTATATGTTGTTGAGAGAGTAAATTAATGATGTGTACAATCCCCTTCCATATGGTTACTTGGGACAGAATACCATGATTCTGCAGATGTTGCCTCTGCCCAAACTCTTTAGGTAAATCCCATTATGAAATTTGGAGCCATTTCAGAGCCCCATGAGAAGGCAGTCTTGGTCTTCTATAACTTTTTGTAATTAGAAATAAAACATACTAGAGTAAAAAAAAATTAAACACACCTAGAATATAAGGATTGACTTACTTTGAGTTTTAATACGTATCAGTATTAAACAAGATTTGTTTGAAAAGGAGCAAATGGCAAAGATGAATATATTCCTTCAGAAACAGCATGCCATAATATCTAATGGACTATTAATACTTTTACAATAGAGAGGGCAATCTTTTGTTTCTATAATTTAGAGTCCCGATTTGGTAGTTTTTTTTTTTTAATATTTGGAGTAATGGTTGCATCATATCCCAAAAAATTTACTCCATTCCCTAATAGATATTATAGGTTCTGTGGCCACCTTAATATTAATATTACCATTTGTTCTTATTAAATAATAAAATCATCTGGCTTCCACTTTTATAGAACTTAAAAGATTTTATTGTTGATCTAACTGTATGTGAGAGACTCGTTTTACAAATGAATAATACCCAGGCAATCCATAAAAATAGAACTCTAGGGGTGTCTGGGTAACTCAGTCAGTTAAGCATCAGACTCTTAAATTTGGCTCGGGTTATGATCTCAGGGTTGTGGGTTCAAGCCCCACATTAGGATCCATGCTGTCAGTGTGGCTGTCAGCATGCTTGGGATTCTCTCTTTTCCTCTCTCTGCCCCTCCCCCATGTGCACTCTCGCTCTTTAAAGAAAGAAAGAGAGGGAGAGAGAGAGAAAGAGAAAAGAGAAAAGGAAGGAAGGAAGAAAGAAAAGAAAGAAAAAGAAGAGAAAGAAGAGAAAGAATCAAAGAATTGAAGAATTAAAGAATTCTAATCCACAACCTGCAACAACTTGCCTAGGAAACCATCCTCTCATCTATAGTTAACAACTTAGGAAGCCAGTCTGTTACAAGTCCTACTTGCAGGAAGCCAGATTGCTACCTCTAGTAACCAATCGATTCGTTAATTTTTGTCCCAGCTACCAATTTAGGACCACACAGAGAAAGCCAATTAGACACCCCTAACCAATCACACAGGATTTCTCTCCCCCATTCTAGTTAGGCTGCCTACATCCTCCCGATTCCACCAGCCTCCAGTCAGGGCATACCTGAAGACTTCTTTTTTCACTGTTAAGCTTTCTCTCTCCTTTGTCCTCTTTGAGTCTCTGTCACAGTGCAAGTAATGATAGCTGGTTCTCCTGTTGTATCAACATCTGAATAAATAGTCTTTGCTTTTTTTATTTGGTTGGTCTTTGCTTATTTCTACAAATGTGACACTAATGCTTTTTTCCTCCTCCTTTGGAACATAATAAATAATCTTAAAATTATTGTAGGTTTACCTCTATACACACACTTTTGAGGAAGAATTATGTGGAATCTTGGCCACAATTTATTGAGCAATTCCTTTTTTTTTAGACTACAGACTGTATTTTGAATTTGGGTGGATTCAGACTTAACCTGATAGCTCTTTCCAGTTTCCTTTTATTCTCATTGTTCCTTATTACCTAGTCACTAATTGCAGTTTTAATTACCCTCTCATCTTTTCCAAAGATCAGGAATTTTTTTAAGAGAAGAAAAAAAAGTGGTTGATTTCCTGCTTATGAAGGATCCCAAAATATGTTTGATCTTATGAATCAGCAGTCCCCAGTTGTCCCTTCTTCATAACCCATTTGAAAAGTTGCTTGATAGATGAGGAAAGTGAAGAGTGCTTGACTATGCACACTACCCTAGCTGCTAGATGGGAATTACAGGGTGAAGTGCTGTGGCATGCAATCTGCAAGAAGCAGCAGAATAGAATGTCATTCTGGGTTAATTGCTCCCCTTGGTGGATGGCTTCCCTAGGTTGCTATTTTCGAATCACCCTTTTCTTGAGAGTTATGATCATTAGATCTCAGTCTGCTGACTCATATATCATATGTTTGATTAAATGAAATGCTCTAAATGCTAGCTGGGTTGAGGGCTCCAAGTTGTTTGTATTTAATTACAAATGCTATATATATGATTTCTTTTTCTAAGAATGTATTAAGAGAAGATGAATTTTCTCTGAACTAGAATTGGGTGGCAGAGTAATGCCTACCATGGTGCTCAGGTTCCACTTTGGTACGTTTTGTCCTTGAGAATGTGATGTGGGCAATAGGCAGCAGATTTCACTAAATTAATTTTTTTAATTCATTAAAAAAATATATATTTCAAGTCAACAAGAGTTTTCAAGCTTTGACTGTGTCTCCTTTGCTATGTCAAACCATGAAGGGATTGAGAAATGCTTATACTCACTTTGAAGAAAAAAGGTACGTGCAAATGCAGCAAGATAGAGGACTCTGTATTTTGGCTTTATGCTCCAGCCCCCACCCACTTTTTTTTTTTTTAACGGTTTATAACATCTGCAAGTGCCCTCCAGAACCAAGCATCTCTATTTCTTGAGCTCTTCCCAAATTTCTGGCAGTTGAGTTATTCACTGCTCTGACCAGTGCTCCCTCTGGGCAAGGCTCCATGTTCCAGACTTTTCCATTCTTCTCCTAAATCAAAACTTAAGTCTTTTTTCATTCTGATGGGGGCATACCCTTGTGAGTGTGGTTCCAAACCAAATTATACTGAGATGTTTAGGGATCATCTGAATTTTATCCATTCTCTATGGATTTATATTTTAGTAGTAGACTCTTGAGAAACACCCTGGTCTCTCATCATGGAAACTTAAATGCCTGTAGGAGGCCACAAATGGAGATATAAAAAGTTATTGACATCCCCTAATATGACATTGTGATGGGCTGTCCACTTTACATACGCAAAGTCCAACGTTGAGAGTGACCTTATAGAGAGCCAAGTATGATCCCAGAAAGTTTGAAGCCTTCTTCCTTCAATAGTTAGATTGCTATGAAACCCATAGAATGACCAGAGTTGTGGTTTGATATGCTCTTCTTCTCGGTGAGATACTACTTCCTTTGACTCCATCTCCAGATACTTCTTCAGAAGATGGCAATTCCTTCTAGGAAGGGACTTCCTGACTGTCCTCATCAGGTGCCAAGGTCTTCTTTTTCCTATGTTCCAAACACATTTAGATAAATACTTGTTCACCCATACCTAGCAGAGTTCATAACAGAAATCCTGAAGTCTTGGCTGTAGAATCAGGACACAACTTCAGTGTTATTGTTTACAGGCCCACCACTTCGTGAGTCTCCAGTGTGTACTGTGCTTATCTAGGAGACCAAGAGTAGCTTCCAGATCCTTCCTGATGTTTTCTTGCTCTATTTTGTTCTTGGTGCTTTCTATTCAGCACCAGATATGTGGGACACAGACCTTTCTGTCAGGGTAGACCCTTTCCATAAGGGCCTCTGAGTCATACAGAACTGAGATCTAATACATTCTATAGGCGCATTTTATGATTTTTGTCAGTAGATTACTTAAACATTTTCAGCATTGGTTTGTTGTTTATCTTTAAAATGGGACTGTAGCATCTTCTTTGTAGGGTCTTTGTAAGAACTCAAAGCATTATTTGTGTAAAATACATAGTTTTGTATATATGCTCAAAGCTTAGTAAATGATGGCTCTCCTGGCTTTGATTTTTACCTTGGTGTGATATGTTTAATTATGAAGACACTTGAAGTCAACAAAACATCTTAAAAAAAAAAAACAACCAAAGTTCTTGCGGTTATAATACATTAACAAATTCTAAAACTAGACAAAGAATTACTTTATTTTTTTAGTCATTCCTGAGGGACTTAGGATACTTCATATGCTATGACTGAATTTGTAGGTAGTATCCAAAGGGTACCTGTTCTTAAAAAAAATGAATGCGTGTTCAATTTTGAGGGGTAAACAATGAACCACATGATCTGAAGTCTTTCCTTCACCAACTGTGAATCAGCTAGAGTCAGGAGTGAGTAAATCATAGTTGAAGAAGAAGGAGTTAATGGCCTCAAAGTTCTGAAATTGATGGGATTAGTCTTTGGTATCCTGGCCTTTCCTTTCTGCCATGTCTATTGGCCTCATTGTCTCCCCTTTTCCTTCTTAAAAACTCATTAGAAACTGATAATAACCATTATTTAAATACAAGACAATATATGTCACTAGTTTTCTCCCCTTGAGAACATTTGCATTTTCCACTTTACGTAGGAATAGAAGGAAGATTGGTGCCTGATCAAAGGGGTTTGAGCCTTCTTCATGCAGGGCAAGAAAATGTTTGGAATGAAAGGGAAGAAGCCCTTTCCTAACCCCCTCAAATTAGCCTCAGTAATGGTCAGATTTTGTTTTTCCTTTTTTATAGATGACAATCTATAAAATTTTTGATTTAGAATTTTTGATTGGAATTGCATTGAATGTGTAGATAGCTTTGGGTAGTATTGACATTTTAACAATATTTATTCTTCCAATCCATGAGCATGGAATGTTTTTCCATTTCTTTATATCTTCTTCAATTTCCTTCTTATGAAGGAAATTTCTATAGTTTTTTTTTTATATTTAGAAAACTATATAGAAAACTATAGTTTCTCTCTATAGTTTTCAGCATACAGATCTTTTGTTTTCACTCTTATGCGGATCCTGAGAAACTTAACAGAAGACCATGGGGGAGGGGAAGGAGAAAAAAAAAAGTTAGGGAGGGAGCCAAACCATAAGAGACTCTTAAAAACTGAGAACAAACTGAGGGTTGATGGGGGTGGGAGGGAGGGGAGGGTGGGTGATGGGTATTGAAGAGGGCACCTGTTGGGATGAACACTGGGTGTTGTATGGAAACCAATTTGACAATAAATTCATATTAAAATAAAATGCAAAAATAAAAATAAAAAATAAGTAAAATTTCTGAACCTGTCCAATTTAAAAGATCAGATTCATATACAAGCATGGATGCTTTAAGAGTTATGCATGCCTTTAAAAAGACTAAGAGAATCAATTCTAAGGCAGGTGGCAAACGTGTAATGTTGCATGCAGCAAGTCAAGCCCTGATGTAGAACTCCTGCGTTACATAGCTCCAATAACTATGAAGTTAGGATAAAATTGTTAAATATAAAATATGAAAAAATAAGACAACAAATGTAAATATATTTTAAAAGCACATAACACCTATGGGGCTGAAGCAATGGAGTTCTCATGAATCAGAAACCATTGTGTCTACCAGCAGTGTGAATTTTTGAGAACATCAGGAGCAGTTCTTCTTAGTTACCATTTGAAAGTAAGTGAAAAGACAGTAAGCTTGCATTTTGCTGCAGTAAATACTATTTATTTAGGTAATTTGGGCAGTAAAATTACACAGTCACAATAATTGCTTTAATGACTCACTTGGGGTTTTTTGGCACAAAGAAATTGATTCCAATAAAAGGGAATTTATTAAATAGAACTCAGCATTTTGAGATGAGCCCATTTAGATGAGTTTGTTTACATTTTTTTTTGGATAAATCACAAAAAGAAAATCATAAGAAATGGTGTTGATGATTGTCAAGGGTAAAATTGGGACTACTGAAAGGATGAACACTGCAGTATGATTAAATTAGATTTTCTTGTTTATTTTGATTCTAAGGGCCTTTTGTTAATTTAAGTTCAATCTTTTGCCTTGATTGGAATTGTGTTTATGTGGATATATCTGGTGAATGTGCTTCTAGATAGGCATGCAGGTCTTTCGAATTTCACCTATATTTGAAAAGTGCAGTACTTTCATTTATGCGTATTTGTGAGTGTCTGTAGCCATAGGCAAACTTTTTTAAATAATTACCGTATGGAATAGAAATGTAAGAATATAGTTCTTGCTTCAGCAGCACATACACTAAAATTGAAACGATATAGAGATTAACACGGCCCCCACACAAGGATGACATACAAATTCATGAAGCATTCCATATTTAAAATAAAGAAATGTCAGAATATAAATAGTAATATCAAACTTCTAGCTTTTTTTTCTAGATATTTGGCCATTAGCCCTATATATATTCCATATACCAAAGAGGTGCAAAATTGTGAAAATGTTTTGCATTTAAAACAGCAGGTAAGACTTCTTATAAACTTTGGAGTTTTTAAAGACTCTAGTCTTAAAATACTGATATCTCTGCAAGTAACTATTTATACAAAGAGAGGGTTAATTTTTCACTTATTCAATATGTATTGAGCAACTCTGAGCCCCAGTCCCTGACCATAAGGAATGTAGGGTTTAAGGAAAATGACAAAAAGACAGTGGTTACAGATGAGATCAGTGTTCTGTGACATTGTGACATGAGTCACATAATCCAGTTATTTTAGGGAGTCAAGAAGGACTTTCAAAAGCAAAGTTTAAAATGGAAAACAAAGAGGAAGAGGACATGAAGTCATGGAAAGAGCTTTAGGTAAAAGTTAAAGATTGCAAAGGCTCAGAGGCATGACAGAGAATGGTGCCTTCAAGAAAGTGTGTAAAGTTGAAGGGGAAGTGGAAAATTGAGGCTGATGAGGAAAAGGGGTAGGTCATGAGAGGTCTTAATAACTGATCTAAGTAATTAGAACTGTATCCTGTGGCAATAGCAATTGCTTGGAAGATAATAAGCAGGGAAATGATATGACCAGACTGGACCCTTAAAAGATCACTCAAGATGCCATGTGGAGAATGAATTATTGGGTCTACAAGTTGAAATGAAGGATAAAGTGCTTTTTGCGGCTGTGAAATTTGGGAAAGAATATTGGTAACCAGAAATGAGATTGTGTACTGGTGGTACAAAGAAATACACACATATCAAAGATGCTACATATGGAGGTAGAATCAAAAAGTCTTTGTGAGAGATTAGAAGAAGGGAATAAAAAATAAGTAAAAACCAAACTCATGCCCAGGTTTCCTGTTGAAGCAACTGGGTTTATAATGGTAGTGTTCAATGAAATGGGTAGGATTTTAAGAGGAATAGTTTATTAGTCAGGTTAATTCTACTTGTTATAACAATCCGAAAAGTTCAGTGACTAAACACTGAGAGTATTTTGTGTTGCTCATCACACAGCTTAATAATAATAATAATAATAATAATAATAATAATAATAAAAAGACAGTTTCCCTAGTTGCAACTTAAGGATCTGGGTTCCTTCTATCATGTGGTTCTACTGTTTCAGAGTCCTTTGGTTCCATTTGTCCTGGTGGAAGAGAGAAAGAGATTTTATTATTATTATTTTAAGGCATTGGGTGTTTAAAATAGAATTTATCTTTATACTCACTAATACAGAAGTAGAGTGCTACCATAACAAACACCTGTAGCATGTGGCAAGGAATCATGGTCACGCAGCGAAGAGAGAGGAACCTGACAGCGGAGATGGAAAAGATGCCTAGCTATGTACTGTAGTGGCAGAAAGAAAAACTCTTTCCTGTAATAACTTGGGGTATGTGTAGACTACTTCCCAAGTGGAACTAGCATTTCTAGGTAGAATTTTTCAGATAAAACTTCATTTGTGTGTAACTGGTGTTAGTGATTGCCTTGAGTAAGTGGTGCAATGCAAGCAAGACCCCAGGAAACAACAGGCTTCTAAGAAGCTTGGCTAAAGATAAGGAGCAAGGTGATATTGTCACTAGATGTATGTATGGGGTTAAAGGAGATGTTAAAACATGATAGGATGAGAAGGAATGTATGAATGATCCACAGTGCCTCATTTCCATTGGGGATTATAGGGAATCCTGTCTTACACCATATTTTAGCTCTAAACTTCTAATCCTAAAAAAAAAAAATCTGTAACTTATTGTAAACTCCCATGAGGATACATTTTAAACTTCTTCCATGGTAGGGTTGTATTCTACTTCTGTATGTTCCCCAGGGCTAAAAGCAGATTTGAACACAAGTGAATGCAGTACATATTTTATTGATGTTTAACCACTATGTACATTGAAATTGCTTAATTGGGAAATGAGATTCTGAAGAAAAGACATGGTATTAAATTTCAGAACTAGGAATCTAGGATATAAGTTAGAAAAGAAAACAATTCCTATTTCCCAGAATTCTGATGAAAGTTACCAGGGAATTTTTAGAACATTCTAGTACAATTATTTTTAATTTTAGTTTTTGGGCCACTAACAATCTCCTTAGTTATAAATATGTATTGTGCAAATTATAAAGCTGCATAGTTACATTATGTGATAAAATACTTAGATATTTTTATAACTGTATATTAACTTTTTATTAATAATATTTATACTAATATACTACTATGAGCATTTGCATTTATATTATTGTCTGACTTTCACATTAGTTACCTAATCCTGACACAGCCTAGGAAGATGGGCTAGGAAGATACATTTATTTTTACTTAGTGACAGATCTGGAATTACAATTCAGTTTCTCTGCTTCCCAGTCCAAGGATCTTGCCCTATATAAGCTCAATCAATGCATTTGTGACATTTGTGTCAAAAGTATTTAGTTCATACAGTCTTGCAAATTTTTGTGTCTGCCTTCCTTTTCCTGGTTTCTTTGAAATGTTTGAAAAGAATAATAATTAATCTCACCTAAATAGATTTAACACATCCATCCAATATTCATTTGGGAGATGGCTATAGATGGTGAGGATCTGAGGGCCACTTCTGTCTGAGAAATCCATTCAAGTAGCCTGAAACTTTTTTCACTCTGCAGGGCTGGCGTGTAAGGTCTTGATTCTGTGTCCCATGTCAGGGTTTTCTGGGAACCGCACTGCAGTGGCTGACTCTTACAAGCACCACTGCTCTTAGCAATACTTTCTGTCACTAGGTGGGGACTAGTAGGGTTAGTGTCTTCTCTGTGACCTGAAATCACTCAATGTTATTTGTTGTATGCAACTGCCTACATGCAAAGTTGACTGGCCACAGAACAATGAGTGCTGTAGGTAAAAGTACTGGATTGGTTATCAGGGAAACAATTCCAAACTACAGCAAATTTTAATTTCCAGAGATTATATCCAGAATTATATTTAGTTACATAAAAAAGTGCACGCTACTAGCCAAAGCTATAATATGGTAACTCTATTATTATTTTAGTTATGGCCAGTCTACATTTCAGTCATCTCTTCTGTTGTCATACTGCAGATAATGACCTGTCCTTTTCATGAAGATAGAATAAAATATGCCTTTGGGAACAAAAAGAAAGGAACATGGTCTAGTGAAGATTTCAGATGAATGGTACTGGGCTGTTGAGTTTACATCCAGTTCTGTGTTCTAAATGTCATTCTTAGTGGTCATATATTTTCAAACATTATTTTTAAATGATGGAAAAAAAGATAATTGTCAGTTGGAGATTTTTCCAAGTTTTTCATACCAGTTTTGAACTAGGTCTTGCACCCAATTTTAAAATACTTTGAAGCAGTGCTTATATTGGAGTTAATCTTGTCCCAGAGAATATTAAGACTCCAGGAAAAGAATGTCCCTTACGAATACAGCACATGGTTTCAATTAAAGAGATCTGGACTGAATAGAAGGTGTGCATTTTACAGTTAGATCTACCATCAGATAAGTATGTATTTTCTTAAGACAAATCATTTTAACTTCTCCATGTTCATTTTCTCACCTATAAAATGGGAAAACAATGCCTATACCTTCTGTAGGAATTCTAGGGTGTCATAAATACATATTCAATAGAATAAGTATTTGGAAAATATAATCTCATTTAACAAGCCCAAGATTTATGATTATGCCCTAATGCATAATCATAATTCACTAGCCATTGTGGACCTGGGGTACTTCGAAATGTGGTACACTTTTTCTTTTTCTTTTTTTTCTTAGTTTCTATTTTCAAAATTGGCTCACAGCTTGGATATATTTGAGTAAAGCAGCTTTTCCTTATGGCCCCAATCATATGGCTCTTGAGCATATAGGGAAGAGTGTGAAAGAAGAGGGTGGGAAAGCATAACATTAAATATTCAAACTCCCTAGAGTTTTCTTGGCTTGAAGTAAATTGTCTCTAAAAAGAAAAAAAAGGGGGGGGGGTAGTAAAGAAAGGAAAAAGACCTGAGTCTTTTTTTCCCTTGTCTATTAAAATATTTTCTGTGGTCAGATTTACCTCCCTCAGTTTCTTTTTTTCTTTCTTTCTTTTTTTTTAAATTTTCATTAAGTGCTTCTAAGAGATTAAATTTTATTAATATCTCCTCAGCTCTAATTGAGTTTGTATATACAATCTCAAGCAGGTATCTGCCTTTAAAGAGAAGAACGCTTCCCTCCCACCCCCCACCATGCCTTCTTTTATTAAATGCCCTCTTTAAGATTCTGCTTTTCATTTATGTCACCTATTAACGGGTATGGGCTCACAGAAAGGATTGTTGAAGGGAATGTATCCTGTTTGGGTTTAAGTTGCTCAAGGAAGCAAACCTAGCAAGTAGCATTCGGTTTCTTAGATAATGGTGCCATCTTCCTGGCACTTACAGAGACAATGAAATATTCATGAGTTTCTTAAAGGCTTTTGGAAAGAATGTGTGTTGGAATGGTACATTAATGAGCCAGTCTCTTCTGGTTTCATGCCAGGCAGGGGCTGTTAAATAATTAAGGTGTGACAAGCCAGAGTTTACACAGGAGGAGGTGGAAAGTAGTCCTTCAGCCTTGGAAATGTTCCCCTGCCATATTGAAATGAGGACCCATCTGGTCCAAGTTTTCTTATGTTCCTTGGAGTATTCTCTCTAAAAACATCATGGTACCCAGTGCATTGAAATGTTTTGCTAAAAACCTGCTGAAGGAACATTGAACTACTTCAAACATGTTTGGAAATCATTCAATTAGCCTTTATTGAGTGTGATCAGCACTGAGGCATTGGAGGAATAAAAACAGGATAATTGTACCTCAAGTTTCCTACTTTCTAATAACCTCAGACTAATTGGAAAGCTATGGAAAAAACTACTCTGTGATCAGTTGTTGAATTGTGTAGAGCTTTAAATGATAGAAGGAGAGATACATTGAGGACTATTGAGTCAAGAGGTTTTCATGGGTACTGGGTGACTTATCTTGGGACTTGGAGTAGATATTAGACTTGTATGACCAGAGGAGAAAATAAGGTTCATCTTAAGAGGAATAAGAAAGTGAACAAAAGTGTAGAGAAAGGAATGCACAATACTTGAAGAAAGTGAAAGTATGCTGTAATGCTATGTCATCAGTAGGCATGTGGAAAATAGCATTCCTATTTCTCACACACAAAAATATATCAATAAAATGAGACTATGTCCTATTTGGGTGAATGTTGGCTCTCCATGGCATCCAGAATCTGTGAAAGGTAAGGTGGCCTCCCAGGAGAGACTGACTCAGTCTTCCAGCAAAATAGACAAATGGAACTCTGAGGAGTTTTTATGTGTGCAGATCTTTCATATCAGATCATGAAAGCAGACATTTTCACAGCTTTACATTAAATATGCAAAATCTCATGGTTCTTTCATAAGAGAAAATATTCATGTTGCTTCCCTTGGTCACCCTTACATTATCCTCAGAGTTGTCATTTTGTGGCTTTCTCTGCAAGGCTGGGCTTCAGAGATATTAAATGGCTGCATTTGCCTGTTCATTTTGCCTTCACTTAAACAACTAAGCACCCACTCTGCCCAGAATACAGGTTTCAAAAACCCATGTTTATCTCCATCTCTCTGGCTTACAAACTAGTTTAGAGAAATAGGCAAATAAGAAAATTTAATAAAAGTCGCTCTTAGTCTTACAAAGAAATCACAGCTCATGTTTTGATTAATTGATGTTTAAAAAAATTTTTCCCTATATAGCATGTGGAGATCATTTATTTATTTATGTGTGTATATCTATACATATATATGTGTTTAGAATAACAGTAATCCTACCAAATCTATAGTTTATATCTTAATTTTTCCTTTGTGTTATGTTAGAAAAGATTTCCTAAAAATTGTTAAAATAAAGTACGTCATTTCAAGCTATACTTAATCTCCACATAGCATACCATAATTTATTAAAATATTCTTTATTCTTGAGTATTTGCATCTTCATAATATTTCATCATTACAATTAACACTTTGATAACACCACTTGACATCAATGTATAATTCGACGCTTATTTTCTCAGAGTAAATTCCCAGATGTAAAATATCTGGATCAAAATGTATTAACATTTTTAGTGATTTTGGGTCATATTGCCAAACCTGTCCCCTAAAAATACCAATTTATCATCCATTCAATGGATGAGAAGGCCCATCTATTTCCTAAAAGATTCATTGTCAGCTTGAATATGATCTTTTAGAGAGATCTTATCAATTTGATAGGTGAAAATAATGGCATTGTTTTTATTGAGCTAGTTATGAAGTTGAACGGTTTTCTTTTCATGGATCTTTGTGTAGAGTTTGTATGTGTATGTATGTGAGTTGTTATAACCTTTGCTCACTTTTCTATTTTGTAAGTGGGCTTCTGTAACTGTTAACAGCAATTATTATTTTTATGGTCCTCATAAAACTTCTAATAGTGATAAATCTGTTTTGGAAATTAATGAAGAATTATATTCAGGACTTCTGTACTCCAAAACCATATATCATAGGAATAAAATTGGAATCTTAAGGCTTTTTAAAAACACATTTTAAAATAGATTCAAGTCACTAGACATGAGCTTTAGAGGCTGATCACTTTCTTCTGAAAACTGATTTGATTTTCAAGTCCCAAGTCTGTTTGTTTCTCTTCATCACTTTCTAACACAGAACCTTCCACCTGCTAAGAGCTACTGAAATTCAGACACAAACTTTTCGAAGAAAATGCTTTTTTTGTTTGTTTGTTTGCTTTATGTTGTTTTTTTTGTTTTGTTTTTTTGTTTTGTTTTTTTAGGTGACAGCAGATGATACATTTCATTATATTAGGGAGAAAGAATTATTCTTTAAGTGCATGGAAATATTTACAAACATAATTTTATCTTGGGAGTCTTTAGCTTACTCATTCATTTTCTTTCCTCCCACAGGCCAGGGGATAAGAGCATCATTGTCCAGAGATATAATCTCACTCTTAGATTCTTCCTTTTCCCCCATAGTCCTTCATGAAATTAGTTCTTTTCTCTCTCTCTCTCTTTTTGCTAATCTTTCAGTTTAACAGTTTTACTTCCATCAGTTTTTCCCATATCATTCACAGCTTAAAAAAAAAAACAACTTTTCTTTCTTCAAGCAAGAGAAAGGAGGGTTCTGCCCTTTAAATACCATGCATATTTATGGGGCGCCTGGGTGGCTCAGTCAGTTAAGCGGCCCACTTCGGCTCAGGTCATGGTCTTGCGGTCCGTAAGTTTGAGCCCGGTGTCCGGCTCTGTGCTGACAGCTCTGAGCCTGTTTCAGATTCTGTGTCTCTCTCTCTCTGACCCTCCCCCTGTTCATGCTCTGTCTCTCTCTGTCTCAAAAATAAATAAAGGTTAAAAAAGAATTTAAAATGCCATGCATATTTTTATTTTAATAACACCTAATTTGTAGAGTTGGGAAATAGGAATCTTATCCTAGAGCGAGCTGAATCATTCATTATAATGCAGCAAAAGTACATATATAAAATAAATAATATATAATATATATATAAATACATAAAATGTTACATTTAGGATATATTTTATCAATATATTTAATATGTATATTGTTTTAACATTAAAAGAGCTTATGCTTAGCCTCATGAATACAATCCCCGATGGATACAACCTAATAGCATTGTTGTAATCTAAATATCTCATTGTAAGAGTTAAAAATGTTATCAGTTGTCAGTGAAATAAAGGCTCTGGCCCTGGGGAGCAAGACTGGTTGGTATACAAATCTAAGGGGCTCCCTCTGTCTTGGGGTAGCACAAATCAGCCTTGGTTTTGGCCAGTATGGAGGGAGTGATAGTTTGGGAGGTATGAATAGAAAGAGTCCCACACTTATCACCTCTTAAAACTGTCTCCTGTCATCGGGAATGTCAGAGCAAACACACAGATGAAAATGTAATCATATTCATGAAGAAACACTTAAGTACACATGAAAAGAAAAGGCACATGATTTCATGACCAATTTGTTCTCAAGGAGAACTCACCTACAGGTGGATTAATGCAGAAATTCACGTAAAGAATGTATTAGTGATAGTTACTCAAGTAACTCCTTGTAAGTCACTTTTCTCCATAAGACAGGTCCAAGGCCAGAATTCTGTGGGCAGACTTGATGAGGTGCCTGCAACTGATGGAAGGCAGTAGGAGAGCTGGCCCTGTGGTTGCTGTCAGTGGTTCCTGGTTATTGGCAATCAGCACAGCTTTTGAGTTTCCCTGAGCTTAAAATGAGGCTGCTCTCGGTCCTGAGATTGCTTTTCTCCATCTCTTTGCTACTACTCCATTCTTTGTTGCCCCTTTTTCATTTCTGGCTTTTACCCAAATCCTCATTTCTGTGCTCAGGGTCCCCCTTGCTTGAGTGTATGTGCCCACCTGAATTTTGCTCAATCTTCTCAACTTGACCAGTGCTCTGCCTATTTCTTATTCCTGGAAATCTGGCTGATCACGTCCAGCCTCACATTTTTTTGGCCAAACTTCTCAGCTTTCCCCTCGGAATGTCTCTGGAGTCTGATTATTTCACAACATCTCTACAAACACCACTCTCATCTAAGCCATGGTTTTTGCTCTCCTGGTTTGTTTCAGAATCTCTGAAACGGCCACTGTTTCCTCCCTGCTCTTGTGACAGTCTGAAAGAGCCCTACCTTTCCAACCTCACTGCCTCTCACCTGCATCATTCTGTCCAGTCACAGTGGCCTCCTCAGTATTCCTCAAACTTGCCAACAAACTCCTGTATTTGGGTCTTTGCAGTCTTTGTTTTCTCTGCCTGTAAGGTTTTCCCTATGTTTTCCCTGCCTATAAGGTTTTCCCTAGAAATCCTTCTGACCAGGGGTAACTTCATGGCTCAGACAAACCTCATGACCATTTTTACATATTCCTTAGACATACTAACAGGGATTCCATCTCTCTCCTTCTTGTATGAAACGATAACCTGTCCGTATTCCCCTTCCTTGCTCATCTTTTATCATAATATGTCTCATCTTTGAACACAGCATATTTTGTTGTTTATCTCTTCTCGTAGAATGCAGTCTCCATGAGGGCAAAGACTTTGACCTTTTTAAAATTTGTACTACTTAATCTCCCAGTGCTTAAAAAAGTCCCTAGTGCAAAATGGTTCTGTAATAACTAAGTGGTGAATGAAGGAAGGTATGAATGAATAAATGAATGTACAGTGTTTATACCCCTGTCTTACTTCATTGTATTGGAAGTAATACCTCAGGCCCCTCAAACATTTAAATATTAGGGAAATTTCTATCTTACTCTCAGTGTAGTTTTCCAGGAAGAAAAATAAATACACGGAACAATTTGCTATGTACAAAGTCACCATACACCTAATAGATAAGAGGAGTATTTCTGGGATGGTGTATATATTTATCATACCCCATCTCATCCTGCTCATTGAGCAACTTGGAAAGGATGTTAATGAAGTTAGTAGTGAAGGAAATGAGACAATTGGAAACCAAGATCAGGAAAGGATGAAGTTAGTGCCTATCACTGCAGGCACATACTGCACATCCAGCTTGAACTGTCCCAGTTTAAAAGCAAAGAAGGAATATAGATCAGCTCAAGATTTGCAGTGTCTGTGAAGACAAAACAATACCAGGCATGTAATTTGCTAGCATTCTGTACTTGTCCTTATGAAAGCCTTTTACATTGTAAATTCTTGCATTGTTTCCTGTTTTCCCCGACAAGCGGTGTGCTCCAGGATGGCCGACTAAGCTAGCTATGTTTTCCCCATTGCCTAGTTTGGTTTTATTTATTTATTTATTTTTTATTTTTTTAAAGTTTATTTATTTTTGAGAGAGAGACACAGAATGTGAGCGGGGGAGGGGCAGAGAGAGAGAGACGGAGACACAGAATCTGAAGCAGGCTCCAGGATCTGAGCTGTCAGCACAAAGCCTGATGTGGGACTCGAACTCACGAACCACGAGATCATGACCTGAGCCGAAGTCAGCCATTTAACCGACTGAGCCACCCAGGCGCCCCAGCCTAGTTTGGTTTTAATATTTGAGAAAAACAAAAACCAAACCAAAAATAGTTTGGTTTTAATATTTGGGAACAAAGGAGTTACTGAGTGAATGAACAAAGGTTAAATTAGGAGCATCAAGACATTTTAGGGCCTGTGCTGAGACAAGGTGCTTAATGAAACTGGAGTGAATGACCCAGGATAGGTCAGTTCCAGGTTTAGGTTAATCGTGGGTATATCGACACATTTCAAAAAAGTAGAAATATATTGAATAAACCTCAAATAATTGAAAGGCTTTCTGCTCTGTAATGCAAGTCTAGCCAGTTCAAAGGAAGCTCTGATTTTAAAAGTCAATATATTGACGTGGCAGATCTTAATGAAGGAGTTAGTTAATAAGTATTGCTCCCATTTTGGAATTCTTTCTTGGGCACACTAACATGTTTCAGTTGCTGAGTGCTACCTATCCCCAGAAACCGTGGCCTTGGGTTTAGGATGGCTATCTGAACCCTAACCCTGACTTTTTTCCTCTGCCTAGCTTGAATTTTGATCACCTTCATTTATTACTAATTTATTGAGAACTTAACCTTTTAGCAAGCATTTTCTAGATATTTGAGATAAAGTGAAAGATCCATACCCTGCCCTCACATAGCTCAAATTCATAGAGTAATGCATAAATGAAGTTGAAAATTTGTAACTTTCCTGTAGTTTATGGGATAATTGCTTAGAAAACTCAGTAGCCTTCTAGGCAGTTGCCAGTGGACAAAGCTGACTATTGAGTTTCACCTTCAGGCTGATAACTTAAATCAGACCCTTTCTTGCCTTAGGCTTGGCCTGTCACAGTCAGACTCCCCAGGGTTAACCCTGAGAACCAGCCTTTTAGTCAGGTGTCTTATCATTTGTAGGATCCTTTTGGGTATTCCAAGCACTGTCCTATTCTAGATCATTCCCCTGCCCTCCTGGTTTGTGCTCTCTATTGCTGCAGTAGATAGTATGGTTTTCTACACTTGAAAAACTGGATGATTTCAGCAGAATTTAGCCCTGATACTCCTCAGGAACATGACCTTGCAAAATTATTTCATCTCTCCAATCCCCAGTCTGTAAATAGGAATAATACGCCTTTTTCTAAAAGCTTCTACAACAGTCAAAGAAGATGAGATATAATTTATCACAATGCCTGTCATTGGGGCTTCTGTTTTTTGTTACTCAGTTCCTGTGAACAGAAGTATAGCCAGTAAACTATGCCTGAAGGAAAGAAGTAGAAGCCTAGGAAACTGAAAGAGTCCATTGAATTTTTAAATTGAAACGATTCCTCTGGAGAGTATCCTTAGGTAAGTTATTGAAAGCAGTAATTTGTTAGTAATATTTGGGACAGAGTAACCTTGGGAAATGTAGATGGTGGAGTAGTTTTCATAATCACCCTTGGTTATTGTATTCATTTCACACTTCAAGATTCAGTGACCTACATGATATATACAAATAAATTTACAATAACTAAGAATCACCATGATTATTGTTTTTAATTCAAATCAATCAAACTGCTATAGCACCCAATGTAAAATATTTAGCAATTAAACATAACACTACAGACAAAAGCTTTTCTGGAAAAAAAGAAAAAGATAATTTCTCTTGTTTTTCTTTGAATGATGCCACTTTCTGTGTGTGTGTGTGTGTGTGTGTGTGTGTGTTTTTGAATAGCACTGAAGTTTGGGGTGCCATTGTACTCTTTAACTGTTGATTTGCATTTGAAATCCTCCAAAGATTGTAGTCTAAAGTGCCAATTTAGTTATATTTTTATTCAGTCAATCCCCCACACTTGCTCACACTTGCTATTCCTGAGGCTATGAGTCTTTATTAAGGTTATAAAATGCTTCGACCTTCATAAAAGGCACAGTGACTTCCCTTGAGGTCCAAAGCATTAATGATGAGGTGAAATGCAAAATCATTATCTGAGGGCAGCATCTCTCCTACCACAGAAGCTATTCAAATCATCCGATTGAAAGGCAAACCTATCCAAAAGCTAATAAAGAATTCTCCCTGGCAGTTGAAATATTGGACAAATTGCTTTTCAACCTATGATAGAATGTTAACTGGGTGACAGCCAAATGATGCTGCTGGTTCACTATATTCCACCTCTATAAGCTGGGTAATTGATAGTCTTTGGGTCTAGAGGTCAAAAGTTGTTGGTGAGTTTGCAATGAGTAACTTCACTGTGGAAAAGGGCCAGTGGTGAGTGTTTATTACTTCCCATTGTTTCAGCACCAAAGGCTCTGCAAGGAAAGCCATGCTTCATTCAGGGTTGGTGTCACATTTGCATTCAGGTGTTGGTGAAAACTTGTAAGTGCATTGGTGGAAAATTGAAGGCTGACAACATGAAAAAATGTCACTTATATAAAAAGCATATTTTAAAGATAGGGTCTTACCTTCTTCCCTTCTCAGAGAGCTGTGTGCACCTACCTATGAAATACCCATAGGTGATGCTGGTGACAAATATGTGTCTACAACAAAACCAGTCTGTTTATTTTATCCTAGATCTGAAGGTTATATTTAAAAAAAGCCTTGAGTATTTGAGACTGGAAAGTCCACCTTGACCAGTATTTACCATAAAAATTCATTTTTTGCATGACGAAAAAAAGTTCTCAATGAATACATCAAAATCCAAATTCATATAGTCCTTATATTTATTATGAAGTAGGTGTTCTTGGGCTCCTGTTACGTAAGATGATGGTTTGCTATAGGATATTAGAGACAACGAATGTCCTTGTTAAAAGAGATGTGAAAAATCATGGGTTCATGGGTTCCCATCTAGTTCCTGAGTCCACAGAGGATCACCAGTCTATAAAAGTAGAATGTAGGTTGAAAATCATTTTCAGTATTTCATAAAAGTTGCTGGAAATCATACATTTACAGGTTGATGTAAGGATCAACTTTATTTGCTTTTGACTGGCTTGATACCAATTCAGGGCATAAGTAATGCTATTATCTGTGTTCTCACTGCTATTCAGAAACTCTGGTTAGCAGTAAAGTAATTTATGATAAGTACATAAAATCTGAATCTTCTATTCAGCTGGTCAACTAAACTTAACCCTTGATGACTATGTAGCTCTTGATACTGTTGAAGCATTTTCTTATCTAAACCAGGCATTAAAGCATAAGAAACAGTACTGGTATTTGCTTTGGCAACCCATATACTAAAATTGGAATAATACAAAGAAGATTAGCATGGCCCCTGAGCCAGGATGACATGCGAATTTGTGAAGATTCCACAGTTTTAAAAGGAAAGGCTATTATGGGGCGCCGGGGTAGTTCAGCCAGTTGAGTGCGCAACTTTGGCTCAGGTTGTGATCTCGCCACGGTTTGTGAGTTCCAGCCCCGCATCAGTCTCTATGATGGTGGTGTGGAAACTGTTTGAGATTCTCTCCCTCTGCCCCTTCCCCACTTGTGCATGCTCTCGCTCTCTCAAAAATAAAAAAATACACTTTAATTTTTTTTTCTAAAAAGATAAGGGTATTCTAACACAAACTATTTTTGTACTAGAATTTGCTAACTTGCAATATGGAATTTTCCTTTTATCAGTATTACTCTATAAGTCGCTTGGACATTGGCCACTTGTAAAAATTTAAACCCTAACAATTATGAAAACCATGTTGAAAAATAATAACAATTAACTTCATTTGGTTTTAATTTTTAATATTTGCCGAAGAAGACTGGGGAGGGAATAAAGAAGAAGAGTGGGTGATTTCTTTCCTAAGTATAAAATAAAGGAATGTGCATTCGATATCAAAACAAAAACAAACACTAGCCCTGGACTAGAGAATCATGAAACCTGGTTTCTGACAATAACGGTCAATATCCATGACAGTTTTAAAAAGTTGTTTTACTTACCTAAGTTTTTTTTTTAATTGTACTTTTTAAAAAATTTACATCCAAATTAGCATATAGTGCAACAATGATTTCAGGAGTAGATTCCTTAATGCCCCTTACCCATTTAGCCCATCCCCCCTCCCACAACCTCTCCAGTGACCCTCTGTTTGTTCTCCATATGTAAGAATATCTTATGTTTTGTCCCCCTCCCTGTTTGTATATTATTTTTATTCCCCTTCCCTTATGTTCATGTGTTTTGTCTCTTAAAGTCATCATATGAGTGAAGTCATATGATATTTGCCTGTCTCTGGCTCATTTTGCTTAGCATAATACCCTCCAGTTCCATCCAAGTAGTTGCAAATGACAAGATTTCATTGTTTTTGATTGCCAAGTGATACTCCATTGTGTGTGTGTGTGTGTGTACACATATATATACCACCTCTTCTTTATCCATTCATGTATCAATGGACATTTGGGCTCTTCCCATACTTTGGCTATTGTTGATAGTGCTGCTATAAACATTGGGGTACATGTCCCTTTGAAACAGTACACCTGTATCCCTTGGATAAATACTTAGTAGTGCAATTGCTGGGTTGTAGGGGAGTTCTATTTTTAATTTTTTGAGGAACATCCATACTGTTTCCCAGAGTGGCTGTACCAGCTTGCATTCCCACTAACAATGCAAAAGAGATCCTCTTTCTCAGCATCCTTGCCAACATCTATTATTGCCTGAGCTGTTAATGTTAGCCATTCTGACTGGTGTAAGGTGGTATCTCATTGTGGTTTTGATTTGTATTTCCCTGATGATGAGTGATGTTGAGCATTTTTTCATGTGTCAGTTGGCCATCTGGATGTCTTCTTTGGAGAAGTGTCTGTTCATGTCTTTTGCCCATTTCTTCACTGGATTATTTGTTTTTTGGGTGTTGAGTTTGATAAGTTCTTTATAGATTTTGGATACCAACCATTCATCTGATATGGCATTTGCAAATATCTTCTCCCATTCTGTCGATTGTCTTTTAGGTTTCTGATTGTTTCCTTCACTGTGCAGAAGGTTTTGATTTTGATGAGGTCCCAGTAGTTCATTTTTGCTTCTGTTTCCCTTGTCTCCGGAGGCGTGTTGAGTAAGATGTTGCTACAGCCAAGATCAAAGAGGTTTTTGCCTGCTTTCTCCTTGAGGATTTTGATGGCTTCCTGTCTTACATTGAGGTCTTTCATCCGTTTTGAGTTTATTTTTGTGTATGGTGTAAGAAAGTGGTCCAGGTTCATTTTTCTGCATGTTGCTGTCCAGTGTTTCCAGCACCACTTGCTGAAGAGAAAGTCTTTATTCCATTGGATATTCTTTCCTGCTTTGTCAAAGATTAGTTGGCCATGTGTTTGTGGGTCCATTTCTGGGTTCTCTATTCTGTTCCATTGATCTGAGTGTCTGTTCTTGTGCCAGTACTGTACTGTTTTGATGATTACAAGCTTTTTGGTATAGGTTGAAGTCCGGGATTGTAATGCTTCCTGCTTTGGTTTTCTTTTTCAAGATTGCTTTGACTATTCAGGGTCTTTTCTGGTTCCATACAAATTTTAGAATTATTTGTTCTAGCTCTGTGAAGAATGATGGTGTTAGTTTGATAGGGATTGCATTGAATAGATTGCTTTGGGTAGTATTGGCATTTTAACAATATTTGTTCTTCTTATCCAGGAGCATGGAATCTTTTTCCATTTTTTTTGTGTCTTCTTCAATTTCTTTCATAAGCTTACTATCGTTTTCAGTGTATATATTTCTTACCTCTTTGGTTAGATTTATTCCTAGGTATTTTATGGGTTTTGGTGCAGCTGTAAATGGGATCAATTCCTTGATTTCTCTACTGTTGCTTCATTGTCAGTGAATAGGATTGCAACCGATTTCTGTACATTGATTTTATATCTTGTCATTTTGCTGAATTTATGAATCAGTTCTAGCATTTTTTTGGTGGAATCTTTTGGGTTTTCCATATAGAGTATCATGTCATCTGCGAAGAGTGAAAGTTTTACCTCTTCCTGGCCGATGTGGATGCCTTTTATTTCTTTGTGTTTTCTGATTTGCAGAGGCTAAGACTTCCAATACTATGTTGGATAACAGTGGTGAGAGTGGACATCTCTGTCTTGTTCCTGACCTTAGGAGGAAAGCTCTCAGTTTTTCCCCATTGAAGATGATATTAGCGTTGGGTCATTTATATATGACTTTTATGATCTTGAGGTATGATCCTTCTATTCCTACTTTCTTGAGGGTTTTTATCAAGAAAGGATGCTTGATACTTTTATCAAGAAAGTATTTTGTCATGCTTTCTCTGCATCTATTGAGACGTTCATATGGTTCTCGTCCTTTCTTTTATTGATGTGATGAATCACATTAATTGTTTTGCAGATATTGAACCAGCCTTGCATCCCAGGTATAATTCTCACTTGGCCATGGTGAATAATTTTTTTAATGTATTGTTGGAGTCAGTTGGCTAATATCTTGTTGAGGATTTTTGATCTATGTTCATCAGGGAAATTGGTTTATAGTTCTCCTTTTTAGTGGGGTCTCTGTCTGGTTTTGGAATCAAGGTAAAGCTGGCCTCATAGAAAGAGTTTGGAAGTTTTCCTTCCATTTCTATTTTTTGGAACAGCTTCAAGAGAATTAACTCTTCCTTAAATGTTTGGTAGAATGTCCCTGGAAAGCCATCTGGCCCTGGATTCTTGTTTTTTGGCAGATTTTTGATTACTAATTCAATTTCTATACTGGTTATGGGTCTGTTCAAATTTTCTATTTCTTCCTGTTTCAGTTTTGGTAATGTATATGTTTCTAGGAATTTGCCCATTTCTTCCAGATTGCCTATTTTATTGGCATGTAATTGCTCATAATATTCTCTTATTATTATTTTTATTTCTGCCATGTTGGTTGTGATGTCTCCTCTTTCATTCTTGATTTTATTTATTTGGGTGCTTTCCTTTTTGTTTTTGATCTAACTGGCTAGTGGTTTATCAATTTTGTTAATTCTTCCAAAGAACCAGCTTCTGTTTTCATTTATCTGTTCTACTGTTTTTTTGGTTTCAATAGCATTAATTTCTGCTCTAATCTTTATTATTTCCTGTATTCTGCTGGTTTTGGGTTTTACTTGCTGTTGTTTTTCCATATTTTTATGGTTTAAGGTCAGGTTGTGTATCTGAGATCTTTCTTCCTTCTTTGAAGGCCTGGATTGCTATATACTTTCCTCTTATGATCTCCTTTGCTGCATCCCAGAGGTTTTGGGTTGTGGTGTTATCATTTTCATTGGCTTCCATATACTTTTTAATTTCCTTTTACACTTCTTGGTTGGCCCATTCATTCTTTAATAGGATGTTCTTTAGTCTCCAAGTATTTGTTATCTTTCCAATTTTTTTCTTGTGGTTGATTTCGAGTTTCATAGCATTGTGGTCTGAAAATATGCACAGTATGATTTCGATCTTTTAATACTTGCTGAGGGCTGATTTGTGTCCCAGTATGTGGTCTATTCTGGAGAATGTTCCATGTGCACTGGAGAATAATTTATATTCCCCTGCTTTAGGATGAAATGTTCTGAATATATCTGTTAAGTCCATCTGGTCCAGTGTGTCATTCAAAGCTATTATTTCCTTGTTGATTTTTTGATTAGGTGATATGTCCATTGCTGTGAGTGGGGTGTTGAAGTCTCCTACCATTATGATATTACTATCAATGAGTTTCTTTATGTTTGTGATTAATTTATATATTTGGGTGCAGCCACATTTGGCACATAAATGTTTACAATTGTTAGGTCTTCTTGGTGGTTAGACCCTTTAATTATGATATAATGCCCTTCTTCATCTCTTGATACAGTCTTTATTTTAAAGTGTAGATTGTCTGATATAAGTATGGCTACTCTGGCTTTCTTTTGTTGACCATTAGTATGATAGTTGGTTCTCCATCTCCTTACTTTGAATCTGAAGGTGTTTTTAGGTCTAAAGTGGGTCTCTCATAAACAGCATATAGATGGATCTTGTTTTCTTATCCATTCTGTTGCCCTATGTCTTTGGATTGGAGCACTGAGTCCATTGACATTTAGAGTAAATACTGAGAGAGATGAATTTATTGCCATTACATTGCTTGTAGAGTTGTAGTTTCTGGTGGTGTTCTCTGGTCCTTCCTAATCTTTTTTGCTTTTGGTGTTTGTTTCTTTGTTTGTTTTTTCATCTTTTCTCCCCTCAGAGAGTCCCCCTTAATATTTCTTGCAGTGCTGGTTTAGTGATCACAAACTTCTTTAAATTTTGTTAGTCTGGGGAACTTTTGATTGTTCCTTCTATTTTGAATTACAGCCTTGCTGGATAAAGAATTCTTGGTTGCATATTTTTCTGATTCAGCACATTGCATATATCCTTCCACTTCTTTCTGGCCTGCCAAGTTTCTGTGGATAGGTCTGCTGCAAACCTCATCTATCTTCCCTTGTAGGTTAAGGAGTTTTTTTTCCCTTGCTGCTTTCATGATTCTCTTCTTGCCTGAATATTTTGTGAATTTGACTATGATATACCTTGTTGATGATCGGGTTTTGTTAAATCTAAAGAGAGTCCTCTGTTCTTCCTGGATTTTGATGTCTGTGTCTTTACCCAGGTTAGGAAAGTTTTCTGCTATGATTTGCTCACATAACCCTTCTACCCCAATTTCTCTCTTTTCCTCTTCTGGGACCCCTATGAGTCTGATTTTGTTCCTTTTAACGAGTCACTGATTTCCCTAATTCTTACATCGTGCTCTTTTGCCTTAATCTCCCTCTTTTTTTCTGTTCATTATTCTCTATACGTTTGTCCTCTATATTGCTGATTCTATGTTCTGCCTCATCCATCCTTGCTGCTGTGGCATCCATTCAAGATTGGAGCTCAGTTAAAGCATTTTTTATTTATTTATTTATTTATTTATTTATTTATTTATTTATTTATTTTTAATATATGAAATTTATGTCAAATTGGTTTCCATACAACACCCAGTGCTCATCCCAACAGGTGCCCTCCTCAATACCCATCACCCACCCTCCCCTTCCTCCCACCCCCCATCAACCCTCAGTTTGTTCTCAGTTTTTAACAGTCTCTTATGCTTTGGCTCTCTCCCACTCTAACCTCTTTTTTTTTTTTTCCTTCCCCTCCCCCATGGGTTTCTGTTAAGTTTCTCAGGATCCACATAAGAGTGAAACCATATGGTATCTGTCTTTCTCTGTATGGCTTATTTCACTTAGCATCCCACTCTCGAGTTCCATCCACGTTGCTACAAAAGTCCATATTTCATTCTTTCTCATTGCCACGTAGTATTCCATTGTGTATATAAACCACACTTTCTTTATCCATTCATCAGTTGATGGACATTTAGGCTCTTTCCATAATTTGGCTATTGTTGAGAGTGCTGCTATAAACATTCGGTAAAAGTGCCCCTATGCATCAGTACTCCTGTATCCCTTGGATAAATTCCTAGCAGTGCTATTGCTGGGTCATAGGGTAGGTCTATTTTTAATTTTCTGAGGAACCTCCACACTGCTTTCCAGAGCGGCTGCACCAATTTGCATTCCCACCAACAGTGCAAGAGGGTTCCCGTTTCTCCACATCCTCTCCAGCATCTATAGTCTCCTGATTTGTTCATTTTGGCCACTCTGACTGGCATGAGGTGATATCTGAGTGTGGTTTTGATTTGTATTTCCCTGATAAGGAGCGACGTTGAACATCTTTTCATGTGCCTGTTGGCCACCCGGATGTCTTCTTTAGAGAAGTGTCTATTCATGTTTTCTGCCCATTTCTTCACTGGGTTATTTGTTTTTCGGGTGTGGAGTTTGGTGAGCTCTTTATAGATTTTGGATACTAGCCCTTTGTCCGATATGTCATTTGCAAATATCTTTTCCCATTCCGTTGGTTGCCTTTTAGTTTTGTTGGTTGTTTCCTTTGCTGTGCAGAAGCTTTTTATCTTCATAAGGTCCCAGTAATTCACTTTTGCTTTTAGTTCCCTTGCCTTTGGGGATGTGTCGAGGAAGAGATTGCTACGGCTGAGGTCAGAGAGGTCTTTTCCTGCTTTCTCCTCTAAGGTTTTGATGGTTTCCTGTCTCACATTCAGGTCCTTTATCCATTTTGAGTTTATTTTTGTGAATGGTGTAAGAAAGTGGTCTAGTTTCAACCTTCTGCATGTTGCTGTCCAGTTCTCCCAGCCCCATTTGTTAAAGAGACTGTCTTTTTTCCATTGGATGTTCTTTCTGCTTTGTCAAAGATGAGTTGGCCATACGTTTGTGGGCCTAGTTCTGGGTTATCTATTCTATTCCATTGGTCTATGTGTCTGTTTTTGTGCCAATACCATGCTGTCTTGATGATGACAGCTTTGTAGTAGAGGCTAAAGTCTGGGATTGTGATGCCTCCTGCTTTGGTCTTCTTCTTCAAAATTCCTTTGGCTATTCGGGGCCTTTTGTGGTTCCATATGAATTTTAGGATTGCTTGTTCTAGTTTCGAGAAGAATGCTGGTGCAATTTTGATTGGGATTGCATTGAATGTGTAGATAGCTTTGGGTAGTATTGACATTTTGACAATATTTATTCTTCCAATCCATGAGCATGGAATGTTTTTCCATTTCTTTATATCTTCTTCAATTTCCTTCATAAGCTTTCTATAGTTTTCAGCATACAGATCGTTTACATCTTTGGTTAGATTTATTCCTAGGTATTTTATGCTTCTTGGTGCAATTGTCAATGGGATCAGTTTCTTTATTTGTCTTTCTGTTGCTTCATTGTTAGTGTATAAGAATGCAACTGATTTCTGTACATTGATTTTGTATCCTGCAACTTTGCTGAATTCATGTATCAATTCTAGCAGACTTTTGGTGGAGTCTGTCGGATTTTCCATGTCTAATATCATGTCATCTGCAAAAAGCGAAAGCTTGACTTCATCTTTGCCAATTTTGATGCCTTTGATTTCCTTTTGTTGTCTGATTTCTGATGCTAGAACTTCAAGCACTATGTTAAACAACAGCGGTGAGAGTGGGCATCCCTGTCGTGTTCCTGATCTCAGGGAAAAAGCTCTCAGTTTTTCCCCGTTGAGGATGATGTTAGCTGTGGGCTTTTCATAAATGGCTTTTATGATCTTTAAGTATGTTCCTTCTATCCTGACTTTCTCAAGGGTTTTTACTAAGAAAGGGTGCTGGATTTTGTCAAAGGCCTTTTCTGCATCGATTGACAGGATCATATGGTTCTTCTCTTTTTTTTTTGTTAATGTGATGTATCATGTTGATTGATTTGCAAATGTTGAACCAGCCCTGCATCCCAGGAATGAATCCCACTTGATCATGGTGATAATTCTTTTTATATGCTGTTGAATTCGATTTGCTAGTATCTTGTTGAGAATTTTTGCATCCATATTCATCAGGGATATTGGCCTGTAGTTCTCTTTTTTTTACTGGGTCTCTGTCTGGTTTAGGAATCAAAGTAATACTGGCTTCATAGAATGAGTCTAGAAGTTTTCCTTCCCTTTCTATTTTTTGGAATAGCTTGAGAAGGATAGGTATTATCTCTGCTTTAAACGTCTGGTAGAACTCCCCTGGGAAGCCATCTGGTCCTGGACTCTTATTTGTTGGGAGATTTTTGATAACCGATTCAATTTCTTTGCTGGTTATGGGTCTGTTCAAGCTTTCTATTTCCTCCTGGTTGAGTTTTGGAAGAGTGTGGGTGTTGAGGAATTTGTCCATTTCTTCCAGGTTGTCCAATTTGTTGGCATATAATTTTTCATAGTATTCTCTGATAATTGTTTGTATCTCTGAGGAATTGGTTGTGATAATTCCATTTTCATTCATGATTTTATCTATTTGGGTCATCTCCCTTTTCTTTTTGAGAAGCCTGGCTAGATTTGTCAATTTTGTTTATTTTTTCAAAAAACCAACTCTTGGTTTCATTGATCTGCTCTACAGTTTTTTTAGATTCTGTATTGTTTATTTCCCCTTGATGTTTATTATTTCTCTTCTTCTGCTGGGTTTGGGCTGCCTTTGCTGTTCTGCTTCTATTTCCTTTAGGTGTGCTGTTAGATTTTGTATTTGGGATTTTTCTTGTTTCTTGAGATAGGCCTGGATTGCAATGTATTTTCTTCTCAGGACTGCCTTCGCTGCGTCCCAAAGCGTTTGGATTGTTGTATTTTCATTTTCGTTTGTTTCCATATACTTTTTAATTTCTTCTCTAATTGCCTGGTTGACCCACTCATTCATTAGTAGGGTGTTCTTTAACCTTCATGCTTTTGGAGGTTTTCCAGACTTTTTCCTGTGGTTGATTTCAAGCTTCATAGCATTGTGGTCTGAAAGTATGCATGGTATAATTTCAATTCTTGTAAACTTATGAAGGGCTGTTTTGTGACCCAGTATATGATCTATCTTGGAGAATGTTCCATGTGCACTCGAGAAGAAAGTATATTCTGTTGCTTTGGGATGCAGAGTTCTAAATATATCTGTCAAGTCCATCTGATCCAATGTCTCATTCAGGGCCCTTGTTTCTTTATTGACCTTGTGTCTAGATGATCTATCCATTTCTGTAAGTGGGGTGTTAAAGTCCCCTGCAATTACCACATTCTTATCAACAAGGTTGCTTATGTTTATGAGTAGTTGTTTTATATATTTGGGGGCTCCGGTATTCGGCGCATAGACATTTATAATTGTTAGCTCTTCCTGATGGATAGACCCTGTAATTATTATATAATGCCCTTCTTCATCTCTTGTTACAGCCTTTAATTTAAAGTCTAGTTTGTCTGATATAAGTATGGCTACTCCAGCTTTCTTTTGGCTTCCAGTAGCATGATAAATAGTTCTCCATCCCCTCACTCTCAATCTAAAGGTGTCCTCAGGTCTAAAATGAGTCTCTTGTAGACAGCAAATAGATGGGTCTTGTTTTTTTATCCATTCTGATACCCTATGTCTTTTGGTTGGCGCATTTAATCCATTTACATTCAGTGTTATTATAGAAAGATATGGGTTTAGAGTCATTGTGATGTCTGTATGTTTTATGCTTGTAGTGATGTCTCTGGTACTTTGTCTCACAGGGTCCCCCTTAGGATCTCTTGTAGGGTTGGTTTAGTGGTGACAGATTCCTTCAGTTTTTGTTTGTTTGGGAAGACCTTTATCTCTCCTTCTATTCTAAATGACAGACTTGCTGGATAAAGGATTCTCGGCTGCATATTTTTTCTGTTTAGCACACTGAAGATCTCGTGCCAATTCTTTCTGGCCTGCCAAATTTCAAAAGAGAGATCAGTCAGGAGTCTTATAGGTCTCCCTTTATATGTGAGGGCACGTTTATCCCTTGCTGCTTTCAGAATTTTCTCTTTATCCTTGTATTTTGCCAGTTTCACTATGATATGTCGTGCAGAAGATCGATTCAAGTTCCGTCTGAAGGGAGTTCTCTGTGCCTCTTGGATTTCAATGCCTTTTTCCTTCCCCAGTTCAGGGAAGTTCTCAGCTATTATTTCTTCAAGTACCTCTTCAGCACCTTTCCCTCTCTCTTCCTCCTCTGGGATACCAATTATGCGTATATTATTTCTTTTTAGTGTATCACTTAGTTCTCTAATTTTCCCCTCATACTCCTGGATTTTTTTCTCTCTCTTTCTCTCAGCTTCCTCTTTTTCCATAACTTTATCTTCTAGTCACCTATTCTCTCCTCTGCCTCTTCAATCCGAGCTGTCGTCGTTTCCATTTTGTTTTGCATTTCGTTTAAAGCGCTTTTCAGCTCCTCGTGACTGTTCCTTAGTCCCTTGATCTCTGTAGCAAGAGATTCTCTGCTGTCCTCTATACTGTTTTCAAGCCCAGCGATTAATTTTATGACTATTATTCTAAATTCACTTTCTGTTATATTATTTAAATGCTTTTTGATCAGCTCATTAGCTGTTGTTATTTCCTGGAGATTCTTCTGAGGGGAATTCTTCCGCTTGGTCATTTTGGATAGTCCCTGGAGTGGTGAGGACCTGCAGAGCACTTCCCCTGTGCTGTGGTGTATAACTGGAGTTGGTGGGCGGGGCCGCAGTCCGACCTGATGTCTGCCCCCAGCCCACCGCTGGGGCCACAGTCAGACTGGTGTGTGCCTTCTCTTCCCCTCTCCTAGGAGTGGGATTCACCTTGGGGTGGCGTGGCCCGTCTGGGCTACTTGCACACTGCCAGGCTTGTGGTGCTGGGGATCTGGCGTATTAGCTGGGGTGGGTAGGCAAGGTGCACAGGGGCAGGAGGGGCAGGCTTAGCTCGCTTCTCCTTAGGTGAATCACTTCAGGAGGGGCCTTGTGGCAGCGGGAGGGAGTCAGATCTGCTGCCGGAGGTTTGGCTCCGCAGAAGCACAGAGTTGGGTGTTTGCGCGGAGCGAGCAAGTTCCCTGGCAGGAACTGGTTCCCTTTGAGATTTTGGCTGGGGGATGGGCGGGGGAGATGGCGCTGGCGAGCCCCTTTGTTCCCCACCAAACTGAGCTCTGTCATCCGGGGGCTCAGCAGCTCTCCCTCCCTTTGTCCTCCAGCCTTCCCGCTTTCTGAGCAGAGCTGTTAACTTATGACCTCCCAGACGCTAAGTCGCGCTTGCTGTCAGAACACAGTCCATCAGGCCCCTCTGCTTTTGCCAGCCAGACTCGGGGGCTCTGCTTGGCCGGTGAGCCGCCCCTTCGACCCAGCTCCCTCCCGCCAGTCCGTGGAGCGCGCACCGCCTCGCCGCCCTTCCTACCCTCTTCCGTGGGCCTCTCGTCTGTGCTTGGCTCCGGAGACTCCGTTCTGCCAATCCTCTGGCGGTTTTCTGGGTTATTTAGGCAGGTGTAGGTGGAATCTAAGTGATCAGCAGGACGCGCGGTGAGTCCAGCATCCTCCTACGCCGCCATCTTCCCTCTCTCCCAGTTATAGCATTTTTTAATTCATCCTGTCTAGCTTTTACTTCTTTTATCTCTGCAGAAAGGGATTCTAATCTATTTTTGACTCCAGCTACTATTCTTATTATCATGATTCTAAATTCTGGTTCAGACATCTTGCTTGTATCTGTGTTGGTTATCCCTGGCTGTCATTTCTTCCTTCTCTTTCATTTGGGGTAAATTCCTTCGTTTCATCATTTTGAAGGGAGAAAGGAATTAATGAGGTCGAAAAATTAAAATTAAAAAAATATTAAATTAAAAAAATATTAAAGTTAAAAAATTAAAAAGAGACTCACAAAAAAAATCAAATAAATGATGCTAGATCCTAGGTGTATTTTGCTCTGGGTGTTGAAAGTGGCTTGATAGAGAAAAAAAGGGGGAAAAAAAAGAAAAAAAAAAGGAAATTGTTTGAAAATTTGAAAAAATGGATACACTGGAGTAGACTAAAATTAAATGATGGAAGTAAAGTATAATTTGAAAAAAATTACATAAAAGTATAAAATATACTAGAAAAATATTAAAGAAAAATATTTTTAATAAAAACTTAAAATGATAATGAATTTTTTCCTCTTTGTATATTCAAGAAAAATGAAAAACAGGGAAAAAAAGAAAGAAAATTGAATAGTTGGACTTGCTAACACACTGAAATATGACTGGAATTACTTCGTTGTCCCCTGGAAGTCAAACTATGAAGCGCTTTATAGTCCTTAAACTAAGCAGGCAGTGAGACTTGTGTTCTTGAAGAGTGAGGTTGGCCCAATTGGGCGGGGCTTAGTGTAACACCTCCATTCTCCACAAGATGGTGCTGCTAATCTACTGGGGTGGATTGTTGAGGCGCTTATAGGTGCGTATGCACATGCGCGGGAGTTGTGAAAATGGTGTCACCCAGCTATCCGGTCTCGAGTATTGGAACTCTTTTCTCCCCAATCAGCAGTCGTACGTCCATCTTTTGTCATCAGCTTTCATCCACTCCCTGCTTTTACATTGTCCGTGACCAAGTCCCAGATAGTACCTCTCTCCCGAGTTTTGTCTCAGATGTGACTGTTTTCCCCAGCCCCTTACTTCTTTTTTTTTTTTAATTTTTTTTTCAATGTTTATTTATTTTTTTTGGGACAGAGAGAGACAGAGCATGAACGGGGGAGGGGCAGAGAGAGAGGGAGACACAGAATCGGAAACAGGCTCCAGGCTCTGAGCCATCAGCCCAGAGCCTGACGCGGGGCTCGAACTCACGGACCGCGAGATCGTGACCTGGCTGAAGTCGGACGCTTAACCGACTGCGCCACCCAGGCGCCCCGACCCAGCCCCTTATTTCTGAGGTACTGCAGCTTTGACCCGTTCTGCCCCTCTGTGGAGGGTCTTAACGAGCAATGGCCAAATGCTGGCCACACCCAAGAATGTTTGTGGGACCGTGCTGCTGCTGATGCCCAAAGACTGTGGCCAGCTGCCAGGGTGCCCCAGAAAAATTTCATGAGACAGTGTGGCACCAGCGTTTCAGGGATTATGGAAAATCACAACACATATCTGGCACCAGGCTTCACCCTCAATGACCTTGTTCCATCACCAGCAAATGTGGCCATTCTCTGGGGTCTGCTGGGCTCAGGTGGCCTCATAGTCTCTACCAAATGTCCTTCCAGCAGTGGAACCACTTCTCCCCTTGTGCCCCAAGAACCTCCCAGACCCCACTCTGCTCCTAGGGATTCATTTGCCCTTCCCACCAGAGCACCGCCAGGTATAGAGCTGTGGAGTTGCAGACTCTGCACTCCCCCATTTATAGTCTTAATGGAATTTAAACCCTCTCCTTTCTCCTTTCTCCCTTTTTAGTTCAGTCCCTGCAGCTGTTTCCAATTTTTCACTTTCTCTCCAGCCACTTTTGGGGTGGGGTGCTTTCTCGTATTCTCCCCCTGTCTCTGTCCTCTCTCCACATGCAAAAGCAGCTCCATGCCCCCCACGGCTTCTGTCTCCCCAAGTTCACCTCTCCAGGCCATGTACCTGCTGAATTCTGTGGTTCAGGTTGTGCAGATTGTTGTGTTAATCCTCAGATCAGTTTTCTTGGTGTGCAGGATGGTTTAGTGTTGGTCTGGCTGTATTTCATGGACGCGAGACAGACAAAAAACGTCCATGCTGTTCTGCCATCTTGGCTTCTCCTATTTATCTGAGTTTTTAATTTCTAGTCATACCACATAATCTCTAAAGCTCTTCTAGTGATGAACTTGAGTGATGAAGCTACATTTTTTGTTGCTTAATGTGCTTATTTTTCTCAAGAAAGATATTTAGGAGATCATGACCCTGGAGTTATTTATACTGGACTTTAGGCATATTCATTGTTGCAGGTCTGCTTCCAAAGACTAAGCAATTTGTTTCCTCACTTTGGGGAAAGTATTTTTAAGGGCATGAGTAAGAGACTACTAATAAGGAGGATTTTAAAGTAAATTTACCTTGAACCTTAGATTATCATACCCTCTGAATACTCAAGAATTAAGTGAAGGCTGAGAAACAGTTGGGTAGTGCCTTCTAGTTACTCACAGCAGGGAGGGTTTGACTCTGGCTTCTTGGAGGAAAGACAAGCAATGAGAATAACTCAAGAACTAGTGGTACTTAAGTCCATCTCCCTCAATATTCCCTACAGCCTAGTAGAGAAAAACAAAGATAAAAGATCTGCGTGTGAACAACACACTCAATGGTCTTGAATGTAGAGTAGGGCTTAACTGAAAAATAACTGTACCCAAACTTAAGATTAAGAAAAGAGAGAGAGAAACAAAATAAACAAACAAACAGAAACCCCACAATTCCCAGCAAATGATTTCCTATGTTCCTACAATGCCACAAGATTCTGAGGTCAAGCAAGAAGTACTGTATATTTCAAAGTTGCTGAGAGAATAAATCTTGCATGCTCTCATCACAAGGAAAAACATTCTCTTTACAGTGATGGATGTTAACAGGACTTATAGTGGTGATTATTTCATAATGTACACAAATATTGACTTATTATATTGTATACTTGAAACTAATATATGTCAGTCATACTTCAATAATAATAATAAAAATACAAGGAGAGGCAAAAAGCGAGTCACTTTAGAAATAGAAAATGAATGAATGTATGAATAGATTTTTATGGCCAGCTAAGGTGTTTGTTAAACATCAAGACTTAAAAAAACCCACAAAACAGTTTTAAGCTCATACAACTTAGAACATTCTCTGTGTATGGGCCTTCCATGAAGGATCCATGAGGTTATTTTTTTTTTTCAATTAATAGATGAGTGGAAAAACTTCACCAAACACTGATGCTAGGCTTTTTAATGCATATAAATGTAGATCTAAGACAAAAACAAAGGTATAAATGAGGGTGGAAGATAACACAGAAATGCTATATGTTGTGACAAACCAGAAATAAAGCAACTAAATATGAGTGAAGACAGAGGTGTGGTAGAAAGTAGAATAAGCTCATTGGCTGATGTATTGGCTATAGGTAGGATTTAAAGGGTATTGTTAAAAACTAACAAACCAGAAAGTAAAACAGACTCCAAATTAAATTTTTTTTTTATTTTTTTTCAACGTTTATTTACTTTTTTTGGGACAGAGAGAGACAGAGCATGAACGGGGGAGGGGCAGAGAGAGAGGGAGACACAGAATCGGAAACAGGCTCCAGGCTCTGAGCCATCAGCCCAGAGCCCGACGCGGGGCTCGAACTCACGGACCGCGAGATCGTGACCTGGCTGAAGTCAGACGCTTAACCGACTGCGCCACCCAGGCGCCCCCAAACTAAATTTTTACTCAAAACTATTTCCCAAAGGAAATATAGAAAGGACATTATTAGAAGATATAAATGCAAAGGTAACCATTAGAAGGAAAATATAATTCTTTCTAATTATCATTTTAATTAAAGAACAAATGCATATTTTGTAAAGAAATAGAGCAAATATAACCTAATATACATAACTGTAAAATTATTGTGACTGTGTGCCTCGATGACTCAGTAGGTTAGTGTCCAACTTCAGCTCAGGTCATGATCTCACGGTCCATGGGTTTGAGTCCCGTGTCGGGCTCTGTGCTGACAGCTCAGAGCCTGGAGCCTGCTTCACATTCTGTGTCTCCCTCTCTCGCTGTCCCTCCCCTGCTTGCACCCTGTCTCTCTATCTCTCTCAAAAATAAATAAACATAAAAAGATTTTCTTAAAAAATTGTGATAAAATTGAGACCAATAGAATTGAGACATACAAGTTATAGGATACATATCAGTCATATCAATTAATGTGAATAATTGGAATGCCAAGGTGGCTCAGTCATTGAAGTGTCATGACTCTTAATTTCAGCTCAGGTCATAACCTCATGGTTCATGAGTTTGAGCTAATGGTGCTAAGCCTACTTGGGATTCTCTCTCTTTCTCTCTCTCTCTCTCTCTCTCTCTCTCTCTTTGTCCCTACCCCACATGCATTCTCTCTCTCAAGAAATAAATTAATTAAAAAGCATAAACGTGAATGAAGTTAATTTACTTGTTAAAAGAATGTTATTTTCACTTTGGTTTACAAAATATCGCCAGCCATATGCTATATGCAAAGGAATAATTAAAGTGATTCAAAAAATCAAACAAAACAGACAAAGATATTCTGGGCCCACAGAAAAAATAAGAAAGAAGGGATATGAACTTGATATCAGATAAAGTAGTATTTAAGCTAAAAAACAATAAAATTGTAGAAAGATATGTTTTAGTAGTAAATGCCATGATTTAAAATAATGATAAGAATGTTATGGCTATGAATGAACGAAAGAATACAGCAACCATGTTTATGAAATAAAAACTGTAGAACATAGATAGAAACACCACAATTATAGGAGTCATTAGTACACCAGTATCAGGTCAAGACAGATCAGGTGGACAAACCAAAAGTTAATTACAGGGCCAGAAGACCTGAACAACCTAATAAAAACTAGATCTTACCATTATATACCACATTTTTGACTTTGGTAATAGAAAATACACTTTATTTTTCAGGTGCTTATACAACACTTAATGAAGTTCCCCATACACTAGTTCACAAGGAAAACATCAAGATGTCATATAATGTGGAAGTACTAAAAAAATATACTCTCCGATTACAATGCAATAGAGCTAGAAATTCTTAACAAATCAAAAAATTAAAAGGCCTTTCCACCAGGAATTAAAAAAAAATTTTCCATTGGGAAACTCTTGGATGAAACAGAAAAACATAGATTGAAGCTACAGAATTCAATCAAATAATTAAAACCTCTGGGATATGCTTCAAGCATTGGGCAAAGAAAATATCATATTGCAAACCATTCCACCAGTAAAAAAATGAAAACAGATACCTTCTCAAGAAACTAGAACAAGGACAAGCCAAAGAAAGCACAGGAAGGGAAATAATATAAAGAAGCCGAAGTTAAGATATATTATAGAAAACAGTAGATTTGGGTGTTTGCAAGTGTGTGTGTGTGTGTGTGTATTTTTGCAAGTTTCCTTAGGGATTGGATGTGAGGGTTATTTCAGAGAGAAGTAGTGTATTCTTTTGGATTTGAGGAAATTTTATGAAAAACACAGATATTGTTAGGATATAAGACATTTATATGTACTTTTAAATACAAATTTTTATTGTTGGAACTGAAATTATCACAGAGAAGTCCAGGCCTATCCTAAAGCACTTAGAATAAAGGTGATACCACAAACAAACTGCTAATTCAGCAGGTATCTACACACACACACATACACACACACCACATACGCACACACTGATATTTTTTCTGTAGTTCATTATTTTACAACTTGAAATTGGGAATATAGGAGATTTTCCTTATATAAACTCACAGTCCTTATATTTAAATAGCAAGAGAGGATTAATACTGTGAAAAGCCCAAGCAGAGTTGTTGTGTTTGTCTCTGTAACTGATAATATGAATAAGAGAATCTATAATGTGCAATATCTGCCCTAGCCCGTGTGGTGATAATAGGAAGACAATGGACATTACTCTTGAGCAAATGAGAGAGATAATCAGTGCTCTATTTCTTCGGCTATGTTTGGGTTTTAGAATTATATTCTTCTAGCTTTCTTTTAATGTGCAGTGTTTTGAAGGAGAAAAACTCTTAAATATATTGAGTCTGAAACCCTGCCTCACTCCCCCTCTTCCATGAAGCACTCTCATGAAATTCTTTATTATCAAAAACGATTGCATTGTAGCAGGGCAAACATTTTGATGGGATGAACTGGAGAAAGGATGCCTTATAGAATATTTCTACAACATGAGGCTAAGAACAGTTGTTCGGAGGGTTGAGATTTTATCTTACACATGAGGGCCCAGCATATTCCAGGCTTTCAGAGTATCTATTGACTAAATATGCCAAAGAGTGAACAAGTGTTCATTTTTAACAATTTCTATGCAGATACAGTATTCCCTTCTTTAGACATATTACAGGTTGTCAGTTCCTTTTGTTGTTAATATCTCCATAAAATTTCATCCCTTAAGAACAAAAGAACATGCTAGTTCTACAAGACTAGGCCTAAATTATATTTTCCTAGCCAGAAAAATAGTTTAATTACTTTATAAACTTTTCTCATTTAAAACAAATTTATCTTGTGTCTTTGATGATTACCATAAACTGCAGCCATGCTTTTTCTAATATATTCTCTTACTATTTGGTTTCTCAGAAGATTTAAAGGGTGCCAATTTCCTGTACAATTTATCAGACAATATTCAGCAGTGCCATTTAGAGCACACTTATAAAAATACAACTTACAAAAGATTTATCACATTGCTTGCAGTTTAGCATGCTTCTAAGACCAGTAACCTAGTTTCTCCTTGCCTGATTTTGACAAGAGTAAGCTTAATATTAAATATTAACTCTCCTCCCTGTAAAAAAGGCAGAGATATTATTTATTCAGGATACATTTGTTATAACATTATTTAGAGATTTTCATACTATACTGCAATGCCTATATAAGGATAATTCCTCCTTATTTGATTTGGTGGTCTTTTCCTGTAAATTTTATTTAGTAGCCTTGTCACCTACCCCTGCCTACACACACACACACACACACACACACACACACACACACACGGACACATAGCAACACTCCTGTGTGTGTGTGTGTGTGTGTGTGTGTGTGTGTGTGTGTAGTCTTTTTGGTTCTGAACTCTGATAAATATACATGCTAATAGATCTCTCTTATTTTCTCTATTTGGCTGGCTAAGGAAGTTGACTACATTGTACCAATTCTTTTATTTGTATTCTTTCTGTCTCACCACACCTCTTCCTTCTCACTTAAATGCTTTATTGATAAAAATCTGGAATTTTCCTCAAGGGAGGGAAGCCCAGGTTATGGGCTCTGGCCCATCCCAAGGACTTCCATATTAAGTCTTTTGGGGGGCCTGGGTGAAATAAAGTGATCTTCCTCCTGATGTGTGCAGCTCCCTTGGGGACACTAAGGTGAGAAGGGCAAGATGAGCCACAGGCCATTTTGGATTAAGCCAGTAGTGTTGAGTGGAACCTTAAACCCTACCTTATCTCCAAAATAACCTAATAATTGAATTTGTTAAGGGTTATGGGGGACAGCTCCGTGTTCCTTGAAGGTGTCTAAGTCTGGTTCCTTCAGAAGATGGTGCCTCTCTGAGCAAAAGATAAAGAAAAGAGAAGCACAAAATCTTATCTCTTGACCTATCATCTGTACCCACCACTAAGTTGCTTATATTACTCTCTTATATTACTTAAAGCCATTAAATCCACACCATAGTCTTGTCAGGTAGCCACTGTCATGAGAACACTTGAGATCACTCAGCCCCTAAGTGTCAGAGCTGTCCTCCCCCCTTGAAGAAGCATCCTCTCCACCCCCCACACACAGCTTTCATCATTGCTCTTCTGGCCAAGGTGACTCACATCAGAACTGAATTATTCCGTATCTTAAATTCCAAATCTCTGTATGTATTTAAATTATATTCTTCTAAAAAACACATTCTTTTAAACACCCAACAGAGACAGGTCTCCATTAAAACCCATGTTCTTTTTCTTTCAAAAGTATAGAGTTGGTTTGAGATTTAGCTGTCTTCCTGGAGACCCGATACCTGTGCCCCCTTTGCAGAGACATTGCTCTGTAACTGAATTCTCTCTTGGCCCCCCAGATTTTGGATGTCTTGTTGTATGTACCCTTTTCTGTCTTCCTACTGGCTGAGATGAGCAGAGCACCCCCACTCATGAAGATAGTAGATCCACTGTTTCCCTGGGTCTCTGACTCTTGGCATGTGGGTAGCTGCCCATTGCCCCAAGCGCCCACCCTGGACTATTACATGAGTAAGAAACAGACCTTTTTATGTCTTAATCTAGTGAATTCATGTTGGGTCTCTTGTGGCTGCAGAAAAGTTTAGTCTGTTCTAACCATGGGGCACTCTATATGTTTTGGTTAATTTAATTAACATATTGAATTTTACTGTGTAAAAATATGGTACACTTTAAATAAATATGTTTCATTGGTGAATTTATCCTGCTAATCAAATTGGTATCTTTATGCATGGCCAAATTAACTATCAAGACAATGAATTTCAAAAAGGGAAAAAAAATATTCCATCAAACTGGTTAGTGGTCAGTGTGTAGAAAAAGTAACTGGTGATTTTGGACTATTTTCCCTTTCTGCTCTATTTTAAAAGTAGTGTGTGGACTCGATGCATGTTAAATGTTTTCTTACCACATACAAGCAGGAGTATTTTTATTCCTTTGCTGTCCTCCATTGTAACTGTTTCCTGTGTTTACCTCAAACAAATTATTTCTCCAGAAACATTAATAAAAAAGAAAAATGAAGACAAGTATTTCTAGCATTTGTTTGTGTAATCCATTTTGTAGATTTAATTTCTGTGATGTCTTTAAAAATGTCAGACCTTCTTTATTACTGATCAGTTTGGTGAAGTCTTGCTGAAAATGGGGCAATGTGATATATGAATTCTCATGGGCATTTCTAACTTCCTACAGCTAGGACATGGTTATTTTCATGGGATAATTATTGCAGAAAGACATCATTTCAAACTTAGTGTTTTTTTCTTTCCTCACATAACAGCTTAATCTAGTGTCAACAATACACTTAAAATTGTTTTTATGATCTTAGAACAGGTGGGCACATATTAGGAAATGTCAAACTCCATCAGTTTGACTGAATATAGACATTCCACGTGGTGATTTTCAGTGTAGTGGGAAAGGGAAAAGAAGTTGATCTGTCAAAATAGCAAGACAGTAATATATAATTTCAGTCTTCATCTCCCACCTTATCCCAACTACAAATTTCTTCTGTTTATATACCTATTTTTATCCTTCATGGCCCTTGCGTTCTCAGCTGTGTGATATAAGTTCTGAACATAACCATTGGATTCTGTCACATTTTATTTTTTTATTAATTTTTTAAAGTGTATTATTTTGAGAGAGAGAGAACGAGTGGGAGAGGGGCAGAGAGAGAAAATCTCAAGCAGGCTCCAGGCTGTCAGCACAGAGCCTTACTTAAGGCTCAGACTCACAAACGATGAGATCCTGAACTGAAATCAAGAGTTGGTTGCTTACCCAACTGAGCCACCCAGGCGCCCCTATCACATTTTAAAATCAGAATGCATAGCACTTGAGGAAAAAATACAAAATCTTTTACCTGGCCCACAATGGAAGTGATGAGGTCCATGCCTTCATAACTTGGAAGTTGTGCTACTATATGTTTTCATCATTCCCTACACACAGTAGACTTTCCACCCCCTCCCTTTTTTTGGTCAATTTTGTTTTCTTTTTAATACTTTAAGCACTTTCCTACCTTAAGGCTTTATACCATTCTGTTCCTTTTTCAGGAATACTTTTTCCCCACTTCTTTCTACATCCAAGTTAAATGACATTTCTTCAAAAAGGCTTTCCCAAGTCTTCAAATATGGTGCCCTCTTATAACTGAGTACTTATCAGTGTTTATAATTTACTTTTGTATTTGATTATTAGTTTATTTTTTAATTTCCTTAATATTCACTTTTGAGAGAGACACACAGAATGGGGAGGAGTTGAGAGACAGAGAGACAGAACTCAAAGCAGGCTCCAGGTTCCAAGTTGTCAGCACAGAGCCTGATGCAGGTCTCGAACTCACGAACTGTGAGATCATGATCTGAGCTGAAGTCAGACGCTCAACCAACTGAGCCACCCAGGTGCCCCAATTATTAGTTTAATATTTTTCAATTCTCTGGAGTGAATACCTGTTGTTTTATCTGCCCAGCATTCTTCTGTACAGAAATATCTTTCTGGAAACTTCTTCCCCATTCCATCTATGTTGTCTTTACTAGAAATGCCTTTTATATATTTGTAAACCTACCCAAACAATTTTCTAGTAGAGAGATGGACACCTAATTCCATCTGAGCATCTTCTAGCCACAATTGATTGGAAAGGGGGCCAATCAGAGTTCTTCCCTAGGATTCTTCAAACTGCAGTTATCATAATCAGCCTTCTCTTGGGTAGCACTTGGTAATCTGGATAGCCTTCTCTCCACAATTTGGTGAAATCATAGATGTCCACCATGGGAGAGAATGGGGCTGACTTGCAGAAAGAATCAGATATGAGAAAAGGAGGGAGAATTTCAGCAGTATTTGGGTGCCTGGTTCTAGTGGTTCCAGAAGCAACATTACAACATTTATCTTCCTAGAGATAAGCTGATTTTATGAAATACTTCAGTCTCTGCATTGTTCTTACTGAAGTTAGTTTGAGTTGGAGTGCTGTTACTGGAATTTAAGATGACAGATTATTAGTATGCCCTGGATGTAAGCTCTACAAATACAAAGTCACCCTTTCTGGCCAGGATGCACAATCCTCCATTTCTTCAGAACAGACATCTTTGTGTGATTTTGCGAAGGAGGCTCTATCTGCTAAGAGTATATTAAACTACAAAGGAACCACATACTAATAATACTACTTCAATTTCTTTCTTTTTTCTCTAGACTGTGAATGTTTGTATGAAGATTTTTTGTTTTATTTTGAAATCTAGAAAGTATTCAGACTGTGAAACCCATAAATATGGGTTTAATCCTTAATCCAAAACCAACCATTCTAGTCTTTTTAAACTTTAAACTTCTCTTCCTTCCTACCCTACCAAATGTAAATTCTTATTTGAAAATCAGGTGAAGAAGTTTTCTTTTTAATAAAATTTCTTTCGCTGATTTCTGGCATTTAATAATTCCAAAATTCTGTCATCTTAGGTAAAGTGGAGAGGAACCCAGCTATTTGAGCATATTTGCCTGAGAGTGTCCTGGTAATGAAGGAATCAGGAATCCAGCTGAGCAATGTAAAAGTGTAGGCTCCCCCTGCTTTCTCAAAATTCCCACCCTGGGACTAAGATCTTGCCACCTCACCATATGCTTAGAATATTTCAGGGTGTAAAGTCAAATTGGAACCATGTTTCCTGCTGTTTCACCATGATTGTTTGCACAACAGATGCAGGCAATCCATCAATGCCAGGAGAAACAAAAAGGAAACTGCTCTCATGACCATAGACACCAAAACACAGTTTCTTGCTTAAAAAACAACATAGACCACTATTTTGGTCTTGGGAGGGGGGAGGGGAAATACCATTAATATTAATATCTTTAACCAATTTGGAAGTAGATTACACCTATGCCTTATAGAAATAGAGTTGGGTAATTAGATGGAAAAAATAATAGGAATAATGACATTAATAACATGTAACTAATCCTTTACCATTTACAAAACTTTTCTTAAGCCATTTACACATTTAATGTATTAATCTCACAAGTCACATTTTAGAGATGAGAGAAATGAAATTTAGCTTGGCGAAGATGATGGAATAAGTATTGTTAGATAATATAAAGGGCATGTAGTTGAATTTGAGATAAACATTTTTTTTGTTTACATATGTTTCAAATAGTACATGTTCATCTAGAATTCACATTTAGCTGGGTGTCCTGTACTTTTGCTAAATCTGGGAATAAAAATAAGGTCACAAAGTTAGTGAAGGGCAAAGCAGAGATCCTTAACAGCCACTAGAGAAGATGGTGGTTGACATGAACTTGGAAAATATTGTAGTATACACTTCTATAGATTTATTGTCAGGACATTGCAAGAGACATGATTTCTTCACATTTCAATTTTCTAAGTGTGAAGCTGGTTTGAAGTTGCCCACGAATAGGCATCAATTCTGGTGGCCTTCTTTAAAATATGTGAGGTGTATTGACCCAGGTAAAGATAAGAATTAACCAGGCAGATTTCTTCACTGGCTACCTATCACTAATGACTGAGGGTTAAAGACTTCTCTGAGTGCAATTTGTATTCTGGGATATTTATAAAGAACTAGTCCATCATTAGAAATAATGACCAGTGTATTGCAGGGCTCATCTTGGATCCTGTTAGAAAATAGATCAAAAAAGGGACTTCTCATGGACTAAAAAGAAGGAAGATCATTCAACCTTTTGAACCTTTGGGTATCAATATGGGAATGCAAATCAATGAAGCTGTGGTAGAAGACTTTGGTAGGCTTCTTGGTTCACTCTGCAGGCCAGATACCTATAGATCCTACTAAGACTTACATATTTTTTCTCTAATGTCAGTTTTAAGATTGCTACGGCTGTATATGAGCATAAAGATAAACAAGAAGCCTATAGCTTTTATAAAAAGAAATTTTATCATAAATTTAAGTTCTTGATTCCAAAGTTAGGAATCAGAGAAATTCTCAAAAGAAACATAGGGCATTTCTTTCTAGATGTAAAGTAATGAATTCTGTAATTTGTTTTATAACCAGTATCAAGCTAGACAGAATTGGTCAGTAGTGGCTGATGTGTTACTTGACTGTAACCGTAAAATGCATATCATAGATTTGGGCTCAGCAAACAGTTTCCTCTTTTCAGTGGGTATATTCCAGGAACACCAAGAATAAATGCCCAGAAGGAAGTCAGGACCATTGAGAATCCTGAGGGGTGGGACTTCTTCCTTTAAGTGGTGGAGCTGAAAACAATACTCCCTCCAAGGAGGGAATCAATTGAATGATGTTTAATAAACTAGCATCGCTTTCTTATGATGTAGATGGATCTACCATTTAAGACATCCACTCATAAATTTGAATATGTCTAGAATAAAGTAGCTTGCAAGTAACATTCCTGGTGCATACTTACAGTGTCATGAGAAATGATAACATAGGCCTCTACTGTGGAATGAATGATACTAGTAACCGTATGAGCTTAAATTAAGCCCCAATCTGTATGAGCTTAAATTAAGTGACAAGCCCCAATCTGTATGAGCTTAAATTAAATGACAAGCATTAAGAAGTTGAACAACTGACCACAACGGCAACACTGAAAAGTTTTAATCCCCAGAATGGTTTTCTGAGGCAGTGCTAAAATTTGTATAAAACATAGACATATCTGGGGCACCGATTGAGCATCCAACTCTTGATTTTGGCTCAGGTCATGATCCCAGGTTGTGGTATAGAGTCCCTTGTCAGGCAGCATGCTGAGTGTGGAGCCTGCTTAAGGTATCCTCTCTCTTTCTTTCTCCTTCCCTCTCTCTCTTTCTCCCTCCCTCCTTCCCTCACTCCCTCCTTCCCAAACTCCCTCCCTCCCTCTGCCCCTGTCCCCTACTCTTGCTCTCTCTCTAAATAAAAAAAATCATAGATATGTATGAAAAGGATGAAATCAATTCTAAGAAAATTAATTTCTATATGTGATGGCAAAAGAACAGATCAAACTGCAGGTGGAAAGTAACACAAACTTAATTAGGAGAGACACAGACCTCACTATAAGAGAAGATCCTTGGGAAAAGCTCTACCGGAGTCCACACTTCATGGATTTTTTCCATATGAGCACTGTTTCCATCTTACTGGAACAGAGAGATAAATAAATATTGGTCATTTTTGGAATCAAGCTTCTGTGTATTGCCCATAAATTATTCCCCTTAAGTACTGCATTGTTGGAGAATGAATAACACAAACTGTCTCCTGCTTAAAAATCCTTCCTTTTGGAATTGAGCTTATTTGCCATTTGAGATGTAAGTTCTTTAACCTGTTTGAGTAGAGATTTGTCCCTTTTTTGACTAGATACAGCAGAAAAGAAAGGTCTAATGAGATCTTACCACAGGTGGAGGGATATCATAGGTTCTCTAGTCTTCATTCCAACAAGTAAAAGACGTTTCTGCCTTTTGCTGGAATGGTTTCACTGCCAAAGGCCATGGACACTGTGACTGTTTGCCCTTAATCACAAGGGAGCAATGCCAGGTGCACTCGGAGAAGTGAGGTGTCTGAGGCAGAGGCAGAGGACTGAATACAAGGTAGTAAATAGATAAATATAGTCTAGGACTGCATGTGATGTGGAGTAAAAGTTCCTGTAAAACACTTTCAGCAGTTTCTGTTATTTGATTCCTCCATTATTTGGCTCATTCCAATTACATAATCAAAATTCACTCTAGTTCTGAGGAGGAAAGGGTCTCTAATTTGGGAAGATAAAACAATATCCTCTGATTACGTGAAGACTAATGGCATTCCCTGCTTTCTACCCTGAAGCCCAGTTGGCAGATAGCAAGTCACGGAAAACATAGAACTCTGCAGAAAGGATTCAGAGGTCCTTCTTCTCTTACCTCTTTATGAAACAGAAAAGACAAGAGAGGAGAAAGGAGCTCTCATTAAATTGTGGGCCAGGGAAACATACATATAGGCATCAATCCAATGTACAATGGCTACTCAGCCCACATCTCCTCTGAATATGTTGTTTAGCCCCCAAAGCAGGAAGGACTAAAAAGGAGCCATAGACACCATTATCTAGGAGGGAAACTTTATGTGAAGCAGAAAATTTATGTGAATAAAAGAAAAGAAGCTTATTGGACATTTTTAGAACAAAGAGGCAAGATATCTATCCTTTGCCCAAATTCATTGAAACAACTAATGCTCTACCAGGCAGGTAAAAGGAACCATCCAAATGGCTCAGGACCTTTTATCTTAGGTATTGATGTCTCTGGGAAGAGTTTAAAGATTGCCAGTGTCTCTGCTTTCCAACAAGGTTTTTTCAATGAAGTTTATGTAGATATAGAATATTCATTGCCAGAAGTGAATGACAGGGGGATTCATGGAGTCTGGCTATGTCTAATCAATCTGTAGGGCATATTTCCCAGAGGTCTTCATCTCTGAGGGCCTGAGAAGCCTCACTGGAGAAACTTTTCTCTGAAGAGAAGAATCAAACAGAAAAGTTTGACCTAGTAACATAGCCTTAGTTATTAAAGAGAGAGGATGTACCTCTTGGGTTTAAACTGAGATTCATAGTACAACCTAAAAAGTAGAGAGAAAGAGGACTGTGAGAAAATGTCTGAATAAGCTGTTTTCAGTAAGACCTAACTCTAATATTACAGAGTAAGGTGGTCCTCTAGCAGTAAACTTCTGATAGAACATCACAGAAAAAGAGATAGTGACATTTTCTTGCTCTTGACCACAGAGTATCAACCAGATTTTGACCATCGGAGGCTCCAGTGCATTCCCTCTCTGAGCCTCATTTCCATCTATAAAACAGTAATGATATTACCAGTATGTTATGTGGTAAAGGGTAACATGTTATTCATTGTTAGTTGGTATATAATGGCAGGAATAGAATATTAGAGATTACCTATTCAATAATTGAAAAAGAAGAAGGAAGGAAAGTGGTAACTAAAATGAGTGCCTTTTCTAAGATCATAAGTATTATTTGTCACAAATCCATCAGTAGATGTCAGTTTTATTTATTCACGGTCCAGAATTTTTCAGATATGCTAGATGACTTATGTCTACAATTTACTTTAAAATATGCTGACATGGGCAGTGAGATTTTATGTACATGCTAAGTAGTTTAAGCTTCAGCTTTAGGGGCAATTGTCCTCACTGAGAGTCCACACTGCAGGCATGATGGCTAGCATTGTGTGAAAAAGTCTGTATTCTAGAAGCAGCTACTGCAAGGTATCTTGATCAACAACTCCTATTCAAGTTAGGCTGGTGAGTGCTATAAACTGTTTTATTGGGAAAATTAGTTATTTTGTAATTTGCTCAGTAAACGATAAAATAGATGCTTAATGGTGAAATTAGAAGGTGTTTGAGATATACGGATAGATTTAAAAAATCAGAATCACTTCCCATCTTTGCAAAAACAGTGTACAGATTTAGTTAGATCACCAGTATTTATTTTAGGGATGGCCCCCGAGACCAGGTGGTCCTGACATTGGCTGAAGAGAATAGATGGTTGCCTGATTGTGATGGTAAGAGTAACAGAATTTTACCTCTGTGGATAAAAGACACCTCCGTGTGTCTTGAATGGATCTTTCAGATGAGGTGGTGGTCGGAACATTGAGAAAGACAGCAAGGACTGCAGGCGTACAAAGTTACAGGTTGAGTGAATGGTTCTGCCTGCTTACAAATAATGGTGTTTTTATTTTTTAAATAAACATTGCTTATGAGTCAACATTTGATTTACGATCGGTTTTCAATGTAAATGCTGGTTGCAAACTTTTGAAGAGAGCATCACAGATCCTCCAATACTTCAGTGGCTCTCATGGTCTTTAAAAGAACCTCAGAGTTGGCACAAATTGGCCTCAGTCAGTTTCCTTGCTTAGGATTCACAACTTTTCGTGGCTATGTTAAGCCGTGTAGCTGACCAAGAGGAGAGAGATTTGGAGGAAGCGATTGAGTTTTGCTGCTATTTCAGAGTTTGAAGGCAGTCTCCCAAGGTGTATGTGGAGCTCACACTGAAAAAGTTCCCTTTTTTCAACAAATAAACACAGTTGAAGATGGGACATCTAAGGGAAATGACTAAGAAGAAAGAGATGTTATTAAATGATGATACAGATTTGAAGCAATAACAGCAACACTTTTTGGAAGCACTTTTGAGGAGTTCCTTTTTGGGAGAAGAATATGGGCACCTGGGAAAGTGGCATTAAACAAATAATGCTGCCAAAAGCACGTCAGGAGCTTAGATGCGCTCTGAGCACAGATTCACAGACCTGAATTAATGAGGACATCTTGTATTAAATCATTTGACAACCTGGATGCTATTTGTCATTGAAATGTAACTTAATATACATTTTATATGCTATAAAATGCTCACCTTCAGATTGAGAGTATTACGTTGTGAATATATATGTGCATGTGGATGTGTATATTTTTCTCAACCTAATTTTCTGTGAAGATGCATACTGTCAGGACGCACCTTAGATGTTGAGCAGGGAGGGGGGCAACAATTAAAGGGCTCCTGCAAGTGGCACGTGGTAATCTGTTAAAGAGTTCTCTTTAATGGGGAAGGCTATATAGGGCTTCTTATGTGGATGGAATATGGATGCATTTTAACCCACTCCTTCCCCTCCCTGTATCCATCTGTACACTGTTGACAGATTCATGGTCCCCCATCCCCAAATTTGTCTTGTCCCTCTCCAATGTACAGCCTTTCAGCAGTTACCTATTTCTCACAGATGAAATCCAAATTCCTTCAGCTGGCAGTTCAGAGCTAGCTGGGTATAGCCTACAGAACTCCTTTCTCTGAATAGGCTGGGGATTTTGATGTTGGCTTCAACCATTTTAGATTTGCTTGACTGTGTTTTCTCAAGCCTTTTTAGTCTGCTTGCTTTGCAAAACCTCATTCTGAAAAGAATCAAAGGTCTCATATTTATTAAAAGGAAAAGAAAGGATAGGTGTGGCTCTGTTCCCAGTTTCTCTAAGTGGTTATAGACAAAAAGAAAGAAAGGAATTATCTTTTTTTTTTTTTAATCACCGTTTTCATAAAAAAAAAAAAAAAAGACAGCTTGCCCACAAACTCTGTCGAGGCATCCATAAGCAATTTGCATAATCAACATGAATTCCAAGTGTCTCTGTGCTTGATTATATTGGATAAAAACAGTTTGCTCACTCTAAATTCAGTTGGCTCTCCTACTTTCTATTTACAGTTAAGAAAAGCTCTCTTAACCTTAAATGGAAAGAGAATGTTCTAGGATCAGAAACTTGTATCAGGATACCAAGGAAGTGAAAGTGTAGCATGCTCCTCCTAAAATGATCAATTATTTAGGCTTGAGCTGTGCCACTGGAGCGAGAAACATCCAAGGAAGGAAGGAAGAGAGAGAAATACCCAAGAGATGGAGGTAAGGAGATGTGTGTGGGCCCAAATGAATAAGAGCCTGGCACCAGGCTGCTGCACTGTGTGCCAGCCATCCCATATATGGCCAGGCTGAGTTAAGGTATGATAAAAAAAAATCTGTGCTCTGATATTTGTATCTGTCATTGTTTCTTGTTCCTTATTTTTCCAGTTAAAGGGGAATTACAACCTTAGACTGAGATGACAACATTGTTTTTTCTTTATCTGAGACATGTTACATTGGTGAACAGGACACACTGGAGGTTTGTTATGGTGGGAGCAGCATGAGGGACAGCTTTGCATCCCAAAATGAAATTGGAAAGTGGAGGCAGAGGGAAGTGAAAACAAACAGCAATCCCCATCCTTTACTTTCCCACCAAAGGTATTCAGATTATCAGAACTGCACACCTGGCCAGAGGCATGCTAAAGAACATACCCCAAGCGATTTCTGTCTTCATTTAATACTTCGAGTTTATTTTCTGAAATCCTAGGTTGGTTTCACATCTCCCCACTCCACCTGCCACCCTCATCCATGTGAGGCTTAGTCGACACCAGACACACAATATTCTCCAGATTGAGATGGTGGTGTTGGCTGAGAGAGAACAGTTGTGCAGGAGCGTCGTGTCCACTCCCAACCCATCCCATTTCTCAGGCCGTTTGGCGTGACATTCTTGGTGGTGAAATTGGGAGGGCACAGTTTGGCGATAATGCATGACTTTTGCTTTAGAGAGGTAAGAAGGGTGAGGCCCATAGGGAAACAAAGAGTTTGCAGTTTGTGGAGACCTTACAGGATATTTGTTTGTTCAGTTTACCGAATAAGGGGAGAGGACAGGGGCTTTAAGCAAAGACTGGCACAAGAATGATCTCCCTTTTGCTGGAGAGTCAACAACTGAAATATCTTACGACTTCCTCTTACTCATTCCCTTCACCAGAAGTGTTGGTGATGGTGGGGCGGGGAGAGGGGGTTACTAATTCTGTGGATCAGAAGATTTCAGAACAGTGAGTCGATTATGTTTTCTAGTAAATGAAGTTACTCTTCCCACTTATTTCAGAGAGAGAACATTTTGTGTGCTCTATTTCCCTTTCTCTCTTTGCGTCTGTGTCTCATGACAGTGGAGAATATTATATAATATACAATGAAAAATAATGTGTGCATTGTTTTAGGACAGTGGTTCCCAGACTTTGGAATTTAATGGATCAGTAACGCTTTCAGGTACTCATATAAGCCTGCTGGTACTATTTTGCAACATCAACATATATCTATATATAAATAAATACAATTATGTATACCATCTGCCATTCTCCTTTATGAGAACATAAAGGAAGTTTTAACATAAGAAACACAATAGTCTAAATATTTCCAATATAAAAGAGAAAGTTGGGGCATCTGGGTAGCTCATTCAGTTAAGCGTCCAACTCTTGATTTCAGCTTAGGTTATGATCTCACAGTCATGAGATCAAGCCCCATGTCAGACTCTGTGCCGGGTGTGGAGCCTGCTTAAGATTCTCTCTCTCTTCCTCTGCCCCTCCCTGCTCATGCTCTGTCTCTGAAAAATTTTTTTAAAAAATAGAAGGGACATTTTATTATTCACTGATATCAAGCTACTAATTTAAGTCAAATTCTGCATCATATTTTTTTCTTTTTGAATCAATTAGTATGGAGAACTGTATTGATTGGTTTTTCAAATATTTTTCAAATATTCAACCAAACTTGTATTCCTGTGATCAAACCTTAGTTGGTCATAGTGTACTTTTTATGTATTATTCAAATTTCAGAAATTTTCTTTAGAATTTTTGCGTTGAATTCATGAGGGATGTCAGTCTGTAGTTTTCCTTTATCATTACAGTTTTGCCCAGTTTTGACATCAAGGTTTAGTTGGCAGAATGGTACTTATCAAAAAGATACATCTGATACCCAGAGCCTGCAAATATTATTTTATATGGTAAAAGAGTGAATATCATCTTATTTGACCAAAAATGTGGTTAAGAACAATGAGAGGTTTGAGATTATTTGGGATTATCTGACTGGCTTCCAATCCAAAGACAAGTGTCCACATAAGACTTTTGAGAGAGTGTGTGGGGGGCGGGGGCAGAGAGAAAGGAAGAGAGGGGATCCCAAGCAGGCTCCACACTCTCAGCGCAGAGCCTGAAGTGGGGCTCAAACTCCCAAACTGTGAGATCATGACCTGAGCTGAAATCAAGAGGTGGACACTTAACCAACTGAGCCATGCAGACAACCCTAGAATATAGCTTATACCCATCTGGCTCTGGGCTTTTCTTTGTGAGAATTTTTTTTTCCTACAAAGTCAATTTCTATAATGGATATAGGGCAAACCAAGTTATTTTTTCATAAATAGACTTTTTTTTTTAAAGTTTATTTATTTGGAGAGACAGAGAGTGGGGGAGGGGCAGAGAGAGAATCCTGAGCAGGTTCCACACAGTCAGCATTGAGCCTGAAGTGGGGCATGAACCCCTGAACCCTGAGATAGTGATTTGAGCTGAAACCAAGAGTCAGATGCTTAACAGACTGAACTACCAGGGCACCCTCATAAATAAGCTTTAATAGTTTTATCTTTCAAAGAAATCATCTATTTCATTTATGTTTTCAGATTTACTGGTGTAGAGTTGTTCTGATGTCACTTATTATTTCTAATATTTGTTTTAATATTTTGTGTATTTTTGGTTTGTTTCAGTGTGTTATGAGTTGAATTGTGCTCCCCTCTCACAATGCTCCCCACCCTCCCCCAAATATGTCATATATTGAAGTCCTAATACTCAGTACTTTAAAAAGTTTTTTTTTAATGTTTATTTTTGAAAGAAAGAGCACAGGTATGGGGAGGGACAGAGAGAGAGGGAGACAGAATATGAAGCAGAATCTAGGCTCAGAGCTGTCAGCACATAGCCCGATGTGGGGATCAAACTCATGAACCGTGAATGACCTGAGCCAAAGTTGGTGGTTTAACTGACTGAGCCACCCAGGCACCCCTTAATGCTCAGTACTTTATCATGTGACCTTATCTGGAAATACCATTACTGCAGATGTAGTTTGCGTTTATTAAAATGAGGTGATACTGGGATAGAATAAGCCTCTACCCCCATATGACTAATATCCTTAAAAAGGAGTAATTGGGACACAGACATACACATAGGAAAAATGCCATATGAACACAAAGGCAGGGATTGAGGTAAAGCATGTATAAGCAAAGGAAAAACAAAGATTGCCAGTAAACCACCAGAAGCTATGGGAGAGGCCTAGACAGATTCTTTTTCATATTCTTGTCTCCAGAACCGTGAGACAGTTAATTTTGGTTATTTAAGTCACCCAGTTTGTGGTACTTTGTTGCACTCCCCACCTCCTCCCTACCCCTCTCAGCAAACTGATACAAAATGGGAAGGTAAATCCAGTCCCTATTAATATATTTTGGCCAGAAGCAAAGTTGATAATTATTTCTTATTCAAAACACACATATGTCTAGATTTAGTAAACACGCCTAGTTTATATTATAGCTGATAAGGTTTAGTTAGCAGACTCAATTGTGGAAAAATGCCATGTTTAAGGTCAATAATTCCTTTGTTGTAGACAGCATTCAAATGACTTCTGCCTGAAAAGTGTGATGATGGGGAAGGTAGAAATAGGGATTTGGCCCAAAATGTAGAGGCAGAAAAAAAAAAATACATTGGCTTGCCAATCCTGAATAGAGATTTCAGGAAGGAAACTAAGTCATGAATCAGAAAATACAAACAAGGTACAGCCAGAGAAATCAAGCCCCCTGGATCTGGTAATAAGGAGCTGGAGAGTCCTTCTGAGGTAGGACTGTTCTCACCTCCCACTGCAAAATATGCTATGCAATGGAGTGTTTTCACTAGGAATTGGGGCAGATCCACAATCCACAAACTATTAAGAATAGATCAGGAAGACTCTTTTTTTAAGTTTATTTATTTTGAGGGAGGGAGAGAGAGCACACACGTGCACCAGTGGGGGAGGGGTAGAGAGAGAGGGAGAGAGAATCTCAAGCTCACTCTGCTGTCAGCTCAGAACCCTTCCTGGGGCTTGAACTCACAGTTTGTGAGAGATCATGACCTGGGGCCAAGTCAAAAGTCAGACACTTAACCCAGAGGCACCCAGGCTCCTGGACCAGGAAGACTTTTGAAGTTGCTGCCTACAGGATTATTTACATAATGGTTTTGCAATTGTTTCCTTTCATAAATGACTTCTATCTAATACCATGGAAGAATTTTGTACACAGTTTACATGTGAGGTTTAAAGAACAATTAACTAGAAAAATGAAATTAAATGGGCCAAGTTGAAAACATAAGCAAGTCTTTTGTGATAGCATAGCAAGTATCTTATCAAAAGAAATAAATACTTTAAAGTTAACCATTTCTTCACAATCCAGAGTATTAGTGATTGTAACTTTTCAGGTCATCCTTTGTTCTCATTCATACTGTAGCTGATTAACCCAACACACTTGCCTTCAGTTGTTGTTTTCACACGTTTTTGATATTATCTAGTGGAATATTAAGAATGTGTTGATTAGCTGAAATAAATGAGAAAAAAAATTCCCTTGCCCAATAGATACATTGCCTTTAAATCACTACCCCCAAACTGTCAGAGCTTGAGTTTCAACTCCCTGAAAAGACCAACGTCATAGGTAAAAATAATAATAATAATAATAATAATAATAATAATAATAATAATAATGTCTTTGGAAGCATTCATTCTAGCTTCCTTGTATTTCAGCTAATTGAGGCAAATGACCCAAGTGCAGAATTTGCCAGGAGCATAGGTTTTATTTAATACCAAAAAAAAAAAAAACTCCTTTCTTATCTATAGAGAGCAGCAAAGAGAGCCTTTGGCACACACATTTGTCTATGAAGCAAAGATATCTTTTCTGGCCTTGCCCTTTGGGGAGACAAAAAGCAGAACAAAGAATAGGCATCTTGAATTTTGAATAGATATACATTCAGCTGCAGTTGTAGGTTACCTACAGGCTATGTGTCTCTAATTATTTCCCCTTATAAATTCTAATTTGTCTTCCTGGTATCTTAAAAAAAAAAAGAAGGATTAATGAACATTTTCAGGGAAGGAGACCACACATAATCCTTTAGCATGTTTCCTCGACATCTCGCATAACCTTTTAGCGTCTTTCTCATATTTTCTGGTTAATTTAATCTGGTAATTTTTACTGAGGCCAGAATCCACTAGAGAAACATGCAAATAATAGGTCAGAGCTTTCTCTCTACTTTCTTAAAAAGCCATTTTCTTAATGTATTATTACTCTGGGGCATTCTATTCTCTTGAATTTAGGTGTTTAAGTTTTGTGAATCTCCAAAGGGAATGACTGTCTTGCATTCAACAACACAAATATTTATTAAGTGCCTTTATGTACCAGACATGTACAAAACCCTGGAAATGCCAAGATAAAGAAAACACAATTTATTCCCTCAAGGAGTATTCATCCTGGCTGGGCATGACAGATATGTTTACCATTACCATAATGCAACACAGGAGGAGGTGTATACAATGGGATGAAAAACCACCATGGAATCCCAGAAGAAGAAACTGTTTCTCCTTGTAGCCTTTGTATTCCACTTCACCTCTATTTAACAACAACAAAATGCAATCCCTTAGGAGTAATGAACTGGAATGTAACAGACAGCTTCCAGGACAGTAGGCTGGCAGGTTAAAGTTTGCTTTAGGAAGGAAGGAACCCTGAATTTGATTTAGCCATAGTTTGAAGATACAGTCATCTCAGCCTAGAAAGATTCCACAGAGAAAGCACAATGGAACTCTGAAGTTAGCTTCATTCTAGGCTGAAACTACTTTGTTCCTCATACATGCTTGTACCTAACTTTATACACCTTTAGAAAATTTATTATCTGAACATTATCAGTGTCATTCTTTGAAGAAGTTTACTATGAGTATTTGAGAGAAAAAGATAACACAATTGATGATAAATGACTAGAGTGATTTTAATCTGCTTTATTTGTTTCTTATATACCATTTAGAGATGATTACATGGGTAAAAATGCAGGTGAGCCAACTTTTTTTTTTCTTTCCTCTCCCACATCTTCAGGTTTATTGGTTTTTTAAAGAAACAGATAGAAAAGATAAACACGGCTAGCTAGCAAATACTTTGCTTCTTAAACAGATTTCTATGTACTGTATTTAATCTGTTTAGATGTGCCTAACTTAAATTTAAAATTGTGTAATTTCTCCTGTAATTATGTAGGGTTTATTAGTGAGTACGGTGTTTACAGAACCTGGGAAGGTATTGGAGGCATGATATAGGGTGCAGAGGCCTTTTGGGTTAACAAGTAACCATTTTCAGATCCTTGTAAGTGATGACTGAAATTGTCATGTTTAGCGCACAAGGGTAGTTGAATTCTCTTTTAACTTCATCAGGGATCTCCACATTCTAGGATTAAGAGAGAATGAGGACAGTTGCTTCTGCAATTGTAAAATTATTTGTTTTAGCAATATTCTTTACTTGAATTGTTTAAAATATTCTCAAATCCACAGAACAATTGTAATAGTACAAAGAGCTCCTCTATGCCCTTTACGTAGCTCCCCCAACTATTTTAGCTCTTGACACATATGCCTTCGCATTTTCTCTCATTTTCATTTTTTTCTGTACCACATAAGAGTAAGTTGCAGTCATGATAACCGTTAATGCTTCAATGTATATTTGCAAAAAAAGACATCTTCCTGGCAACCGTAGTACAGCCAACAAAGTCAGGAAATTAATATTAATCAAATTTTACCATCTTATCAACTGATCCGGTTCAAATGTTATCTGTGTTTCAGTGATACTTAGAATGTCCAGAATTATGTGTTACGTTTAGACACCACATTACTTGAGTCTTCTTCAATCTGGAAGCCTCAATCATTGCTTATCTTTCTTGATGTTTATAAAGAGTATAGCCCACTTACTTCAGATTCAGTTGTGTTTTCTTATAATTTATGCTGAATTTATGCATACGCAAATAATTTGGGAGGAGCAAAAATATGTTAAAAGTGATGCTGTGTTTTTTTTCATTGCATCATATTAAGAAACACTTACCGGGCTCTGTGGTGACAGCTCAGAGCCTGGAGCCTGCGTCAGATTCATCTCCTTCTCTCTGCCCCTCCCCTGCTTGCACTCTGTCTCTGTCTCAAAAATAAATAATAAAAAAAATTTAAATATTTTAAAGAAAAGCAGGCCCAGTGGCCTAATGGTTAAGGCACTGGCCTTCTAAAAATTTTGGAAAAAAAAAAAGAAACACATGATGTCAGTTTGTTACATTGCTGGTATATTAACTTTTATCACTTGATTAAGATGGTATCTGACTCATGTCTATAAAGTATAAAAGTAAATACTTATTGTATTTTAAATTATTAATAAGTAAGAAACATTTCTTGAGAAAATATTAAGACTTTTTTATGGGAGAGCTATCCCATCTTCCCATTTATTATTTTTTCCACTTGTTTACACCAGAATATAATCATGGGCTCTTATTATTTTAGTTATAATTTATTATCTGTGTATGTCGGATGTATATGTGTTTGTACATGTGTGTGTGTATATATATATTATACATATAAATATAAATATAGCTTATGCTCAAATTACCCTTGTCTTGATTAATAAGAGACCCTTAAATCTGACTCCTTTGTCTGTTAGGCATACCTCCATCATTGTCTACGTACTTGCTTACTTCCTGTTATAATTTGTTTTGGGCTCATCTGCTATTTTATTTTATTTTTTTTTTAATTTTTTTTTAATTTTTTTTTTCAACGTTTATTTATTTTTGGGACAGAGAGAGACAGAGCATGAACGGGGGAGGGGCAGAGAGAGAGGGAGACACAGAATCAGAAACAGGCTCCAGGCTCTGAGCCATCAGCCCAGAGCCCGACGCGGGGCTCGGACTCACAGACCGCGAGATCGTGACCTGGCTGAAGTCAGAGGCTTAACCGACTGCGCCACCCAGGCGCCCCTCATCTGCTTTTTATTGTGCTTTAGTTTTATTTTTTTATTTTTTTATTTTTTCAACATTTATTTATTTTTGGGACAGAGAGAGACAGAGCATGAACGGGGGAGGGGCAGAGAGAGAGGGAGACACAGAATCGGAAACAGGCTCCAGGCCCTGAGCCATCAGCCCAGAGCCCGACGCGGGGCTCGAACTCACGGACCGCGAGATCGTGACCTGGCTGAAGTCGGACGCTTAACCGACTGCGCCACCCAGGCGCCCCTATTGTGCTTTAGTTTTAGACTCAACCATTTCTCCAAGAATGTTTCATTCTTTCTTTTTTTCACTTTTGTATTAATGTTATTGAACCTGTCTTTGAGATATTTAACATCAGTTGTAGCATGGAGTATAAACATTTTGTTTAAGTTATACCCACTTAACCTACTTTTATAACCAAGTGTAATTACACTTTGAGGTGGAATGAGGACATCCATGGCTTATGTAAATCTTTATGTTTTTCCATTAATATTTGCCAATTTTTGCCCAAAGGAAAAGATACAAGAGGTAAGAACTATAACTGAAAGAGAAAGGGTGACAATGAGGATGGTTGTGTGTGTGTGTGTGTGTGTGTGTGTGTGTACACTCACGCACACATGAGCACATTTCTATTTTGAATTTTTGAGGAAGGCGTATTATGAACTGACCTAAACCAGTTTGGTTATGAACAATATCAATCTTTTTGGTAAAAATCAAAATGTGTTAATAGAGATAAATGATAGGTACACTTTTCTTCTGCATTTATGGGTAAAACTAACTTCACACATACAAATATTTTTAGCAAGGAGGCATAAAGTAGGCACATAACTTTTAAATAGACTTGACAAAATTTCAGATCTTGCCCTTTTGTGGGTTCTAAGAGCACTTTGCAAGAGAAGTGCACTGAACATAAATGTGACAATACCTAATGGGGCAATTTCCAGCTGACCCGGATAGTCAAAATCAGGTTACCAAGAGCCAGTGGTTAGACAAAAGGCCAGTTATGAATTGTGAAACAAAAATAATGAATAATTCACTAGATTATTATACTATATGCAGGCAGTAATGTGAACTGTCTCAATATTTTAGACAATTCAGGTATTTCAACCACCATTAATTTCACCAAGAAAATCTTAAAATTTTACATTTTTATTTTAATTAACAAATCACTAATTTTACTCTGCAAACTCACTTCTGATATTCGTTATGTTAACTAACTTGTATATCAAATGTACATTTTGGCTGAAATGCCAAATGACTGAGTGTTAAGGTAAATATTCATTAGAACCCAAGTGTGACAATATATATCATCATTTTGACCATTCTGGTATGTAGATCAAAACTAACACCAACTTCCTTCCCCCGCCACACACACATACACACTATTGCCTATGATGAAGTATTTTAAAAACAAATGTAGACATATGTAGACATAATTATCTGTCCCTAAACATTTCAGGGTATTTACCAAAATATAAAAGTTTCTTTTTCCATAGCTATAAAACATGATCCCACATAAACAACAAATCTTCAGCATCATCTAACAACCAATGAAATGTCCCCTTCTGCCCAAAGATGTCCTTTGTCCTTTCTCTGTCCCAGTCATGATCCAACCTAAACCATACAGTACTACATGTGATTGTTACATCCCTTAAGTTTCTTTCAAGTTTTAAGTCACTTTTGCAATGTCATTCTACCAATTGACCTGTAAATTGTTAATTTGGGATTTATATGATTACTTCCTTGTGGTATCATTTAATTTTTTTTCCTTTATCTTGTGACTCTCATAATTTGGAAGTTAATTCTAAATATCCAATTAAATATAAGTTAATTTTTTTCCCAAGGAGACATCAGAGGTGATTTCATATGCTTCATATTGATTTACTCACTTTGAGGATCATTATACACCAATGACTTTTCATGGTCTCAGTGTATTTCAATAAATATAGTCATTATTATCTTTTTGATGTTCACATTGTTACAACTTTGGTCAGAGGAACCCCTTCATGTTGTCACCTTTGCTCTTTTGATATGATCACACTAATCTTTTAAAACTTCTCCATTTTCTAGTACAAAATATCCCATGTTCCCCTTTTACTGTCTCTGCCTCACACATGAGATTTAGCTACTTTCCAAGGAATTTTGGATCCTTTTGGTTGAAAAATATATTAGGAAAACCTGGATTATTGGAATATATATCTAGTTTACATTATAGGGATGGCCTGATTTTTGATAGTTTTGATGAATACGTAGAGTTTTTTTTTAATCATGAGTGCAGATTGCTACTTCTAAATCAGTGCTAAATTACAATGTGGATATGGGTAGGAAGTGATTGTAGACAGTGATTGTGTTTATTTATTGATTGAAGTGTAGTTGACATACAATGTTACATTAGTTTTAGGTGTACAGCATAGCGATTTGACAAGTCTATATAACACCACTTGTTCACCCCAAGTGTAGGTACCATCTGTCACCATACAACAGCATTACAATACTCTTGACTATATTCCCTATGCCGTACCTTTCATCATTGTGACTTATTCATTTCATAAGTGGAAGTCTGTACCTGGTAGTGGGTGCTTTTAAAATAAGCTTTCAGAGAAGTCCTGATAGAAAAAGTAACATGAAGAAAGTGAAGACCAGTTTAGCAAATCCAAGTATTCCAGTTAGTAGAAGCAAGTACAAAAACCCTAAGGCAGGAATTTGCTTAGCCTGACCAACAGAGAGGAATCTAGTGCGACCTGAGTGAAACCAAATGAAGAGGAGAGAATGAAGAGAGACAAGGTTATCAGGGTTGTAAAGGGCTGGGGAGGTGATGGCCAGATCATGTAGGACTTTGTAGGTATGTAAGGACTTTGTATTTTAAGAATTTTATATTTTATGTTTGGTAAGATGGACAGACATTTTAGGATTTTGTTTTGTACTTTGAGATAACCAAAGATTAAAATGATTAATCACGCTGAGCCCTGGAAAATGTGAGAAGAAATAGGGGTTTAAAGGCTTATTGTATACTGGGAATAGTGTTAGTGGATCACTGTTTCAGAGGAATTTTTCATAAGATGCATTAAAAGCATGAAATATTTATAATCTTTGATTTCGTAGGTCCACTTGTAAAAGTTTTTCTTAATAAAAAATAGAACAAATAATCATTTGATCATCTATAAATGATCAGAATCATTTATAACAGAAAATTAGAAACAACAATCTATTAACAGAGAAACAAAAAGGAAGAAAATCATAAGCTACTCCTTTAAAAACCTTATTCTTAAGTACAGAATCAACTTTCTGGCAAGAGTGATAAAAATCAAAAGACAGTTGTGGGCGCCTGGGTAGCTCAGTCAGGTAAGCGTCCAACTTCCGCTCAGGTCATGATCTCACAGTTGGTGAGTTCGAGCCTGGTGTCACGCTCTGTGCTGACAGCTCAGAGCCTGGAGTCTGCTTCAGATTCTGTATAACTTCTCTCTCTGCCCCTCCCCCACTCATGCTCTGTCTCTCTCTCAAAAATAAATAAACGTTAAAAAAAATTTTTAAGGTGTAAGTAAAACATTATTTTAAAAAAGAAATAGGTATGTTATAATAGAATCAAAAATATAAAATATATGACAATAAGTATGCCAAGAAAAAATGAGAAAAATGGAAAATCTAAAATGCTAAATTGACCCAAGAAGAAAATGAAAAATTAGTAGATCATAAATTTTAATGATAGTAAAATGCTAAGTAGAAAATAAAAGCCACTTCCCTTCCTCTATCCAAATATAAAAATATTTGTCCTAGATAGCATTTTAGTGTTTTATATCAAGCTTTTAAGAAATAGATAATATCTGTCTTATATAATATTTCCCAGAAAACAAGGAATAATTATTTAGTTGTTTTATGGGGTTTATATAAATTTTATCCCCAATAAGATATATACACAATAAAAGACAAGTATAAAAATTCAAAAGCAAAGGATTATGTAATTGATTCCAGCAATGCAACGCAAAAATATATATCATGATTAAATAGGATTTATACCAGTATTCAAGATGGTTAACAATAAATTACCATTCAAACCCCTACCCATGGCATAAACCTTGCATAATTTGATCTATGTCTACCCATGTCAACCTAATTTATGACTCTCCATTGCTACTAGATTCTAGCCACATAAATAGCTATGTTGTTCTGTAGAGCATCAAGCTTTTTATTGACTTACAGCCATTGTACCTGTAATTCCCTCTTCCTGGATTTTTTTCAACAGCTTTCCTATTGGCTATCTCCTCTTTATCCCATCTCAGGTCAACTATTTACCTTCAGGCAGAGTTTTTTGTTTTTTGTTTTTGAGAACTTTTTTGACCACCTACTGTGAGAGTAGCCTCCCTCTCTACCCTTCCTCCCAGAAATCTCTATGTCTTTTAAAAAGTTCTAATTAGGCTTATATTTTCATTATTACATCTGTCACTATCTGTACTTTCTTTCATGTTACTTGTTTATTTGGGCATTGTGTAATTCCCAGGACTGTAATACAAGATACCTGAGCTTAAAGATTTTCTCTAGAATAGTGTTTGTTGCATAGGACCAGCTACCCACGTTTGCATAAACTTCATAAATGAATTAAGGGATTATGAAAAAGTTACCTAGTACCTCAGTTTTCTCATCTGTTACTTGAACTAATAATCAATGTCCTGTACACCTTAAAAGATCTTCATGAGCAACAAATAAAATATAGGAATGGACAAGTCTATTGTGACAGTTAAATAAGGTATTATTTTTATTATTACCACCCTAATCATGATCTTGCTTGTTTTCATCATTACAAAGCCAAATAGTATCACAAGACACTTTTTTCAGCATCATTTGTATGAGGTAGGTCATATGGCAGCTGGATGCTGTAATCATTTCTAATGTTCTCTCTTCAGGGATATAGATATACCATTCAGTACCTGCCTGAAAACCAAGATTATTACTATCATATTTTTCCACCACTGGGCTATGTCAGGGATGTTTATGTGTGTTTTGTTGCCTTGTAAACAGATGAACAAGATCCAAAAGGGAAACTGCATTGGCTGTCTTGGGATGAAGGGCTGGCTTGCTTTTTAAAAGCCATCAAGAAGAAATATGGGGCAGCATGAGAGCTGGTTGTAAATGGAAGGCATGTGAGACAGGAACAATCTGTCCATGAATGAGGCAAGTTCCCTTAAACCAGCAATAAGAAGAAATGGGTGTGAGGCACATGAGACACATCAAAGCATTAACTTTTAAGAAAGTGGGAAAAATTTGATCTTCAAAAAGGAGTCCTGGGATGGGATTATTCTCAAACTTTTTGGTTTGGTTCACATTCTATGTGTTGCTTATGGACCATTTATGTATGTATGTATGTATGTATGTATGTATGTATGTATGTGGCAATACTTACGAAGTAATCATTAGGTACCAAGTCTTGCTTTGGGTGTTCTGGAGGCCACAAGCATGATTAACCATGGTTAAGACCTCAAGTATGGAAGATGGTGTAAACATTTTGCATATACTTTTGAGTATTTTGTAATTTAAAAAGTGGTTTTGTAGACATTTTCTTACTTGACTCCCAGAACAAGGTCTATAAATGTAGAGATAATAAAACCAAGACTATCTAGGCAAAGTGACTTTCCCAAAGTCCCTAAGTTGGTGGTGAAGCAGGTGATCTATTTCTCAACCTAGTGCTCTTTCCTCTCCATTACACAAGCGCTAGCTGTCTCAAGTGGGGGGAGGGCACACGTTGTTATAAACTGCGATGTAACATCTGTCATGTGATAGGCTAACATCAAATAGATGGAGAAAGAAGAGTGTACTCGGACGAGTGAAGGAAGAGGTTACCTGAAAGGTGTGACATTTCAACACAGAGCAAAGACATGAGGCAGCTTCTGCTGACCAGGGGCTCATGATCTTGTTGGTACTTATGATCCAGCCCACATCTGAAATCAGTGCAGAGCAGACAGCACAAGCAAGTGGTATGAAAGTAAGGTGATATCTGAGAAATCGCCAAGTGAGAGTAATCATTAAGAAGAAACAATAGTCTGGAGGCATAATCAGGAAATCCCTCACTGCATTGGATTTTGAAGAAATAGCTACCTGAACTAATAGGAGGTCAGCATTACAGGGTGGGCAGCAGTGTGAGAGGCGCTGGGGCATAATGTTCTGGGGGATGAGAAGAGACTCCAGTGGAGTAGAGACTGGGTTGAAGAATAACAATAGATATTTTTTTTAATAATCATATGGTTTCTCCTGAAATAATCAAGCTAAAAAGAATTAACCAAATAAACCTTAAGATATTACAGGGTGAGGCCAGATTTAATTAGTGTGCTATAATGGCAATTCACTTTGACAGGGAGCTCAGGCTGGTTTTAAAGCAATCAAGTGAGAATTTATTATAGAGAAGGTCTCTGATATTGCTCAAGGCTTTTCGAAAGACACCACTACCCCTGATGTCTATTCAAATAGGGACTATTATCCAGGATTTAAAATTTTATTTCTTGTATGACGTTAATCCTAGATACAAACCCATTGCTAAAACTGTAGAATATCCTAGTCATTAAATTCTAGTTTCACTTTTAAACTGTGTAAAATGCATGTGCATAAGATTATTTTATCTGTATGTCAGGCATAGTTATAACCACATGTATATATAATTATATGAAACATATACATAGATATAGATAGACATAGTTATATAAGTACATCTTACTTAAAGTATGATCACATTACATATACAGTTTTGGGTCTTGCTTTTTTTCCTCAATAATTGTGGAAATTGTAGTATTGTAAGTAACTCCAAGTGTTAACCTCACTTCTTTCAAGGGTCTTCTTCTAGCAGATGTTTGTACAAGGTAGAATTTGCCAGACAATTGTCCCTGAATCCATTCATCTTGCAGGTGTTCCCTTTTGCGAGTTTGCTGCCCCTCTGGGTCCACTATTGCCTCTTCAAAGTCTGTGTGACTAGTTCCAGAGCAACTCTGTCCTCCTCCAGTTCAGGCACTACTGCTGACCTCACCAAAGGGGTGGGTAATGCAGAGAAAGCACTATCTGTGATTTTTTCTGAATGTCACAAAAAGATCAGGGTGCCCAGGTGTCTCAGTTGGTAAGTGTCTGACTCATGATTTTCGTGCTGGGCATAGAGCCTGCTTGGGATTCTCTCTCTCCCTCTCCCTCTGCCCCTCTCTCTCTAAAAAGCAAATACATAAATTCCTATCACAAAAAGAAAGCTACGTGTACAACACACTTTATTTACTGAAGGATGGAGAATAACCAGAGGCGATTAATATTCTGGGACAGGGAGTAGGGTAGAAGGTAACTTGGATTCCAGTTATGGCATTTCCTCGACTATTAGGCACGGTAGCCAACATTAAAACCTCTCTGGGTTCACCATTGCCTTGATTTGCTCACTGCCTTTAGATTTGCCCTCCCTGACCCTGCCACTCCCCAAAAAGGATAAAATGTCCTAAAACATCACACTTCCCAAGTCTGAGCTATTTATTTTCAAAAATACACAGAAGTAGATAAAGGGAGGTCATATGGAAAGGGACTAGTGTACATTTCCCAGAAGACCAGTCCAGGCTGGAGGTGGTGAGGCTCCAGGTCTGATCCCCTGTGTCCTTTGCCAGTGTCAGATGAGCTTTTCATTTCTTATCTTTCTCCAGTCTTCATGGGGGAAACTATTAGATCAAACTCAGTATACACATTTATGCATATGGACACACATACACTACAAACAGTAATTCTCACAAAGACAATTTAAGTTCATATTATAGGAGCATTTTTTTTTCCTGAATGCAGTAATATAGCTTCCCCTGCTCATGATGAAGAGAGAGCTTTGCATGGTTCTATAGAAGCATATCAGATATCATTTCCTCTTTGTACATCCTCTACCACTTCAGGACATGTATGTTTAGTGATTCATAACTGTGCTCTTGAAAACATAGGCCATCTTCTGAAAATAGTTTTATTTATCCTCAGAAAGATTTGTTAAGCTAGATACATTTCTCCCCTGAGAGCTAGTATTTACTTCTCAACCAATTGGTTGTTTTCATCTCTCTTGTTAACAAACATCAACATTTAAGTCTTCTTTCAGTTCATACATGCTTCATAAACAGGCATGTCAGAGTTACTAATAAGTTTAGTGAAAACAACAAACAAACTTTTAAAAAAAAAACTGGGTTTTCTTAACTTACCTCAGCAACTTTGGACAAATCACTTAAACGTGTGCTTGTCTTTCTTTCCAGAATTATGGAGGTAGGCAGGCAGTCTTTGGGATCCCTTCAAACACTCATCTATGCCTCTAAAAGTACTTAAATTGGTAAATCTTAGCTCTGAGCCAATTTATCTCCAAATACCTTCAACTGTCAATGATATCAATCAAATAATTATTACCCACAAAAGTATCTTTAATTTTACGTAGAATTGCATCTGTCATAGTTATTTGGGAAGAATAACTATTGTATAAAATCAAGGCAAGGGAGAGAGTTGTGGAAAAGTTTGGTGATCAGTGAATAGCTTGCTCACTTGAATCATTAATGCAGGCTTTCTCCATGCTTTCCTTCTCTGAATATTTACTATTGAGCTCTTGTTATGAGCTGAGCATTGTTTTAAGCACCAGGGATCCATCAGTAAACAAAAAGGTTTCTGTCCTGGAGACCTTAAATTCTACAACTGAAGAATCATCATGGAATAGACTAAGAGGCTTATCAGTGATGAAATGGGGGAAGTATGGTTGCCCTCATAGATGTAGGGAGGTATGAGAATTTGGTCCCAAAGTGGTGTTTGGGGGAGTATAGCATGGAGAAAAGTTATTTCTACTAAAACAAAACAAAAACCTCTCCAGCCCAAGCCTCAGTAACTCTTGTATTTTTGCCTATTTTGGGCAAGGTACCTGTCCTGAGTGATCTACCTCTTTAGAAATTTGTAAGTTACTCATATTTTCTTTTGCCTGTATCTTGAAGTGCTGACCAGTAAATTTTGTCTTCTGATTCTGTTTGTTCCTGAAAAACTTCCAAATAGTTTTCAAATTCCATTCTCAGTGAGGTAATGATAAAGGTACTCCAGCAAGCTAATATTCATTTATGGCTTCCATTTCTTCCCCCAGTCTTTGCCTGAACCAAGGTTCACAAGTTAGGATACTCATGTTAAGATCCTGAGTGCAGATATATGCTCCCAACCAAACTTCAGGTGTGCTGGCATTTCCATTGGAAATTGAACTGTTTCTAGGCCACTGTTACACTCACTGAAAATGTCACAGTGCAAATTATAGAAGCAGTAAGATAAAGCTAAAAGAATTTAGGCTAGAATTGAAAAGATGAAAAAGAAAATCAATGGCTAAAAAGCATATGAAATGGCGAGATTATGAAATGGATATAGAGGCAGATCCAGATTCTAATGTTGATGTAACTACCAGTAGTGCCAGTTGGGTAAATCATGTTACGTCTTTGAACTTTAGTATCTTCAGCCATGAAATTATCTTCAGCCGTCATTAGCCATTAAATTCAGCTAACCCAATTAGCCAGTTGGGTTAGAATATCAGTAGTGTCTAAATATTTCTTGCCTATATGGTCTAAACAGGCTTATTTAGAGGAGATGACCCCTGAATTTTTCCAGAGGCACAATTTTATAATTCTTACTTCTGGAATGGTTTCATCCTAGAGACAAGAATACTAAGATGTGACATAATTACCTTTTCTTTTTCAGGACAGGAAGTGCCTATAAAACTCATGTAGGATTTTTTATTTTGTAAGTTCCTGAACAAAGAAAACATAGCCTAAACTTTTGAAGCAGGAGTGTCTTGACTTTCAGAGAAAAGGCAAGGAAAGTTAAGAGAGGTAGCTAAGAAGATAATTGATAACAAACAGTGCTGGGTAATTATTATTCATCTAATTTGAAGGCAGGAAAGTCGGGGTGCTTTATAAAAATGAATCCAGAAACTATTTGACACTCTTAACTTTGAGAAGAGTACATAGCAAAAATTATCATTTGCCTCTTCTGAAAATACATCATAAAAGGACTGAGTCTTCCACCTTCCTCTTTTTTTCTCTCATTCTCTTTCTCTGGTCACTTGTTCTGAGAGAAGCTGGCAGCTATGTTGAAAGCTGCACTTTGGAGAAGCCCGTATGGTGAGGTAGTTGTCTCAGGCCAAGAGCCAGGGAGGAACTGAGGCCCCAAGTCCACCTTCTTCCAAGGAGCTGAGGCCTACCAACAGACACTTGATTGAGATTGGAAGTAGATTGTTTCCCAGTCAAGCCTTCAGATGAGACTGCAGCACCAGCTGACAGCCTGACCAGACCTTCCCAAGAGACCTTGAGTACAAATCACCTAAGCATTCCTGGATTCCTCTGACTCACAGAAAATGGGAGATAAAAAATGGTGTTTTGAGGTGCTAAATTTGGGGGAAACCTGTTATGTAGCAGTAGGTAGTAAATACAGGGATAAAGCATAGATCCTCCCAAATTTGCACTCCATTTCTTTGAAATCTCATTTGTTAAGAAGTAAAACACCTTTAAATCTGATCTGTAAAGTTTATTTCAACTTATTTTTCTAAATTTGTGACGCTTATTTCTATATGAATTTATTTCTATATGTTGAGCTGTGGTATAAGTGAAACTTGACTTTGTGCTGAAATTAGGTTTTTAGGCTACTGAGGCTTTGTAGGTGATTTTCCCTAGAATGGAAGAAAAAAGAGCCCTTCCCAACAAACTATCCAGAGTTCCAAATGCAGATCATTTGCAGTATATGCTCGAGTTTAAATGCATTGTCTTTGAGACAGATGGAACTGAGTTTGAGTTCGGACTCTAATCATTGAAAGTTGTGTGACCCCAAGTGAATAACATCTTTATATCTAAAAAATGTGCAGAATATTTGTCTATTTCAAAGAATTGATGTACAGGTTAGGATACTACCAAACACTTAGTACTTGACATGGTACCATTTTATAACCTTTTCTTATTATTGTTATTCTATTCCTTAATTAGGGAGTTTTTTTGTGTTTATCTAATTCCAGTACAGTCCCTTTCTTTTGAAACCTGATTGTACTGTTTTGTTCTTTTTCAAGGGGGTTTACTGTGCTCTTTTATAATTATATCTACCTCCTAATAATCTTTTGTTAGTATAGTGTCATATCTCTCTCTTCTTTGAAGTGCCTTATACATAGTAAGTAACTTCAAGTAAGTAACTCCATAATTGTGTTCGTTGAGTCAAGTTGTACCTTAAGTGTTTAAATAATTTTTGAAAATGATACCGGCTGCTAATTTTTTTCAAATCTCGCTGAAAATTAGGTCACCCCAGATGGATGAGTGTTTACCTTTTTTTTTTTTTAATGTTTATTTCCTTTTGAAGTAGAGAGACAGAGACAGAGAGTGACCAGGGGAGGGGCAGAGAGAGGAAGACACAGAATCCTAAGCAGGCTCCAGGCTCAGAGCTGTCAGCACAGAGCCTGATGCCGGACTTGAACTCAGGAGCCATGAGGTCTTGACCTGAGCTGAAGTCGGACGCTCAACTGACTGAGCCACCCAGCCACCCCAACCATGTTCTTAAAATCTTTGTAAAAAGACTTCTATACTGCTACTGAGAGAAACAAACCCCTGGGTTTGCTTAGACTCTTGTCTTGCCTCACTGTATGACAGGTCGAGTCACTCAACTTCACGAACTTAGTTTCTTCAACTTTCAATCTAGGCTGAGATGTTTAAATTCCTTTTCAATCCTTACTTATGAAAGTCATCCTTTCCTTAGCTGATCTTTAGTCTAGGGTTAATCTGCAGTAGACAAAGAGATTGGAATTTTAGTACTCTAGTCTTTTTGTCCCTTTCTGGCTTGTATTATACGAAATTATTTCCTTATGGGACAAATAAAATTGACTTTTTTAAATGCTCAATTCGGTCTCCTTCCTTTGATTTTACAACATCAGTAGTCTGACATGCGAATTTAACGACACAAAGTCCTGGTGTATTCACACAAAAACTGCTTTTATGTGTGTTCCGGTTCCTGAGCAGACTGAAAGCTTATGTGCTGGTCTAAGAAACAAAGGGGTAAATGGTTATTTGAAAGGTAGTAAAAGTTTATTTTACATCCTAGTCTCATTTATGCAACTAGCTGTATTACCTTAAAGTCTTTATACATACATATAGATAGATAGATAGATAGATAGATAGATAGATAGATAGATGTGTGTATACACACACATACTTTTGCAGCTAATAAAATACAAAGAAAAAAATATGTTTGTTCCTAGCAAATGGTGCTGTTTATTTGCCACATAGGTATATTGATAGAATATATTAAAATCATAAATTTTTGGAAAACTGGAAGAGAGTGAGCTTGGGGATTATTTTATGTAGTGATTCCTAATCTAGGGTACCTGAAGAGCTGTTTTCAAATATTTTCAAAACCTAATATAAATTATATATTGATCTTTGATAGAAATATGCAAAAATGATTTTGCAGAAAATTCAAACATAGTGAGAATAATAACTGATATGTTTGGGCTGGTGTTTTTCAGCCTTGTCCTTTTATAGATAAGGAAATGAAGCTGAAACATTTAAATTATTTCCTCAGGGTGAATCAGGTTGGTGTTGTTAGCACTCACAAGCCATTTGCCGACTCTTGTTCAGAATTCTTTCTACCTTACCTTTTGACTAAAAACCATTTTGAGTCTGAACTGTTCCTTTGTGGTCACACCAGTCAAGTCCTTATGTTTCCACCTGTGGGCTGGAGAATGCCCAGGTAAAAGCCTTCAGAGAAGTAGACTCTTATGTTAGTTGCCTCATACTACCATGTTTATAGCTTTCATATGGTTGCAACCATTTCCATTTTTATCTTTTCTGACTTCTTTCAATCTGTGTTATACTTTTGTTTTCTCTACAGTTAGAACCAGTCTAACCTCTGTCTAACTTATTCACAAAGTTATTATTACTGTATTTATTTTTATTTATTTTGCAATAATAAATTATTTACTGAACACCTATCATGTAAAATTTTATTAAATACTTTGGACACATACTTCATTCAAACCTAACAGTCCCATGAGGTTTCAGAGAGTAACAGTCATATAAATTGACTGTGATCGCTCATCTTCCTATATCTCATCCAGCTATTTTATTCAGCCATTCTGATTCTAAAGCTAATGGACTGTCCAAAATGCAAAGAAATTGGACCTGCAAAAATGTTTTTTCTTTATTTAATCAATATCAAGGTTGTCAAAATTACAAAACATAAAAAGATTGGTAGATAATTTACATATGTGAATACATATTTATAAATTAAAATATTGTGTTGATGTGTATGAGTTTTTTAATATCTTGTTCTAACTAACTATTTTGCGTAAATTACCAACTATCACATAGGATGCAATGAGCTCTATTATAAATGAGTAGAATGCTGGAAGCTTGTCCATTTACCTCAGAGTTATGGGTAAACTTGGTTAGCTTAACAAGTTATGGGTAAACTTTCATTTTTTAATGCTATGTAATGTATTCATGTGTTCTCTGTCTCAGCATTTTTCTTCCTCTTACTTAGATAAATTATCACCAAATCGTAAAAACAAAGATTCTATTCAATTTCTTGAGTAGGACAGAAGTTTGGTGGGTTTTTTTTTTCGGGGGGGGGGTTGGTCTAGCAGTCTAGAGATGAACTTCAGGCAATCTGTCAACTCCATGAAATTGTATAAGTACTTAGGTAAGTCTCTGTAGGTGTAATTGTAAATGTAGTTGAACTGGGTAAGTGTAGGTGTACATACATGTATAGGAACACAGTCACATATGTGTGGGTAAATATTTTTATTTTCTTTTTCTTGAGACTCTATAGCTTTTACCAGACTCTCAAAAATAATTCATGGCACAAAAAAGATTTGTAAACAAAACTCTTGCCTTATAAGAAATTTAACATTCTTGTTCACAATGACTGCCACTAAACCCAAGTAGATCCTGCCTCACTTATTTCTAAGGATTCCTTCTAAGGATTTCTCATCATTCTCCCAGATCCTTTTGTACATCTAACATATACTTCAGGCTAGAGTGTAGGTCCATTTTTATTAGACTCAAAGCTCTTTGTAAAAAATGAGTATTTTTCTTGTAGCTCTGCTCTTTTTTTCTTTTCTGTTCTCATTCCACTTGATCTCTCTAAACATTTTATTACTATTTCTCCTTCCCCTTCCTCCTCTCACCAAATGTGATTTTCAAGGGCTATTATTCCTAAAAGTTAGAATTTCCAGATCAACCTGTCCAAGTCTCTGGCCTGACTGCATCTTGCTTCTGTAATGATAATCTCTCTCTGCTCTGCATACCTATCCATCTCTTCTCCGCCTAAAGCTGGCATCCTGCTTTAGCATTCTCATGAGATTCCTAACAATGAATTTAAGGAACACAATGCCAAATTTTCCCTAATGAAATAAACTTTTCTTTTTTAAACCTCATTTGTTTCTTATAGTAGGAAGGTTGGTAGGGTTCACTATTCTGTTTTGTTTTGTTTTGTTTATTTTGTTTTTAAGACAAAACCAAAGTCCATTGAAATATAAAATGTTTTCATGATCAAAAAATTCAGTCACTGATAGACCTGACACTGGATCGCATGTCTCTGAATTGTTAATCTAGGCCTAACTGCCGACAACTAAGTAGTAAGTCTGTAGTACCAGAAAAGACAGTGTGTTGGTAATAAGAGAAACTAGATTCAAGCCATAGCATTGCTATTTACTAGATTTGTTATTTCATACAAATATTCAAATAACTTACCATTTCTGAAGGTCACCTTCTTCATTGTTTAAAAAAGAGGGGAGTCATGTTTGATTTTCTGTAGCCCCTCTCTGCTCTAACACATTTAGTTGTCTTTTGTTCATTGACTTTGCTCTCCCACTGGATGAGGAGGTGGTAACAATCAGGCCAGATGTGTGAATAATTCCATCTTGCTTTTTGGCATTGAGGGTAAGAAACTTGCACATCCTTGAAGGAAAGGAGGAAACTCTCCCACAGAATGTAGGCTCATATGACCCTAAATATAACAGTATTCAGCATCTTAAGGGCAAAGGGAACCGAAGGACTTGAAGCAGGATTTTGACACGCCTGTCCTCGCCAATTCCTGCTATATTGCTGATGCTGTTTCTCTTTGTGAATCACTCCACACTCACTCATTTGTGCCATTGCCAACTGCTCTTGTTGGCAGGATCCTCTGAGGGCTTTCCAGGCCACTGCTTGTGGCACAGTGCCAAATGGATTGTGGGATGGATGATTGACAATCAAATAAGCATCCTGCCTTGTGGCTGCACAAAACATAACTGTTATTATTACGTATGGAGCCTTTCAAAGCACCATGTTAAATAGTCCATGTGAAAGGAAATTAACACCAAATTACTATGAGGAGCTACTTTTAAAACAGAATGAGTTGAGAGGCCAAGGATGCTCCCTTCTAATCAGTCATCAAGGTTTTTCTCATTTCTCCTTCTTTCATGTCTTACATAGCTTACTTACTCATCACTTATCCATTAATTTGCTGCAAGAGCCTCCTAACTAGACTTTTGCTCTTGGTCTTGTCCATCTCAAATCTGTTTTATACACTGCTATATCTTTCTGGAAGATCTCTTACATCATTCAGAATAAAACCCAATCTGCTTGGCATTGTTTTAAAAATGCCATTCCTGGGGTGCCTGGGTGGCTCAGTCAGTTAGGTGTCTGTGAGTTTGAGCTCCGCGTTGGGCTCGATGCTGACAGCTAAGAGCCTGGAGCTGCTTCAGATTCTGTGTCTCCCTCTGTCTCTCTGCCCCTCCACTGTTTGCACTCTCTCTCCCTCTCCCTCCCTCCCTTCCTCCCTCTTTCTCTCTCAAGAATACATAAACATTAAAAAAATTTTAATTAAAAAAAATGCCATTCCTGAGAGAGGCCCTTCCAAGCTCTCTAGCTTCTTCCTTTGCCCCATCTCACTGCGTACCTTACATATAACCCTGTTAGTCTACTGGTAGTTTTTCCAATTTAGACAGGTCCTCAATAACAATGAAAACTGAAATGCAAATTTTTAATGAAATCAGTCAGCTTACAGAGTCCTGAGTAAGGTATTCCTAGTAGGGTTGGTTTTAGTTGAACTTGAATGTCTGCAACTGGCCATGATCATGGAGCACAGCTCAGAGAGAAATAATTTATATTGAACATTTTACTGGCCTAAATGATGGCCTCCAAAAAGATACATCTGTGCACTAATCTCTGGAGTATATTACCTATTTATATGGCAAAATTGAACATTACTATATGGCTTAGTCTGTTTGGGCTGCTATAATACAATACTATATATGGGTGGCTTAAACAGCAGAAATTTATTTCTCACAGTTCTGGAGGTGGGGAAGTCGTAGATCAAGTGCTGGCAGATCCAGTGTGTGATGAGGGTTCTCTTCCTGGATCATAGATAAGTGTTTTCTCATACCCTCACGTGGTGGAGAACACAGGGAGAAGCAGCAAGCTCTTATATCTCTTCTGTAGGGACACCAATCCTATTCATTAGCACTTCACCCTAATGACCTAATCACCTGCCACAGTGGTCTTACTTGCTAATACCATTACACCAGGGATTAGGATTTCAACATACAAATTTTATTTTTTAATTAAAAAAATTTAAGTTTATTTATTTACTTTGAGAGAGAGAGAGAGAGAGAAAGCATGAGCAGCAAAGAGACAGAAACCCAAGCAGGCTCTGCACTGTCAGCGTGGAGCCCAATGCAGGGCTTGAACCCACGAACTATGAGATCATGACCTGAGCTAAAACCAAGGGTCAGATGCTTAACTGACTGAGCCACCCAGGCACCCCTCAACATAAAAATGTTAGAGGGACACAAACATTTAGTCTGTAATACCACATGTGGTAAAAGATAATTAAATTAAGGATAGCAGAAGTACTTATCCTGAATGATCTAGGTTGGCCCTAACTGCAATCACATGTATCCTTTTGGAGAGCACAGGGACAACACAAAACAGGGAGACAGAAGAGAAGAAAACAATGTGACCTGGGAGGAAGACATTGGGATGATGGGACAAACCAAAGAATTCCTGCGGCCACCAGAAGTTAAAAGAGGCAATGAGGAATCCTTCCCTAGAGGCTTGGGAGTGAGCATGGTTTTGACAACACCTTGATTTTGGAACTTGTAACCCCTAGAACTATGAGAGAAACCATTTCTGTTGTTTTAAGCCATTAAGTTTGTTACAATTTGTTACAGAAGCCACAGGAAACTAATACAAGCACTTTAATGAGAAACTTAGGTAATTAGGAAGCATAGAATGAAGTAGGAGGATTAACTGAAGACTTATAAAAGCATATAAATGGTTTTCCCAATGCCAAATCATCATCCTCACCCCTAAGGTAACTTAGAGATCATTTCAATAAAAATTTTATTTGGCAGAGGAAAGCTCAAGACCATGGAGTTTCATTGGCTTCCCAAAGCTGTACGTGTGGTGAGTAGCAGAACCACGGCAGGTGTTAAGGTCTCCTAAGGACCCCAGGGCTCCCTTTATCAGTCTTCACTGCCTCTCAGTTAAAAATGGCACACTGTTCAACATAATTCTATTTGTAATTGTAAAATGTTGAAATATGGCTAGGTCTCCAACAATAGAAAATTACTTTAGATAAGTTATATTACCTTTAAATGATAGGATACTGGGAAGCCATTACAAATATTTGAAAGGTTATATACCAAAGTGTTACTTGTAGTTCTCTGTGATCACAAGAATTAAAGATGGCTTTTATCTTTCTTTACATTATTTTATCGTTTCTCTATAGTACATACATATTGATTTTATAATAAAAAGGTTTTTATTCTTAAATTTCAAAGAATTCCCATTGTATGTCTATCTGTCAGGTGATGTTCAGGGGACTAGTTATAGACATCTTGCCCATATTTCATCTGAGGATTAGGTTAGGGGGTTGGGATTCAGGGCTGTTGCAAGGCGGGAGGTAAAGTAATATTGAACAACAAAAAAAGTGAGAATAAATATGGTTGACAGACATAGAACAAGAGAAGCAGATACACTATCTAGAAGGTGGTGAATTTGTGAATGGGCCTTGATATCTTCCCAGTCAGATACCAATATCCTGTTTTGTGCTGCCTGTATTAATTCCAATGAATAGATTACTTTGAAGACCTGGAGTTTTTCTCTAAGTCCAATCTCAGACAAGGCACTGTATGGAATAGGTAGGCAGTATGAATGGTATGGAGATGCACTTTCCATGAAGATGGGGGTCTGCTAAAGTCTGCCTGACCAGGGAGATGATGGTTATTGATGGCAGGAAGAGTTAGGGGCGCTTTGACCTGAAAACAGGAGAGAATTCGGTCAAGGAGCAAAAGTGTGTGCAGATCTTTATCTGTATTTATGTGATCTTCAGCCCTTATTGTTTCCTGCTGGCCTTAGAAGTTTGGTGAAATTAATTTTTCATTGAGAGTTGACTTTTGAACAAGGGGGCAGAGAGAATCAAGAACACTCCAACCTGAAACTAGAATGATAAGAAAAGTAAACCTTTAAAAAAATTACTGGTGTTTTATATCTTGCCCTATAGCAGGTTCTAACTGTGCTTATAGCTGAAATAAATTGTTATTCATAGCATTTTGGGGGGATTGTAAATTGATATGACATACTTTTACTAGGGAACAGTTTGGCGCATTTAGCAATTTGTTCAAAATCTTGAGGACATAATTTGAAAAGCAGACAAAAATCGTGTATAAATATGCCATCACTGTGATAGTCTCAAATTGAAAACCTAAACAAATTAAATGTTCAAAATTATATGAATGATTAAGTATTATATGATAGATAAATATGATGGGCTTTTTTGTAGTCATTAAGAATTATGTTTATAAATAATTCAGTGAAAAAAAACAAGTTATTGCATATAGAACTTCATACTAACCACACATAATTTGTGTATGTGTGTGTATACACACACACACATATACACACATACAATCTGTAAAGGGTAGCCTTCATTTTATAAACTTATAAAATATGAAATTATGCATACCACTTTTCAAGTATATATCTACTGTATGCAATGAAATACATAAGTAATGTCATATCGATCTTTCTCTTTGCAAAATAGTGAATATCTTATTTTGTCTATCAGAAGTTTAAAAATATTGAAGATAAAGGTACTCATTGGAAAAATGGGGAAAAGAAAACATCAAAATAAATTTCCTTCTTTATTTGTAAATTTTTTTAATGTTTTATTTACTTTTAAGACAGAGAGAGACAGAGCATGAGTGGGGATGGGGCAGAGAGAGAGGGAGACACAGAATCTGAAGCAGGCTCCAGGCTCTGAGCTGTGAGCACAGAGCCCGACGTCAGGCTCGAACTCAGGAACTGTGAGATCATAACCTGAGCCAAAGTCGAACACTTAACCAACTGAGCCCACCAGGCGCCTCCCCTTCCTTATTTTAAAAGAATGGCATATACTAATAGACCTTGCTAATTTCCTCTGTCTTGTAGCAACACACTGCATGTTTAGAAGTTACAGTGTATAGGTAAATTCTACAAATGGGAGGATAGTTCTTCATAGTTCTGGGTCCTAAAAGAGACAAAATATGAAATATGAAAAATCCTTTGCTGGTGAATTCCTGGGAGGCATGCCTTAACACACAAAGTAAACTAGGTAAAATTTCCAAATAGAATTACCAACATTAAAATGTCCTGCATTTCAAATGATGATTGATATCTTTACCGTCTCATGGCTACTGCCTGGCTAAGAGAGAAGTCTCTAGCATGTCAAGGTGGTTGCAGCCATTGTGACTGACTCAGAAGCCTACCCTCTACTCTCCTTTTGGACTGCAGCCTTCCCCTGCTAAGATAACACTGATTTTGTCTTATAGCAAAAGGCTCTGCACTTCGAAAAAGGCTGGATCAGAAAGCAAATCTTGCTGTATCTAAATCAGTCATGGTAGTTAACATTCCCCTCACCACTTATATGTGGTGTAATTCTGATCAATGATACCTCAGAAGTCTGCAGATGTTGCTTCTGGGAGGAGTTCTTAGCTCTTAAAGTAATAGGGAAGAGTTAATGCCTGTTCTTTCTTATGGATATAGATGTTGGGGGGATGTGATGCTACAGCCATCTTGCAACTGTGAAGAAGCTAGTCACACATTAAGAATGGCAGAGTAAAAGCTCTAAAGAATGTATGTCTTTTTCAAGACGCTTTTTGAGATCCTGAATTAACTGAATAGGAGCTACCCCAGAGCCATCCTACCTTATACTTCTTTTTATGTGAAGTGACAGAGCTGTTGTATGGTTTAAGTTCTTCTGAGTCAGATATTCTGTTGCTCAAATAGTTTGAACTAATGTTGAAGGCAAGGAAACTATTGAAATGAATTCAGTTTCAAGTATTATGTGAGGTCTGTGTTCTATCAGTGGACTCAATGTGCTGGGAGAAAGTTAGATAGGGGCCTGCTCATGCAGGAGCTTATGATCTGCATTAAAGCTTTGCAGTGATGAGAAGCTGTTAGTGGTTTGGATGGAACAAGAAAGTGTTAAGATTTGATTTTGCTATTTTTAATACATTTCTGTGTGCCCACAGTTGAGTTTCCTTTTTCCTATTTGGAGTTAATTCTTCAAATATAATAAAGCTGTTTGCTTCTATTCCTCCTATCTCTTCCCTTAGCCATTTGCCTTTTCATTGATCTTTTATAAGTCTTATGATCTTAACCCTAATGCTATTAATCCAGCTCTCAACTTTTGACCGTATTTCTCTTCCGTTCTCTCTTCTATTTGGCCCTTGGCTCTGGGTGTGCTTTCAAGGCTTTTAGTCTCTGCAAATATAAAAGTCTTTTAAATGCACAGGGTCAGGGTGAGGGCTGCATTTACTGAAGTGAATACCACTGTAATTGAAGAATCTCTTTCCAAACTAAATAATTACTCTTGAATGAATTTTCCTTTTAAATTGAATTTCCACGCTTAGGATTGATTTTTTTTAAGAAAGGCTAACCTACAAATGAATATGTTTTTTTCCCCATTTTCAACTCTTCCTCTTTTTCATAGTGTGGAGTCCTTAGATCCTCTCTGAAGACTTAAATTTGCTACTTATATTTCAGTGCAATTTGGAGCTTGGGTGAAATACGATGTATTTAACATTGAGATGTCTTTTCCTTTTCCTCTTCCCTGCAATTATGTTGTGTTCTGTTACATATCCTCTGGAATCTGCCCGCTTAAACATTTAAACAATATTCATCAAAGACCTTTTAGATTTTATTTCCTTGAATAATTAAAATAGAACCAACCAGATCTGTGCATCACAAGGGCATTGATTTCAAGCCTGTTGGCTGTTCTACTACATTGGGGAAATTGCATGGTTGAACATCAGTTTAATTATAGAGCATATAATAAGTTTACTGATGTTATGACATCAGTGGAAAAGGTTCTTTTTTCTTTTCTTTTTTTTTTTTTTTTTTTAAGGCCTTGATTTACTTAAAGGTCAGTGACTTGATTAAGAAATGAGACATAGGCAGCGGTGACCTGCCTTTTAATAGAGTTGGGTATATTTGACATCCATCTGAGACTTCATTCTCTATTTTCTGGGCATTTTAGCATTGGTATCTACCACGCTGAAGTTGTAATGGGAGAACCCTCCTTTTTGACCTTCTTTTGTAGATACAGTACAAAAGCAAAAATAAAGACTCCCCTTGCTTCCATCTTTTAAAGACCACAAATTGTTTTGCTCCAAGCATGCTGGCTTTTGACTTCTAAAAGGAGGAAGGCTAATATTATTTTCCAAATAGACTCATGTACTCTCTGTCAAAGTACATTATGACAAGACTTTCCCATCTTGTCTCTGGAAAGCCCAGAGCACAATTGTGTTACTTCACCAACACAAGCTACATTTATTCATTTACTTACTTATTTAACACCCACTGTATAAGAAACTATGCAATGTATTTTAATGTATATACCTCATTTATTGTTCACATCTATCTGTGAAATACTCTTTTTTATCATTCCTATTTTACAGATTAAGAAATTGAGGCTCAGAAAGATTGTAACTTGCCTAATATACTGCTTATTTGGTTGCTTAAGACCATTTGTTTGAAATCAGTGAGAATCAAATGATAGGCAGTTTTGAAAGAACAAAACTAGAAGCTTGTTTAATGGGATTAAAAGGACAGATGAAACATACAACATGGAGGAGGCAGACAAGGCCCTAGAAACATTGACTTCATTGCCTTGCCATACCCTGGTCCACAAAGTAGCCTAGCCTAGCCCAAGACCTATCCTCTGTGCACACTTTTCTTCTGTTTAGCCTCTTCTATATTTACCCAATTCTCTCCTTTCTGAAGGTCCCAGACACTATCATCATTTTATTTGTCTCTGAAGAGCTTCTTTTAGCCATTCTAAAAGCTGGACATAAAACATCTGTTAGCAACAAATTATCTTCCTTTCCTGTCATCTGAGAATGGGTCTCTTTCCCTTTCATTCCTACAGGGTCATTTCACTTGATATAAGATTTGGGTTGCCACTTCATTTCTCTCAGTATTTAAAAGATGTTGTGCCACTTCCCTCTGGTCTCCTTGGTTTCACATGAGACATCTCCTGTCATTTAAATTGGTTTTCCTTTTATTGTTAATGCATCATTTCTCTCTGGTTGCTTTAAAGATTTTTTTCTCTTTGTTTTCAGTTTAATCATGATGTCTTAATATAGATTTCTTTGGGCTTATCCTGTTTATACTTCTCTCAGCTTCTCGTATCTGTATGTTTATGCATTTCACCCAATTTGAGAAATTTTCTACAATAACTTCTCTGAATAATTTTTCAGTCTTTGCTCTCCTTTCCTTCTGGGACTTTGGTAAAATGAATATTAGATCTTTTGTCATTATGCCATAGAATGTTGACACTCTGTTCGTGTTCTCTCTCTCTCTCTCTCTCTCTCATGTAGTTGACACACAACGTTAGGTTAGTTTCAGGTTTAAAACATCATGATTCAGCAACTCTCTACATGATGCAGTGCTGACCACAAGCGTGGCTACCATCTGTCACCATACAACACTAGTACAATACCATTCACTATATTCCTTATTCTGTACCTTTCATCCCCATGACTTACTCCATAACTGGAAACCTGTTCCTCCCAGTTCCCTTCACCCATTTTGCCTATCTCCCCACCCCCTTCCCTGTCACAACCATTAGTTTGTTCTCTGTATTTATGGGTCTGTTTCTTTTTGTTATTGTTGTTTCTTTGTTTTTATTTTTAGATTCCACATATAAGTGAAGTCAAATGCTATTTGTCTCTCTCTGTCTTACCTGTTTCACTGAGCATAGTACCCTCTAGGTCCATCCATGTTTTCCCAAATGGCAAGATCTCGTTCTTTTTTTTTTATGGCCTAGTATTTTTCCTTTGTGTGTGTGTGTGCACATGAGTGTGCACTTTATCCTTTCACCTCTTGGTGGACACTTAAGTTGTTTCCATATTTTGCCTATTAGAAATGATACTGCTATGGGCACATGTACCCCAATGTTTACAGCAGTGCTTTCAAAAATAGCCAAATTATGGAAAGAGCCTAAATGTCCATCAACTGATGAATGGATAAAGAAGATGTGGTTTATATATACAATGGAATACTACTTGGCAATAAGGAAGAATGAAATCTGGCCATTTGCAGCAATGTGGGTGGAACTGGAGGGTATTATGCTAAGTGAAATAAGTCAGTCAGAGAAAGACAGATAGCATATGTTTTCACTCATATGTGGATCTTGAGAAACTTAACAGAAGACTGGGGGGGAAGGGGAAGGGGAGAAAAAAAGTTACAGAGAGGGAGGGAGGCAAACCATAAGAGACTCTTAAATACAGAGAACAAATGGAGGGTTGGTGGGGAGTGGTGCAGAGGGGAAAGTGGGTGATGGGCATTGAGGAGGGCACTTGTTGAGATGAGCACGGGGTGTTGTGTGTTGTTGTTGTTTATTTGACATAGATTATATTTTTAAAGAAATGATGCTGCTATAAACATAGAGGTACATATATATTTTTGAATTAGTGTTTTCATTTTCTTTGGGTAAATACCCAGTAGTGAAATTTACTGGGTCATACATTCCTATTTTTCATTTTTAATTGTTTGAGCCTCCATACTGTTTTTCTACAGTGGTTGTACCAGTTTGCATTCTCACCCACAGTGTGTGACAGTTCCCTTTTCTCTTTGCCAGCACTTGTTATATCCTGTCTGTCTGATACTAGCCATTCTGACTGGTGTGAGGTGATATCTCATTGTGGTTTTAATTGGAATTTCCCTGATGATTAGTGATGTTGAGCATCTTTTCATGTGTTTGGTGTCCATCTGTGTATCTTCTTTGGAAAAATGTCTATTTGGGGCACCTGGGTGGCTCAGTTAGTTCTATGTCCAATTCTTGATTTTAGCTCTATCCCAGGGTCATGGGATAGAACCCCATGTTGTGCTCTGCACGGAGAGTGGAGTCTGCTTAAGATTCTCTCTCTCCCTCTGCCCCTCTCCCCCACTCACACACACTCTCTCTCTAAAATAAAAAAGAATGAAAGAAAATAAAAATTTCTATTCAAATCCTCTGCCAGGTTTAATGGGATTATTTGTTTTTTTTTTTTTTTTTGGTGTTGTGTAAGTTTTTCTAATATATTTTGGATACTAACCCTTTATTGGATATATTATTTGCCAATATCTTCTCCCATTCAGTAGATTGCCTTTTTGTTTTGTTGATCTTTTCCTTCACTGTGCAGAAAAGACTGTTCATTTTTATTTCAGTATTACTTCTGTTGTTTGGATTATATGAATTCTATTGATATGTTTTCCGATTTACTAATTCTATCCTCTGTCATCTCCATTCTACTTTTGAGGTCATTTAATGAGGTTTTTTTTTTTTTTTTTTTAAATTTCGGTTATTGTATTTTTCAGTTCTGTACTTCCCATTTGGTTCTTTTTCAAAACTTTTTATTTCTTTGCTATATTTTCTATTTTTTTTCATTTGTCTCAAGAGAATTCATTACTGACTGTTGAAGAAATTTTATGAAAGCTGCTTTAAAATAGTTTTCATATAATTTCAACATCTGAGTCATCATGGTATTGGCATCAATTGATTGTCTTACTCAGATCATGGTTTTCCTTGTTTTTGGCATGACAAATGACTTATTTTATCCTGAACATTTTAATTTTCTTGATAGAAGATTGTTGATCCCACTTAATTTCCTATTTCAGATAGTTGTGCTGCTTAGGTACAGTATATGTACTGTTCTACTTTTATGGGCTTTAGTTCCAATGACAGTTTACAGATTCCGATGTTAATTTCCTTTGCTTCATTATTCTGGTAGTGCTGGGACTTAGTCTCTGCTGGTGCTATAAGCATAGACAAAAGGCACTCCTCTTCTATCACTAATCCCTATTCTGGGTAAGCAAGAGGGCAGAAGCCACTGAGCCTAGGTCTCCCTATGTCACTAGGTAGAGGGAAGAGAAGAAGGGCTATACTGATGCTGTCACTTCCAGATCAGATTGACACCTAGTGCCCCACTTGTGGGTGCTGTAGTCTTTTGAAGTTTTGCTGTAGCCCATTGGTAATGGTGGTCCTCTACCCACATTGCCCTGGTTCCAAAGTAGAGATGTGATGTCCTGGAGTTTCCTACTACCAGTGGATCAAATTGCTGCAAGACCAAGTTGTAAAGTAGAAGCTTATACAGTTTGGGTCCTACTTCTGGTGCTGTTGCTGGCTGATTGGCCATTGCTGGGACCTTGGTTATGAATCAGGGCCTGGGACTCCCCATTATGTCTCTTTTGGACCTTTCTTTCTCCATCTTTTGGCCAGAGAGAGCATACTTTTCTTTCTCTTTCCCTCATTTCTCCTTTCATACATCATCTTCCCTCCTCCCTCCTCCCTTCCTTCTTCCCTTCTTTCTTCTCTCCCCTCCATCTCTTCCCCTCCTCTACCCTCTCTTCCTTTTCTATTTTCCTCCCTCCCTCCCTCCCTCCCTCCCTCCCTCCCTCCCTCCCTCCCTTCCTTCCTTCCTTCCTTCCTTCCTTCCTTCCTTCCTTCCTTCCTTCCGTCTTCTTCAGCACATAGTCTGGGAATATATAAGAAATAATAGAGACTCTAGAAACTTATAATGTCATCTCTTAGTTTTTGAGGTTTCTAGGTGGTCTCCTCTTCCAGTTTTCAGAATTATCATTGTTTGATGAAGAATTTCAAGGGAGAGAATCAGGAAATAGTAAGTCTATGCCCTATTTTGGAAACAGCAGTCTCCCTAAATTCACTTTAATCAGTACGTGTTTGCTGGGAACTTTGGGCTTCTTTCTGAAATTTCTGTGATCATTCATACAGATGACTATTGATGGTTTATATAATAGCCAATAAGGGGTAACAGCAACCCCTTACTTGTCTCTTCCATGGTGTATTCAAAAAAAATCTGATTCAAGCCCTTTTTCTGAATGATAATGGCTAATAAAGGAAATTGAAATAAGAAATAGCAGAAGCCTAAGATTCTAAGCTGGGAGCCTCAAACTTGTTTTGAAAATGTATATTTACTGCATCCCTAGTCAGGGGTTAGTTTTATAGGACAAATAACCTGAACTTTGTGAGAATCACTATGTTCTTTATCATGTACTTTGTTTACTTTTATTTTCTGTTCTCCTTCAGAGTTCCAAAAGGATAAAGCTCTCTTGGAAAATATGAACCCATTTAGGTTACATTAGATTAGGGAACTAGAAACAGAAACATAAAAACAAGACATATAATGAAAGATCACAATATTTGTTCACTTTCCTTCCTTTTACTGAGATTAACAACAGGCTCAAACTAGAGGTTCAGAAAAACTTTGAGGAAAAAAAAAATAAGCTTTGTTTCCTTGTTTCTCACAGATGTGATGTATCCTCACCACATTCATTTTCCTTGGGCACAACCTCTTAAGGGCTGATGATCTTCTTTCTTTTTAACAAGAGTCTCCAGTTATTGGGCAAACACATCCTGTTTTCTACTAATGAATTTTGATACCTTCATCTTCCGTGATCTCTACAAACTTGATTAGCTTCTCAATTAACAATAAAACACAGTACAACAAAATAACCTCAATCAGTTCCTATAAATTGTGTTCTGAATGTCCCAGGAGTGACATTAATGAATTGGGATGAGTTGCAGAAATCAAGATGTCATAATAGGCATAAGACTGATGTGTGGGAATACCAGCATATTAGGGAACACTATAAGGATGTTCAATGAAATCGTGACATGCATTAGCCATACTTTCCTGGATATAGTTGAAAGAATCCTGAAGAATGAATAAATTCCTTGGTCTGTTCAGAGAAGGGCTTTGTAAACTTCAATGTGAAGAAGAGGAAAGAATGTATGGTCATTGCTATAAAAATGACAGCATCACATGTTCCAGAGGGTGACCAGTTTTCTAAAATTTTTATTCAGCCCTGAGTAAATTATAGGTATTCAATTAGATAATTTCTGATAAAATGGAGTTATGATATTTTATTCTCTTCCCAATCTATTCTCCAGAGCCAGAATTACTATTTTACAAGGCAAATAATTTATAATTCATCCGTTTAAATCTTTTTAACAGGATCTCATTTTTCATAGGATAAAGAGCAAACTCATAACTCTCACCCTGAACAGACCTGCATGGTCTTATTCCCAATTTCTCCTCCTGTCTACTCATATCATAGAACTCTTTTCCATCCCTGCTATGCCAATCACCCATACTCACCATGCATCCACTCGCCTTGGGGCTGATGTGCATGCTACTCTTGATGCCCAGAACACCTTAACATCATCCCTCTCCCCTTGGCCTAAATAAATGGTGCTTCTCCTTGGTATCCCAAGCCAATCTTCATGTCTTCAGAGAAGTCCTCACCTACTAAAATTCCCCTACTAATGGACAATATTTTCACTCCATAGCTTCCCATTATAGTATTGGTTATAGTCCCACTTTTAAAATTACAAATCTAAATAGTTCATTGCTCTGTTTCTTCTTTAATTTTTTTTAATGTTCATTTATTCTTTGAGAAAGAAAGAGAGAGAGAGAGAGCGTGAGCAGGGGAGGGGCAGAGAGAGGGAGACACAAAATCTGAAGCAGACTCTAGGCTCCGAGCTGTCAGCACAGAGCCCAATGCAGGGCTCGAACTCACAAACTGCGAGATCATGACTTGAGCCGAAGTCGGACACTTAACTGACTGAGCCACCCAGGCGCCCCTCTTCTTTAGACTATAAGCTCCAAGAGTCCAAGGACCAGCCCTGCTTTTGTGTAATTATATCCCCAGAGCTTAGTTCAGTACTTGACAGAGTAGGTACTCAGGAAGTATTCTTCAATGTATATTCGAATGGTTTGGTTTATTATGTGATTACTGAGAAGTTAATTTAAAAAAAAATGCCAAGCAAGGTATGCTGTATACAACAGGAGCTCAAAAATATTAAGTGAACAAATATAGGAATAAATGAATGTTGAGTGGATTAACATGCATGAATATATGCATGTTATATGCATATATGCAGTGCTTTAGCTATTTGCAAATTAGTGGATCATCTATCATTTTAGTTTGACTTTTTTGGTCCTATATTTATGTCTATAGAGTTCTTTCCTCTCAATGACAGAAGGAAGGATACAAATAATTTCTATTATTAACCTATAAAAAACCTAATAAATTCACAGGTTATGCTATAAAATAAATTATGTGGGGTACCTCGCTGGCTCAGCTGGTTAAGTGTCCGACTCTTGATTTTGGCTCAAGTGATGATCTCATGGTTGTAAGATTTAGCCCAGCATCGGGCTCTGTGGTGGGTGTGGAGCCTTGAGGTTCTCTCTCTCCCTGTCCCTCTGCTCCTCCCCTGCTCATGCTCTTTGTCTCTGGAAAGCAAGGGAGGGAGGGAAGAAGAGAGGGAGGAAGGAAGAGAAAATAACGTATGCCAAAGGCCAAGATAAACTATTCAAAGAATATCCTTTTTGTGTCCTGGTCTCATCTCCATGTTATGTGGCAACTGATTACCTCTCAGAAAGGTGAAGGACTTGAGTGAACGAAAATTATAGTCTATGTGTGATTTAGGCATGATGTGAACAGAGAACTTTTGTATGTGTAATTCATAGTAGTTTTGAGCTTTTCAGGTGTCTCCAGGGCAGTGGCACACTGATAGTGTTTTTATTCATCTCTTTACCTCTTCTGCACATAAACATACACTCTAATTGCTGTAAGTCCAGCGCTTCTCAATAATGATACATTTTAAATCTTTGGTAAATTCCCCTTAGTTGACATGCTTGCTCCCTTGTCTAAAGCACTATCCAAAGGATGACTTACAATAGCATTGCTCTCAGTGTCCTATTGGCCTAAGCTAAAAAAGGAGGTAAACAGTCCTCATATTTCATAGATTTTAAAGAGACACTGCGGATCTATTCTAGAAACCACCTTTTTTTTTTAAATTTATTTATTAGCGGGTTTTAATTACACCTCTAGAGAAAGCTGAATGATACCCAAATTGCAACATAGACAGTCCACAGAATAAATTGTTGTTGTGCTCTTAGTGGCATGCTGGGCACATCAGAAGAATTTTTTCCTTCTTTTGAGATAATTTTTACTAAAAATGGAACATATAATAACCTAAAGTTATTCTAGCAGAAATTGGTGTCTGGAGTTGCTGACACCTCATGAGCCTGAAGTTGTCACATATCTCTTCCCTCTCTGTCTCTTCCTTGAGAGACCAGAAAACATTAAAGGGACAGGCATTTTCATATTGGTTTTTAGCCTTTTTGGTCCCTAAAGGGCATTGAGGGGCACTAAAAGGATCACCAGAATGAAGGTGAAGAGGCCTGGCTGACCTTGCATGCCTGCAGGCTTCTTCTCTTTGCTCTAAACCTCAGTTTCCTCTCCTATAGGAGGAAACCAGGTTATCAGGATTTTTATGGTTGCTTGAAACACTAGTATTTAATTGATTAATTAACTGACTTATTTTTATTTAACTTTTTTGGAGGAACAAAGGTTAATTACTACAGAATATATTTTTTAAATGAATTGGATACATATGTCACAGATATTAGAACTTTGTGCCTATTTTTTACAGGGCTGAAATGTTGATTTATTGATGTCCTTTCTTATCCATACAGTTTCATGATTTACACTAGTATGTTGAAAGGAGAGGGTTACACCAAATTATCTTGATATGTAATGGAATATTAGAGGCAGAACAGGACTGAAGCAAAAGGTCAAACGAAGTAGGATACAGTGTGAGTTTTCTGTACATTCTGTACATTCTTACTGCTAGCTTTGCTGGACAGCATCCCTTTAATTTCTTCATGATCCTCTCACCTTGCTGTTTGCATTGTTCTATCCTGTACATCCCCCACTTTTAGGCACAGTAGGCTACGTGGACCTGCTATCCCCTAAATGGTGCATGGTCTAGGTGCTCTTCTTCACCCATAAAAATTCACACATTCTTTGTCCTTTCCATCATAGGCCCCTCTGCTCTGCTGTTAAAAGTAGCAATCATAGGACAAATATATTTATGTCATTGATATTTTAATGAGAAATTTTCTACTTTCTCAAATTTACGTTTATAGTGGATCTATGGCCCGAATAAAATGATGGCACTTTGCCATCTAACCTTGGATAGAAACTCTAATGGGAAAATCTCAAGCAAAGCTCAAGGGTTCAAGTGCGAGCTGACAGTAGAGGATTTAGGTGAGGTAGGTTTTAGTGCATCTTCTAGTACCATGTAAAGACCCAAACCAGAAGAACAACTTCAATTTATATAAAGATGTTCAGAAGACTTATTCTTAGATATTACATGTGTGATGGGGAACACTCTGTTTTGAAATATTTTAAAATATATTCTACCTTAAAATTTTGCTAGATCCATGGCTTTTTAAAAAAATATGTAACGTCTTTATTGAGATGGGTTCCCATATTTAAAAGCAGTGTATTTTGGTGCTTTAAAAGCAAATCATTTCTCATCTTGGACTATTAAATTCTGTTTTCTTGTTTATTTTACATGGCAGCATGTTAAAAAAAATACTTAGAGAAAATAAAAACATGCAGCCTACTCCAAGCAGATGGCCTGCAGAAAAGAGATACTAAAAAGCAAATGGACTATACATCGAGATCTTCTTCCTAATTCTGCACCTAGGTCCCTCAGGCTGACTAATGGTGGGGGATTCCCTACAGTCAACCACAGGGAAATTTCAAACTTGGGCTAGTAACCAAGTCCCATGGTCATGGGCACACTTATTGTTTACAGCTGATAGAACACATTCTCATTGATCTATGTATATATATCACTTTTGCTCATTAATACTAGGAGTAAGCTAGATTCCTTGTGGGCAGCCCCACATGAACTAGACAGAGGTGGGGCGCAGAGTTGCAAAGCTTTACTGAGGCAGCACTCGGGAATCCCCATGGCCTGTGTGTGGCATGAAAGCTATCCCAAAAAGAGGCACAGGTGCTGATAGAGGTGCCTGAAGGAGACGTGGGGTCAGAATAAAGGCACCATGTTGGGAAGGACCTTTAGACCCAAAAGCAAAGAGAAATTTCATGGACACTAGCAGAAAGTGCTTATTTGTCATGGCCCAACTTGCCTACCTTCAACATGCCACTGAGTCAATGAGTCCAGTAACAGAATCAGATAGTTGCCATGACTTGGGGGGTGGGGACGAAATGGGGAATTACTAATGAAGGGCCATAAAGTTTCAAGCTGATGAATAAGTTCTAGAGATCTGATGTACAACATTGTACCTCTGGTCACCAATAATATATTGTACAGTTAAAAATTTATTGAGAGTGTAGATCTCATGTCAAGTGGGTTTTTTTTGACAATTATGACAATTTTATGACAAAATAAAATTGAAAAAAAAAAAAAAAAGAACTTGGCCAGACCCTTGTACATGGATTTTGTATCATGTGACTTTACTGAATTCACTTCAGTTCTAGTACTTTTTTGGTGGAGTCTTTAGTGTTTTCTATATATAGTATCGTCATCTGCTAATACTGAGAGTTTTAGTTCTTCCTTACCAATTTGGTAATTTTTATTTCTTTGTGTTGTCTGATTGCTGTGGCTAGGACTTCCAGTACTGTGTTGAATAAAAGTGGTAAGAGTGGACATCCTTGTCTTGTTCCTGACCTAGGAATGATGGGTATGATGTTAGCTGTGGATTTTTCATGTAAAGCCTTTATTATGTTGAGGTATGTTCTCTCTAAACGTATATTGTTGAGGGTTTTTATCATGAATGCATGTTGTACTTTGTTGGATGCTTTTTCTGCATCTATTGAAATGATCATAGGGTTTTTACCCTTTCTCTTATTGATGTGATGTATCATGTTAACTGTTCTGCAAATATTGAACCATCCATGCATCCTGGGAATAAATCCCACTTGATTGTGGTGTATGATTTTTTTAATGTATGATTGGATTCTGTTTGCTAATGTTTTGTTGAGGATTTTTACATCTATATTCATCAAAGATATTGGCCTATAGTTCTCTCTCTCTCTTCTTCTTCTTTTTTTTTTGTGATACCTTTATCTGGTTTTACTTATCAAGATAATGCTGGCCTCATAGTATCATTTGGAAGTTTTCCTTCCTCTTCCATTTTTTGGAATATTTTGAGAAGAATAGGTATGAGCTCTTCTTTTTTTTTTAAATTTTTTCAATGTTTATTCATTTCTCAGAGAGGGGGCGGGGCACAAGCAGGGGAGGGGCAGAGAGATAGGGAGACACAGAATCTGAAGCAGACCCCAGGCTCTGAGCTGTCAGCACATAGCCCCATGAGGGGCTCGAACTCATGAATCGCGAGATCATGACCTGAGGCAAAGTTGGACATCCAATCAACTGAGCCACCCAGCTGCCCCGGTATGAACTCTTCTTTAAATATTTGGTAGAATTCATCTGTAAAGCAATATGGTCCTGGACTTTTGTTCGTTGTGAGTTTTTTGATTACTGATTCAGTTTCATTGCTGGTAACCTGTTTGCTCAAGTTTTCTATATCTCTCTGCTTTAGTTTTGGTAGGTTATGTTTCTAGGAATTTATCCATTTCTTCTAAGTTTTCCAATTTGTTGGCAGACCCTTGCTTAAAAAGATTAAAGAGGATGCAAAGGGTACTGTGGGACTTAGAAGATGAGGAGGGAACTCTACTGCCACAAGGTTCCATAAACCACACCTTTCCCTTGTACACAGATGCAGTTTGATAAAGGAGAATAAACAGGGCAAAAATTTGATAAAACACTGACCTAAGTACACAAGGCAGAGGTTGTATTACTTAGAGATATTTCTTAAATGATTGCCCCATATTAGCATTAAATTACTGCACTGAACTAAAATTTAGTGCCCCCTAACCCCCCCCTTCCCACCCACCCCTACACCTGCCCAACTACCCATTAGTCAGGGGCTCTTGAGAAAGAACAGATGAGTTAGAAATAAGCAGCTATTTGTTACTTGCACATCTGAATGTGATGTGTGTAATGTTTGGCCCAAGTGCCCATGTTTTTTTCCTCACTGGCATTTTCTATAGAAGTTCCCAAGCTCAACTAAACACAAAATATAATATTTTAGACTGCTCTTATAGCTGATCTGAGAAATTATTTTATCACGGGGACCTACAAGATGTTAATGAAAAACACCTAGAAATAGAGACATGATACATTTCTAGAGGACAGAAAACTGTATTTAGGATTTCCTAAGTGCCTCATTAAACACGCACTTACACACACTGTATATACGTGAGTGTGCTATCTATAAAAGTGCTTAGTGCATAGTAGGCTTTTACTCACTATTTGATAAAATGTGTTGGTGATTACACATTCATCTACAATGGATACAGATGATTATTTTCAAGAGTTTCTTGACCCTTCCTTGGCAATGTAGGCATGTGTAGTTTGTGGTTTTCTTCTCTGAGCTTTTGAGATTGACTTAGATTTTCTAGTTCCACATGGAAGTTTTCAGGGATAATGATCAAAAACAAGATTCTGACATTTTGGTCTTATGCCAGGAGAGTGTGAATCAATAGACCTTGGGCAGAAATATCTAGGTTTTATTCTTCTGGAACATTTCCTTCTGCCCAGTCTTCCAGAAGAAAGAAGGAAGAATGGTTTAAATGAATGTTTGAAGTCTGCCTCAATCTCTGCTTGTGATAACTGTCTCAAATTCATGCAGCCCTAGGTGATAATTTACAGACCTTCTTCCTTCCATAGAGTGAAATGGTTAGACCTGGCAAATGTTACCCAATCTAAACCTCACTAAAAATTTCTAAACTATATAAATTATTTATCAGCACTCAAGGAGTATAAAGAAAGTGAAGGAATAAAAGAGATACAAAATTCTAGAGCCAAAGGCAGTGGAGCTTACAGTAATAAAACTTACAAAGACTCCGTCATGTTAGGAAATGCACCAAATACTATTAGTATTCATAGACTGGGCAGTAATCAGGTTTTCAAAGATATAGTTTCATCATCTAAAACTAAGTGCCAAGTACTATGTTTCCTAGATTGCATCTTCTAGCAAACAGAAGAGTCTGGTGGAATATAGTATTCACAGGGTCTTCTCAGGCTTGGAAAAATTCTGGGGGTCAGGGGCTGCAAAGGGAGAAGAATGTACAGAAGGCAAAGAATGTAGTAAACCATTTTTAACAAGACAGAAACAGAGTATTAAACATTCAGGACCAAGAAAAGGAGGAAGCAACCAGTTCTCTAGGAATATCTTTATATCATCTTCATGTGTTCTTTTTTAAAATGTGTTTTTCCCCCTAATTATGAATGCCTGAGAATGAAAAGATATAGTGGATTTGGTTTCAGGACACTATGGAATGGGAAAAAAATTGATTAATTTGTGTCCTACACCATGGAATATGAGGGTTGAGGAAAAACCAAAGGAGGGGAGTTGGCAGCAGTTAATCACATGCCTGGTACCTTGATCCTTGGGCATAGGAGCAAGAGCAATGAAGTCCATGTGGTTTCGACAAAAGCCTTGGCTCCAAGCAATAAAAGGACCCACAAGTACACTACTAAAGCTGAAATTTTAGTGTGCCAGTTGAAAAATTATGATCTCTAAATTCCTTCCAGTTAACTATGTTACTATATGAAATGTGTCTTCTTACCAAATAACGTGTAATCCAACTATTCTTCAGCCAAGTGAGTTTTCCCACTATATGTTAAGCTACCTTGAGTCATTCCTGCATTTTCAGAGATTAACAAATGCTAGGGGGCATTGTGAATTAAAAAAAATATGTGTTTGAATGCTGTATGTGTATCCTTCATCCTATTTTCTAATTTATGATAAAAACTGCCCCAACACATGAAGATTGGTTGGATGGATTCCAACCCATGTTTAGCTGTTAAATAACAGTTGTCTGTTAAACATTCAGAACTGTTCAAGTTAGGTACTTTCTAAGCTTTAATTGGAATAAACCAAATTACACAGTGGGATCAATGAGTGAATAGACAATTTCATTTTGCATGATGATCTATTGTAAACAAGTAAGAAAAAGAATCCTCTAACTGGTAGTGTTTCATGGTTCAAGTAAGAAGAGATGGGAAATTAAGCCCATGATAATATTGGGTCTCTGGGTCAAAAAGCCTCTTGCCCTGTAGGAGAAGCAGTCCTAAGAGGGACTCCCACTGAGAGGGAACAGTGTGTCTTTTTATGAATATCTGAACCACCAAGTTCCTATTAGCCTCTCTTCTGGCTACAAGGAAAATATCCTTTTGCCACAGCTCAGTGACTTTACTGTGATAATTTTGCCAAAGCCTAACAGGGCAGAGCCCTGCAAATACCGGGATATTTCCTTTCAGCCCTCCAACAAGCCACAACTGGTTCCTATTATTAATAATTCCACTAAGGTTTATCTTCACTAAAAAGCACCTAGCCTTCTACAGTTAAGGAAAAACAAGGCTGCAGACTCCTGCTCTGAATTGTTGCCTGAGCTTCTTCATTATTTACGGAGATTCCTGAAATGCAAACAATCAGAGTCTTATCAGGCAAAGGCAGATCCCCTGAGCCTTTTATCATTCTGTCTGCAATTTTGAATTTCCTCTATAACCAGACAGCATACCAAATGAAGCTAGACTCTTTAAAGGGAAATGAGGCAATTGGAATGTCAATTTTATTTAGTAATATATTGTAAAAACTTAAACAGCATATCCAGCTGATTGACAAAATCCATCCAACTGTTAAGGGCAAAACAAAACTATCTCAAGAGGTACAGTTATGCAGATCTTGCTTTTACCTATAGGCAGATATTTAAAGAGAAGGAGAGAGAGAGACAGAAAATATTGAAGCCAAATGCAACACATGGAATTGTCCAACTGATAAAATTCAGAAAGAGAATAAGGGAGTTAGAAGCAAGGATATCATGTCATGCTTTCTTTCTTCTTCTTCAATGAGCCTTTTAACTTCTTCCATAGGCTGTCTTTTCTCTTCAGTTTCTTTTCCATCAAGGATGGCATGGACTCTTTCTTGCGGATTTCCCTCACTAGACCGTGAAAGGCATCATCAATGCAGAATCTGAGGGCTGCAGAAGTCTCAAAAAAAGCACAGTTATATTCCCTGGCCAGACTCAAGCCTTCTTCTGTAGATACCTAAGGAAAAAATAAATAATATTAAAAAGAAGAAGGGAGGAATGCTTGGATCAGAAACTTTCTAAACCTGAAGAACAAATGAGAAATCAGAATCTGTAAAAGGGAAATTGATTAGAATTTACTAAAAATCAATTCTCCAGATTTCAGTAAAAGGTACCAAAGCACCATGGCCCAAACCATGGCTTTCAAATAAAACTGCTGGGTTTCCAAGTTTCATCTCTCCTGCATTTGAGTTTTGCAAATTCGGATAAATTTCTTTTACCTTTTGGTCTCAGTTTTCTCATTTGTAATGTAGGATAATCACATCTACCTCAAGGCTTTTTGTTAGTGACATTCTCTATAAAAGGTGCATCATATATGCTGAGTACATATTTAAAACTCTGTAACCACTGTTATAGTCGAGAGGTTTCAGTTAAGAATAAGCCAATCTGACGTTGCTGTGAACTTTAAAAACAATCTTCTGGCAAAAGAAAACAAAAGCAAAACATCACTCATTATGAGATAAGTCTCTGGCCAACCCCTCAGAGCATGGTTAGAGCTTTACAAGTTCTGTGGTACTAATCCATGCTGTGGTGCATGTTATTGCAGTGGGTCCTCTAGAGATTATAAACTGAGCGAGATCAAGAACTATGCCTTATCATCTCTTTAATGTCTCAGACACAGCACCTAAATCACCATTAGAGAGATTAGAGAAGAAAGGATGATTAATAAAAATACCTGGATTTAATAACTGTGAATTAAGATTCAAACATAAGTGATGGACAAATATTTAAACAGGGGATTATAGGGGGGTCTGGGTGGCTCAGTCGGTTGAGCGTCCGACTCCAGCTCAGGTCATGATCTCACAGCTCGTGAGTTCGAGCCCCATGTCGGGCTCTGTGCTGACAGCTCAGAGCCTGGAGCCTGCTTCTGCGTCTCCCTCTCTCTCTGCCCCTAACCCACTTGCATTCTGTATCTCTCAAAAATAAATAAACATTAAAAAAAATACATTTAGGGGCGCCTGGGTGGCGCAGTCGGTTGAGCGTCCGACTTCAGCCAGGTCACGATCTCGCGGTCGGTGAGTTCGAGCCCCGCGTCAGGCTCTGGGCTGATGGCTCAGAGCCTGGAGCCTGTTTCCGATTCTGTGTCTCCCTCTCTCTCTGCCCCTCCCCCGTTCATGCTCTGTCTCTCTCTGTCCCAAAAATAAAATAAACGTTGAAAAAAAAAATTAAAAAAAAAAAAAAATTTAAACAGGGGATTATAGGTCACTGTAGCTGTGTGCTAATAATTCTGGTCAAATGTTAGCACTCCCATGAAGCTCTACCAGATTATTCACATTGGCTTGAAGAAAGCAGGAATAAGGCTGCCTTGACTCAATATGTTTTGATGACCTCTATGCCCATACTGATCTATTTATTTATTATTTTATTTACTTTTTGAGAGAGAAAGAGAACGTGATTCGGGGAGGGTCAGAGAGAGGGAGAGAGACAGAATGTGAAGCAGGCTCCAGGCTGTGAGCTGTCAGCACAGAGCCTGACACGGGCCTTGAACTCACGAGCCATGAGATCATGACCTGAGCCAAAGTCGGATGCTCAACTGACTGAGTCACTTAAGTGCCCCTTTATTGATCTATTTGTTAAAGTTACTCACATGTCTATATATGTTCATGTTTCCTGCCAAATGGAAGTATATGGTGAACTAGAGACTCCATCAGCCTGGACACCTGAGGAACTATGACAAGGATAAGGGGAAATAGTGCTTCTGGTTCACCAGGGTGGATATATTCACCAGACTTAACTTAGGAACTTTGTTCTTTTAAGCTGATGACAATTTGGAGTTGTTTGTAACCAGAGCATAAGCCACTTTTTCTTAACTGATACACCATGTCATACTGCTAATGAATGGTTGAGTTGGTATATAAAAACAGGTCTGATTTCAAAGCCAGGTCCTTTCTGGTCTGTGAAATATCAACCTCACCAAGGGCTTTCATTCCTGCTGGCCAACACCCCAATCCTTTTTTGAGCTCATTTCTATCTTCTAGTAACTCAAGAAACACAGCTAAAACCAACCAACTAAAGTTATTAAGATTCTTTCTTACCAGCAATTAGACAAAGTCATATATTAACTTGTCTGATTTCCAAGGAATCATAGGTGACAGTCTTACCAAATGTTTTGACACTGCATAGATGCCATTTATTTTTCAGAGTCCTTTAATCGTTTTCCTAACTCAGAAGTTAATGGACACATATTTTATGTGTTTTCTATAGCAACACCACATTATGGTATGATTTTCTAAAATTAATCAGCTTTCATTAGGCTATATATATATACAAAAACAGCCTCTCAAAATCTCTGCAGCTTGCAAAAGTGTTTCTTGCTCTCACTGCTTATTAGCAGCTGGAGGTAGACTGTGACAGTCAGCTCCAGGCTGTGGTTTGGGATCTGGTTTGTCTCTCTTGTCTTCTTGTTCTAAAACTCAGGCCCAAAGAGCACATCTTATCTGGGATATGATGTTTCCATGACAGAGCAGTGGGCAATTACCTACATCCCAGAGGTCAAAAGACAAATGGAGAAACCTGAAGTCAATGATGCAGGATGTATACTCAGCTCACAAAGAATTGTAAAGAAATAGAATCTACCAAAACCATTTATATGTAAATGCAGCACCCTATCTAGTTTTAAAAAAAAGTTGGTCTGACAATCTTTTTTTTAACACTTGCAGTTGAAACACTTTGAATGTAAAGATATACAGTGAAATTTGAATGGAAATTAATACAAAAAGATTTTATATTGATATAATATCAGACAAAATAGATAAAAGTTATTACTTTAAAAGATGAATCTATCATGATGATATTTTACATTTGTTTGTACTAAAAGTCACAGCCTCATTTTGTAAGTGCACAGAACTAAAAATTTTAACTGTTCTCCCTCAGCAATTGAAAGAATATGTAGATAAGTAAGGATGTAGAAAGTTTGAACAAAACACCACACTTTATATAATTTACATATAACCTGCTCTACCCAACAACTAAAAACTTGATTTTCTTCAAATGAACCTGAAGCATTTATAGATATTGACTACATGCTAAGCTATAAAGGCTCAAAACACTGCAAAGAATCAAAGTCATTGTATATTCCTAAACAAATGGAATAAGCTATAAATTAATTTTTAAAAGAAGAAATCCCCAAATACTTTTGTAAAATAGAATTCTATGTATGGATATACTTACCAAACAACTTCTATAAAAATGTACATATCAGCATTATCACAAATAACAAAACAAACTAAAAGCAACACAAGTGTTATAAGTGAATTTGATAATTTGTTGTGCATTAATAGGATGGAATACTGTTCAATGCACATGAATGAAATTGCTATATAAAACTTCTATAAATCTTACACAATAGTGTTTAGTGACAGAAATCAAATCTATGAAACGTTTTTGAGAAATGTGACAAAGTACAGATAGTTCCCATATACCCCACATCCAATTTCTCCTCTTGTTACATTAATATGGTGCACAATTATACTTTTAGAAAATTGAAACACAAGAAAACTATTCTTTAGTGTTAGGAGATAATATGTAGTTCCTTTGGTGGTTTAAGGTGAGTTCGCTTTGTGATAATTTACAAAGTGTATACTTATAATTTGTGTACGTTTTCTGTATGGTACATTAGTGAAAAACTCAAACAAATGTACTATATAGTAAGTCCCCCTCTGAATTTGAGGCATCACCATTTCCTCAAGTACAGTAATATTTCTATAGCTAAATATTTTAACATTCACAGTAAACAGGATATATTGAAGACTCAGATCACATCAGATCCTGGTTAGTCACAAAATGAATTAGGTCTGGTCAGATTTTGCAAACTACATTAAAACCTGTTTATTTTAGTTTCTGAAGTCAAATAACATTATGGACTTACGTTTCTAGTGGGAAGGTTCAATATCACAAAGATTATAAATCATCTCAAAGTAATGTGTAATTTCAATAAAAAATACATTCTAAGTTTCAGAAGATTTCAGGATTTGAATGTTACACAGAGATAGTAGAATTCATAGGAAAGAATAAGGTAAAAATAGGAAAGAAAATACTTGAATTCTAGTAAGGAGGCGGAGAGAAGAACAATAACAATGTTGGATTCATCCTACTACAGACAGATATCTGTAAATCTGTAGCAGTTCAGGTAGTAGATTATTACTTAAGGGCTAGACAGACCAATACAATGTGATGGAGAGTCTAGAAACAAGATTATAAAATATATAGGAGCTTGATATAGCATTGGGTAGCATTCCAAATCAGTGGGGGAAGTGAAGATTCATTCAATGATACCCTACCATTGAGTTATCATCATTTTGGATTATATTTTATGTATGGATATTATTTCTTCTAGCAAAGATAAGTTTTCTTTGGAAAGAGTAGAAGAGGGTTAAAGTCTTTAAATCTGTATATTTTTTTCTTACACATTTGAAAAATATTTTTATACAAACACATTTATGAAATGTTTCCTAATTACAAAACTGTAACTATCACACATCATTGGAAACATCAAAATTCAGTTAAAAGTCCAATGTAATAATCTTAATATGAAAAAAATAGAAAAATCCCATCCATAGATTTGTATTGAAAATGTATAAGCAAATGATAGATGACATAACTGCTTATTATATTATTGTAGCCAGTTGAGGTATATTTGACTCTGTAGCTACTCCTTCCTTTGGTAAGTAACACAGTAATCATGAACACACTATTTCAAAGCATGAAATGTAGTAGTGTATATTCTTAGATTCATTATCAGAATATTAATTCCATGTTACAACTCATTAATTTTTGCATTCGTTATAATGAAATCCAAAAGGAAATTAAACTTAGTAAATATTTTATCTATTTATAATTCATTAAAAAATTCACCTAAAGTTTTTATTTTTAAGAAAAATGTTAAAGTGAAAACATACTGTAAAATTCCAACATTTCAATAAATTTGATCTCACATTAATATTGACAAACCATAATTAGTCATCCCTATATCAGATATTGGAATCAATATACTATAGATTCAATGGAAGAACATGAATCCAAACACGTAAGAAGAAAATAAGTCCAAAAAACATTTATTTTTACAGATTCTGGGCTTTATGCTTAGTAATTTTGGTCTGTTTAAAGGCTATAAATATTTCAACAGTATCACCAGGAATAATTTTTAGTCCACTAATGGTTTTTAGTGGTTCAGAACCCGAGTAACATAATAACAAATAACAGCTTCTATATTAGGCTTCAAAACCAGGATATGTAACATATTCTTCCAATGTTTTATATCTTATCTATATAAATTTTAAGTAATGTTTATTTAATTGGGTAAAGAGAATGTGCATGTTTGTGAGCAGGGGAGGGGGGAAGATGGAGAGAGAGAATCCCAAGCAGGCTCTGTGTTCAGAACAGAGCCTACCACGGGGCTCAATCTCATGAACCTGGGATCATGACCTGAGCTGAAATCAAGAGTCAGATGCTCAACCGACTGAGCTTACAAGGCACCCCTAAATAAAAGATTTTTAAATGATAAATATTCATCCATGCCATACAGTAACTGCCAAGGAAGAAGCACAGTGTTAGAAGCAAATTAAGAGTTTTTATTTCCCAAATGAAGAGTTTCAGGCCCATGAAGGGTTAAGCAATGTTTAAGGTCACACACCTGATTAAAACACCCATCAAGTTCTACTCCTGTCCATCAAGTATCGTTTCCAATCCTTGTTATTTCTCATGGTGTCTTTCCAATTTCCTCTGCCAGTATTCCACATATATGTAATTGATTATTCTGATCTGAGGTTTTATAACTTGAGATGATTCTTAAATTACAAATAGCATAGAACATTTTGTATTGCATTTACAGAGAAAGAAAATGCTAAATACAGAAACATAGGGAAAAATAAATGTAGAAAGGTTATTGGGGGGTTGGGGAAGTAACAATTGATGCAGATCCCTTTGTACCACCATGCCCCTCAATTGCAAGGCAAGTTTATGATTAAATGTGCCACACAGAGGCTTTAGAAAGCACTGGTAGAAAAAAAGGGAATAAAGAAAAATGTTTTATACAAGTAATAGAAAATTTCAATAACCCATGGGAATCATCTTTTTAATATATGTGACCTTTTTCACTGGAGAAGATCACTGTATAATGCACCAGGTACTCCCTGAAATGCCATTTCCTATCTTCCCAAGGAGGCATTAGAGCACAGCCACAGCTGCATGGGGGATTGAAGAGACCACTGGGGCATGATGGTGATCACAGCCTGTTCTAGTCGTGGGCCCAGCTGCCAGTGGGAAGTGGCAAGCATGCTGGTCAATTAGAGTTTGAGTCCCAACAATCTGCTGACTTTAGGAGCTTCATTGCGCTTTATTGTAAAGGTACTCAAGGTAATGGTGGTGGTCTAGTCAGCTATATAATTCTTAATAACCCAGGAGGAAATTCGGATACTGCTTTGCTATATTTGCTAACCTTGAATGAGGAGAGATTGGCATTAGAATGGGTCTGGCTCTTCCAAGAGAAGCTTTACAAGTGTAATATCTTTGTGGTTCAGCCTACTGAACTCTATCTCTTTGGGATTTGTTTACATTTTTTTTTCAACGTTTATTTATTTTTGGGACAGAGAGAGACAGAGCATGAACGGGGGAGGGGCAGAGAGAGAGGGAGACACAGAATCGGAAACAGGCTCCAGGCTCTGAGCCATCAGCCCAGAGCCCGACGCGGGGCTCGAACTCACGGACCGCGAGATCGTGACCTGGCTGAAGTCGGACGCTTAACCGACTGCGCCACCCAGGCGCCCCTCCTTCTTATTTTCTTATTTACAAATAAGATGTTTTGGTCCCAAATTTTCCAGGAAACTCATTCCTGTTACACTGATGATGTGAGATCTGTAATGAAAATTATTATCTTCATGGGTAACAATGAATTGAAACACAGACAGAAAGATATTAAAAAATGTAAACAAGGGGCTCCTGGGTGGCGCAGTCAGTTAAGCGTCCGACTTCAGCCAGGTCACGATCTCGCGGTCCGTGAGTTCGAGCCCCGCATCGGGCTCTGGGCTGATGGCTCAGAGCCTGGAGCCTGTTTCCGATTCTGTGTCTCCCTCTCTCTCTGCCCCTCCCCCGTTCATGCTCTGTCTCTCTCTGTCCCAAAAATAAATAAACGTTGAAAAAAAAAAAAAGAAAATAAGAAGGAAAAGTTGCCCAAAATTAGCTTGTTCAGTTTTCATTTTGTTTAGCTGTATAGGTGATTTTGATCAGTTTTAACAATGAGTAGCCTCATCAGTTTCCTTGACCAGCTCTAATGAAAGTACTTTTAATTTGCTTTTTTAATCTGCATATTATTTTTTTTTGCACCTATCTTCCATTTAAAGGTAAGTGCAATTTTGATTGGGATTGCAATGAATGTGTAGATTACTTTGGGTAGTACTGACATTTTAACAATATTTATTCTTCCCATCCATGAGCATGGAATGTTTTTCCATTTCTTTGTATCTTCTTCAATTTCCTTCATAAGCTTTCTATAGTTTTCAGCATAGAGATCTTTTACATCTTTGGTTAGCTTTATTCCTAGGTATTTTATGATTCTTGGTGCAATTGTGAATGAGATCAGTTTCTTTATTTGTCTTTCTGTTGTTTCATTACTAGTATATAAGAATGCAACTGATTTCTGTACATTAATTTTGTATCCTATGACTTTGCTGAACTCATGAATCAGTTCTAGCAGACTTTTGGTGGAGTCTATCGGATTTTCCATGTATAATATCATGTCATCTGCAAAAAGTGAAAGCTTGACTTCATCTTTGCCAATTTTGATGCCTTTGATTTCCTTTTGTTGTCTGATTGCTGATGCTAGCACTTCCAACACTATGTTCAACAACAGCAGTGAGAGTGGACATCCCTGTCGTGTTCCTGATATCAGGGAAAAAGCTCTCAGTTTTTCCCCGTTGAGGATGATGTTAGCTGTGGGCTTTTCATAAATGGCTTTTATGATCTTTAAGTATGTTCCTTCTATCCCGACTTTCTCGAGGGTTTTTATTAAGAAAGGTTGCTGAATTTTGTCACAGGCCTTTTCTGCATCGATTGACAAGATCATATGGTTCTTATCTTTTCTTTTATTAATGTGATGTATCACGTTGATTGATTTGCAAATGTTGAACCAGCCCTGCAGCCCAGGAAGGAATCCACTTGATCATGGTGAGTAATTCTTTTTTTATATGCTGTTGCATTCGATTTGCTGGTATCTTGTTGAGAATTTTTGCATCCATATTCATCAGGGATATTGGCCTGTAGTTCTCTTTTTTTGCTGGATCTCTGTATGGTTTGGGAATCAAAATAATGCTGGCTTCATAGAATGAGTCTGGAAGTTTTCCCTCCTTTTCTATTTTTTGTAACAGCTTGAAAGAGCCTAAATGGCCATCAGCTGATGAATGAATAAAGAAATTGTGGTTTATATATACAATGGAATACTACTTGGCAATGAGAAAGAATGAAATATGGCCCTTTGTAGCAACGTGGATGGAAGTGGAGAGTGTTATGCTAAGTAAAATAAGTCATACAGAGAAAGACAGATATCATATGTTTTCACTCTTATGTGGATCCTGAGAAACTTAACAGAGGACCATGTGGGAGGGGAAGGGGAAAAAAAGGAGGGAGGGAGGGAGGGAGGGAGCCAAACCATAAGAGACTCTTAAAAATTGAGAATAAACCGAGGGTTGTTGGGGGTGGGAGGGAGGGGAAAGTGGGTGATGGGCATTGAGGAGGGCACCTGTTGGGATGAGCACTGGGTGTTGTATGGAAACCAATTTGACAGTAAATTTCATAATAAATAAATGAATGAATGAATGTAAGTGCATATATGTCATCTCAGACTCTTTGCAGGGAAAATCAAAACAAAGCAAAGCACCAGGAAGAGTTTCCCACCTTCAGCTGCAATCACTGACATGTGAGAAACTCATTCTTTCTAATTTTCATTACAGTGTAACATACAGTGTTATATTAATTTCAGGTGTATAATATAGTGATTCAACAGTTCCATATATTAGTTTTCATCAGGTGTACTCTTAATCCCTTTAATCTATTTCACCCACCCCCACCCATATCCCCTCTGATAGTCATCAGTTGTCTTCTATAGTGAAGAGTCTATTTCTTGGTTTGTCTCTCTCTCTCTCTCTCTCTCTCTCTCTCTCCCTCTCTCTCTCTTTTTTTTTTTTTTTTTTGTCATATGTTTGATTTCTTAAATTCCACATAGGAGTGAAATAATATGGTATTGGTCTTTGATAAATTTCACAATTTCACTTAGTATTATACTCTCTAGATCCATCCATGTCATTGCAAATGTCAAGATTTAATTCCTTTTTTATGGCTGAGCAATATTCCATTCCATACACACACACACACACATACATACAGATATACATACACACACACCACCTCTTCTTTATCCATTCATCAGTCAATGGACACGTGGGCTGCTTCCATTGTTTGGCAATTATAAAGCTGCAATAAACATAGGGGTGTATATATCCCTTCAAATGAGTGTTTTGGTATTCTTTGGGTAAATACCCAGTAGTGTGATTACTGGATTATAGGGTAGTTCTATTTTTAATTTTTTAAGGAACCTCCATACTGTTTTCCATTGTGGTTGTACCCGTTTGCATTCCCACCAACAGTGCCCAAGGGCTTTTTCTTTACATCCTCTCCAACACTTGTTGTTTCCTGAGTTTTTTATTTTAGCCATTCTGACAAGTGATTAGTAAAAGCCATTTGTAGTTTTGATATGCATTTTACTGATGATGAGTGATATTGAGCATGTTTTCATGTGTTGGTCATCTGGATGTCTTCTTTGGAGAAATGTGTGTTTATCTCTTCTGCCATTTTTGTTTTTTGGGTGTTGAGCTGTATCAGTTCCTCACATACCATGAATACTAACCCTTTATTAGGTATGTCATTTGTAAATATCTTCTCCTGTTCAGTAGGTTGTCTTTTATTTTGTTGGTTGTTTCCTTCACTGTGCAGAAGCTTTTATTTTAATGTAGTCCCAAAAGTTTATTTTTGCTTTTATTTCTCTTGCCTTAGGATACATATCTAGAAAAACGTTGCTGCAGCTAATGTCAGAGAAATTACTACCTGTGTTCTCTTCTAGGATTTTTGTGGTTTCAGGTCTCAGATTTAGATCTTTAACACATTTCAAACTTATTTTTGGGTGTGGTATAAGAAAGTGGTCCAATTTCATTCTTTTGCATGTTGCTGGCCAGTTTTCCCCAACACCATTTGTGGAAGAGAATGTCTTTTTCCCATTGCATATTCTTGCTTCCTTTGTCAAAGATTGACCATACAATTATGGATTTATTTCTCAGCTTTTTATTCTGTTCCATTGATCTATATGTCTATTTTTGTGCCAGTACCATACTGTTTGATTACTACAGCTTTCTAATATAATGAGATTTTGAATTGTGCTTTGGCTCTTTGGGGTCTTTTGTGGTTCCATACAAATTTTAGGTTTGTTTGTTCTTGTTCTGTGAAAAATGCTATTCGCATTTTGATAGGGATTTCATTAAATGTGTGGATTGCTTTGGGTAGTATAGACATTTTAACAGTATTTGTTCTTCCAATCCATTGTGTTGTCTTCAATTTCTTTCATCAATATTTTATAATTTTAGAATACAGGTCATTCACCTCCTTGGTAAAGTTTATGTTTAGGTATTTTATTATTTTTGGTGCAATTGTAAATGAGATTGCTTTATTTTCTCTTTCTGTAGCTTTTTATTACTGGTATACAGAAATGTAACATATTTCTGTACATGGATTTTTGTATCCTGCAAATTTACTGAATCCATTTATCAATTCTAGTAGTTTTATGGTGGCGTCTTTCAGGTTTTCTATATAGAGTATCTTGTCATCTGCAAATAGTGGAAATTTTATTTCTTCCTTACCAATTTGAATGCGTTTTATTTCTTTATGTTGTCTAATTGTTCTGCCTAGGACTTCCAGTACTGTTGAATAAAAGTGGTGAGAGTGGACATCCTTGTCTTATTCCTGACCTTAGGGGAAAGCTAAGAGCTTTCTCTCACTGGGTATGAACTTACCTGTGGGTTTTTTATATATGGTCTTTATTTTGTTGAGGTATATTCTCTCCAAACCTACACTGTTGAGGGTTTTTTTTTTTTTAATCATGAATGAAAGTTGTACTTTGTCAAATGCTTTTTGTCCATCCATTGAAATGATCATATCATTTTTATCCTTTCTCCTATTGATGTATTCTTTTTTTAATATGCAAATACTGAACCAAACTTACATCCGAGGAATAAATCTCACTTGATCATGATGAATGATTTATTTAATATATTGTTGTGTTCAGTTTGCTAATATTGAGGATTTCTGCATCTATGTTCATCAGGGATATTGACCTATAGTTCTCTCTTTTTTTAGTATCTTTATCTGGTGTTAGTATGAGGGTAATGCTGGCCTCATAGAATGAATTTGGGAGTTTTCTTTCCTTTTAAATTTTTTGGAATAGCTTGAGAAGAATAGGTATTAACTCTGCTTTAAATGTTTGGTAGAATTACCTGTGAAGCCATCTGGTCATGGGCATCAATTTGTTGGGAGTTTTTAAATTACTGATTCAATTTCATTGCTGCTAATCAGTCTGCTCAAATATTCTGCTTCTTCCTGCCTCTGGTAGGTTATATGTTTCTTGGAATTTATCCATTTCTTCTAGGTTGGCATATATTTTTTCATATTATTTTACAGTTGTATTTCTATGGTGTCAGTTGCTACTTCTCTTTCATTTTTTTTTTTTTTTTGAGTCCTTCTGTGCTTTTTGTTTGTTTTTGATGAGTCTTGCTAGAGGTTTATCAATTTTGCTGTTCTTTTCCGAAGAACCAGGTCCTGGTTTCATTGATGTGTTCTATTGCTTTTTTGTGTTTTTTTTGTTTTGTTTTGTTTTGTTTTGTTTTGTTTTGTTTTAGTTTCTCTATCATTTATTTCTGCTCTAATCTTTATTACGTCCTTCCTTCTGCTAGTTTTGGGTTTTGTTTGCTCTTTTTCTAGCTCCTTTAGGTATAAGGTAGGTTCAAGATTTTTCTGCTTCTTGAGGTGACCAGTATTGCTATAAACTTTCCTCTTAAAACCACTTTTGTTGTATCCTAAAGATTTTGGACTGTTGTGTTTTCATTTTCATTTGTCTCCATGCATTTTTTTATTCCAATTTGATTTCCACATTGACCCATTCATTGTTTAGTAGCATGTTTTTTAACCTCTATATATTTATGGTCTGTCCAGATTTTTTTTCTTCTGGTGGAGTCCTAGTGTCATAGTGTTGTGATCAGAAAAGATGGATGGTATGACTTCAGTCTCTTCAAATTTGTTGAGAATTGTTTTGCAGCCTAATATGTGATCTATCCTGGAGAATGTTTTCTGTGAGAAAAGAATGTATATTCTGTTGTTTTAGGATGGAATGTTATAAGTCTGTTAAATCCATCTGGTCCCATGTGTCATTGAAAGCCACTGTTTCCTTGTTGATTTTCTGTTTTAATGATCTATCAATGTAAGTGGGGAATTAAAGCCCCTCACAATTATTGTAGTACTACCAATTAGTTCCTTTATGTTTCTCTTCAGCTGCTTTAAGTATTTGGGTGCATAAATATTTATAATTGTTATATTTTCTTGTTGGATTGTTTTGTCTTTTGTTACAGTCTTTGTTTTAAAGTCTATTTTTTGTGATATAAGTAGTGTTACCCCAGTTTTCTTTTGACATCTATTTGCATGTCTTTAGGTCTGAAGTGATTCCCTTGTAGACAGCATATGGATGGGCCCTTTTTTTTTTTTTTTTTTTTAATCCATTTTATCCATTTTCGGTTTCTACTGAAAAATCAGCTGGTAGCTTTCTGGGGTTTCCATTGTATGTAATGGTCTTTTTTTGATGCTTTCAAAATTCTCTGTATTTTTTTGCCATTTTAATTACTATGTGTCTTGGTGTGAACCTCCTTAGGTTGATTTTGTTGAGGGAATCTGGATCTGGATCTGGATATCTGTTTTCTTCCCCAGATTAGGGAACTTTTCAGCTATTATTTCTTCTTATAAATTCTCTACAACTCTTTTCTCTCTCTTCTCCTGCTGGGATCCCTATAATGCAAATCTTACTATGCTTGATGGAGTTCCCTAAGTCTATTCTTATTTGGCATTTTTTTTCTCTGACCTGCTCACTTTGATTACTTTCCATTACTCTGTTTTCTTGGTCACTAATTTGTTCCTCTGCTTTCTCTAGCTTGCTATTTATTCTATCTAATGTATTTTTCATTTATTGTGTTCTTCATCTCTGATTGGTTGTTTTTTTTGTTTTTTTTTTAATCTCTATAGGGGTCTTGCTGATGTCCTACATGGTTTTCTCAAGTTCAGTGAGTATCTTTATGATCATTACTTTAGATTCTTTATCAGACATATTACTTATCTCTGTTTTATTTAGTTCTTTTGCTGTGGTTTTGGCCTATTCCTTCATGTGGGACATATTCCTCTGTCTCCTGATTTTGTCTAACTCTATGTTAATAAAGTCAGCTATGTCTCCTGCTTTTGGAAATGATGGCCTTATGAAGAAGTCCTCTAGTTCCCTACGATGCAGTGTTCCTGTTCACCAGAACCTGGCATGTTGGGGGGTATCTTATGTGGGTGTTGCATGTGCCCTGCTGTTGTGGGCAGTGTTTGGTCAGTTTAACAAGGTGTATACAGGTCTGTTTCTAAAATGAGACCTGCAGCCACAACTGGGACTGGGGCTGGACAGATCTGTAAGCAACAAAATGGGCGGGTACATGATTTTAACAAGGTGCATGTGGGCTTCTTAGGGCCTGCCCCTACTGAGACCCAGACCCTGCAAAAACGTGCAACTTGGGAGAAATGGTGTTGTCAAGGTTTGCACTAGTCTTCTGGGAGAGTGGATCTCCCCAGTGCAAGGACCAAGGCAAAAGTGACTAGGAAGGGAAGATCTGCTGAAGTGAGGAGGGGCAGAGCTTGGTGTAAGCAAGTTAGGTAGTGAACGTTGGCCCAGTTGGCCCGGTTCCCACAGAAGTTGTTCAAGAATCCCTGCCCCTCCAGAACATGCTCAGACCAGCCCTGAAACAAACTTCCTTGCATGCCCACTGCAAATTCTGGCCTTTGCACATTTTTGTGCTCCTCCCTATACTTTCTGTGTCTGTTTTCTTCTCATCAGTCGTGCCCCAGCTTAAATATCACCTCCACTGAGACACTTTGCCTAACTATATTCTCTACAAAATATTCTGCACATTGCCAGTGATTCTGTTCCATTGTTCTACCTTATTGTTTTCTTGGCACTTAATTACCCTCAGAAATCATCTTACTAATTTATTCCTGTGTTTATGTTCTGTCTTCTTCCAGTACAGTGTAAGCTTTGTTATAACAGGAATTTTGTCAGTCTTGTTCACTGCTGTACCTGGCTCCAGCACAGTGGCCAGCACTTAGAATGACACTATTGGATGCCTGGCAATAGGCAGTGCTGGGGTTACATTAAATAGAGGTGCTAGTTTTTGGAGCAATAGGAAAATATAAAGGAAATTTCAAATCACTATAATCAGTGCCATGACAGGGGCAAACACAGAGCACTATGGTGACATTTGTAAGTAGTGCCCAGACCCTTATTAGTGGTTGGTTCTCAGGTGGAATATCCTCAGGGAGGATATCTTTGTAGGAAGCCTGAATGACAAGCAGCAATTACCTAGGTTGGAGGGGGTTGGGTGTTTGGGGGGAACTGGAAGTAGTCTCAGATGGAAGCACTAACAATGGCCTAAGGCAGAGGTGATAATGGTGCTTTTGTTGGATCATCTGCAGTTAATGTGGTTTAAACCAAAGCATGAAGAAGAAGGTAGAGAATGAAGAGCAGCACTCTCAGAACAAACTAGTGAGCTTAAATGCCTAATTTATGTAGATTCATATGAAATTTGCTTGAAAACCATCAAGTAATTTTTAAAAAGCCTGTTTCTTGAGTGCCTACTCTGTGCAAAGACATGTAAAAGGTTTTCTCTTTCTTGCTGTTCTGGAGAGATATTGATTGAATAGAGAGAAAAGCAGGACATAATTAAATGGTGTAGCCAGTCCTTCTGAGGCGCAGGATGGTAATGGCTCTAGGGTAAAGGGTTTAGACTGCTTTGTACAAGAGACATTTGAAATCTCCAAGGCCTTGTGCTTTTCATCCAGGAAGCCCTGGTATGTTGGGGGGTGGGGGTGGGGGGAAGGTTGCCATGGCAGCCAGTAGTTACTAAGAAGGGAAAAAAGAGAAAGTTAATGCTAAATATTTTGCTAACAGCAATATCTGGCTGCTTCTTTGAATTTTGCTCCTAAGGACTTTACTTTTAAAATATCTTGTTAAAATTATAAATCAATAAAGTTAGGCAGTATATGAAATATATATGCCAGAATATGTAAGTTTAAGTATACATATATGTATGTCCATGCCCAAAGATATTTCATATATTTGCACAAATAAGTAAATGTCTGTATTTGATGTATATTAGATGAATGGTTTTCACATACTTTAAAGAGTACTTGGAGAGCTTAAGTGTCAAAAAATATTTCAACAGTTAATTCATTACATTAATAAATTTATATTAGGTAAAAATAGAAGGAGCTTATGTATTATACTTATAACACATATAACAATTATAATTAAGCAATAAATTGTTTAGGTGTGTAAAGTGTGGATCTCCTGCAGAAAAAGACCATGAGGGCAAGGAAAATTGCTTTCCCAGCAACTGGGACAAAAACCTCACTGTTTTGCACATGAACCAAGCTCAGTAACCATCTTTATATCTCTTCCTTGAAAAAATGGGTGAATAAATGGATCGAAAGGCAACCAAGGAAGAAGAAACCTATTTTTACAGAAAAACTCTCCATGAATTAACTAGAGAGCTCAAAAGCCCAAATCTCATTTGAACTGCTAAAGGTTTTGAGTGCCACAAATGCTCTATTACATATACTCTCTCTGTAAGACATGTGCACTGCAGAATCTCTGAGCAGGGGGAAAAAAAGAGGGTTGCATCATGATCCTTTTTGAATCAGGGGGTCTAAGGAACACAGTGGTAGATGACTGTGATGTGGTCCAAAGGAAAGCTAGGGGTATCAGGTTTTTTTCATGTTCGTGGTCAACATAGGTATTCTTTTGGATTATATTCAGAAAAGGTATGCCTTGTAAAGAAGAATGAACCTGAACAAAGTAAGTTTGATACAAGTTCTAACTCTGGGATCTACAGAACATAAAACTGAACAAGTATTCTAGGGAGCTGGCATTTTTTCTTTGAAAAATTTATAAGCTTATGCTTATTGGCACTACTATAAATTTAGTTTTCAATTTTAGCAAAACCATCAATGTCTTTGTCAATCATTTTATTTATCATTAGCTAGTGCCCTTTTCTATTCCTCATTTAGTTCTTCAAAACCTTCAGTTCTCATTTTCAGCAGATATTCTTGCCCTTTAACTTCACCTCAATGAGAAAATAAAAGTATCCAAAAATAAAGAGTATAACATTCAAGACTAGCACCTACAAACTCACTTGTGTCATTATATGTATTATCTTACTTTCCCAGGCTCAAATGAAGAGAAGTCACAGATTCTGTCCCATCTGGGCTCTGGGTTCTGTCCTCTTCAGTACTTGTTTCAGTCCTGCCACGTGAGTTGTCCCCACTTTGTTCTTTATTTTCAGCCTTTCTATTTTTCCCAGAAAAATATGCAAGTCACCTATCTTAAGGGTCTGATTCTAGTTACTTTCTTATGTTTGTCCTTCAGTTTACCATTAAGTGTAGATTATTCAGGAAAACACTTGCAGAAGATTAAAGAAAGATAGAATGGGGCTGAAGCAGAAAAGTGGGAGAAGGATGCACAGTCTTAAAATAAGGCACCCTACTGGATGGGAGAAGATATTTACAAATGATATATTCAGTAAAGGATTATTATCCAAAATACATGAAGAATTTATACAACTCAACATCCAAAAAATGAGTAGAGGACCTGAATAGACATTTCTCCAAAGAAGACCTACAAAATGGCCAACAGACATAAAAAGATGCTCAACATCACTAATCATCATGGAAATGCAAACCAAGACCATATATAAGATCACACCTGTCAGAATGGCTAGTATCAAAAGGACAAAAAATGACAAGCGTTTGTGAGGATGTGGAGCAAAAGGAACCTTCAGGCACTATTAATGGGAAGGCAAATTGGTACTGCCACTGTGGAAAACAGTATGGAGTTCCTTAAAAAATTAACAATATCAACACTCTATGATCCAGTAATTTTACTACGGGGTATTTACCCAAAGAAACAAAAACATGAATTCAAAAAGACATGCACTCCTGTGTTTATTGCAATGCTATTTATTATTATTTTTTTTTATTTTTTTAAAATTTTTTTTTTCAACGTTTTATTTATTTTTGGGACAGAGAGAGACACAGCATGAACGGGGGAGGGGCAGAGAGAGAGGGAGACACAGAATCGGAAACAGGCTCCAGGCTCCGAGCCATCAGCCCAGAGCCTGACGCGGGGCTCGAACTCACAGACCGCGAGATCGTGACCTGGCTGAAGTCGGACGCTCAACCGACTGCGCCACCCAGGCGCCCCTGCAATGCTATTTAAAATAGAAGAGATACGGAAGCAACCTGTGTCCGCTGATAGATGACTGGATAAAGAAAATGTAGTGTATGCACACACACAGTGAACTATAACTGAGCCATAAAAAAGAATGAAATATTGCCATTTGTAACACCATGCATGGACCTAGAGGGAATTCTGCTAAATCTGACAAAGAAAGACAAATACCATTTGATTTCACTTCAATGTGGAATCTAAAAAAAAAAAAGCAGAAACCCATAAATACAGAAAACAAACTCGTGGCTGCCAGAGGGGAGAGGGGTGGATGGGAAAAATGGGTAAAGAGAAATAAAAGGTATAGGTTCCCAGATATGGAATGAATAAGTCATGGGGATGAAAGGTACAGAATAGGGAATATAGTCAATGGTATTGTATACGGACATTGAATGGTGACATATGGTAGCTACACTTACAAGCATAGCACAGGGTTGTTGAAATACTATTGTAAAACTGTTACTAATGTAACACTGTCGACTGTACTTCAATTAAAAAAAACATATCAGGTTTATGTCCTTATTTAATCACTTCTGATTTGCACATCAACATTCAGAATCTGGATTCTGCTTCCCTCCCTCCCCATTCTCTTAAAATGGTTTTCAAATATAAATATCACCCTTGCTGCCAAACCCAATAGGTGCTTCTAGTGATCTTGCAGTATCTGCAATATTTGACAGATTGACTACTTTCTTCTTTAAATTTCTCATTTGAGTTGGTGACCTCCTTATTTCCTGATTTTTCTAAGCTCTTTCTGAATATCTTGAAAATCCTGTTTACTCTTCCTGTATCTATGTGCCCATGGATTCTGACCTCTACTTTGTTTCTATTCTTATTTCACATTTGTTCCTTATATATTTTTTATTCAAGTTCATAACTTTAATCATCACAAGTGCTCATGAGCCCCTATTGATGTCTTTAAACCTCATTTCTCACTTTAAGTCCAGAATCATATGTACAACTCTCTTCTGGGGAGTTTCTCTGAAATGTCCCATAAGCACTTCAAATTTGTAATCAAATTAATTATTTTTCCTCACCACATGTTACATCGTGGCTAATGGCACCAATACTCCCAATAATCTAGGTAAGATCTTTAAAATTCTTCCATATCCTTAAAGCTAATTGATAATCAAGTTATTCCATATTCATCTTATTATTATTATATATATTATATCTTCCCTCTCCATTTTCATGGTCATTGTCCTAATTCAGGGTTCTTGTTTATTTATCCCCTAAATGATTTTTGTGCCTTTAGATTTGACCTTAATCTATCCTTCATACTCTAATCAGAGAGAAATTTCCATAACATAAAGGCAGATATTTAGCTCTCCAATATAACTTATTTCTGTGATTCCCCCATCATCATTAACACAGTGAGTAGCACACAATAAGTGCTCATAAAACAGTGATTTATTTATTCCTACAGGTATTAGTAGTACATGAAGTCAGGTTCACCTCTTATTTGGGTAACTCTGCCTCTCAAACCCCAATTTCCTCCTCAAGATAAAAAGGATAATACTATCCACTTCAGAAGGTTTCTATGCAAATTATAGATTGTATAGTAGTACAGTCAATAACCTTCTAGCACACAGAATTTAATAAATATGTACATAGTCATAATTAGTAATGAAGCAGTTTAGGTTCTTAGATGAATCAAAGGCATTTGTTGGGCCACCAGAGTTAAAAGGGTATGGAATATTTTCAGAACAAAAGAATTCAGGCTTGCAATGACCTTCAAGGTCATTTTTAAGCCATTACATGTCATTCTACAACATCTCTGTCAATGACTACTTTTTGTAGGCACATACCTATTGCACATTCCTCTGTAAAATGACCCATTTTTAGGTTCTTAAATTTAGCCAGAAGAGAATTTGAATTATAGAGCTGAAATTTTCCCTAGTTTCAAATCTTGAACAGTATTGAGAATTCCTTAATTTTTGAGGTAGTACCATTCTTCAGTGCTGGAGTTGGCACTAAAACACAAGATTCTCTCTATACAGCTACAGATGCTTCTTTGTCTAGAACAGAAGACTGGCCTGAAGAGACAGTGCATGGGACAAGTAGAGCACACTAGATGTAAAAGTACAGAGAAGAAACTTCCTGAAGCAAGCAGCGTTGCATGGAGAGAGGATGACAGAGACTCCAGGCTGCTACCCCCTTCCCCTGTTTAGTGAGCAGCTAAATTTAAATTTTTATTTATATTTTTAAATTTATTAAATTTAAATTTATATATTTTTTTACTAAATTATTTACTGAATTTAAATTTACTAAATTTATATTTATATTTTTGAAATTTATATCCTGTAATTTTTTTTTTGTAATAGAATATTTATCTGCCAGTTCCATCCCTTTGGATCTGGAAGATATATGTAGATTCAAGTGGCTGCACAGATGACAGCTTTTAACTGTTACAAGAAACCCCTCTGCGGCCTTAGAAACTCCTTCCATTTGTTTTTTCTCAAGCCCAGTTGCCCAATCCCTCCCCAGGTGAACAAAATGACCTGCCTCCTGATGGCTGTGTGCACAGCATGCCAGAGAAAGGAAGGTAACCTTGACAAGTCTGTTAAGAAGCAGTGGTCTGAGACTGCATCTCCAAGTCAGTGACACCTGTTTTCTCTTCCAGATTCTGGTCATGTCAGAGCACAGAGCAAACAACACTATCACTGCAGTGACTTGTCAGCTCACTGACATTATCTGTGCTCCATCCTCCACAGAAGCAGCTGAGAACATACATAGTCTGTATTAGTAAAAACAGCAGGTTTTACTAAGATACAGGGAAAAAAGTATTCTACTTAAGAGGATGGTTTATGAAATCAAATGGCCTGAGTTCTAATCACATCTCTGTTGCTTACTAGTTTGAGTAACCATAATTGAGTTACTTAACCTTTCTAATACTCAATGTCCTTGTCTTAAAATGGGGTTAATAAGATATATAAAGGAGAAACAGAATGCCTCATGCTTATTACATGTTAAATGTACTATAATTTGGATTTTACTTATTCATTTAATACGTAGGATTGGCTTGTCTCCAGTCAGAAATCACACTGATGAATTAGAAGTATGATTCTCGTCTTTAGAACAAGTACCAGAGTGGGGGAGGGGGACCTTCTATCACAGTTACTCTGATACACTTGACTCCATTACCATATCAATCTTCAGAATGGTTGAATTCTCCTTTGGGTGTATTTTATTAAATGTGTCATAAAAGCATTTTGCTAAAACCACAAGTCTCTTTTTTCCGCTAAAAGCCACAGTATGTTTAATCAGTGGGGGGTGGAGTTACTTTCTCTCCATGAACACTGTTTTCTTCCTCTGTTGTTTTCCTCACCTTTCTCTGCCATAGCCTCTTAAATTTCTTGTTTTCCTCCATTGTCCTATTTTCTTCCGTTATGTTTTCCTCTCCTCCTTCCTGTCCTTTTTGAGGTCTTCACCAGCCAACATTCTACTAATCCCTTAGGTTTTTCTACAGTAATTCCCAGATTCTGTTCCATGAACTGTTTGCTGATCCCCAAGCCTGAGTATGATTTCTCCCTTTTTAAATCCCTAAGCATTTGGTTTTTATCACTCAGTGTTTCATTACAATTAATGTTTTTCTTACTCTGTACCAAGAGTACGTTTCATGGGCACACAAACAGGGCTCCTTTCATTCACCTCTGTGTCTCCTACACTTGGAATCATCATCAAATTGTCTTCAAAACCCGGCTTCTGCTATTTCCTCCTCCTCTGCCTCCTCCCAATCAATGCAATGTTTGCCTTAGGGATTCAGTTTTTCTTAGTTTATCCCGCTCATATAATATATGACTATCCACACAACCTAAATTTACTTTTGTGATCAGATCTTGGTCTTTCAGAGTGACATCCAATTGAGCAAAATTTCCAATTCCCTTAACCAATTGTGATCTAAGCGCAAGCCATGCTGAGTAGGAAGGTAGATCATGGAATCATAGACATTAGAGACAATTAGTGTTGTAAGGAAGTCAGACATCATTGCTTTTAAAGTATTCCTGTGAGATGGGGCACAGAGACATTTTATGGACACTTACAGTGATGAGTTTATTCATGTATAACAGAATTCCAGGCTATGATGTGTAGCTTTCACTGGGTGCAAGTCAATAATACTAAGAATAAAGTATTCTCCCTATATTTTCTATCTCTTGTCTCAATTCTGGCCTTGTAAAGACATTTAGAATATACCTTTCCCACCCTTTTCTTCCATAAGACATCTCTTTTAATACTGGAAAACATAAATGGTGTCTTCCACTTATGGCTTTCCTACTGATTATATTCAGATGATGGCTCTGTCTTATTTTCAGAGGAGGGTCTTGTAGAATGTTAAACTGAAAAAAAAAGGCTCAGAAGAAAAATAAGCAGATGGTTCCACTTTGCTTTGTTCTTACAGAGTAATGTGTGACCCAAAAAAGCATCTATAAAGCAGATAAATAGCATTAACAACAATGAAACTTTGGTTGTAAGGTCATTACTTTTCTAACCACAGAGGATGAATAACTGCTTAACCACACTAGACATTAATGGTTTTTTTTACACTATGCTTGTTACTCCCTCTGCTAGGGAGCCACTACATTTTAACTTCTTTGATAAACAAGCAAAAATATAAAAGGCTGACATATACCCTTTGCAATGTCATTACTAGCACTGTCTACTTCCTAGGAAATAGCTTCCTTTGATGACTTATTCAAAATACATTTTCCCTACCATCTAGCCTCTTATGAATAGTTACAATGTATTTATTCATCTCAAATTAACCAATACACTGCATTTGTACACTGTAGATCCTCAATAAATATTTACTAAACTAGAATAGTTCAGGTGAACACTAGCAAGAGTTGCATAATATATCTTCTTTTTGTGTGTCTAAGGTGGGCAACCCTAAATTGACAAAGAGGAAGGTGATCTGGATCCAATAAATAATGCTCCAGGGAAAAGTAAACCAATGGAACTTAGAAATAATTTCTGCACATGAGTTTCATTCCACAGTTGTGCTCTGCAAGGTAACATATTGACCATACTTATTTGAACACCAGTGTCCTTAATCTATAAAATCAAGGAAGATGATATCTAAAGTTCCACACCCAGTTTTCAATGATTTCTCAAACTCATTTTTTCCCCTTTCTCCCTCCATGTCTGCCCTTTTTTTTTTAATTTTTATGTCCCATTTCCAAGAGTATTACCAGCATTCACCCAGTTGCTAACTACCCCCTATCCTCCATATTCTATACCCCAGCTACTTAAAAGTCCTTTCGCTTTACCAAACACATCATTCCCTTTGCCTAGATACATTTGCAGGGAATGTTTCACATCTGTTAAAAGTTTAACCTCTACTGTCCTTGACATAAAGCATTAGCTACCACCTCCAATCCACCTTGTGTATCTTCCCAGGGACCCTGTGGGCTAAATAGCCTTTGTCCTCATAAATAGCACTTCTTCGGGATAAAAAATAATCATGTTCATTTTGTATTCTCAGAATTTAACCATAGCAGTGATATGATATTTGTTGAATGAATTGGATTCACAAATAAAGTCACAGAATCACTAATGTTATCTTCTTTAGAGTTGTATAAGAGATTGCTGAGAAAATTTCCTACTGACCTCATTTCACTAAGTCTGTGCTGTCTCCAAGAAAGCTATGAAGTATTAGCATAAACAATTAAAACAAAGTCTCACTTACCAAACTAGTTTTTGATGCAGCCTTATTTAGTTCATAGTGTTTACTTGCTAGCTGATCTAAGAAATTTGAGAGTCCATTTATCTACCTATCTTGAAATGTCCTTATTGACTTAATATTTAGGGGCACTCATCTATCCTTCATCAGAAAGATTCCCTGAGCCTATGTTTTCTCCCCAGTGGGGACTTGGAATATCCATTAATTTTGCCATTAGGTTCTAGATCTAATGTTTGGAATGCATAATGAATACATTTGCAAATTAGTAGGCTGAATATTTGGCAATTATGAAACCAATTAATATTTTGTGTCAGAAGAAAAAACCTTTCTGTAATCAGGCATCCAATAACAAGAAATGTATGCCTATGCCTGTTGTAACTGTATGTAAAGAGAATCACTTCAGAAGAGTAATGCAAATGATCCAATTCATGGACAATTTAAGTATAGTAAACTAACTTGGAAAATGTCTTCATCTTTTCTGAGACCAGTTGCCATACAGCCTGTCCTCATGAAAAAGGAAATATTTACTGTCTCCATGAGGTATTTTACAACATTAAAATTCTGTTTGTGGCTTTTGTAAACCTCCCCTGGAAAATTACAAGTGAGATTAAAAGGAACTCTGACAGCCTGGGGAGGGATTGATAGATGACCTGCCATATTTAAGACAGCCAGCTCTCTGCTAAGGTCAGCCCTCACATACCGAGAGGACAAAAGCAAAACACGAGGTCCAGGGAGAGCCAGGAGGCTGAAAGAATAAAGTGTGTCGACATCAGTGATCTCGAGCCCTGGCCTAAGGGAAAAGACTATTCTTTTATGTATGTGCATATATATACTTAAATGTTTCCTTGCATATTTATTACTTAAACGGGTACATAATTATTTATATAATTTATGTACGATTTATATATATTATATTGTGTGTGTGTGTGTATGTATCCACATGGTGGTAAAAAACAAAATGCAATGATTATTCCATGTCCTTGACTTATTCTTACAGGAGATTTCTGCTCCACATCCTGATCTAGTTGAGTTTATACATTTACCTTTATGAATGAGTTTGTCAGAATGATACTGGGATCAACCCAAGATAGATTTTGGTGGGGAGTTACCATTAACAAAAATCATCTAAATCAGGATGGCAGGCCCAAGTGCTGGTCTTGAGGCAGCTGAGCAATAAATTGCCCTCTGGGTGCCTAAGCCTGCCAACTACCAGTCATTAGAAGTTCAGGGTTTCCATGGATACCTCATCCTGGGTACAGGTGAAATGATAACTCTTCAGAAGCCCTTTGCACAAACAGGATGGCTTGAAGTTAAGTGGAGGTTAGCCTAATTAGTTACCAGAGGGAAGCAGGTTTCTATGAATGGCTTCCAAAGCCCACTTTAATTAAAGGTCAAAAAGGGATGAAAAGTGAAACTGCAGAAGAAAGTAAAGGAAAATTTTAAAACTCAGATCTGGTTTTATTGCTCCTCTGATACTATTGAATGATGCCCTGTTGCCTAAGACAGAAATTCCCAGATTTCTGTTACTTACAGACAAGGTATTTCTTTTTAAATTAGAAGTGAGGTGGGGTTCTGTAGGCATTGCAGTGATAGATGTCTATTTTTGCCTGCCAAGAAAGACCTTCTCTCCCTTTTGGAAATAGTATCTCCATGTCCCTTGGGACAGCTATCCTTTTTCTATTTATCAGCCCAATAACTTTGATGAGATTGACCCTACTTCTAGCCCCAAGGGAAGCCAACAGCCTAGGCTTGAATATTCAGAGACTGCATCTCCCTATGTAAATTTTTGATTGTGAAATTAGACATGACCTAAACAAGACTAGCCATGTACCTCCCTCAAAATTTTGCTAGCACTATTCAGAATTAATCATGATAGGAATAGCTAACTTTGTGAAGTTCAAGTGCCTACCTGAGGATAAAGTCAATAGAAAAGTAAGGAAAACAAAAATGGAAAGATTCTGATGATATTGTTAGGGGCTCTGAATCTAGTTATGCCTGAAGCCAACTGAATTGAGTTTTCCAGTTAAAGGACCAAATAAATTCATTTTGTATGCCTTGTTGTTGTTGTTTGAACTCCATATATGGAGTTCTATTAGCACTGAATGGGTTCTGACTAATATACTTGTCCAGTTTTTATTTCAGCAAATATTATAAAATGATGTAAAGTATTACTGGGACTCCTTTCTGATCCCCTGGGGTTATCAACAACTATAGGACATGCTCTGGAAAGAACCCACAGTTGGAAACAAAGATAGATTTCAAATGGCCACGTTCAATGAGAGTTTGATTCCTGGTGCCAGGCATTCATATTTTGCATCAAATTTCAGACTAGCTAGGTATTATTTGCTTCCAGAAATATTTTTAAGGAATCTAAAAAAGAAAATTCTTTGTGTGCCAAGAAACCGTGATCAGGACACTCTTTTCTGCTTTCCATCTGATGTGTCTTAGAGGGCTACTTTTTGTGTGACTGTTTATAAAATACTATTGTATCTGTATCCCATTTCCTAGCTGGACACTGGATGTTTTCTGAACTGCAGAATATGCCAACATGCTGACACTGAACTATGGTAAATGAACTTAGATAAAGAGCAAAGCAACATAATACATTGGGGACCTCCAGTCCTGATTTCCACAAATCCAAGGTAGTCATGGCTGAAATTCTTAGGCTATCTTGTGGCCTAGATCAGGTGTGGGAAGAAATTTCTGTTTCTGGTTGGCCAGAGACTGTCCCAAAGAACCAGCAATTGATGTCTGGGAGATAAAGCAGAGATTACTGTATGAGGATAGAAAAGAAGTGAAACTGCAACATGGGATCTCCAATGTTAGCATTCTTTCAGATCACCTGGGAACTGAATGACAAGCTAACACAGCAGAGATAATCTTCTCAGTGCCAAAGACCAACCTGTAGGGTAGTCACTAGTGTCCACAGTGACCTAGAAGCAGATACCAATCCCTTCTCTGTAACTCCCTTTCTTAAGGTTGGTGGAATGGGGAGGGAGAGAATTAGAGGAAGGTAAATTAGCATTCCCTTACTTTGACAGGAGTCTCATTCTGGATTTGTGAAACCGCAGCCCAAGCTCTTGAGGATGGAACTCTGAACCAGACAGTGGCAAATCCTAACACCTAGACTTGGTTAAATATTTACCTGAAACAGGATAGCTTTAAAGAGAACTCATTAAAAAGACAAAGAACAGGATTGCTATTTTTTTTGGAAGGGGTAGAGATAGTGCTAATGGCCATATTAAATTTCCTACACCAGTATACAACAGGTAGGGACTTGAAAAAGCTGTTCAATACAATCTTCCCATCTAAGAACAGACACTAAAAGAAGAATGAAGAAAGGAAGGGGTGGGGGAGGAAAAACTAAACCTATTAGTACCATCAATTCATTAAGGAAGTTCATTTTCAAAGCAAACTGTCAAATGAGAAGAAAAGTGATATCAAAACAAAAGATGTAATTTCATATAGGTAAATGTTAAAAATCACCTACATGGTCCTTTTTTTCCTATTTCATGCCAAAATGGGGCGAATTTCATCATGGACTGGCATTTGGACACAATACAGACTTGCATGACATTTCTGTGATTCCTGCCTATTTACCTTTTCAGAACTATCTCTCACTTTGCACCTGGACTGTTGGCCCAAAGCATACCAAATAATACAGATTTTCTTGAATGTGCTTTGCTTGTCTTCCCTCCATTCTTTTTGTACCTGCTCTTCCCTTAGCTGGAATTATCTTTCCTTTCTTGTCAGCCTTAACAACCAATAATCATATATCAAGACAGAAATGAAATGTCACTTTCATTGTGATGCATTCTTGACCCCTCCAAAATGAGTTAAAAGCTTTCTCTTATGTACCTTGTGAATCCTTCTACATGGTATTTATCACATTTCTTTCCATATTTGTTTTCATATTGATTAACTTGAAAGTACACTTTTTGAAGAAGGGGAGAAGCCTAATGGTTAAGCCTGAATTCTTATACTTAAGAGTTCAAATGAAATCTTATAAATATGAATTCAAATGCTTATTCAAATTCTTGCTCAGTCACTTGCTAGTTAGTTGCATTAGGCAGACTATATCTTATTCATTTTTACCCAGAATTCAATATAGTGCTTACCAGATTGTGTGTTTGAGTATTAAAATTATGAGTGAATTTATGTAAACAAATACTTTGAAATTATTGAGATAACCTTCACCTTAAATAAGGGGAAAACGTCACTAAATAATTTGTAAAATTTTCTTTCTTTTTGAACTGGAATTATGTTATATTGTTGGAATGTAGCATAAGTAATAGAGTTTGGTGCTTATTGATTGGTAGCAACGTGATTCTGGGTATATTTCCTTCCTCCAACATGAGCTATATTGTAGTGAAAAGAATTACATTGACCTTTCATGTAAGGAGGGAATTAGAAATATTGACACACTTCCCTTTGCAACCTTTTTAATGGTTGTCAGTCCATGTATGACTTGTTAACATGGCATTTATCCGAGGTCCAAAGAAATATAAAATAGCTCAAATAGGGTCACTGGATAATGATGGCAGAAGAAATTCCATTGAGCTTAGTCAAAGAACTAGAAATTGAAGGGAACTTGGAAGTTATCCAGTTACAGGACTTGAGACCTCCAGAAATTAATTGACTCATCCTAGGTCATGCAGCAAATTAATGGCAGAGCTAACATGAGCCCCAATGTCTCCTGACACCACGTTCAATGCTTAATGACAAGAGCATGACATAGCAAGTGCTTCCTCTTGCCTTAGATTGCTCCTTGGAAATGATTTTTTTTTTTTTATGTTTATTTTTGAGAGAGAGAGCACAAGCAGGGGAGGGGCAGAGAGAGAAGGAGACACAGAATCAGAAGCAGGCTCCCGACTCTGAGCTGTCAGCAATAGAGCCTGACTCAGGGCTCAAACCCACAAACCCCAAGTTTATGACCTTAGCCAAAATCAGATGCTTAACCAACTGCGCCACCCAGGTGCCCCAGAAATCGGTTTCTTTGGATGCGGAAAATACTGGGCACTGACACAAACTTCCTCACTGTTTTCAATGACAGTCTTTTGAGCTTACTTTTTTTTTCCAAAACAATCATCTTCCTCCTAAATTTTACTTCCTTACTTCCTGTATAGTCACTTCTTGCTTAACAGTATGAAGGCCTCTCTCAGTAGCACCCTCAAGTCTCCAACCTTTTATTCTTTGATACAAAAATGCTACAAACTTCTAAGTCTTCTTTAAGTATTCAAATCCTGCCAGATAAAATTGTTTAAACCTCCAAGTTGGTCCTTGACAATTTCAGCTGGATCTTCAATCCTTGGCAACCATTCTTTTGCTTTTCCATGGCCATCACCCCTTGTATGTCATGTAATTACTTTACACATTCTTCCTGTCCCAGAACCAGCTCCTTCCAGCCTAGCAGATGGCCTGCCCCTCTACTTCACAAAGAAAGTAAGTGTGCTGGGCAAAAGCTCTCTCTATTCTCTATCATCAAACTTCTGAGTTTAGACTTCATTGTTTCCTTTTTAGCTCTATTTAAATGCTCATTTATTCAAGGCCACTTTTCACACTTGACTTAAGGATTTGATTCCTTTTCATTTCTTCCAAAAATTAGTTCTTCTCCCATTCCCTCTTGCCCTCAACTTTTTCTTCTTTACTGGCTTCTTTCCTTCACTAAGAAGGATTTTCTATGTATTTCACTATATTTTCTATGTTTGACAATTTTTTTCCCAAATGATTTTTATTCCTTCTTGTCACTGTCTAGCTTCTCTCCTTCTCCAGGTTTCATTTACTCAAAGAACATTCCATACTCACATACTATCCATAGATCAATTCACTAAAATTAGTCATCTGCTTTACTTTTCCACTGAAACTGTTCTGACAAAGTAAACAATTACAAATAAATAGAAAAGCATCTCATTTACATGGATTGAGAAGCTTAATATTGTTAAGTTATTAATATTTGCCAAAGCAATCTACAAATTCAATGAAGTCTATCAGTACTAATGATGTGTTTTACAGAAAATAAAAATCCATCCTAAAATGTATATGGAATTTCAAGAGATGCCAAGTAGTCAAAACAACCTTGAAAAAGAACAATGAAGTTGTAGGTCTCATACTTCCAGATTTCAAAACTTATTACAAAGCTATAGTCATCCAAACAGTATAGTACTGGCATAAAGCAGATATATAGACGAATTGAATAGAATAGAGATCCCAGAAATAAACCCTCACATATATGGTCAAATGATTTTTGACAAGAGTTGCAAGACCTTTCAATGGGAAAGGATACTCATTGAAACAAGAGATGTTGGGAAACTGGATGTTCATATGCAAAACAACAAAGTTGGACCCTTACCTTACACATACACAAAAATTAACTCACAGTGGAACAAAGACCTATATGTAGGACTAAAACTATAAAACTCTTAGACAAAAACAAGAGGAAAAACTTCATGACACTGGATTTGGCAGTTTCTTGGATATAACATCAAAAGCACAGGTTATAGAAGAAAATAAAATTAATTGGATTGCATAAATATTAAATTCTGTGCATCAAAAGACATAATTAACAGAATAAAAAGGCAAACCCCAGGAGAAAATATTTATAAATTATATATCTGGTAAGAGATTAATATCCAAAATATATAATATATATAATATCCAAAATATATAATATATATATAATTATATATATTATAATATATATATATCCAAAATACATAAAGAGCTTGTTCAATTCAATAACAAAAAAGCAAATGACCTGATTAAAAGATGGACAAAAGACTTGAATAGACATGCCCAATAAGTACATAATAAGTACATTTTAGGGAAATGTAAGTCAAAATGACAATGAAATGCCACCTCACACCTATCAGGATGGTGACTAGGAAAAAAAAGAAAAGAACTGTTGGCAAGGAAATGGGAATATGTGATCCTTGTACACTGTTGGTAGTAATTAAAGTGGTGCAGCCCCTATGGAAAATGCAGGTCCTCAAGAAATCTTAAAATTAACATACAATCCAGCAAACCCACTTCTGTGTATATACACAAAATAATTGAAAGCAGGGTCTTGAAGAAATATTTGTACACCCTGTTCATAGCATTATTGACACTAAAAGGTAGAAACAACCCAAGTGTCCACAGACAGATGAATAGATAAGATGTGGTATATACACACAATGGAATACTATTTAGCCTTCAAAAGAATTTTGACACATGCTACAACATGGATGAAAGGGTATTATGCTAAGTGAAATAAACCAGTCACAAAATGACAAACACCATATGATTTTACTTATATGAGGTACATACAGTAGTCAAATTTATAGAGGCAGAAAGTAGAATGATAGTTTTCAAGGGCTGGATAAAGGAGCAAAATGGAAGTTGTTTAATGGGTATAGTTTAGTTTTGCAATATGGCAAAGACTACTGGAAATTAGTTGAACAGTGTGGATGTACTTAACACTGCTAACTTGTACATTTACAAATGGTTAAAATGGTAAATTTTATGCTATGTTTATTCTACAATTCTTAAAAATGTTTTAAAATAAAAGATTCTACCCCATGTTACTAGAAAAAATGGATTAAAGGTTTACTTACATATTAATTCCTTTAAAAAAGTTTAAAAATACTTTATTATCATCTCCAAACCCAGTACTGTTTTGCAGTGTTAGCTTTTAAAAAAAAATTCTCTGTATTATTTATTACTACTAGTCTTCTTTTAAATTTCATCCTCCATTGGATTTTGTGAAATACCTTTCTCTTTCTCTCTCTCCTGCTGGTTGTCTTCTATTCATATACTAAAGATAGGTATTGCCCAGAAATTTAAACTCAACCTCTTGTTACTTGTAGTCATGTCCTCGGGCTTTAATGCCTAAGACTTTTGCCAGGTGGTCCCTGCTCACAAGAGGTCACTTCTCTGGCCCTGCTCTGTTGATACCCATCTACAAAGGGTGAAGAGGTCAAGATTAGCTACTAACCTGGATTACATACCTTTCTAGAACTTTCTATATGGGACCTCAGAATTACCTACCCAGATGATCTTATCTACTTCGTGGGCCTCATCTCTAGATCTACTCTCCCAATGGAAGTCTTCCCTTCACCAGTTAGTATGCCCCTGTAGAAGGAGGTTGTTAAATGGTGGCTCTCTGAGGGGAATGGAGTGTGAGAGGGTATAGAGAGCTTGGGTATGTGGGTAGAAGTTCTCTTGAGATAAAGCACAAAGTCCAAGATAAAAAGAAAGGATAGACCTAGCCCTTGGAACCTCCATGGGCATTCATTTTTACTCTTGACCTGGGTCAAGAGTCAAGGTTACTAGAGGCAGGTCTGACTATGCACATTCCCCAGACACATTTATTCACTCCCATATTTTAAAATTCCACCTACATTGAGATTCCTACATCTGTTGCCTCCAGCCATATTCCCTCTGTGAAAATTCAGACCTGAATTCCTCATTGTCCACTAAAAATATCCACCTGGATTACCCCTAGTCTCAAAATAAAAATCTTAAAATAAATTCAACGTACCCCTTTCTCACAAACACTCTCTTGTACCCTTTTACCTTATTAATAGCAAACCGACTAGTGATTCATTGTAAATCACTTTTCTCCTTCAGCCCCAACAAGCAAATCAGTTATTAATAATGTCCCATTCTATCCCAGGAATCCTAAATGCAAGGTTCAAGAACTACTGTGATACCTTCAAGAACAGGAGATAATGGTAGATTTTAGAGGCCAGATGAATGTTTATCCTTCTACATGGGCTATTGAGGAAAAACATGCATTGTATAAAAAAGTGTTTATAGCCACCAAAAAAAAAAAAAAAAAAAAAAAACAATTAGGCTCATTCTGGAAAAAACTGATTCCACTAAAAAGTGAGCAAATTTTCCCATTGGAAATGTCCATCAGAAGCAATGGGGTTCAGGCCAAACTACCCCAAAATATGGCACCTTGGCATATTAAATATTTGAAGCTGAAGGTATTTGAGAAAACAACAGAAGCAGGAAGGTCACTCTGACATTTCCCCCACCCCTATCTCCTGACCTAGATCTTAATAACCTCATGTGAAGGGGGGCCTCCCTATACCTGGAGGAAAGGAACATTCTTATCTTCAAAGACAAAGGGACACTGAGAAGATTCCAAACAAACAGGCCTTGCTGAGTTTCCCCCAGTTAGCCTCATACTCTTTAAACTATCCTGTCCATCTATAACTTTCCACTTTTCATCAAACCCAGCATAAAAATAGTCAGGTCTAACTGTTTCTTCAGGTCTTCACTTTCCTTATGAAGTCTCCTATGTCATGCAAATCTTATATTAGATAAATTGTTATGTTTTTCTCCTATTAATATGTCTTTGTCAGTTTAGTTTTCAGACTAAGCCAGAGACCCTAGGAGAGTCAAAGAATACTTTCTCCTTCCATACAGAACCCAACACTAAATTTGTTTATATTAATTCATAAGCATTGGTTTTCAGCAAAAGTGGATTGAGGAAAGGAAGGGCTGGGGTGGTTGGAAGGATGTTTGCCTTTACCTTTGGGACACTCCATATATGCTGTTGCCACATATCAGAACTAGGGTTACCTTGGGGAACCATGGGTCAAGGTAAAGGGTCAGGAGAGGAGAGCAAACATGCATATATTTAAAATTCTCCTCTGGCTTGACATGACTTATTCTCTGAAAAGAGCCACATGTGTATTCAGTATAGAGAAAGCCTCTTTTTCAATACACTTTAAATATCTATTCATCCAAGGAATAGTAAAATTGTCTGTTGGCTCCCTTCTGTGCAAGGCAAAGAGTAAATATTGGTGTTTTCTTAATAAATATTTATGTGCATGTAAATAAGTAAAAGTCTTTAAAACTCCTGATATTTATGAACTGATCATAAAATTTGAGGCAAAACTGACATCTCTGGCTCACTGAGAAAAACGGATCGAAAGGAAATCAATTCAAACCAAAGTAATGGAAGGGAGCTGTTTGTATATGCTTGGAATAAATGAGAGAAGCAGAGTAACAGCAGTGGCAAACAACTTAAGAATATCAGGAATATATACTGATGGATGAGAAAATAGTTTCTTTTCTATATCTTAAGCATGGCAAGCTAAGGTATTAACAATGGTGGATTTCTGTAGTTAGCCCATGTAGAGATACACTGACTGAAATATGTCCTTTTTTAAGCAAATCTGTTTTAAGTACTTAGTGCAAGATCTGAGCTGTATGCTCAATGAACAAAATCAGATATAGTCCCTGCCCTCAATGAATCTATATTCACTATGTAGGACACATAGTAATTAATTATTCAATTTAACATAAAATAACAATAATTGCCATGAAAGATAATTGATTGAAGCTTTAATGAATACAAATATTTGAATATATCCTGTCAATTAAGGCAGAGAAAGGAGCGTGAAGGAGTAATAATTGAGTAGATGAGGACAGAACAGGTGGTATTAACTAGATTTCCAACGTCTATAATATGAAGCTGGATTAGTTCTCTATTTTATTCTTAAATATTTTAAAATACAGGAAAATATCTCCTTTCATTTTATTTGATTTTTCTGTAAGTTCTAAAAGCTACATAAAAGAGTTTGTAGGAATCTTGGACCTGGAATGCATGAGAAACTAATGGAATTGACAATTTTACCAATGCTGGGAAAAGCAATTAATCAGTGTCATTAGGAGCCAATAGGTTAGCACTTCCTTTAAACAAAGTTAAAAAGATCTTTCCAAGCCCATAGAATTTAAGAGAAAGAAAGTAATTCTTTTGTTTCAATGTCTACATATATAAGTGGTAGACTCAAAGGGGTTGATTTTATTTTACTCCTTTTTCTTAGCTGGGTCATTTTCTTAGATACTATCAAATAATTTGACTATAGGGTGAAAATCTCTTAAGAGGCCAGAAGGAGAATTTTCTCCCTTTTCCTTGGAGAGTAGCATGCTCTGTCTCTGCCCCACAAATTGACAACATCATTCCACTCTCTGTGAAAGCCTGGGTCTGAGCCCAGAAGACAAATCACAGAAACACTACAATTCTATCTTTTCCCTGTACAGTATCTATGTGGTACAGAGACATATGGTCAGTCAGTTAACAAGATGTTTTCTCGACATAGAATCAAGTGTTCAAATTGACTAGGATTTTTTTTTTATGAACCAAATCAAATGAATAATTGGATACCATGGAGATACAGCTTTATTTCATTTGTTCATTTTTTAATATTGGTATTAACATAAAATAGAAGGAAAATTAGATTTCTAACTAGGTGTAGTTTTCCCACAAGCAAACATTTTGTAAATGAGAGGCTCAGAGTAGATTCTGAAATTTCATGATCTTTAACCTGTACTGATAGAAGCATAAGCACAACCATGACCATATGTTTGTTTTTCTACTAAGTTTATATGCAAAAGTATGGTAGCAGAGACTGAGACTTAAAATTATATTATGCTTTTGAGTACTTAGCATGTTCCTTATTTATATTTTTCTTACTGCAAAAGAAACAAGTAGAAAATAACAATTTTGTTGAGAAGATCAACTTATGATAAGTCAGAATAGGCAACGTTATGTTGAAATAACACACACTGTAAATCTCAATGGTACAAAATGACCGAAGTTTGTTACCTACACCAAATGTTTATCACAGATTCCTGGAGGACTCTGCTCCTTGTAGTCACTTAGGGGCACTACCTATTGAAACAGCTACTATCTTTAATAAGGTCAGTCACCATACTAAAGAAAAAAAGACCTCTGAAGAGCCTCACAGTAATAATTAGATGCTTTGGATTAGAAGTAACACGTGTCATCGCACGTAAAATTCACTGGCCAGGACCAATCACATGGCTCCATGCAAACAGAAGAAAATCTAGTAGATTTGCTCTTGTCCAGAAGGCAAAGAGCCAAGTATCTTTTGTATATGATATTAATGACTGCCATACTCTCTTAAGAGGAAAAGTGATAGATTTTTGATAGCCATCTATGAATTTCCTGTTTGCTCAGTTTCCCAAAACTAGTTCCCAGACAGAAGAAAACTTATACATGCACACACGTGCACACACATGCTGTTTATACTTTCTTTTCTTCTTCCTAGTACTATTCAATAGAGAAACAAGTATGACATCTAAGGCAATAAATTGATGTGATGAGAACATGAGAGATGCCTTAAAAGCTCAAAGGTAGGGGCACCTAGGTAGCTCAGTAGGTTAAGCATCTGATTCTTGGTTTTGACTCAGGTCATGGTCTCACAGTTTAAGCCCCACATCAGGCTCTGTGCTGACAGTGTAGAGGCTGCTTGGGATTCTTTCTCTCCCTTTCTGCCCCTCCCCTGCTCGTGTTCTCCCTCTCTGTCTCTCTGTATCTCTCTCTCTTCTCTCTCTCTTTCAAAAATAAATACGTAAACTTAAAAAAAAGCTCAAAGGTACATTCAGCTTACTTTGGGTATAATGTAAAGCAGAGTAGAAAAGAGCATGAACAGAGAGGAAGGGTGGATTCTGAAGAAGGGTTTTTCTAGGTCATAGGAAAATGTAAGTATATGAGGAGTTGGTAAAGAGAATCAAAAGGAGAAAAAGGAACTGAGGATAAGGATAGACAACAATTTTTATTAGATTATTTCATTATTTCTTTCATTCAGCAGTGACTTACTGGTCCCCGGATATGTTCTAACCCCAAAGTTGTCTCTGGATATGGGATATACAAGATAAACCCAGTCTTTGTCTTCATGAAACTCAGTGGTTCCGTGCAGGAAATATCAACATCATGATAATCTTTAATGTTGAGTATGTACTACAAACTAATTCTCTGTGTTTCTTAAAAATTATACCAGAAAAGTAGAAAATGCCAGTTTTAAGTGATTCTTATCAAATACCTTATTTAATTCTCAAGACTAAAAACCTTACAAGGAAGTACTATTACCATGCCCATTTAGAGATAAAGACATTGAAAGCTCAAATGATTAGTAATTTGATTAAAGTTCCAAAATGGAGTCTAGATTCAAATCTAAGGATTTTGACCCCATATTGCAATTATGTCAATTATTGATTACAGAAAGGAAAAAAAAAAAAAGCATACATTAAGTCCTATGCAGGAGTTAAGTGTAATGAGAAGTCACGGGGAGACTAAGAAGAGAAGTGACATTCCCAGAGTTACATTTTCAGAAAGATCAATATGTATGTGAATAGACCACAGGGAGTCTACAGTAGAAAAAAAGGAAGGTAGGAATATAGTAAAGTGTTTTGAAAATATATGGTAGCGGTTCAGGATGATGGTAGAAAATGTGGTGAGAAATGGCCATATTTGACTTTGAAGGTATTGCCCCCAGATTGCAAGTGTGCTTAAAGAAAAATTAGGGGGGCGCCTGGGTGGCGCAGTCGGTCAGGCGTCCGACTTCAGCCAGGTCACGATCTCGCGGTCCGTGAGTTCGAGCCCCGCGTCGGGCTCTGGGCTGATGGCTCAGAGCCTGGAGCCTGTTTCCGATTCTGTGTCTCCCTCTCTCTCTGCCCCTCCCCCGTTCATGCTCTGTCTCTCTCTGTCCCAAAATTAAAATAAAAACGTTGAAAAAAAAATTAAAAAAAAAAAAAAAAGAAAAATTAGGGATCGCTCCTAGTTTTGTGGCCTGGTCAATTGGGGTGAACAGTGTACTATTCATTCAGTATTATTTACTGAAATGAAAAAAGCATGGTAGGAAAAATTTCAGGGGTAAGGAAATTAAGAATGTTCATAAATCTTTAAGTTTGAGATGCCTTATTAATTATTCCAATGGAGAAGAAGAGATGTCAGTCTGGCAGTTGAAAATATACATCTAGTTTTCAAAGTAATGAAAAATCAGCCTGGAGATATAAATTTAGGGTTCAAAGGTATGTAGATAGTATTTAAGCCATGGTCCTGAGTGTTTGTTTGAGTGTAAATAAATCCCTGGCACTTTCCACATTTGCATAGCAGGTAAAGGAAGAGAACCAGTAGAGGAGACTTAGAAGCAGTGGCCAATAAAATAATAAGATAACCTGGGGAATGTGGAAACCTGGAAGCCAAATGAGGGATGCTTCAAAATTCAAGGGGAAAAAAAAGACCAGTGGCACATGTTGCTTATAGGTCAAGTAAGATAGATTGAGAACTAAGCTTGGGATTCAAAATGATGGAATTCATTGGCAATATTCATTTTATCATTAAGTAGAGGTCATCCATCATTTCTGATTTGTTGGAAATTTTAGAAACAAAGCCTTATTCTGTCATCTTATTCTATCTGTGGAATGTAATATTAACAAAAATTGAATTTTCACAGTTTACCCCATTAAGGAGGCTGGCTACCTTCTCCTAAAATCATATCCTTGCCAGAAGGAGTGTCTGGTTATCATGTGAACACTGTAAGATTAATTTCATTACAGGCATAGAAAGCTAGGGGCGCCTGGGTGGCGCAGTCGGTTAAGCATCCAACTTCAGCCAGGTCACGATCTCTCGGTCTGTGAGTTCGAGCCCCGCGTCAGGCTCTGGGCTGATGGCTCAGAGCCTGGAGCCTGTTTCCGATTCTTTGTCTCCCTCTCTCTCTGCCTCTCCCCCGTTCATGCTCTGTCTCTCTCTGTCCCAAAAATAAATAAACGTTGAAAAAAAAAAACTTTAAAAAAAGAAAGCTAGACTATAGAAATAATACGAATTCTAGTGTAGTAATCAAGCATTAAAATTATAGGCATTAACTATTGCAGGAAGCATAAACTATATAACCCTTAAGTACAAAATAATTATAGATATGCAAAATATATTTTATAAAGTGATTGCCAGTACACTGTTCTAACTCCAACTGTACTGTTTCCCTTATTGAACTTTATTTGCAAATTGACTTTCAGGAAACTTTTTGGTCCGTCCTACAAGCTACCATTAGGAACTTTGCTATTCAAAGTTCTCATGTTGTCTGTGGTTGGCTGCTGTGCTTTTAAGAGCAAAGGCACAGAGAGGGATGATGTATACACATATTCTAAAATACTATCATTAACCCCTTAGTTAATTAGGTCTAGACTGCTCCCTTCAGCAGTCAGAATAGGAATTATATGCTCATTTTCACTCTTATAGTGTCACCAAAATTAAAAAAAAATTCTTTACAGAAAATATGGCAGCTCCAGATGGTGAGTTTCTGTCAATTAAGAGAACAGATAATTTTAGTTAACCCTTGGAAATCTAACTGACAGTCATTTCTCCTCTCCTTTTCATTTAGATACCCTGTAAAATATCCTAACATGTGATCAGTAATGATTATATACAAGTATCTACTGGACTTTTCACAGGGACCTTTTCTAAAATATACTGACACAGGTTAAAAATGACAGTTAAGAAAGACCAAGATATTTTCCTGGTGAACACTTTAAGTATATTTTGAAGTAAAAATGACAATACACATACACAGAGTTAACCTCACATTTTTACATTCTGTTACAGGGCTTCCCTTATCACACCATGTCAGTGACTCTCCAGTCACCATTATGGACTTTATTATCTTCCATTTGATGTCTGTATACCTTTCCCTTGAGTCCTAGATGCTACTGTTTCCACTTTGTAAACATCCCAAATGTCTAAATCTGAATAGCCAATTTCTTATTTCATGTATTTTCCTTCATTATTTTTAGAGCATCTTAAAGATTTTGAATACTTCCACCAGAAAATGGGCAAAGACAGCACATACACACAAAGAGGCAATATATTTGACTGCCTGTAAATCATAGCACTGAAAAAAAATTTTGCCCAGGACAAGAGATTATTTATGATTCATTAAACTCACTGACTGATTCATTTGACTTCTCCATGTAACTCCTTCCCTGATAAAAAAAATATTAACACAACCCATATGCATTGTAAAAATAAGTTTGACTAAGATCTTTTTGGATTACAAGGAACAAATTAAAGAATAATAAAGCATTAGAACATTTACATTTGAAAATTTGCAATTGTAAATTCATTCTCTACCTCTTTGAGATGTAAATCTTCTACAACTCAGGAATGTTTTCCTGTAGGTCCTGGGAGCCATCCTTTGAGATGTAATCACTAAAAAAGATAGGAGCACCATCTCCCATCTCAGTGGAAGGGTAGGAACCTAACTTCAATAAGTAGACAATTAGAAAACTCAGATGGCCTACCCACACTGAACAAATTCCTTCCACTAACCTCCAGGTTGTGTTTTTCTCCCCATTACCTCACCACAGTGTTTAAAAATCCTCCCACCTCTTGTTTCCAGGGAATTGAGTTCAGTCTCTCTCCATTATTGCATGCAATGTCTTGACCTCTATTGCAATAGTCTTGGATAGTCTTTCCATTTTTAACAAGCATCCAGTGCAATTCTTCTTTTATAGTATTATAGCAGGGGCTGAGAAAGATGTAGAAGAAATATAAATACTATTACCCCATTCTACAGAGTTTATAGTCTGTTTAATAAATAGAAATAAAAATACACAAAAGAGGAGTGCCTGGCTGGCTCAGTTGGTTGAGAGTCCGACTTTGGCTCAGGTCATGATCTCTCAGCTCATGAGTCCGAGCCCTGCGTCGGTCTCTGTGCTGACAGCTCAGAGCCTTGCACCCGCTTCTAATTCTGTGTCTCCCTCTCTCTGCCCCTAACCCACTGGCATTCTGTCTCTGTCTCTCTCAAAAATAAACATTAAAAAATTTTTTTTAAATACACAAAAGAATTAATGAAAAAGTAAGAGCAATAGAGGTTCTGTGAAAGAAGTCAATGTGATTTGAAATTCTTCTACAAATAAAATCATTAATTAACACCTATGTGAACCCAAAAGTAATATTCTGCAAAGAGCATCTCTGCCTTTGCCATTGACTACTCTTTAACCTTACTCAGGTTACTTGATAATATCTATGCTTCTTTGTTGATAAAATAGGGAAAATAGCTGATTTAACTATGTTATGAGACTTAAAAATAGCCAGTAATTATTGAGCACTTACAATGTGGCAGGTGTTATGTTCTAAAATGCTTTACCTATACTAACTCATTAGATTCTTACAACATTAGGTGGTACTATTTTCATCCTTATTTTACATTGGAGGAAACTAAGGCACTAAGATAGTAAACATCTTGATCATAAGTATCGTCACACAAATGGCTGGCCTACAGTGAACATCCAAGCACTATACCCTACTGCTTACTTCATTCAAGTCTATGAAAATGCTTTCAAACCAAAACCAAACAAATACATGGAAAATAAATAAATATAAAAAGAAATGAATGTCCACTCTGAGAAAACGGGAAAAACTTAGCTGACTTCTGACATTTCTCCAATGTTCTGCATTCTGGTATGTGGGGATAATCAACATAAACTCTGTAAATTGTAATTTCCTGTTACACCTTCCAGTTTCTGCATTCTAAAAGAACACAAATCTGTGTTTTTAAAGGCTGCTTAAATATCTATACTTTTGGATCAGAAGCATCATCTCTCGTGAATGTTTTTCTTCATAATACTGAGAAAGACAGATGGGAATTTGTGCCTTCTCTCCACTGAAAGCAACAGGGAGAAAGTCTTGGAGCTGGGAACCCTTCCTGATTGTTTACTCTGCCTGGCTACCTGCCCATAGCAGCTTCTTGGATCTCTCCCTGAGAGCCCCCATGACAGCTATTCTGAAGGTCAGGTCTGTGCTCCACACATCTGCCACTATATTTCTTGTGAATATAAGGCAGGCAGAAGACTGGTAGAATTGACCTGGGTTATTGATAAATATTGATAGTTGTGTGTGAAAACGTACTAGTGCATATGAGCTAGTTCTGATGCAGGAGGAATTTCTGTTCTCTTGACTCACCCCTCTCTTGCTCTTTGCTTTTCAGTTATTTGCATGCTTGTTAACACACATCCTGTAGGACAAGCAAGGACAAGAAGAGACATGCAAACTTAAATGAAACCATTCAGGTACAATTGTAAGTAAGTGTCTGACAGGACCAAGATAGAAATGACAGGCTTCTGCTGCTTGACTTCTAGTTGTGGGGCAATAGGGAATTTTCTTGTTTTTTGTACTGTTCTTTCCTGGCCTATTTTTACCACTGAGTATGTTTTTATTTTGTAATTGTGAATAAAATATTAATAACACCTCATAAATACATTAAGTGTTAGCTTCACTTTTCAGAAAAGCTGAACTCTTCAATATCTTTCAAAGCATAAGCAAAGTGTGCAGTTTTTTTTGTATGTACAATATTGATTTTACCTGGATACAATGTATTGGATCAACCCTAGAAGTCTGGAAGACAACTGCTTAACCATTGATTCAACAGACATTAAGTTGGGCTGCTCAAAAATTCTCTTGCTCCTATATATTATTAGCATTAACAGTGAAGAATTACTGCTTATGTATTATTGAGTACAAATTTATTGAGCACCTAATATGCTCCCAGTTATAAGTTACATGATATGGTACCCATGTATCCCAGTTACATGATATGGTACCCAGCTTCCTTGAACTAAATTGTTATGCCAAACAAGAAGCCAGATGATCCATCTTTTTAATGTAGATATTTATCCTATATAATCTTTTTTTTAAATTAATGTTTGTTTATTTTTGAGAGAGAGAGAGAAAAAGTGTGAGCAAGGAAGGGGCAGAGAGATAGGGAGACAGAATTCAAAGCAGGCTCCAGGCTCAGAGCCATCAGCATAAAGCCTGATGCGGGGCTTGAACTCACAAACTGTGAGATCATGACATGAGCTGAACTCAGATACTTAACCAACTGAACCACCCAGGAACCCCCTCCTATATAATTTCTTATCCCTTCATATATTTGGCTGCCTGGATAACAAGACAATTCATAGGTAGGTAGGTAGATAGATGATACATGTATGTAATAAAAGACAAATGGTGTTGAATAAATGTAAGACAATTCAGATTAAAAAAATAATAGCATACAAAACACCATACAAGGTATAAAATGAATGTTTTGAGAATAAGATTTCTGGAGGTCAATGCTTATAGGGTGCGTCAGGAAACTAAAAAGTCGGTAAGGTCTAGTGATTTTAAGCCCAAGCACAAAATGACCCCCAGGAGAATCTAGTGACAAGACAGAGAGCCTTAAATGTAGGGCCTAGGGGAAGTGGAATCATATCTTCTCCTGGAAAAAGTGTCAAAGATAGACACAGAATAAGGAAGATCATTTCTACGGAGACTGGAAAGTGAATGATCCTAGGGAGCTACTAACAGAAGGTGAGAAACTGGGCAGTCACAGTGGGTATCATTGTACATGATCAATCATCAACTAGTGGAACAGCCAGATGATTCCAGGAACATGGTTGGCACTTAGAGAGTCTATAGATACTTGTATTTGAAATGCATTTAAGTCCCATTCCTTTGGTTCCAAACATTAGTGCTTTACCAAACAAATGCTTATGCAGATTCTAACACCAGAAGTGGAATTGTGTTACATGTATACATATCACTCAAAATACTCAAGAAATTAAGAGGCATGTGAAGATAGTGAAGGCTGCTGTGGCTAGGGAAGGCTTCCTGAATGAAATGCAACCTGAGCTGGGCATTAATGAATGGGCAAAAATGGATTGGCAGAGACTGGCGAGGAAGAAATTAGAGCAAGAAAAATTCTAGGAGTCAAGGTATGGAGGCAGCAATACAGGGATGTCAAGAGAAGTAGAAGGAAATGAGGGTTTTTACATGGAATTGGTCCAAATTATAGTTGGCTTGTGGAATTTTAAATGCACTCCCGAACACTAACTTCAAGAGTAACAAAAATTTTATGATTTTCCCAACTGAAATGACAAAACAAAACTTTTGCTAGTTGAAGCAAAAATGTTGATTTTTTATTTATTATTATTTTTTAATTTTGCAGAGGCTGAACAGCCTGAGTGAGGCCTGCATGTGAAATTTAAGTGTTCTTAGTTACATTAAACACTATTTCATTCTTCTTAAGGCCTTCCATGGGCAAGTGGAGGAGAAGAGTGAGTCCAAAGAGGGAGAAGAGAGCCCTCAATAGTTTTTCCCTGGGTTTTTCTCAAATATCAGGCATGTCTCACAAAACATAACACTGTACCTGTCAATGTGGATTTCTCATTGAAAACAGTTATGTGTGAACATTTAGTGGACAGAGGCAAAAGAGCCAGATTATAACTTGACATTCAATGGAAGGTGGCAATTCAGTTAGGGTAAGGTTATTTATTACTCCCTTTTGGGTAATATATTATGAAAATTTGTTCCTCGAATCTTTTGTCAATCATAACTCAACACCCAGGTATTCCTAGTTGTTGAAGGAAAGTTTTCAGTGGAAGAAAATTCCAAAGAATTAACAATGGCAAAGCCATGTTTTTCTTTTTGGCCAGTTAGAATAAATGTGGTTGTACCTACACAGGGCATTATAGTTACACCCTTTTATTCACATTGTCATATCTTCCCATACCCCCTTTTGCATATTTAAATTATACAGTGTATATCTAAGTCTTTTAGGGCCAAACTCAAAATATAGTCCCAGAATTAACCCTTCCTTGACAATTCTCATCTTCACTAATCTCTTCCTCTAGACTTTTTTGTATTTCAACTTTAAAAATTAAGGCAACAGAGAATGATGGTTTATGAACTCAGGTAATGGATTTAGATATATTTGGGTTTGGACCACTGTTCTGTGATTTTCTTTATGCTATCAGGCAAATTACTTACTCTCCCCTTAGCCTCAATTTTCTCTTTGTTAGAATGAGAACAACAGCAACCCTCAGCGATGTTATATGAATTGAATGAGACCATTTTCCAATATGCTATTCATGGCGCTTGACTAAATTCTCAATAAACTTCAGGCATTTTGAGTGGTAGTAATAATATTATTATTAGTCAACCAAAACAGAGAATTTTTGTTCTTGATATTCACTGTGACTACAATGTTTCTTCTGTTAATAAAAATCCTAATTATCCTTTAATACTCATTCAAATCTTACATCTATCATTAAGACTCTCTCAAATACCTCAGTAACCAGTAATCTCCTCTGAAATATCCTACTAGTCAGAGGATGTTATACAAAATTTTAACAACAGGATTTATTGAACACAATGTGCTTAGAATTCTTACATACCTATGCTTGAATCCCTTCTCTGTAATTTCCTAGCCATGTATCATTAGCAAGTATCTGTAACTGATCAAATACAAGGGAGTTTCCAAGGTCCAAATGAGAGAATCCAAAAGAAATTTTAAATTTGTAAACTTAATTATATATTTGCTTATAACATTTAATTTCAAATTTAGTAATAGATTCAAAAGGATTTATTAAATAAAGTAATGTATTTAAAGCATTCTCTTCTCCTATTTTATAAAATATGTATTTAAACTCTTCATAATCATCTTGACATCAATGTCTTATAAATAGAATCATTGGTAAGGCCATCAAATACTGTTTTCCAGATATGATTGAGACACTGCACTTTTCAAATTTCTGAAAAAGGCTTCAGTGGAAAAATTTTACTTAAAGTCTCAAATTTCATTTCCAAAGCTTTGGCACAGTTTTGTTGTTGTTGTTTTTCCATTTGTTTTGTAGGAATAACGGGGATCCTAATGAATCACTGGATTGATTTTCTAAATGATCTTCAGAAGTGTTGCTTATACTCATCCCCATTATTTGGAATTGTGAGATTATATCCCCAGGAATCATTATTAAATCCATATTCAAATTTTTGGAATTAAGTATCATTAAGTATTTTTTTTCCTCCAATTCTATTTCTGTAAAGGTTTAATACTAGCTGTGACTGAGGTTTTTCAAGCTAGGTATCTTCTTCATAAGCCATTTTATTGTGTAAATTCAGATAATTTGAGAAAATACTCCAAATTTTGATTCAGTTGAAGAGCTCAACCATAAGGCAATTCCTTTTACAGGGAATAGTTTCACATCTGAGCATATGCAGAACTTACCTTCCTTGAGCATCAGCCATTTTACTTCTAAAATCGTGCTATCTGTATCTACAGTTACAGAACTGTTGGATAATTAACTAAATGAGATGGCATGTAGAACACCTGGTATTGTGTCTAGCACATTTTGCATTTTGTATACATTTTAGAATTATAAGGAATCACAATTATCATCAAAGAATACAGATGCCCGGATAATTTTCCCAAAGCAATGCAGCTAAAATGAGAACCCAAGTGTTCCAAATCTATATTCAGCTCACCCTTGGGTAAGCATTTAAAACGCCTTGTTTAAATTTAATGTACTATGGATGAAAATAAATCATTTCAGAACTAGATTAGTGGAATAGTAATTTGTAGCAGATTTTTAAAAGATGAAAAAGAGAGATGAGTGGCTAAAGTCTGTGACATACGGAGATTAAAAAAAAAAGAGGTCAATGATTGGGAAACTGGCAAGGAGACAATACATTAACAATTATGTTATCTGTTAGGACTTTTTATTTGATATTTGCTTGATCCCTACTAGTGTAAGTTTTAGTTTTCTGGTACACAAAGGATCTGAATTTATTCTGATCATGTATGACCTTTCAAATAAGAAGAATTTTCTGATCAAAATTGTTTAATTAGATATCTGCCTTTCATATGTACTATTATTTACTTGAGGCATTTAAAAATTGACTATTTCAGATGTAATTATATTCATAGAAGAATTTTATATTACTACAATTATAACTTTATAACTAGTTGGTATATTTGTCACTAATGGAAATTTAAATAAAATTCACTCATTAAAATACATACACAATTATCAAAACATATAGATATTAAAATGTAAATGGATGTTTATTTAAATGTGCTTGTCTTTGTAACGCAGTGCCACATTAAAGTTCACACAGCAGTTTGGGAGCACATGTCTGGCAATTAGATAGACAAAGTTCTAAGTCTCAGGACTGATGATCATCCCATTTTAGGTCTGGTGGTAATTATCACTAGTCATGGTTTTTTGGTTTTGCTTTGTTTTTTTAAGTTTATTTATTTGGAGAGGGAGACAAAGTGCAAGTGGTGGACGAGCCGAGAGAGAGAGAATCTCAAGCAGGCTATATACTGTCAGTCCAGAGCCTGATGCAGGGCTCGAATTCACAAACTGTGAGATCATGACCTGAACCAAAGTCAGATGCTTAACTGACAAAGCCACCAAGGCACCTCTCTCACTGGTCTCTTGTGTGAACTCTTCCCTCTAGTGAGATAGAGCTCCTCATTTTCACTCAAACATTCTTACAAAAATTCTCAGTATTATGACTGTGTAAACCTGAAAAGCCTATCACTTTTCTTTCCATCAGACTTGCCTTTTTTTTTTTTTTCCTCCAGATCCACTCTTACCACTCCAGAGAACTTCCCTATGACCCCGTATTGTTTTACCTCCATCTTGTTCAGTGCTCATATACCTCTTATCATCATACTAGGACATAGAATTTCAAAGAATGAAACCTGAGAGATCAGGAAGATTATCGGTAGAAAGACTGGAGTTCCAAAGGTCGAAATGAAATTGCCAGATAGGAAGAATATGTTCATTGTAGCCTGTGTTGCCTGTACTTTTGTGGGTGTTTCATCTAAGGAATTATTGCCATGATCAATGTCAATGAGCATTTTTTCTGTTTTCTTCAAGGAGTTTTATTACATTTTCAGGTGTTATATTTAAGTCTTTATTCTGAGTTAATTTTTGTGAGTGGTTTAAGATAAGGATCAGGTCCCCAGTCTTAAAAATTATTAAAATTCCTGCAGATCTTTTGTTAATATGGGTTATATACTAATATTTCCATATTATAAATTAAAACACACTTTAAAATCTTAATACATTTTAAAAATTATGTTAACATAAAGAACTTTTATGAAACAAAATAATTTACAGAATATTTGGTGAGAAAAGTAAAATTGTTTTATGTTTTTGAAAATCCATGTCGCTTAATGAAAGCTAAGTTTTCATTTCTGCTTCTCCTGTGGCTAATTTTATGTGTCAACTGGGCTAAGGAATGTGTGGTAACACATTATTTCTGGATATGTCTGTGAGGGTGTTTCTGGAAAAGATTAGCATTTAAATCAGTCCACTGAGTTGAAGAGGATCCACTCTCACCACAACAATGGGTTCCATCCGATCCAATCCCTTGGGAAACTGAATAGAACAAAAAGGAAGAGGAAGGGTGATGTCGTTATTTGTGCTTGAGCTGGGACATCTATCTTCTGCCCTCAGACATTAGACTGTGACTTACACCACAGGATCCCCTGGTTCTCAGGCCTTCGGACTCAAACTGGATTATACTACCTGCTTCCCTGGTTCTCCAGCTTTCAAATGGCAGCTACAACCTGACTGATACAGCTTCTTAATTCCATATTTACCAATATGTTATTTGGTTAAAGTATAGGAAAATCTGGGATTACACAGATTTGTAGTTGGAGAAAAGAAAGTATTTTTATTTTCCAGATAATTGTGCATGTTCCCTTTTGATACTACACCAGAACTTGGCAAGGAGTAGTTTCCTAAAAGTTAGTTGCAATGTGGAAATTTGAGACCACATCAGTAAACTCTTTAAACTTATTACATTTAAAATCCATGTCAATCTTGAATTTTTCTTTTAATGGGAGGGAGAGAGACAGAGTACAAGCAGGGGAGGGGCAGAGAGAGAGGGAGACACAGAATCTGAAGCAGGCTTCAGGCTCTGAGCTGTCAGCACAGAGCCCAACACGGGACTCGAACTCATGAACTGTGAGATCATGACCTGAGCTGAAGTTGGATGCTTAACCAACTGAGCCACCCAGGCACCCCAGTCAATCTTAAATTTTGAATGAGTCTTTGTTTGTAAGTTGTTTTTGAAAAATCCTGCAAGTTTCATTCAGAAAACATTGGTTTACTGACCTAAGCTGAATTTCTAAATGTTGACACATTTCATCATAAGATGTCAAAATCTCAGACTCATTGACATTGCCACTGATTTAATTAGAAAAGTTTTGAAGTATTGCAAAGCTATCCTGGTTCACATGGCATATATTTTCCAAAATACTAATTTTTATTTGAAAGTTTGATAATGCCATCATTTGTTCTCCTTAAAGTAATAAGCTCATTCATTCAACTTTTGGGAAAATATCTCTGCCTAATACCTAAGTCTAAATCTTTTGTCAGATAATCATTATTGCAAATAAAAAAGTGGTTTTCTATGAACAGAGGGGCTAATTTAGCATGCCACTGGATTGCCCAAATGATATTCCTGGAGATAACCATCTAACATCACTATGAGACAGAAGAACTTTATGTGCACCTACCATTTTCTCATACAGAATATTACGGAGATATTTCTGAGGGTAGAAATTTAGTGAAATTTCTACTAATTCATCAAAGACATTCTTAAATGAAACTGGCATATGTTTACTGTAAGTGTGAGGCGAATGAAGAATTTAAAAAATTGGTAGTATAATTTGGTACCACCACATTGACTTGTCCTAAGGCACCTGCAGTTTTATCTATAATTTTTTAGTACTGTCAGTGTAAATGTCAGCACATTGAGAAAATGAGAATACTGTTTTAGTATTATTATAAAAAGAATTTTGACATTAAGGGTTTTCTGAATACGTCTTGGGGGATCCCCCGGTGGTGAAGCTACCACACTTTGAGATCCACTGATTAAAGTTTTATATTTAAAAGAGAAAGAGAGAGACAGAGACAGAGACACATGAATGCCACTACCTTGGCCAAAATATGTTTTCCATAGCCAATAGCAGTGCAACTGCAATGTTATACTTTCACAAAATAATTATCTCCACTTCTTAACCCCCAAAATGCTATTTATAAGGTCTCTAGTAGCAGTGGTTTCCCAAGTGTTTGCTTTCTGTTTGTCACCTGATAATCACTCTGAGCTACCAACTCAGGATCAAGTACAGATTCATAAAGTGACAAGTAGATAATAACTATTATCCTGACTGTAGCCCACTCTTCTGTGCAACCACTTTGACTCTCAACTATCAAATTATGGCCACTAAGCTCTTCATAGCAGTTTTGGAAATTCATGGAGTATTATAAATATATTTTTAAAAGCACTTTTTTTTTCTTTTTCCCCTGTTATTTATTTTTTATTTATTTGTTTTGAGAGAGAGTGGGGAAGGGGCAGAGAGGGAGGGAGAGAGAGAATTCCAAGCAGGCTCTGCACTTCAGCACAGAGCCTCACTCGGGGCTCAAACTCACAAAAGTGTAAGATTATGACCAGCGCTGAAACCAAGAGTCTGATGCTTAACTGATAGAGCCGATCAGGTACCCCTGTTTTCTTATTTCAAGATTATTTATGTAACGTAGCACTCTGACAGGAGGGAGAATTTACATTTGCACAAGAGCGGACAGATTTCAAAAGGGAAGCAGAACAGCAAACAAGGGAAAGAGAATATAATGAAGAGTGTACATATATTGATAGTTGATAGTAACACATTCTAACTATATATGCAAAGATAAATATTTTGGGAGTGGGGTTAAGGAGAACTATATATATGAGTAAAAGGGGTGTGTGGTTTTAAACAGTGTTTAAGATGAAAAAACAAAAGCAAAACCCCAATGCTCAATAAATCTCTTCATCTTGGAAAAACAGCTTGTCACTACTTCGACTAGCCTGATGATGAGATGGCTCTACAGATTCCTCACTTGATTTTGTATCGGCTATAAACATAATAATTTCTATAACAAAGACAGTATTTTCTGAGATGAGAAAAAGTAGACCCATTTGTCAGATAGTCCAGGAGCCTGAATAGAGTGACATAAATGACCTGAGTCCTCACTAGAGTCACCAGATAAAATGCTTCAATCACTACATTTTCTTGCTTAGGGAACTATAGTTTCAAAAAGAAAAACTATGGAGCGCCTGGGTGGCTCAGTCAGTTGAGCATCCGATTTTGGCTCAGGTCATGATCTCACAGCTCGTGAGTTCGAGCCCTGCATCCGGCTCTATGCTGACAGCTCAGAGCCTGAAGCCTGCTTCTGCTTCTGTGTCTCCCTCTCTCTCTGCCCCTCACCCATTCGCATTCTGTCTGTCTCTCCAAAAATAAACATTAGGGGCGCCTGGGTGGCTCAGTCGGTTGAGCGTCCGACTTCGCTCAGGTCACGATATCACGGTCCGTGAGTTCGAGCCCCGCATCAGGCTCTGTGCTAACAGCTCAGAGCCTGGAGCCTGCTTCAGATTCTGTGTCTCCCTCTCTCTCTGGCCCTCCCCCGGTTCATGCTCTCTCTGTCTCAAAAATAAATAAATGTTAAAAAAAAAATTTTTAAATAAACATTAAAAAAAATTTAGAAAAACTAATCAACAAAACTGTAAGTCTTCAATTTCTTATTGGGAATTTTTCCATTGCTTTGTCTTATATATTTTTCTGTGGGAGTTTTACTATTGAACATACTGTTCGATTTTTTTTAATGAAATATTTTTCTATTTCCATTAAGATTCGAAGAGATTGTCATGTGCAACTCGAATAGGGCAGATAATGGTTCTAAAATTCTTTGGGTTTATGAGCCATAATGAGATATTTAATATTTTCTATTAAAGTGTAATTCTGGGTACACTTGGGTGGCTCAGTTGGTTAAGCATCTGACTCTTCACTTTGGCTCAGGTCATGATCTCATGGTTCATGGGATCCAGCCCTGTGTTGGGCTCTGTGCTGACAATGCTGTGCCTGCTTGGGATTCTCTCTCCTCTCTTCTGCCCCTCCCCAAACTCACATGCATGCTTTCTCTCAAAATAAATAAACCTTAATAAAAACCTTTAAAAAATAAATAAATGCCATTTTGCTTATCACCTTAAAAGATAGTTAAAAGGGTGAAAAACTGAACCCCAAATTCATTTCTTATTAGTAATAAGATTTATGAAATTGCTTTATTAATGTCAGCTTTTATTGAAAGGTCTAATTCTACTCTTTCTGCCCTCCTGTGCAAAACTCTAGTAAAAGTCATGTTTTCTTAACCATATTTTCCTCTCTAAATTAATAGCTGATTATCCAAACAGCAGGGGAAGTTGAGGAAACACTACTTCCCCATGAGCCTCCTCACTGTTACTTAGAGACTTCAAAATGAATATGTGTTTTAAGGCTCATGTTTTCATTAGTTTCTAACTCTTCCTTAGAACTGTTTGAACTGAATTTACTCTTAGGCCAACCAGAGGTATTACAAGTGGTTCCTTCAAATGGGTAGGTTACAGGAGGGAGCAGCTACATGTAAAATTTTATCTTTTGACTTTAATTTTATCCGTAAAATGATCCTAATAAAATTTTCGAAGTCTTTTTCTCCATCCTGCCCAGCATTTATTCTCCATTTAAACTGAACTGTTTTACTTCTTATCCCCATGGATAGAACATAGGCATTTTTAACCATTCCTCATAAATTACACATATCCTTCTTCTCAGTCTAGGAACCTACTCCATCATTTAAAACTAGCTCAGATCTCACAAGTTCCATTATGCCCATTCCCACTTCTTAAAATCCAGTCATCTTTGTTATCTGGACTCTTCTTATTTAAGGGAGTAGTCTTACCTAAAGAACTGGGAGACTGAAGTATAGTGATGCTAAATAATGTCATGAAACTAAATGAGATCACATACCAATTGAGTGCAGTTAGAAAATAAGATCTGAACACTGGTAACATAAAGAGGAACCAGAATCAGACAAGAAACCCAAATTAAAAAAAAAATCAAAAGACAGTATCTCAAGGAGGAGAGAGTGATCAACTCCTCCAAATACTGATGATAAATCATGAGTCATTTTATTCCCATATTCTTTGTTATATGATAGAGGGAGATGACCTTAGAGATTAACTAAAAAGTTTCTTGATTTTTTTTATTCTTCTTTTTGCATTATTTCCAGGACAGCCTGATAACTTTGGGGAATGCCTTCTCTCATAGCTAAGCCTTTTTGTATTTCCCTTTAGCACTACACGGTTAGCACTTTTCTAATAAAGTAAAACCTTGGATTGCAAGTAACTTGTTCTGTGAGTGATCTGCAAGATGATCAAACATTTCTAATAAACTTTAACTTGATAAACAAGTGATGTCTTGCAACACGAGTAGTATGTGATGCCCAATGTCATATGATCACAAGTGAGCCAATGGTTCTTCTCTCTCTCTCTCTCTCTCTCTCTCTCTTTTGCTGGCTCTCACGGTGGGATTGTGGGTGATCATCTCCCATTCTAAGTCTCAGGCTGCATTGTTTGGCAGAAATCATTGATTTTTCAGAACATTGGAAAGGTGCTCACAACTGGCACTAGGGTAATTTTTGTCACTTCAAAGCACCTATGGACAGTCCTTTGCTTTTCCATATACGAGTTAGCTTAGGAATGCTTTGCTTCATTCTAGGTCAGGCTGCCTGCAGATATAAACCCTTTCCTCTGCTGCCTTACTGCAAGTTACATTAAATAGAGTATATTACAAGAGTTTATTAAGACTGTACTGTAGTGAACATCTGTGCAAGCATATGGCATGGCCCCCATGAAGAAAAAAATTCCATAGAGCCAATAGATAGCAGTATTTCCATTAGTGATAGTGAAAGTCATCCTACACAGTAACCCTCCTCTCTCTTGTCTCCCTCACACCAGCTACGGAGGTTTCTAAAGATAAGTGCAGGTTAATTTGTTTATTCTTCTTTATATTTTATATTGTCTTTATTATTTTGTATTGTATTACAGTACTGTAATCATATTTATATGATTTTGGGGTTGTGAAACAAATCATCTGTGTTTCCATTATTTCTTATGGGGAAATTCACTTTGATATACAAGTGCTTTGGATTACCAGAATGTTTCTGGAACTAATTATGCTTGCAAACCAAGGTTTTACTGTACTTCTATTTTCTTTGCTATCAAGGTTAGCACTTAATTTGTAAACATGAAAGAACACAGTAATTTCGTAAATATATACATTTTATTTACCTCTAAAAGAGCCAGGCTATCCTCCTCCTCCTCCTTCCACGATGCCCAGCAGGGAGATCAGTCACACATTACTACTCAGACACAGTGAGAACTGCAGAGACCTGCACCTGGTGTCAGGAGTATGATGTACTAGTCCTGGCTCTAACAGGGACTTGGTACTATCAGTGAAGTCACTTGGCTTTTTAATCATTGGAATCCAATTCTTTTTTTTAATTTTTATTTACTTTTGAGATGTGTATGTGAGCAGGGGAGGAGCAGAGAGAGAGGGAATTCCAAGCAAACTCCACGCTGTCAGTACAGAGCGCCGCATGCAGAGCTCGAACTCATGAACCATGATATCATGATCTGAGCTGAAATCAAAAATCGGATGCTTAACCCACTGAGCCACCTGGGAGTGTTCATTTTTAAAGCACAAATATCTACCTAGGCCACATCAAGTAAGTCATATATACTATATCACATTGACTAGTATAAATCACTGAATAATTTATTATATGAAAATAATGGGTACAGCTAATTAACTATCCAGTTCTACATTAGTTACAATGCTTGCCTCTACATTATTCTTCCAAAATTCTTCTAACAATTTTCTGGATTATGAGGGTTAGAAATAATGTAACATAGGCTTCCTCTTTTTTCAAAGGTTAAAATAGTGATGTCTTAGAGGCCAAGGTTTTACCTCTGATTTCTACTTCTGATTTTAAAAACGGTTTTCATGGATGTCTCAGTGCAAACAGCTAAAAAAACCTCTAAATCCAATAAAGGCAATGGAATTGTTGTGTGGTACACTTTTATTATAGTAAACAGTTCATATTGTACAGTAAAAGCTGATTCATATCCTGTCATTTATCAAAAGAAGAATGAAAAATCTTCAAGTCCTGCCTTGCTAACTGGGGAGGATGCAATTTTTCTTTCAACATTATGAGAAATAAAACATAATAAAAATGATGAAAATAACTGTCAAGTAAGTTGACACTGGTGAGAGGCATACACTGTTTACCTATGGCATCTTTTCCAGAGAAAAATCTTGAATATACCAAAGGCTGTAGAAAAATTGTCTTGAACATTTATATGGCTCCTCTCTCTTGGAACTAAGGAGAGGGACAGCCAACAGCACCCACATCTGCTCCTGAGCTCAGTGAGCTGGGTGTTAAGTACAGAGGTTTATGGGAGTTTTCTCACTGGGTTGTCTTTCATTAGGCATCCTTCTGAGGTGGACACTATTATCCTGGCTTTCAAAAAAAAAAAAAAAAAAAGAGAGAGTTCATGTAGTATGTGACAGGATTTAAACACAGTTCTAAATATGTGCATCTTTTTAAGGTTTTTTAAACCTTGTAATGTTATTACCTGTTATTACCACATGTTTCAATTTTTTTTCCTTTCACATAAGACCTTCATCCAACCTCCTCTAAACTGAACTCCTCATAGTTCTTCAGAATCTGCTCCTCTTCCTATTTCCTTAGTCAACAGGACTAGTATTGTGTCTCTTAAATCCTTGTCCACAACTTTCCCTCATATGTGAATGCTGGGTTCCTCCAAAGGGTTTAGCTACCAGAACTGCAATATAAGACCAAAATGGAATAAATTATGAAGATTATTTGACACTTGCCTTGTAAAACATTCAGCTATGGTTCCTGCCTCCTTAAGAGAAGAATTTGCTCAGAACATCAAGACAGTGGAATAAGTGGACTTTTGATAATAGCAATACAAATAAGTTAAGATCCCATTTTTGTCTGCGCTCATCTGCTGCCTAATCCTAGATATGCCCCAATTCATATTTACCCATTTGTAACAAGAAATAATAGAACCTCATAGATGACAGATTTAAGGAGCATAGACGTGTTTACAGACAGCATCTACACAGTAGGCCCTCAGTACATAGTAATCTCCTTCTTCACTCCTTAGCTTACTTTGGAGCTTTATAGAAGAAATGTAAAGGGTAGGAAACCAGGCAAACAAACTAAAAATGAACACAAGATCCCAAGGAAGGGAGGAAATCAGAAAACTCTTCATGGTTGGGGATTACAGTACTGGAAGGATGGAGAATATGGATTTACTTAAGAGGTGTCACTTTTTTTCACTCAACAACCAGGAAGAAGACACATTTCTACGAAATCCTGGAATCTATAGCCAAAACTACATCCGTTCCTATCCCACAAGGTAAAAAACACCCACGAGTGAATAAGATTGATAGTATTATGGAGATTAGTTTACATACAGCTTTCTATTTTATTTTGTTAAAAGTAATTAATTTCAAAAAGTGGGCATTTTATATACTGTTTGTTACAAGTCATGAGGAAGAGCCCTCACAATGCCATCTCAGCACTGTCAGATGTAAGACAATCAAGACTTGGTTGTGACTGTTGCTGAGGGTCACTGTTTGGTCTTGAAGCAGGACTGCCCCTGAGGCTTGAGTATATTTGCCTCTTCAGCTGAGTTCCACAAATATTCCCTTGCTGTAAACTGGATTTACATGGGAAGAACCCATGGGAAACAACATAGTTGTCACTAGTGGGAAGAATTAAGGAATTTACTTATTTAAAAGGCAATTTGAAATGCTTTAGAGAACACTAAAAAGACAAGGTATGATCCCCTAGAATACAGTAGCGAAATCATGGTAAATATGAAGTTAAGACCTAGAATAAAATTATACCTCCATCCATTTTGATTAGGAGTTTGAGTTTACATAACTTAGATATCAGATTATTTACCCAACTTCTTTATTTGCTCTCATTTCTGCATATGCTGTTATTCTAGGTCATAATTCTTAACTTCCATAAAGATATGCAGGCTGTTATATAATTCCACAGAATATATGGTTTTAATGATCTGATCTTTGAAGCCGTTACCCCCACAGAACTTTAGTCTATGTTTCAGCATAGGTGTTTGAGGTTGCTGTTCTGTCTTCAGTCATTCATTACCACTCATCCTCAAGTAACCCCAGGTCTGAAGTACCGTCCTGAGTTCAGAAAGCCCTAAACAACTGTCTGAAGAAATCTCCCTTTGGACTCATCGTTATTAATTGTGGAGGAAACAAAACAGCCTAGGATTTGTGAACTTCATATTATGGAAAATTTTACCCTACAGTCATAATGAAGTTAAAACTGAAATCACTTCCAGCAAATAACAGTCCTTTTCTTATTTTTTTTTCCTTATTTTTTAAGCATTGAGATTATAGTTGATGAAAACTAATTTGCTTTATTTAATTTCCAATAGTATTATAATATTGCCTTTCCCTCCTTAATAAAGTCTATTGAGCTAAAATTAAGTATTACAAAAATAAATAGAATAGAGCACATAACCAATAGATACTAAATTGGAAAGATAATTACAGATCTTCCTTCGATCAGACTGTCCCATCTAATGGGGCTATAGGACAGCAAACTTGTTAAAGGACATTAAATTGCACTTGGTGCTCAATTCTGACATAGTCTCTCCCTAACCCCTCCCCCTACTAGTGGCACCTAGCCAATTAATGGCTACACTGCTTGTTGAAAATCGGGTTGCCACTGATTTCCAGACAATTGCTTCAGAAAAAGGTTTTGTCTTTATTCACAAAGGCTTAATTGGAAACCTCCTGTCCCTCTGTTAGGGAAAGGTTAGTGATAACTCAGATGCAGATGGAGCCATAAAGAACCCTCCCCTCAGGATCTCAGCGTGCTGGAAAAAGGATTTTCATAGGTCTTTAATCTTGATCAACCCAAGGAAATGCACCCAACCTTTTTGCTTAAATTGTTTATTTTAGTTTTAGTGTTTGTTTGTAATTACTTGTTAACCTCCACTACTGTCACACTGTCAACATATTAACTTCAGCAGTTATCAGGAGGGAATTAAGTATTCTGAAAAATAAATAAACAGGGCCCTCTGTCAGGCCTTCAGAGGTTGAAAAAATAAGAGTACAGTGGATCAAATGAAATTCTACCTCCTTGTCCTCCCTGCCCCTAGTGAAGGTATAACAATGGATTCAAACTTTATTCTCTTTTCATGAAATTCCAACATAAGTATGTATTAAAGTGTTACAGAATAGTAAGATTATAGACTTTCTTGGAATGGATCTTAGAAATAACCTAGTCAAACCCTTTATCCAAAGCACAATTTCTCACTCCTGCATTTCTAATATTCATCTTTCATATCCATTCAAACACCAAAATAAATGTGTAAAAATATACTAAATTCACTTATTCATCTTCACTGCCGTTACAGTAGCCCAGGTTAACACTGTTTCCTGATTAAACTGTTGTAATACCCTAATTATTATCTCTTTTTTCTCAACCTCACTTACCTATTTTCCTCTCAGCAGCTGGAATGATCTTTTTAAGCCAATCAACATCACCTCCTTTCTTCCATGATTACTTTTGAATGTTAAAATAAAGACTAACATCTCACAGAAACCTGCATGATCTGGATCGTGCATAGCCTTCTAGTCCTATCTAAGAATATCCCTCCCCGTGATGACACATCTCCATCCGTACTGGCTTTCTTTAGTTTCTTATTTGCAATGAGCAACTTTTTGTTTCCTGCTTATTTGCTTCCTCTGCCTCTTCATTTCGCATGCTTCTCAGCTAGAACATTACCTCCATACAGAGCAGGCCAGAGTCTCCCAGGCCAGCCTAATTCTCCCAAAACATGTTATGAGAAATCTTGCACTTGGTTTCATTGAGTTTATCATAATTTAAACTTAGATAATTATTTGTATATAGGTTTTATATCTCTCCTCAACTAGGCAATAGGCTCCATGAAGTAAAGAATGTTTCTATGTCAGTGACCACTGTATCGTTGGCACTTTATTTTCTATTTAAAAAAAAATTTTTTTTAATGTTTATTTATTTTTGAGACAGAGAGAGACAGAGCATGAATGGGGTAGGGTCAGAGAGAGAGGGAGACACAGAATCCGAAGCAGGCTCCAGATTCTGAGCTGTCAGCACAGAGCCCGACGCGGGGCTTAAACTCACGGACCGTGAGATCATGACCTGAGCCGAAGTCGGACGCTTAACCGACTGAGCCACCCAGGCACCCCTTGTTGGCACTTTAAAAAGTGCCTGACATATGGTCTGGCTCAATAAGCATTGGTTAATCAAAAGAGTAGCTGAATAAATGACCTTCCTTTATTTTAAGTTTATTTATGTATTTGGGGAGAGAGAGAGAGAGAGAGAGAGAGAGAGAGAGAGAGAGAGAGAATCCCAAGCAAACTCCATGCCATCAGCACAGAGCCCAAAGCAGGGCTGTATCTCATAAAGCGTGAGATCATGGCCTGAGGCAAAATCAGGAGTCTGACACTTAAGCACCTGAGCCACCCAGGTGCCCCAGTAACATTCACTTAAAAAAATACCATTTCCAAGTACTCCTTTTGAGACAGGTCATCCCACTAATGGCACAACAAATTCCATCCATCCTTAGTCTGGTTCTCAAGCTACACACAGTTGGTCCTGTGTGGGTGTTAAGATAGTATATTCCCCTTATGCACTTACTGCTGTTCTTTTCAGATGACTTTTACTCTAACTTTATCTTCTTTAAGAGGATTAGTTTTTAACTGCTAGCTGCCTCCCTCAGGATCTTGATTTTTATGTTACTTTATGGATTTATATTTAAACTATTATGCACATTCACTTTAACTTGCTTAAATTGCTCCAAGAGGTAAACTTCACAGCTGAATCCTTAGGGAAATTGTCCCTCCTTTTGTTCTCGGGACACTGCATTATTACTTCTTCAACCTCCCTTACGTTTTCCTCTTAGTATCCTATACTGGGCCCTTTCCCTCTGAATGGCTCCTCCTTGTTCGAATTAACAATCATATCCTCTACTCCATTCTATTAATTCTGCAGGCATTCCCTTGGCAAGTTCATCTTCTCCCTAAGCTTCACTAGCACCAATGAATGGTGACTTCCTTTCTTTATCTCTTTCTCATACTCATCTTCTGAGTTACACAACAGAGAAGCTTAAACAGCTATTTTTAAGTGTTTCTAAAGACAGTCTTTTCTTTAATATGCAAAAATATTAATTGGATGCTACCGCTATTAGATATAGTTGCAGTTTTTTGAACAGTGTACTCACAGCTTATGTACTCACTGAGCAGAGGCCCAGTGTCACTTTGAACATCAGATTCGAAGAACTACAGGGCTTTTCCTGCCATTTTGTCTTGTAGCTTGCTGTATTTATCTATTTTTATTTCACATAAAAATGACTTATAAAGCAGGCATGTAAATAATGCAAGAAACACAAACTGCAAAGCTCAAGTGCAAAATATATGACATATCAGAATCAAAATTGGATACAATTAGAAATAGGGTAAAAACTGAAAGCATGAATTTTAATTAGGATTATAATTAGGATAAATAACATTTATCCTGATAGTCTTATACTTGGGTTCAAAAATCATAAAAAATGCAGAGATGCTTGAGGTCTTATTTAAAAACCAATTCATGGAGAATGAACTACATGCTCAGTATGATGAACCAGGAATATGGTGTCATTACAATACTAGATGCAGTATTAAGCTGAATAAATATAAAGAAATATATAAATATAAATATAAAAACACTAAAAATAAGAAATTGAGCAATTGTACTGCTTTTGGCACAGGTCAGAAAACATCTGCTGTCGTGTCTGCAGTTTTGGGTATCGTGTTTTGAGGAAAATACTTATTGAAGTATGCACTAACATGGAAGTCCTGATGAGCAACAATGTCTAATATCATTTCCTGTTTGCACAGTGACAAGATAAAAATAGGAAACACTGCTAAAAAAAAAAAAAAAAAAGGAAAGGCTAAAAGGATGGAGGCATTCTTTCTTTTATAAGAAAGATTTAGAGTATGTTTTATCACAAAGCAACTCTTTAAACCACATACAGGGATTTTTTTTTTTAATACTGTATTCATGGCTAGGATTGATTGTCCTCATAACCTGTGCAGATTACATAGATGTTTATATTCTCTCTCATTTTCTATTTATGTAGGGGTCCTAGAATCCCAAAGCTGTGTTGATGTCAGGCAATTTGAAAGCTTATGTCCGATCTATTTATGAAACAAAGCAAAACAAACCTCTAACATTTTAAGCTTCTTTAAGTGGAAGTAAATTAAGGGTTTGGGAGTTAGCCCTCAGGGAATGGTGGCTCTGTCACCTACCAGCACTGTGACCTTGTGCAAGATACTTAACTTTACTAAGTCTAGTTTCCTCATCTTTAAAATGGAGATAACAGTGCCATTAATCCCTTTATTCCCTGATTCAATACACATTAACTATTCTTCCTGTCAACAGTAAATTCCAGTGACTTCATCATCTCACCCTATTTTTCATTCCAGTTTTGTTTACTTCTTTGCATTGGCTCATTGTACCAGATTTTCCTAGTGTCACATTATCCAAAGAACTAAGAGCCACATTATTTAGTGCTAAAATAAGAGAAGAAAGGAAGTAGCTTGTTACCTTTTGAATTCACTAATACATCTTTTTTTATTTACAGAAACCTATTATCTACCTCTCAAATGGCCATTTGTTAATTATTCATTGTATTTACTTAGGAATAATATAGCAGAAGTGACATTTTAGATGATGTAGTTAATTATCTTTCTGTTCCATTTACGTCTTTATTGAAACTTTCACTTAAGTTACCCAACATTGTCTCCATTTTCTGGTAAGATTACTGCAACTTAGATTCAAAAGGTACATATTCAAACAGATGGTGGTAGTAACTTTTGTCATATAGATTATTGGTGATGAACAAAGCTAGAAAGTAAATTATTAATCTCTATATATTAAAATAATCTAAAAAGAGGTTTTTTTAGCAACTACATTTGATGTTATAAGGCTACACAATGTTATTTAAAGGTAAAACAAATTAAGAAATGTAAAAATTAAACATTTGGTTTAAAATGGAAATAAGGTAATTTTTAATGAGTTTTGATATAATTATGTATTTTCAACTGATTAAATAACACTCATGTTTTAAGTTAAACTGAAGAATGGCTCATGTCTCACAATGTAGCAATTCGATATTCTGGTAACTTAAGAGTTCTTACACTGGCAAGGGATTTATTACCTAAAAATCACTCACAGATAAAATAGTATCTGAAAAAAATTTTAAATTATTCACCAATTAGAGAAGGAAATGTTGAACTTTCTCAATAAGCTAATCTTTTTATGATCTATTAGATGACAAGCAGTAAGTTTCTAGTGAGATAAAGTAAGCATAAAAAATTCCATGCAGACAAGTGACATCAACAAGACGGCCAAATAAAATGCCCCATGTCTATATCCCTTCTCCCTCAACAACAATTTGGCATTCATCCATAGACAAAGTCCCTTTGGGATCCAGCACAATACACGAAGGGATTCAGTGGGAGTCTTGCTGAACCCTGCGCTGAAAAATGGGCCTGTAGATTTCAGTACCACTTTGGGCGCCTGGGTGGCGCAGTCGGTTAAGCGTCCGACTTCAGCCAGGTCACGATCTCGCGGTCCGTGAGTTCGAGCCCCGCGTTGGGCTCTGGGCTGATGGCTCAGAGCCTGGAGCCTGTTTCCGATTCTGTGTCTCCCTCTCTCTCTGCCCCTCCCCCGTTCATGCTCTGTCTCTCTCTGTCCCAAAAATAAATAAACCTTGAAAAAAAAAAAAAAATTTCAGTACCACCTTGAGCCCTGAGGTGGCTCATGCAATGGCTCCAGTCCCTCTCAATTACAGTCCAGTAGCCTCTAGAAAACTCTGATTTAGATAATTTGCCCATGGTTGAGAAAGTCTTTGTGGAGTCCAAGGGTCCACTGGAAAAGTTCCAACACCACCATTAGAGAAAAAAATAAAATCCAAGTTTGGACACATTGGATAAGGGAAGAGAAACCATTTGATGCTTCCCACATCACCCGTCTTACAACATGGCACAGCTCAAAAGAACCCTTTTTAGTTATGATTTCTTCTGTGTGGGAAAGTGACAGCATGCGAGCAAGTGCCCAGCTTCCCTAGCCACGTGGGACACTGCCACAGAGGCCCGTTTCTCTCTTTTCTCATCTCGGGTACTGAGTCCTGAGCTGTACAACCAGGGGGCAGTGAACTACTGGGAGAACAGCAGCCAGGGCTCTGAATATATCTAAAAGTATGTGGATCCTACAAACTGTGTCATAGACTCCTTTGGGAAGCCACCCATAAATCACAGGTTTGGCTTACCTGGGCATTTCCCCAGATGGCCCAAGGGCACCCCAGAACTCCACATGCCTTACCCATACACCTCCCAACCCAATGGGTTGCTCCCTGTGGGCACTACCCACTGGCTGTGAAAGCAAGCTTTCACAAATGGCTAGTGAGCATGCACAGAAAGCCTGCTAAATCTGCAGGAAAAGACCATAAACTTTAGTCTTAACACTGCCCTTGGAGGAGCAAAAGAGAGGGTGTCAGCACCTGGCATGCTGTATTACAAGGAAGCATACAATCTTAAGAATTCTGCCATGGGAGGGAGCAATAAGTGCAAAGTAGCTGCATCTATGAAAGGTCTGAGAAAGTCTCAGAATCCCTAGCAGGGCTGACACAAGGTTTTCTTCTCTCCCAAAGTAGTCAATAGTGACTAGAGGAGGTGACTGCTACTTCAAATGTGAAAATAGCAATGCAAGATGTTAAGGGACATGAAAAATCAATGAAACATGATACCAACAAAGGATCACAAAATTCTTACAGTAATTGACCCAAAAGAAATGGAAATGTGCAATTTACCCAATAAAGATTCAAAATAGTGGTTCCAAGGAAGTTCAATGAACTATAGAAACAGACAATTCAGTGAAATCAGGAAAACAATACACAAAATGAGAAGTTTAATAAAGAGATGGAAATCATAAAAAAAGGAAGCAAAACTCCAGGAGCTAAAAAATACAATGAATGAAATGAAAAATATAAAGCAGAAATAAATGAAATAGACACCAGAAAAACAACAGAAAAGATTAATGAAACTAAGATCTGGTTGTTTTAAAAAGATTAACAAAATTTATAAATCTTTAGCTAAACTAAGAAAGTGAAAATTCAAATAAAATCAGAAATAAAAAAGGAGACATTACAAGTGATGCTACAGAAATTCAAGGAATCATGAGACCACTATAAACAACTACATACCTACAAGTTGGATAACCTAAAAAGAAATTCCTAGAAATGCCTAACCCACCAACACTGAATCATGAGGACACGGAAAATCTAAACAGACGAATAATGACTTACAAGATTGAGTCAAAAACTTCCCAACAAATAAAAGCTCAGAAACAGATGGTTTCATGGGTGAATTCCACCAAAATTCTACCAAAGTCATTTAAAGAAGAATTCAATCCTTCTCAAACTCTTCCAAAAAAAAAAAAAAAAAAGAGGGAATGCTCACAAATTAATTTTATAAGGCCAGCATTACCCTCAAACCTAAGCCAGATAAGGACACTATAAAAAACTACGGGCCAATATCTCTAATGAATATAAATGCAAAAATTCTCAAAATAGTAAACAGAATTCAACAGCACATAAAAAGATCATACACAATTATCAAGGGGAATTTATCCCTGCAATGCAAGAATGGTTCAATATGTACGAACCAAAAAATATGCTACACCACATTAATAAAATGAGAGATAAAAATCATGTGATTATTGCAATAGATAGAAAAAAGGGCAAAATACAATTTCCATTCATGATGAAAAACTCTCTCAACCAATTGGGTATAGAAGGAGTGTAACTTGGGGCATTTGGGTGGCTCAGTGGGTTAAGCATCCAACTCTTGATTTCACCTCAGGTCATGATGTCACAGTTTGTGAGATAGAGTCCTGCATCAGGCTCTGCTGATAGCACAGAGCCTGCTTGGGATTCTCTCTCTCCCTCATTCTATGCCTCTCCTCTGCTCATTCCCCACCCTCCCACCCCCCGTCAAATAAACATTAAAAAAAAGGAGTGTAACAACTTAATAAAGGCCATATACAGTAAGCCCACAGCTATCATCATAGTCAACAGTAAAAGGTTCAAAGCTTTTCCTCTAAGATAGAATAAGACAAGTGATGGAATCCCACCACTTTTATTCAACATAGTACTATAAGTACTAACCAGAGCAATTAGGCAAGTAAAAGAAATAAAAGGCATCCAAATTAGGAAAAAAGTAAAGTCTCTTTTTATAGATGGTATGATCATATATATAGAAAATCCTACAGACTCTACTAAAAACTGCTGGGACTAATCAACAAATTCAGTAAAGTCACAGAACACAAAATCAACATACAGAAATCAATTACAATTCTATACACAACAAACCATCTAAAAAAGAAATAAAACAATTCCATTAATAGCATCAAAAACAACAAAATACTTAAGATTAAATTTAACTGAGGAGGTGTAAAATCTGTACACTGAAAACTATAAGATGAAAGAAATTGAAGAAGACACAATATAAAGATACCAGTGTTCATGGATCTGAAGAACTCATACTGTTAAAATGTTGATACTCTTCAAAGCTATCTATAGGTCAATCCCTATCAAAAATCCAATGGGATTTTTCATTCAAATAGAAAAAAATTGTAAATTTTTTATAGAAAACCAAAAGACCCTAAGTAACCACAACAATCTTGAAAAAGAACAAAGCTGGAAGCATCACCCTTTCTGATTTCAAACTGTGTTACAAAGCTATAATAATGAATACAGTATGGCACAGATAGAAATACAGACATAACAAATGGAACACAGTAGAAAGCCCAGAAATAAACCCTCACATACAACTATTAACCAGCAAAGTACCAGTAATACTCAATGGGGACAGGATAGTCTCTTCAGTAAGTGGTAATGGGAAAACTGAATCCAGAAAGATGAAATTAGACACCCATATCTTATATCAGTTACAAAAATTAACTTTGAACAGATTAAAGACTTCAATATAAGACCCAAAACCATAAGCTCCTAAACATTGGAGAAATGCACCTTTAAATTGGTCTTAACAATAATTTTTTCAATATGACACCAAAAGCACATGCAGCAATAGCAAAATATAAGCAGAAGTACATTAAACTAAAAAGCTTCTGCACAGCAAAAAGATCAATCAACAAAATGAAAAGGCAGCCTACAGAATGGGATAAAATAATTGCAAACCATATGTGACAGTGGGTTCATATGCAAAATATAAAAGGAACTCCTACAGCTCTATAACAAAAAAAATCCAGATAAAAAAATGAACAGAGGACCTGAATAGACATTTTTCCAAAGAACATATACAGATCACCAACAAGTACATAAAATATGCTATCACTAATCAGCAGAAGAATGCTAATCAAAACCACAATAAGATACCACCTCACACCTGTTAAAATGGCTACTATCAAAAAGACAAAAGATAAGTGTTGGCAAGGATGTGGACAAAAGGAAATCCTTGTGCACTGTTGGTTAGAATATAAATTGGCAGAGCCACTATGGAAAACAATAATATAATCTGGTAATCTTAATTTTCAGTATATATCAAAAGAAATGAAATAAGGGCTTGAAGAGAGATTTGTATTCCTATGCTCATTGCAGCAGCATTCACAATAACCAAGATATGGAAATAATCTGTGTCTGTTAATGCATGAATGAATGCATAATAAAGAGGTGGTATAGATATACAATGAATTTTTATTAAAACATAAAAAGAAGGAATTCCTGCCATTTTGACAACATGGATGGATCTTAAGGATATTATGCTAAGTAAAATAAGTGAGACTGAGAAAGACAAATACTGTATGTGGAATCTAAACAAAATAAGCTCATAAGAACAGAGAGCAGAATGATTGTTGCCCAGGGCTGGGAGTGGAAGAAATGGGGAAATGTTGGTCAAAGAGTACAAACTTCCAGTTATAAGAAAGAATAAGGTCTAAGAATCTAAACTATAACATGGTGACTGTAATTAGCAATATTGTATTATATACTTAAATGTTGCTAAGAGAGTGGATCTTCAATGTGCTTACCACCCCCAAAATGGTAATTCTCTGAGATGATAGAGGTGTTACTTATCCCTATGGTAGTCATTACACAATACACAAGTTTGTCAAATTAACACACTGTACACCTTAAACTTATATGATGTTATATATCAATTATACCTCAATTAAATCTGGAAAAATATTCTTACATACTTTTGTACTTATTTAAGGTATTGACTTACTCAAATCCTTGTAAATTCAAAGTTTCTTGATTCCTTTCTCTGAATGTTAAAATAATGGAGTAAAAAAAATAAACCTTGACTTAATCAGTTATATATATTAATTTTCTCAAAGAGAAATATAATGACTATCCTGAGCAGCATGATTGTCCTTCTTCCAAATGTTTTTTTTCAATATTTATGAGACAGTGTTGGTTATTAATGAGAAGGTCAGTTGGGGAAGATTATTTTTTCAAATTTATATTTTAATATTGCAGAAAGACTTTATGTGTTTCCATATAATTCACATGCTAGGATATATTTTAATCAACAAATAAGAAATTATCAATTGATTATTTGTTAATAATTGGTTATTAATTATATATTTCAGTACAAGGGATTCTTCAAAGCCTTCATACCATAATGAGACAAGATTTTCAGAAATTACACACATAACAAGATTAATTGAAAATGAAGTGCATATAAATTTAGATTTGCATGAATTTATATTTATTTCCCAAAGAAGAACAGAAAAGTAGAAAATAGATAAAAGTAGAATGCTCAAGGAAGTTGTCATGGGATAAGTAGGGTTTTAATTACTCTTTGTTGAGTTCATTTCACATGTGCTATAGACTTTTCCTTTGTGAAACAATGTTTTGAGGAGTAATATGGCTTTTCCTTTTTTTTTTTTTTTTTTTTTTTACATAAAATATATCCATAGGCAAAATGGATATAAATTCTGGATCATATATTGAGAACTTCTACATAACATTAAAATAATCTCCCAACCTAGGAAAGCATTTTTTTTAAAGAAAGTCCTATACAGAGCCATTTTGAGTATTTCATACAATATAATGTCATAATAATCAATTGCCTTTTCAAACTGTTCTAGTCTTTGAGCCAGTGATCTGATTGGTGAGCAGGCAACATGAGGGAGTTATAAAGGAGACAAGTAGACAAAGATCCAGATATTCCATCCCCTGTTTTAAATGTTAAAATCACTTTATTAATTTTAACATCTTGGCAAAATTATTTTGCTGATTGTTGAGGAATAAGTTGGTGAAGGAAGAGTTAGTTTTAACAGGGAACTAGACAATGCCTAACTAATGTCCCGCAATTATAATAAATTTTAGTGTCAGTTTAAAACATAGAATCTCTGATGGTAAGACACATTAAAAGTCTCCAGATAATAGTTTTTTTTAATATGTCATTAACTGGTTTTATAGCATATGACCCCCCTGTAGATAAAACTGTGGTCAAACTTGATCACTTTATTTGTCATATACATATATTTGAATCTTCAATGTCTTAGCTTAGGCTTTTAGAATTGGAGGGGAAATCAGAGGCCAACTACTGTATCCAGGAAAGTTCTCAGAAATGATCCTGATGGTTTCCAGACATACTTGGCTGTTGGTACTAAGAACCTCCACACCTCATAAGGCAACTCTTAAAGTGGTTCGAGGATTCCAAAATCTACCAAAGAATTTATTCTATTGAATAGTATTTCCTGCTACTGTTCTCCACCAAACAGTCTCAATTCCTCCTGTAGAACTGTACATAAGGAAGTCTAATTTCTGCTTCACTGGCACTTCTCTCATTATTTAAATATAGGCCTCATCTCATACCAGTGACAAGCACTGACTGAGTGCTGGTAGTTTTATGAGCAATGTGCTAACCATCTCAGGTTTCTTCAGTTTTCATGTTAGGATTTGTCCTGGGGCTTGAAACACCTCTGTTCTCACCAGGCTCCACTGAGGGATTCAAATATCAATCAATATATATAATCTGCTCAAGTCATACATTATATGACACACTGGCAAAAGCTCTGAAGAATAACCATATATCTTTTATTATATACTTCTCATATGGTATTTGAATTCTACTGGGGTAGAGACAGGCTAAATGCTCACCAATCCCATTTCTTCTTTTTGGACACATAGGAAGACTATTTCCCATCCTTCCTTGTATGTATGCAGGGGCCATATATCTGGAAGATGACCAAGGTAGGGTGGTCAAAGTTATATAAGCTACTTCCAGGCCTGGCATAGACCCCTGTGTCACTGTCTCTCTTTTCATTTACAAGCCACAGTGGAAATGTCACAAGCCTGAGCGAACCTTGGACTTCTGAATCATCCTGTGGACAAAAGCTGTCCAAACTACATCAGATTCTAATATGAGTAGCACGCATTAAGTCACTGAGAGTTTGTTTCCTTTTACTATAATAGAGTCTAACCTTCTTCAATTTACTAAGTCTGAAGTGGGGTGCTGTTGTAACCCAAAATCAAGGTCATGAAATTGGTTTGGTAATTGGGTGGCTTGCAAGCTAATATCACATGCTACATATGAGATTCTAGAAAGATGGAATTCAGTGATATACAGTGGCAAAAAAAAAAATAGTAAAGTTGTTACTCAACAGATCTCAGAAGACAACACATTTGCCTAATGAGATTGTGGCACTAAGGCAAGATTTGGAAATTAAAAATGTTAGCAGTATGCATTATATTTTTATTGTCTGTGCTTGGCAAGGGTTTGTAAGATAGAGATAAGTTAAGGCAATAATTGGCTAGTTTTCAAAAAGATATGAAAGAGAACAAAGAGAATCCAGAAAAGTGGTACCTTACTTGGGCAATTACTTGTAGACCAGTATTTCCAAGTAGAAATCTGAGTCACACAGGTAATTTAAATTTTTCACTAGGAAAAATGGCTAGTAATCCATATTTAAAAGTAAAAAGAACTTGGTTAAATACAATTTAATAATATCTTTTTAAAATTTATATGAAATATTTCAATGTGCAATCAATATAAAATATTAGTTAAGTATTTTACACTTTTTTTCATACTAAGACTTCAAAATCCAGTGTGTTTTACACTTACATCACATCTCAATTTGGACTAGCTACACTTAAGTACTCAGGAGACATGTGACTGGTAACTACAATATTAGACAGTACTATCTATCTAAATAGATATAGAATTTGAAAAGATTTTGTGTAACAATAGGCCAATTAAAGTTCTCAGTTGAGTAAATTGATTCAGGAGAGACCAGGAGAGAGGTTAAGGCTCAACTATATGATTTTGGACATCTCTAAAGTGGCTGCCATTAATCATAGAAAGAGACACATAGTGTGAGAAAACAAATAGGCAAATCAGTTTTAAAAGTTATATCTTGCAACGAATATTAAGAGCAGTCACTAAAGCATATTGATCAGAAATTTAATAACTTTTTCTGGGATAAGCATTGCCAAAGAAACCATATGTTCAATTTAAATATGGTGGACTATTCAAGACTTACAATCGAGCTTTAAGTTCCCAACTTTTAATAGACAAGAGTCAGCTTTCAGGTCTCTATAGGCTCGAAACAAAGTATGCTTCCCAATGCTCAAATCAAAGATTAATCGGGTATTATAGAGATCAATGGGCAAGAGAAGATAGAGGCTCTAATCAAGTAACCTACCTTGACTCCTGGTAGAGAGTCTTTTCAAATAACTGTCAAGCTGAATTTCAGAATTACTAAGGAGTGGCAATTGCTATATTTCTCATCTGTTCCATTTTGCGAATGGTAAAATCTACTGGATTATTCAGGTTCTATTCTGTCCCTGTACATGAAATGTGACAAGAAGTTTTTCTGGTGCATAGGTCACTGGACAAAGAATCACAAAACACATGAAAATTACTATACTTCTACCTTAAAACCACCTGTGTAATCACATGTTTTCTTACCCCCTGTGGCAACTGTAGATACTCTGTGAATATGACTGTTTCACAAGATGGAAGGAGCCTAGATCCTTGTGTCACTACTTAGAGAAATGCCACCTAACAGAGTTTCTCAACCTACATCAGATCATGGCATGAACTGGAATAAATCCTTATGTTGTTAAATCACAAGATTTTTGTTGGTTGTTTTAGAAGCTAGCAAGTATTACCCCCACTAGGGCCCTTACTCTAGTAACGTATAAGCTTCTAGACTTCAGAATCAAAAAGTAGCTACCCTTTAGCCACTATCAAGGCACTTTGCACTTAACAGACTAAAGAAAAACAATGAATGAATAAATAATGAGGAAATAGTTCAAATACCCTAAGGTAGATCATGCTTAGACTCTCACTTGAAACAAATGATCAGTTGCTTTTATCATGCACTGGGAATGTAAAGCTGGAAAGTTAAAAGAATATCTTCATGCTCATGTGATGTGACTTTAGTGCCCATATGGAAAGTCTTTGCTGTCAGTTTCAACAGTTCATTGAAAATAGCTGGTATCTGACCTGGTTTGATCTCCATCTAATGTTGTTTGTTACTGAATACTTTATGTCAGTATGAGTGTGTTTGCAGTCGAGTGTAAACAATGAGAACTCTTCATTTCTATACAGTGTTCCTGTTAGTCATTCTGTAAGTGGAGCATGGAATTTTGTATGCCCTCTTTTATTTAGAGTGGCATTATAGTATGCAAGTGTTGCCTTGGCAACTCCACCTGATTTAAGCAATAAGACACAACAGAGCATGTTTTATGGGGCAATTAATACATGTTTTGGTACATTTCAACCTGATGTTATTTGCTGCCCAAGGTGCTTATTAATAGTCCTATAAAGCATTTGCAAACAACATTGCTCTGATAAAAATGGAAGCATTCATTTTAAAAATTCAATTTCAGCAAGAACTCTTTTAATTACTTTTCAGAGATATTTCCATTTTAAGAAATAGAATCTGATTATTAGTGGGCATAAGACTGGACCCTGAATAGGACAAAGTACAGGTAAGTTTTGAGGCATCACGCTACTTTAAAACAGTCTTTTAACATCGCAATTTTTATTACATTCAGATCTAAAAGGAAATCATGAGCCAAAGGGGCTTAAGGCATTCTGGGTAGCAAGTGAATTAAGCCACTTAAAAGTGAAGAATTATAGTAATAATTGAAGAAGGGAGTCAAGATGGTGGGTTAGATATCAAAAAAAGATGAAAATAAACTTTTAAAGACAGGATGTCCCAAGGGGACTTTTTTATAAATACATCTGCATTTCTAGGCTAACAATATACATATCAAAAGACATAAACTGGACAAGAAGGTACATTCATCCTGATATGGATTAAGGTTTATATTCTTGGGAAATTGAAGATAAATGTCTTCCATGTATCCCCAAGGTTTTACCCATATCTAACAAGATACAAATGATTAACTTATGGCCTTGGTCCTCAAAGTAGGTGTTAACTACTTTGGTTGATCCAAACCAACTGTCTCTACTTGTTTACTCTTTATCATCATCAACTGACCAGAACTGATAGTCTCTAAACTCCTATTTTGATTTCCAAGTAAGATGAATTTAAAAATCTGTATCATTCTGTTTTTCTAGCTGTGTCCTAATCAGGAAAGGGGCATATGAGGTAGGGTGTGAAGGGTTCTAGGCAGTTTGAGGACATTAGACAGGAGACCAAGAGTTCTTAATAGAGAGGCTTTAAGGTGATTGAGACAACTTTCACTAGCACAGATTTTTTTTTTTTTTAACAGCAAAAGCAAAACCAAGAACAAAAGAAAACACCTATCTTTGTCTTTTTTTGGCTATCAAAATATGAGACTAAGGTTCAAGATCAATGGTTCCTAATGGTTTATATGAATTACACCTGTTGATATGTACCATATTAGAAATTAAAACTAATAATTTTAATTATATTAATTCATTTAAAAATAACAATGATATAACATTGTTTGTTACGATAAAATAACTTTTTATTACAAGTGTTTTTTCCAAAATAAAACAGATTTATGAGACAAATTGTATTGTGTTACATCTCTACAAATCTTGTTAATGTCTGGACAAATATAAGAAAGTTGGACTCTGATCTTTGTTTTTCATTTAATATGTTATAATATATTGTTTTTGGTAGTATATGCAGACAGTCTGGGCTTATGAAGTTGAAAAAGGGAGGAGTATTTGAATAGACTTTTTGGGTAATTGTGAATATTGTTCTTTGCAACTAACATAGTTGCAACATGGAACCTGAAACCATATGAGTGAATGGTTTGCACTTTCTTATGTTTAAATCTATTTGTCTATCTTACATTTTGAATGGAATTTTTTACTCATGCCTGATTTTATAATCTCATATATTGATCATTGGAAAATATTGGTTCACCGAATGATGTTGTTCTTCCAAATGTTAACACATTGATTATATAGTATCAAAGAAATCACATTTATAAATATCACAACTGAACTCATAAGAGAAATCTTTATGTAGAGTAGCTGCAACTACTACTGGGCTTCTATATACCGCAGAAGATCTAAAGTCTTTTGTGGACTTCCCCTTTTGTCAATAAAATACTTTTAAAAAGACATGTATTTAAGGGTAGAGATTCAATAAAATTCATAACTTTTACTGATACATCAAGGGACTTTTTAAATGAAGCTGGCCTGCCTGCCTTCCTTTCTCTTCCTCTTTTTTTTTAGGACTGCATGGCCATGAAAAATAGAATGACTACTAATACAATTTAGTGCTACAGCTTTGATTTTTGCTAAAAAGCCAGAAGCTTCACAGTAAAAGAGGCTAATAGCAAGTTAGACTTTTGATGTCATGGGGTCTCAGGGGTCTGTGGATTGCATTTTCACTGTAACTATTCTAGATTAACAGTTTGCAAAGGAATTAACCCTACATTTATTTGACTTAAGTAAATGACTACTGAATTTGCAAATGAAATAGTTATAAAATTTTCCATACTCACCTAATAGAGGAGGCCATATTAAGCAATACTGAGGAAATGCAAGACAGTTCGTTGTCAATAGGAGTTTCTAGGCTCAGCATGTGAGAAGAATAACTTTTCTTTTGAAGGAAATTTGAAGGATGATTCTTATGTTCATGGGGGGTGTATGGCTTTTAAAAATATCTTGTATTGGTCACACATGTTCATATTTTCTTACATTTTTGTGTTGATATATTATCCCTGTGGAATTGATCTTTTAAATTACGTGTCTCTAAGTTTTCAATTTATAAGTTGCCTTAAATTTTAAAAAAAGACACCTTTATTCAGCATGGGGCATTTCTCCTTTAGAATTTTCTTGATAAGACACAGTCATTAGACAATTCTGTTTTCTTTTGTTTTTAGAATGGGTTATGCCATTTCATACTTTTAAGCAGCCTTTAAAGCATTTGTGTTCTGAGAACAATACTGTTATTTTAAAACATAGTATCTGAAAACTGTATCATAAATACTGAGTCAGAATTTTTTAAAAAAGTAAAACATTTACAGTCCTTGTGTTTTGCTATTATGGAAACTACTGTACTGTCCCTTAGAAGTACAAAGGCTAGAGACACGATTATTTTAATACAAAGTGAGTACATAGCTCATCTGAAATAAAATAAAGTAGATGTGAGTTTGCTTGGAAGCTTCAGCAGGTACTGGCATAAGGAACAATTGATGCTAAAGATGTTAAGGTAGGATTTTTGATTATACTGGCTTATAGAGAAATGAAAAAATATTCAGGAATTCTTCTTTTGGCATATGTGGATGATGTGTTACAAAGAACCCAGCAACCCTAATGAGCTGTCAGGTGGCCAGATAGTCAGAATTTTCAGTATGCCGGAATAAATACAAACAAAGGATTAATGAATATCTGGAAGGCTTAGGATGGCATCTCTTAAGGTTGTTTTGCTCAATGGAGCAAAAGCAAAATCATTTAGCATCTATTTTCTCACTTCAGTGTTGAATGAGCTAACCGAAAACATGGAGTTACTGCTAGGAAGAAGTAAAATATTAAAACAAAGTTCTACATCACAGATGCTGGCTACTTAGCATGCCTTGCAGTCTGCATTCTGCTACAACACATCAAGAGAATTTGGAAAATTATGTACTTCATAGAAAAGAGATTACGTACTCACGCAAAGAACATACATAAAGAATGTGTAAAATCATGATCTTGTAGTATAGTATTGCTAAAGAGTTATTATTTCCTCTCTAAAGAGAAAGTATAGTTCTATATCTTATTTCAATATATGTGCCATGATAAAAAAACTATATTTAATAAACTTAAGTACACATCATTTGAACGAAAAAGTTTACCAAAAGGAAAAAAAAAAGATTTAATTCTTTTTACTTGGAGATCAAGAGGAAAAGGGGGTTATCACCTGAAAGTTTTATTAAGGGGAAAATTAAGTCATCTATGTTTAGTAGTTACCTCTTAAAACTACTTTGGCTTTATTTTGTAAGTGTCTAAAAGAAAAGTAGGATATATATATATATATATATATATATATATATATATATATCTATCTATCTATCTCATCACTGATTTATAGTGACTAGACTCAATAAATAATTGCCAACAATTCTAGCAATAACCAAAGTACAATTCTACTGTTCCATTTAGACTAGTTCTCTACCAATACCAGTTCTAAATGTAAAATGATACAGATACTCTCACAAATGTTAGCCTTTTAAGGTTTATTAAAAAGATATGACTTTCCCAAAATTTATACTAGTACTATTGCAATAAGAAGACTTTATTTAGAATGTGTTTACTTGGGCAGGGGCGGGGGGGAGGATTTGTATTAGATTTGACCTTGTTTTCAAGGATTTTACAATACTGTTGAAATAGGATAGGCAGAACAAAAAGTTAAAGTCATATGTACTTATCACAGTATATGAATAGTAACACAAAGATATCAGAAACATTAAATTTATTTTAATAACAAAGATAACAGAAATGCTAAATTCAATTTTAAAAATTCCGATTATATTGTGCTTTGAAAATAATATAATTTGAGTCATAATATTTTAGTACTGGAAAGAAATTGAGAGAAAATATGAGGCAAATTATTTATTCAAATGAAAAAGGGATGACAAGATTATAAGACAACCAAAATTCTGTAACTAGAGGCAGACTTAAATTACTTAAATTCGAATCTCCTAAATCCCTGTTATTTTCTCTCCATCACACTAACCTACCCAATCATGATGTTTGGATTTTCATCAAACAAAGCTTCATTTTGATCCATGAAAATAGAAAATTCCAAAAAATATTAAAAGCCATATTAAATTATTTACTTAGTTAATAAGAGACACTTCTAAATGAAATCTTGTATATCCATCCATTGGGATAAATGTTCAGCCTTTTTAATCTCACCTATATGTGTCTACTTTTTACAACTAATTACTACTAGTCCTAAAAAAGGTATTACGTGAATCTGCATGTAATAAAATAACTGTCTAAAGACAGAGGGAGGTAGAGAATTAAAGAATTGTAGGGTAATATTTAAGGTATGATTTGGGTCATACTAATAAATAATGGGATTCATTGTTGTGCGTTATTACAAATACCCTGTCAAAATTACTTACTTACAGAAAAGAAATCATTGCTTGCCTTTGTAGTATAACTCCACAAGTGAACTTGCAACACAATCTAAGAAAGACATGCTCATTAGTGGCTCATTACTTACAGGGATAATTGCTGTTCATATCAGCAACACAAATCACAGAAAAAACTTATTAAAGTAACCTATTAATTTTTTTTTCCTGACGAGCTTCATTATACAGTATCTTCTCCTAATTAATGTAATCAGTACCATAAAAAATCACAGATGAAAGAGAACCATTAGGTCATCTGCATTCAACTACCTGGAAATGGAGAGGCTATTCTCCTCAATGACCAGTCCATTAATCTCAAGCAAGGAATCTCATAGACTCTGCTATAAATAACAGCTTCCTCTTTAAAAACCCCTACCTATGACATCAAATCTCTTTACTCCTAAGAAAATCCCTTGATTTCTTTAAGAGGAGATGGGGAGCTAACGTTCAGAGCAACTTCTCCACATGAAATTTTTAATGCCTTCTCACTAACTCCGGTATAAAGCCTCCCAATCTTAAGATATGAAACCTAAACTACTTCCTTTGCATGGCCTTCAAACAGTGTGAGCCACACTAGCTTTCTAGTTTCAGCTTCCTAGAATTGTCTGCTCTCTTAATCTGAATCCTAAAACTTCAGATCAATCTTCCCCAGTGGTAACTCTCTAGCAGGATTTACAGTTTTCTCTAGTTTTGCTTTAGTCCATGCCATGCTCCCAGTTTGGAATGCCAGACTCATTCCCTTCAGCTTCACAAATGTGCACGGAATTTCAGATTTTGGCTGGGAAGTTAGTGCATATGACCCCCAAACCCTCTTCTAATACTCAGATATTATTATTTCATTTCTTGTCAATCCCTGAGATGTCCTCTGTCATTCAGATCAAATGGACCATACAGACAAATAGAAGCTCTTGAATGGGATTATTAGCATAGACATGATTAAAATTTAAATGCTGCCCTGGCTTCTTGAGCTGTTCTAGCATTATCTGTGGTTTCCCGCTGAATATTAAACGATAGGACCATGTCACCAATAACAGAAAACCTTTCTCAGAGTTTACAAACTGGTCACATTGAAGGCATATTTATAGAAGACAACTATGTGCAAGGATATATAAAGCAGAAATTGTGAAGCAGGGCCACAGCCAGAAAATAAAGAGCTAAACTAAAGTTGGAGGGTCTTACAAATGCTTTAGGCCACGAAAGGCAATGTGTTAATAATCTGGGAATGCCACGCAGGCTATAAAGATCTGGTAGGAATTGAAAAGTTAAATACAATCAGATGGTTAAACTTTGTGTTTAATCTCCTTGATAGTAGGGCCTGAAAATTTCTTTCTTTTTTTTTAAATAGGTAAAATTTTAAAATAGGTAGGGGCGCCTGGGTGGCGCAGTCGGTTAAGCGTCCGACTTCAGCCAGGTCACGATCTCGCGGTCAGTGAGTTCGAGCCCCGCATCAGGCTCTGGGCTGATGGCTCGGAGCCTGGAGCCTGTTTCCGATTCTGTGTCTCCCTCTCTCTCTGCCCCTCCCCCGTTCATGCTCTGTCTCTCTCTGTCCCAAAAATAAATAAACGTTGAAAAAAAAAAATTAAAAAAAAAAAAATTAAATAGGTAAATTGGCTGATGAACAGCCAATAGATAATGCTATCTATAACTCTACAAATTGCCATGCTTTAGTTGAACAATATAATTAGACTTGAATGATTTCATTTAAAACACATGGTAAGGTTCTAGAATTTTGGATATCTGATCACTGACAAAAAGGCATGAAATACCAAGAGAACATATATACAGTGATGAAGAAAAAAAATCAACAAATGTTCCAGAAGAATAATTACCCAAAGAATACAAGCACTCATACTTAATGTCAAGCAAGTATAAGGTAAATAAGTATGAAATACTTGTGTATAAGTATTGAACGTTTCTAAACTAATATGGAAGTGGTGGACCTATAAGTACATAAAGAAGATACTTGCAAGCCGAAGAAACCCCAGAGACCTAGAATTATGTAGAGTAGTACACCACCTGAGATAGGAGCAACCCAAGTCTCTTGGTGTGAACATTTTATTTATTTATTTTTTAATGTTTATTCATGTTTTGAGAGACAGAGAGAGACAGAGTGTGAGTTGGGGAGGGGCAGAGAGACACAGAATCCAAAGCAAGTTTCAGGCTCTGAACTGACAGCACAGAGCCCAAAGCAGGGCTCAAATTCACAGACCCTGAGATAATGACCTGAGCTGAAGTCGGATGCTTAACTGACTGAGCCACCCAGGTGCCCAGGTGTGGACATTATTAATGCTGTTCATCAACTATTTCTATTTTCTAGGATATAGTAGCATTGAATATCCTGGTTACCTTTAAAATTAGTTGTGGCCATATGACATGGTTTGACTAAATAAGATATGAGAAGTTTTAAGAACTAGTGTACAAGTCTTCTTATTCCCATTTTCTTGCCTTGAGAGGCATGGATATCCAGATAAGGAGCTTCCCTCAACTTAGGTCCCTTAGTGAGGATCACATGAAGGAGAACTTTCTGCCAACCCAAAATTGACAAGAGTGTGAAGAAAAAATAAAGTTTTGTTGTTTTAACTCACTGAAATTTGAGGAACATCTTCAGCATAAACTACTTCATTTTGAATGATATACAATAAAACCTTGGTTTGAGGGCATAATTCATTCCGGAAACATGGTTTTAATCCAAAGCATTTGTATACAAAACAGATTTCCCCATAAGAAATAATGGAAATACAGATGATTCATTTCACAATCCAAAAATATTATGAATAAAAATGATTATACTACTGTAATGTAATACAAAATAATAAAGAAAATGAAAAATATAAAGAAAAATAAATTAATTAACCTGCACTTACCTTTGAATATCTTCGTGGCTGGTGTAAGGGAGATAAGAGGAGGGTTATCCTCCTATTGTGTCCTATTGTGTAGGACAGCTTTCACTATCACTGACCGAATCACTGCTGTCTATTGGCTCCATGGAATCTTTCTTTTCGTGCCACTGACACTTGCTTTTGCCTCCTTTTGAGGATTTTGCAGAAATGTGACATCGTGTTGTCGTTAAACAGATTCATTGATCTCACTGCTACAGCCTTATTCAGGTGGTGCTTTTCTTTTTTTTTTTTTTTTTTTTAATTTTTTTTTCAACGTTTTTATTTATTTTTGGGACAGAGAGAGACAGAGCATGAACGGGGGAGGGGCAGAGAGAGAGGGAGACACAGAATCGGAAGCAGGCTCCAGGCTCTGAGCCATCAGCCCAGAGCCCGACGCGGGGCTCGAACTCACGGACCGCGAGATCGTGACCTGGCTGAAGTCGGACGCTCAACCGACTGCGCCACCCAGGCGCCCCAGATGGTGCTTTTCTACAAGATTTTGCACTGTTTCCCACATTTTACACATATCCCTAATCTCATTTGAAGTGGGGGCTTCCTCTTTTTCTCCTCCTCCTTTGTGAACAACATGCAGATGTGGGACTTCTTATAAAATCTTGCAATTTTGGGCCACTTGCATACCTCATTAGTACTTCTCAATCATTTCCTTCTTAATTTCTACCATAATCATCTCCTTCTAATTACTGTTTTTCTTTTCAACATTTTTCTGCATGGGGGCCATTGTATATGCTCACATGGATGTTGACTACAGTACAGTAGTCAACAGTACAGTATTAATAAACTCTTGTCATATACTGTATTTAATGTAATAATAAGGCAGCAGAGGAAAGGGTCTATATCTGCATGCAGCCTGACCTAGAATGAAGCAAAGCATTCCTAAACTTACTCATATGGAAAAGCAAAGAACTGTCCATAGGTGCTTTGAAGTGCCAACAAATACAGTAGTGCCAGATTTGGGCGCCTTCCAACATTCTGAAAAATCACTGATTTCTGCCAAACACTGCAGCCTGAGACTGAGCATCAGAGACAATTACCCACAATCCCACAGAGAGAGAAAGAAGAATCACTGGCTCAGTTATGATCATGTGACATTCGGCATCATGTACTACTTATATTGCAAGACATCGCTTGTTTTTCAAGTTAAAATTTGTTAAAAATGTTTGTCTTGCACAAGACTCACAGAGCAAGTTACTCGCAATCCAAGGTTTTACGGTGTTTGCCTTGAGGAGAACTGTTAGAAAGCATCCATCTCTTTCCTGTATTTGCTATATTTATCATACAACATGGCAAATGTTGGATTATGACCATACTATGCCTCAATTCTTTACCTTCTCAAATAAAGGATACATATCTTCCATTTTTGCAACCCTAGGGTCTAGCACGATACCTCACTTTTAACAAGATCTCTAATGTATTTTTATGGAAGGAGGAAGAGAGAAAAAGTAGAAAGAAAGGATTGATCCAAGTCTTGGGCTTCTCAAGCTGAATGCATATGTGAAAGAGCAATCTAGTCCAGAGGGTTTGTGACTTATATTTATCCCTCCCAGAGAGGAATCCATTCTAAAAAAACTTCATAAATCTGTTTTTTTTTGTAAGTTTATTTATTTTGAGAGAGACAGAGACAGCACAAGTGGGAGAGGGCCAGAGAGAGAGGGAGAGAGAGAGAGAATCCCAAGCAGGCTCTGTGCTGCCAGTGCAGAGTCTGGCACGGGGCTCAAACTCATGAAGCCATGAGATCATGACCTGAACTGAAACCGACTGAGCCATCTAGGCACCCCTAAAAAACCTTCAAATAGCTATAATGCTGAAATCATACAGGGAATATTTCTCAAAAAAATGGAGTCTGTAAACCTTTTAGATTGTCCACAAGTTATCCAACAAATCTTAAATTTTAAGTTTCCAGTGGATATCCATATTGTTTTAAAGGATACTCTGTTTTATTTGCATGACCACTTCAATGAATATTAGATCCTGAGGTTAATTAAGTTCATGTTCTAGTCTATTTCAATTCACTTAAAAGCTAAGTGATTTTGGGGCGCCTGGGTGGCGCAGTCGGTTAAGCGTCCAACTTCAGCCAGGTCACAGTCTCGCGGTCCGCGAGTTCGAGCCCCGCGTCGGGCTCTGGGCTGATGGCTCAGAGCCTGGAGCCTGCTTCCGATTCTGTGTCTCCCTCTTTCTCTGCCCCTCCCCCGTTCATGCTCTGTCTCTCTCTCTGTCCCAAAAATAAATAAACGTTGAAAAAAAAATTAAAAAAAAGCTAAGTGATTTTATGGTAAGGGGTAAAAGAGAAGTATAAAAGAATGTAATGAGCAACTCTTACTTTGCATAAACAAACTTCTAAGAATGCAATAGCAGTTAAATGAGTAGTAAGAGTAAATGAAGAGTTTTTACTGAAGGCTATTTTTCTATACTCGGTGTTTTGATTTGGAGGTGTTTAACTTGTTGCCTTATTTTCATTGCCAACAAACTCTGAGGGTGCTATACTGCTGGTCTGATGACCATGCTTCAAATATCAAAAATCTAGATTTTAGTAAAATATTTGTTTAGTTTCCTTGGACTACAATCTGTCTCTGAAGTGAAAAAGTGAAAGAGCTAAATTGAATTTCCTATTCAAACCTGGTCAAGCTGAAATCAGAGCCCAGATATAGCCTGAACATAACTCCTCATTGTCTCATAAAATGGCATTTCTAGACTCACTCACATGGGCAGCATGTAGGATTGGTGGAGGGAGAGAAAATGTGTTTGAACCACATCAGCATTTTTAACAGGTCTGAACTCACTTGGTAGGTAAAACATTCACAATTCAGTTGAAGCTAAATTGATCATTTGATCACTGTGTTCTCAAAGTTTATTCTCTTTTAATACTTTTCATCTACATAAGTGGTTTCACAGAGTGAAAGACAATGGATTAGATTTGCAGAGTTTTGTTGGCATAATGGAAAAGAAAATCCATTTCGTGACCAGTTTGATCTATAATAATTAGTTTCACAATTATTATCCAACAATGTCTTTGAGTAATTAATTGAATAATGTTCATGTAGGTTTGAAATTACTTCCATCAAAAGGTTAACATTTATTAGATGTCCTAATTATAATATGTACTAAAGGAGTTTAAAATAACAGATTAGCATAGATTTGAAGGCAATTGCAACATGATGGAAGTAAAACTGGTTGAAATGCAAAATCTGTCTGCATTGGAGTTGTTTTTTTTTCTTGTTACTTATCTTTAAATGGAGATTGAGAGATGGAGCTTAGTCTAGGCAAAAGAAGGAAGAGTTTGAAACCATGGATATCTGGGCTTGAAATTTCTATTGGCCAAGTAGTAATTGTGTGACCCGAGACAAGCCAGGTTGTCTGAACCTCAATTTTGTTATATATAAAATAATAAGAATGCCTAACTTTTGAGACTGTTGTGAGAATAAGATATAATATTTATAAAGTATCTAGTGGAGTACATACGAAGGCATTCAATAATTAGTCATTTATAATAATTATTATCATGGTTAGTATGGAAATTTTTATATCATTTCCTGTGCTACATTTTCTATTAAATAATATATGAATAATTTAAATATAAAACTTACATTTATACCAGAGTATATATTATTAAAGTAATATATTAGTCATATTATTTTGATATTTCATGAGATGAGTTTTTATTGAAAACAGTAATCACTATTATTTTAAAGTTTATTAATTTATTTTGAGAGAGAGGGAGGGGGGACCAAAGAGAGGGAGAGACAGAGAGAATCCCAAGCAGGCTCTGCACTGTCATTGTGGAGCCCAATGTGGGGCTCAAACTCATGAACCAAAGAGTGAGATCATGACCTGAGCCAAAACTGGTCGCTTAACCGACTGAGCCACCCAGGTGCCCCAGTAATCACTATTATTAATGAAATATCTACTAAATATGCTCAGTTAAGATACAATTGAGATACTATATGTGAAGCTTCTTTTAAAAACTATAAAGTATGATATAAATATGAGTTAACTTGTGAATCAGAATAAATTGGCTATGTATTACTGGACATACACAGTCAAAATATTGATGCCCATTAGCTAGGCAAGCTAGATCCAAAAGGGAACTTTCTAATTCTACTTTTGCCTACTTCTATTATGTATTACAACTGGTACTGTGAGAAACATTTTAGAAGTATAAAATGTGATCCTTTTCCCCTGAGAATTTGAGGACAGAGTTTATACATGAAGTAATTAGACTCTTAAATGGTAGAAAGTATGGTGCCATTTTTTTTCTGTATATGTAAACTCTTTCGATAACACAATATTCAAATAAATTCTTGGAGGTCTTGGTATCTATTTTTTTGGCTTTGAAGGTTGGTTGGATTGGGAAAGTTTGCTGCAAGCAGCAACAGATCTACCTTCGCTTAGCTGAGGGTGTCAAGGAGCACAAAGAGCAATGAACAATAAGCAAAGAACACTGTAAGCACATCACTAATTGTAGTGAAAGTGGATACATGGAAAACATGGTTAATATAGCTGGGCGGGTTGCATGCAGCAAATTATGGAGCATCTGGACTAAAATACAACAACATTTGGGAGCAATGTGATAGCCAGAACAATGACACAATAAAGACAGTGCACACAGTCAACAATTAGGGTGGTTCTATGTAGGAAGAATTGGAATAGAGAAAAATTCAGTCACCAAAAAGCTTATAAATATTGAATCTTTAGAGTAGTTTTCAATTTCTCATTTGTATTGCAAGTGTTAACTGTGATGAGAATACAGAACTGGGAAGAGGACAAAGAGCCATATCATTGGTATACCAATACTTAGATCAAAAAACTGTTTATGCAAGAAAACAAATTACAAATGAGGTCAAAGATGGTAAGAAACTCAGTTTGTGAGCAAAAATGGGATATTCTTACACAAAACAAGTGTTTCTCTTTCTGCATTATATGACAAGATGATACAGCGAACAGGAACTGGTAGCATCCAAAATCATGAGTTACGAAATTTGTATTCAGCATATGATAGGATTATGCAGAAACAACATAAATGCTACAATCCTTGCATTTGTATTCTAACACTTGATACTGAAGCCCCTTAGTTCCATTTCATTAAAATCACCAGATATTTGGAATACCATGTAAGCAATATGTCAAACATAGAAAATATTGCAATTCATAAACTGTTTATTTCCAAAGAATATCTTGTTAAATCTTTATTTTAGATATGATTTTGTCTTTCTTCTTCTAAAGTAAGTCTGTCTTTATCATATTGTATTCTCCAGTACAATGGGCTTTTATTAACTGTTCTTATATTTAAATAATGTACATCCATATGTATAACTCATTGTACTCTACATATATGAATTAATTCACCCTGTCATGTTATCCCCAGGTCTCAAAAGATGGAGTTCCTATTTTATGTTACATAGGAAAACAATGATCTTATTAACATGTACCACTGACCACATGCCTGGACTCATTGCCCAATTCCATCTACCAGGTTAATTCCTTCAAGTCAATAGAGAATGCAGTAAAACAACAACAACAAAACAAAACAAAGAGCAATAGGTACAGAATAACCATGTGCACACACAAACAAGCCCCCCAAATGACTATTTGTGCACTAATTTTTTACCCAATTGTTTGAACAGTTTAGTGAAATTGGATTGTTTTCTATGAGATTCCAACCTGAGTATTCAATTACATTTTTATTCCATCACTGGCATTCGCCTTTAGTTCAGCTTTGATGAATATTCATTCATTCACTCATTCATTTGTTCACTACCTTTCAAGCATCTGACACTATGCTTGAAGCTAGAGATTTATAGATGAATATCCTCAGAATCCTGACCTTGAGCAGAACATGTGTGTCTAATGTAGGAGAAAGAAACAAGGCAGTTTAACATCATGCCAAATTCTGAGGGTTCTTACAAAAAGAATGCATGAGAGGGCATATATTCATTCATTCTTTTTCAGGCTAGGAAAAGAGGGTACATACATTCATTCAAGAATGAAGGATGCAGGGGTCAGCGAAGCCTTGTGAGGATTAGAGGACACTTTAGTCTCTTGAAAGACAAGTAGGAATTTTTCTTTGTGGGCACCTGTGAGATGTTTCAGAAAGCAGGAACAGCATAAGCAAAGGAACAAAAGAATGGGCAAGCCTGATATACTTGAAAAATTCAAGACTGTGCAGAATCAACAAGCTGTAAAGTACAAGTTGAGAAAGAGTGGGAGCTTACACAAATATGATTAGTGAAAGCAAAATCGTGGAGAAGCTACATAGCTCTATGATAGCATATATGTTTCAAAACATCACAAGTGGCATTATGGAGTATGAATGGGAGTGAGATACCACTAGAGGACAGATGTTAATTAGCACGTTATAGTCTATCTCCACCATATAGTTTTTATTAAGCACAGCATATGCAAGGACTTGGTAATTCATTATGGGATGCAGTTACTCCATTGATATTTTATCCATTCATCCTTCACTTTCTCCCAGGGCTGACATACAGCCAAATTACAGTTAAGCTATACTAGTCCCATACCAGATGGCAGAAAGCCACTACTTTGAGCCCAGAAAAGCCCTCCACTTGATGTTCTACTCATGTTAATTTCTCCTTGGGCATCCCACGATTTTCTCAATCTATAGGAACCTGCTCTAAGCCTATGGCCAGCATCTTTTTTGGTGGGTGGGTGTAAAAACTATACAGATTTTAAACTATTTTGAATATTAATCTTGCTCATCATTTACCTCTCATTTTAGATGAGTCTCCCTCTTGTTCTTGACTTTTGGCTCTCTCCTTGGTTTACCATCTTGTTTGATTCTCTTTAGAAGTCATGTTTACATCATGTCTTTCTAGCTACTGACCTTTTGTATCTAACTTGGACCTATTTGACATTTCCTCACTGCTTTTGACTAACTTGCTAATACTGTTGACTTTTTGAGAACTACTTCAAATCCCTGGACTTGTAAGGACAGGAAAGATTCCAGCCAGTTCTTACTTCAAACACACAAAAGACAGGAGATTCTCATAATAGATATTGCACAGAGACCCAGAGTTTCCTCTAAAGCACATTGCATGGAGAATGAGATACAACCAACATATTTGAAAGTTATTTAGAAAATAAACTCATAGGTTTATAAAGGATTAACTACAGATAATCAGAAAGGGAAGCTGGCTAGGGAATTGGCTAGGATTATTCTGAGGTTTTCGTTTTTTGATGATTCTGAAGTGGATGGCATTGCTATCATTTTACACAGAGAAACCAGGATGAAATACTACTTTGGGAAAGAAGAAAGACTAAGTTTAATTTTGGAAAAGTTTAGTGTGAGAGCCTCTGTGACTTCACATGATGATGCTTAAAGGTACAGACTGAGAGTTAGGAGTATGTTAGTATAATTTAAATCAATGAGTAAATATAGTATTACCTAAGAAGAATATTTAGACAAAAAAGAGAAATGAATCTAGAGAACATCATTTCTACAGAAATTAATTTATAGAGTTTATAGAGAAAATGGAACAAAGTAGAAGAAGAAATGGTCAGAGATTTAGGAGCAGTATAAAAGATTTATTGCCATAGAAACTGATAAAAGACAGTTAAGGAAAGGAGTTGTCTGTCAAACAATGCAGGGGATTCTGATAGGAAAATGAAATAGCATGTCTACTGATACATACTTATATCAGACCAAACTCAGTCCCATGAAGAAGGTGGCATACTAATTATAGCAGGGTTAAAGGGTAAATAAGAAGTGACAACCATTTGCAGTGATGTGGATGGAGCTAGAGAGTATAATGCTAAGCAACATGTTAGTCAGAGAAAGACAATTACCATATGATTTCATTCATATGTGGAATTTAACAACAACAAAAAAGTCACAAGGAAAGAAAAAGAGAAAGGCAAACCAAGAAACAGACTCTTAACTATAGAGAACTGATGGTTACTAGAGAGGGGGTGGAGGTAGGGGGTGACATAGGTGATAAGGATTAAGGAGTGCACTTGTGATGACCACTGGGTATTGTACACAAATATTGAATCACTATATTGTACACCTGAAACTTATACTGTGTGGTAACTAACTGGAATTTAAATAAAAACTAAAAAAAAAATTAAAAAGCACATGGGAAGAGAAAAAAAAAGAAGTGACAAGAAAGAAGGGACATTTTGCTTTAGAAAGTTGGTCAAGATCAGAAGAGCATGAGATGTTTGTACTTGTCACACTTTCCACTTAGAAATCAAAACTAATTTAAACAGTAACAAAATATTACAGTTTTAAAACTTGTCTCTAGTAATCAACTGTGTCCAGGGCAATATACTAAAATTAAAACACAGTCCTGCTTTTAAAGATGTTTAGATTCACTCTAATTGTGTGCTAACACATAAGCAAGGGAGGATTTGTTTTAAAAAAAAAACAAATCAAGGCAATTAAGGAAGGGCTATTGTCTGCCCTACAAGTTAATTTCACAGGAATAATACAAATTATATGTCTTATAAATGCTCAAGGCTATTCTATTTTGTTTACAAAGGTAGAGAGAAAAGCTGGGCTAAACAGTCTCCATTTTTATCTGCAGCATCACACTATCCTCTGCATTCTGATCTCTACAACAAGATTTTGATCCATAGGGGCCACATGAACAGGCTTTCCTACTCTAATTTTCTGTAGGATTCACCCAGTGGAGAACCATGGAAAAGACTGATGTGAAGAAGGCTGATATCAGACTATGTTCCTAGCTTCCTCCTTAAGGAGTCACCTTGGTTTGCCTTGAACCCTCTACTGAGAGTCACAGCCTATCATGGTGCCCTTTCTTCCTGGTTTTATAACCATTCCATCTCTTTATCTCATTAGGCCTTAGGATCATAACAAATATGGAATACCATTTTTTGTCTGTTGACTACACTCTGCCCACCTTTGTTTATAGTCCTTTTACCTTTTTTGAGTGTGTCCTCTTTTTCTTGCTAGGACCCTGACTGATAGAGAAAGCTTCATGTAACTAATGGCAGTTGGAACCAGGCTTTGTAGAATGAAGAAGATTTGAAGAAATGAAGCCAATGCAGAAGAGATTAAAAGAAAGAGCAAAGAACAGAAATACCACCTTAAACAATGGCCTAAAAATGGTACAAGGTGGATTTACATGACTATAAGTAGGTTAGCTTTGATAAAACAGACAATTCATGCTGTGAAAAATGTGGGCAATAGGCTGTAATTATTACTTTAAAGCAATGGTTGTCAACCAGAGAGGATTTTAACCCTAGGGGATATTTGGCTAGGTCTGGAGACATTTATGGTTGTCAAGACTGGGTGGGGGCAGGGAGGTGGGGAGAGGGTGGTGGGAGGGTGGGGAATGGGCAGTGAGGGAAATTCTACTGACATCTAGTGGCTAGATCCCAGGGATGATGTTAAGCATCTTACAAGGCACAGTACAGCACACACACAAAAATGATCTAGCCTAAAATGTTAATAGTGCCAAGGTTACAAAACCTTACTTCACAGACAGTTATGGAGTACATTCAATACTCCTCCACTGCTTGTCCTTCCATGTAAATTCAGCTGGGCAGGGAAGATTCATGAATTACTTTAGCAAATGCTTACTGATTACATACTTTGCATACAACATGGTGAAAAGCACTGTATTATAAGAGTACACAAAAAAGAACACAGTCCTTAACCTCCCAGAGCTTTGAATCACATGGAGAACAAAGATATTTCTTAAATAATTGTACAAATAAATGTGAAACAGAAGCTATGTTAAGTATGGCCACTGAAAATCTAGCAACTTCTAATGGGAGGTAGGAAGGGTTGGCCTAATTAATGAGGTCAAACGAGACTTGCCTAAACAGAAATCCAGTAGGAATTAAGTAAAGCAGGAAAGAGAGCTAAATCCAGAGGAGGCAGCATGCACAGCTATTAGAGATATGAACAACTGGCCAACCCCATCCATATGTGTGTGTATGTGTGTGTGTGTACATGCACATACATACACTCACTTAAATTATAAAGTATATTGTTTTCCTATTAAGGTATTTTGATTTCATGGTTGCATTTGTGTTTGAAACAGTCTTATCTCCAACTAAAAATAAATTTGTCAGAATTAAGAGATAGTTCCTACTCCTTTCAAGGCTTTCATACTTATGAGGAATATTCTGTAAATGGTATTAATTGGCTCAGTGGCTAATATTGTGCAAAACTCTAGATCCAAAATTTTTGACAATGTCCCTCATATTAAAGAAAACTTGAGTTCATGTTGATGGAGAGAGGAGGGTGGAAGTTTAAAAAGACCTTATATTCTTGACTGTTTCATCTGTAATGCTTGGTTCTAGTATGCTATAGTACAACATGAATAAAGACACCAGAGCACTCTGTCCCAATCTGGAGCACTGGTTGAAACTGAGCAGAAGATCTGGCACCTACCTCCAGCTTTGCTCTAACAACTCTGATATACAGCAACTTCCTAAAGTCATATGTCTGTGTCTTTCTTACTAAAGAGGTCTATTAATAAAATTCTCATTCTACATTTTAAGACAATAATAACACCATTTCTTTGAGACCATACTAAAATGTGCAAAGTACTATGCATATATAAGGGCACATGCAGCAATCTGAGAAAAAGAATTGGAAATTAATAGCTTAAAAAGCATCCACATGAAATTCAAAATGCAAAACATTGGCCAACATCCAAAGAGAAAAACAACTACAATAAAATTGGCAAGGCAGGCATCTACCCTTGGAAGCACAGTTCAGACACAAAAAAGAAACCGATTGATACCCACTGCTGAGACTGCCAGAGAAAGCAATTGTGGGAAGCCCATCTGTGGCAAAGAAATCAACATTAGGAGAGCCACAATATGGCATCTAGATCCTGTAGAGTTCCTGCTAGGACGGATGTACTGATAATTTCAAATGAGACAACTCTGAAGTCTGTTTTTGAAAGGTAAGGACAAACAATACTTAGATCTTTCATCAGAAAAGGTTTTATGAGTGTTCCCTCAACTGTACTACTTTATGAAATAAAACTGCAGAGCTAGTCAAATTCAAATGTAAGGGCATGGATCAGAGAATGTTTCATACATTTGCTTCAAAACTGTGGAATGGATATGGCAGATAACTATCCCTAACTAATATTTAGGCTTTCTCCTTACACAGCTTGGATGAAAAATCAGCAAGGGAAAATCAACTTGTTATCCACACATTTGACTTTCACAGGGCATTTATCAAATGCCTACTTTGTGTGAAACACTTTGATAACACTGTAGGAACAAATATTAGGCAATTAAATAATTGCTAGGATAAAAAGCATATTTGATGGAAAGTACTGTAAGAGTCAAATGATCAAGCTTCTTCTAAGATCTGCCTAATATGCTTATGTGTGAGGCTGGCAATTTACCAACTTATAAGCTTGCTAATAGTAAAAAGACGTGGATTGGAAAAAAATAATGGCAAACACAATGTGTATAATTTATTGTCCATTATGCATGGCTACAATACCAGGAGTTTTTACATCTATAACTTATTTAATGTTCACAGCAAATGTTTGAGGTAGATATTCATGTTTAATGGAGAAAGAAACTGGAGGTGAATTCATGGAGCCAAATTCACCACGTGAGCAAGAAACAGAACTGAGATTGAAGCCTATTCTCTTCCCATCACCCTAATTTTTTCCCATTCTAGCATGGAGGGGACAGTGGGGATCGGGGATGGGGAACAAACATGTGTTCAATCTTACTACCATCTTGTAAGATTTGATAGATGTAAAGCATAATAACATCAATTATTGTCTTTTCAGATGAGGTCTTTTGGTTCATCTTCATATAGCCTCCATTCATTTATTTATTTGTATCAAAATAACTGTTGGTAAATAAATCACAAGAAAAGATCAATTTTACTATTCCCAATGGCTTCTAGATTCACAAATTTTAGACTTTGTGAGAGAAATTTGAACTTTCAATTCTTTCAACGTGTAGCATATTGTTCATCTTAAATGCTATACACTGAAGGAAATGAAAGTGGAATTGGACAAATTCTCTTGTTTAGTTTTGTACATTCACTACTTAAAAGTAAAAGAATGGGTAGAAGGTCATAACCCAGGAAGTTAATTAAACTGTAACAAAGAATAGCCATAAACAAGGAATGACTTATGAAGATGTATGCTACTTTCACTCCATTGTCTCTTCCTGCTTGGAATTAAGTCAATATGAGGGTGCAATATTCACAGCTATTCTTGACACTACATTTTCAACTGTAACAGTAGACAGAAGATTCATATCCATGCTACTTCTCAACCTTTTTTCTCAAAGATGCATAAAATTATATGGTAATCTAAGTATTAAGCTGAGGAGATAATAACTGACATTTCAGATCTAATAATGCATAGTTGTAAATCAGATAATTTTATATCTCTGCAGATATATTAATCTAAAAATCCATTTGAAGCAGTGGGATTTTAATAATGATATTCATATCAAATTATTCTCCTAGGCGAATCTCTTGCTAAAGCTAGTTTAAATCCTGTTGTTTTTTTCCTTTTTCATTACAGGGAGAAAGATCTAAGGAGAAAAATTGTGAGAAGGATGAAAAATGTAGACCACATAATATCACTGCTTTATTTGTAAAATTTCAACAAGTTATATCTGCGTTTGATAGAAGGTCACGTTCAGAGGGCCATGTACATGAAGTTGAATTAACTTCCATTTATAGGCTAAAAGGAAAAATATTGGACTGGACCATTCTCCTTAATTCCAATAATTGCAGGAATTTGACATTTTGCACATATAACCAGTTCTACAATTTTGACTGAATTCATAATTCTGTTTAGCCAAATAATTTGATGATTTAGTTATGTTTCTCAGTTTAATGAAAAATAATGGTCACTTCAGTTTTTTTTAATTGGTCAAAGTAATTTCCATAAATATACATAATTCATCAAGACAAAACAAATATTAATTATATGGAGGAAATGGGGCAAGGAAAAGATAACAGGAAGAAAAATACAGGGAACCAAATTCTTTCCACAATGTTTTAAATATAAGCTAGAGGTGGGTTATGAATTTAGCTCTAACCCTTTAAAAGTGCAAACAGGGAAGCATGGCCAACCAGCCACATGAGTCAATGTCTTTAAGATAGATAGCAAATGATTACTTGATGAATACTAGTATTTCTAGTACTAGTACCAAACAGAAATTTTCTTAAAGGAGTAATGCGTTGAATCAATGTTCCTTGAAACATCCTCCAAGTATACACCACTGGTATATTACCATATAACATTGGCTAGAACATATTTTATTAAAAAATATATAAACAAGACATTCAATAGAATGTTAGAAGTTATAGCCCAATTTACTCAAGCATATATGTATAAAAATGGTAACATACGAATAAACCAATTTAACTAGTATATAAAATAATATCAATGACAACAATAGCTGTAAAGACAGCTTGAGTTTTATGTGCAACAGTATATATTATATATATATTAATTCACAGCAATATCTAGGAAAAATTAGGATGGATTTTTAAATAAAATGCAAAGATACTATTCAGTGGAAAAGTAGGGATTATCTAGCACATCCTCTGGGTTTATCTGATTCTATAGAATCTTTGTCTTTCATTGTCTTTGAGCTATTTCACAACTCTGAAAATTACAGAAAGCTAATTTAATGCAAATAATTTTTGAATATAGAAATGCAAATGATTTTTGTGTTGTGGAATATAATTTATTATTGCCCTTTGGATAGACCAAGATTGCATATCTTTGTAAATTTATTTCAAAATTACTTATATGTGTGATATTTTTAATTCTTCTTTGAACCAGTTGTGACACTTTCCTGGGTCCCTCATTTATTATATAAAATTATTGATACATGTTCATTTCATATTTGTATGAAAGTCAGGATATTTTTCTTACAAAAGTTATTTGTACACAGACACACACACACACACACACACACACACACACACACACACACACAATGAGGTAGGCACTCCATTTTACAAAAGATAAGCTAAAAGATACAGATATTAAGTAGCTTCTCCAAGGCTACTCATGTAGAAGTGATATGGCCAGAATTGAAACATGAGGTTAGGTTTGTCCCACCATCAAGATATCTGTTATTGTAATAGAAAAAAAAAAAACCAGATTAAGAGAAAATAAACATTTTAAAAGAAATACATAGAGAATATATCATATAATTTTATATTTATGCCTCCTTACATAGAGAAAAAAAGGCACAAAAAAAACCCTTCCTAGCAACCTGATAAACTGAGAGCAAATATCATGTTTTTTTTTTTTTTTTTTTTTCAACGTTTATTTACTTTTGGGACAGAGAGAGACAGAGCATGAACGGGGGAGGGGCAGAGAGAGAGGGAGACACAGAATCGGAAACGGGCTCCAGGCTCTGAGCCATCAGCCCAGAGCCCGACAGCGGGGCTCGAACTCACGGACCGCGAGATCGTGACCTGGCTGAAGTCGGACGCTTAACCAACTGCGCCACCCAGGCGCCCCGCAAATATCATGTTTAATGTTGACATTTTAGAATTATACTGATAACAGTATTATTACCCCAACAATCTGATATGACACAGAAGTTCTAGGCAGTGCATTAAGAAATGGAAGATTTGGAATAAATGTTATTTATACAATTAGGATTATCTATATAGAATTTAGTAAGAATTTCCAGAAAAAATATAAGAATAAGTAAGAGTTCAGCAAATTTGCTGGATATAAGACAAATTCTCAAATATCAATAGCACTTTATACACTAATAAAATATTAGAAAAATAAAGTATTAGAAACAAATTCATGTTAGCAAAATAAAATATACTTAGGAACAAACCTAATAAAACTAAGTCTTTAAAAGAAAAAATATATATACAATTGAGAGCATAAAAGAAGGCAAATCAAGATTACGATAGTTACTGGATTATTTGAAATATGTCAATTCCCTAAATTCACATGGACAGGTCCAAGCTTTCAAATCTTAAGACAAAAACAGAGAAGACATGTATAGTGAGTTCAAGGTTTACTGAAATTCTATGTACCTATAGTAACTAGAACAGAATGGTATTCATGCAAGAATAAGCAGAACAGAGGTTTCAGACACCAAAAAGCTTAAGGGAAATATTATATTTTAGAAGAGATATTACAAATTGTTAGAGAAAAGAACAAAGTTTTAATAGTCTTGAGACAATTGGCTTTCCATCTAAAAAAAAAGTAGCATGATATTCCTTCACTGAATAATGTACAAAATAATCAAAAGGATTAAAGACTCAAGAGACAAAACTTTAAGATCTCAGGGTAGTAAAATGTCTCAAATCAGACTTAAAAGGCAAAAATCATATACAAAATAAAAGACATTTAAAAATTTTAAGTTTATTTTTTTTTTGAGAGAGAAAGAGAGAGAAAGAGAGAGAGAGAGATTGAGAAGGGCAGAGAGAGAAAGGGAGAGAGAGAATCCCAAGCAGGCTCCGCACAGTCACCATAGAGCCCAACACGGGGCTTGAACTCATGAACTGTGAGATCATGACTTGAGCCAAATCAAGAGTTGGACGCTTAACTGACTGAGCCACTCAGGTGCTCCAAGAGACATTTTTGTATAAAAAATCAAATACCTCTTTATAAAAAAGGATTCAAATAAGGTAAAAATCAAAAGATAAGTAAAAAAAAAAACTAGGTAACATATTTGAAGCGTAAAGTAAATAAGGTATTAATTTTGGGGAAAAATATACAGAACTTCCACACAATGTGGTAAGCAACCAAAATCGAACACAATAGAAATTAGATATAGGCTATTAGTAGGCAAAAAAAATGTAATGGTCACTAAACATATGAAGATAGTCAATCCATAAGTAGCCAAAAATAAAATAAAACTACCATTAAATACCATTTCATCTCCACAGATTAAGAAAAAAAGGGAAGAAGTTTGACAATCTTAAATGTTGATAAGGATATATGTTGATGAGGAACTCTGAGACTGTTAGCAATACCATAAATTATTACAGCCACTTTGGAGAGTGGTTTGTCAATATTTAATATATTTTACATGTATATTCATCAATCCTAAAAATAGCTTAGGAAATATTTAGTGCAATTATTATCCAACACTTACAGCAGTCACTAAAATAAACCTCACAGTTGTGTGCCAATAGAATAAATATATTATCTTGAACATTACTTGAAACACCCTTGAAAATTGTATGTTTGCAAAATATCTACTTAAGGTGACTTGTTTGATTTGCCAGTGGATTTCTCAGCTACCATCCAATTATATGATGGGAGGCTTCTATTTAAAGTGGTAACTTTAGTTTTAGAACAGTTGACACATAGCCCTTCATTCTGGCAGAAATTAAGAAGATCATTTGGCTATTAGAGCAATTTAATTTGTAGAGTTAATGTAAGACAATCAATCAGCCAGCATACACAATAATGGGTCAAGACTCTTCACAGAATGAGAATGGACACATGGTAGTATCTTCAACATCAATCCCAAGGAAAGAAATGCAGAAAGTCAAGGGAATTGTCATCATATCCTGGAGCCTGAAGATTCACAGAATCCTGATCTCCCATGGCAAACAGAAGACCGAAAAAGGCTAGCCTGAGTCTTGCTCATTGCCTAAAAACTAAATCTATGTTCTAGAAGTAAAATGAGCATCCTTCTCCTTAAGCTCTGATATTCAGGGCAGGAAGAGAGTATAATAAGTTCTGAAAAAGTGTTTTTGTTTTTCCAACAGGGGTGTAGCTATTGCCAAATTTGAGGACTCCTTTCACCATGGTCTATTGGCAGTGAACACAGAGAAGTGCCTTGACACCCTGTCTGGACAGTCAGAGGAGACATTTAGTTACGTAGAAGTAAGTATACTAGAGACAGGTCAGTGCCAGAACCTGACTGTTCTTCTTACGTGGTCCTTTCCTGGAGCTCAATTCTATTTGATTCTTTAGCAAAATCGGTCCTGTAAGAAGAGGGTGGTGCAGAGCAAATAAGGCACTTTTCTGAGGACAACTGCCTTTTTTTTTTTTTTTTTTAAATCTTTGTCTTTCTGGTTACACTTAGAATTTGATAAAAAATATATTTTGAGAGATCACAGCTCTTAAGACACAGTTTTAAAAACTAAGATTATAGAAGTAAAAATATTATTAATACTAGAAAATACACATCCTCTCATATGAAGTGTAGCCAGTGTAAGATGCCAGGAAATGGTACCTTCACAAAAGTCTAATTATGCTATCTACCCAAGGATAATTAGTCCTTACTGGAGGATTGACTTGTGTGCTTCCTATGTTGCTAGGTGGAGCCTATTAGAAAGATATTCTGAGGGAGGGGAGAAGAGCTCAGGTCTGGCTTCCAGTACTGAGCAGCATCTGGTAGCAGCTAAAGGTCAAGGAGAAAGCCCCCTGCCTATCTGTGGTTGGACTGGACTTTCTCAAACCAATATCATCTTTCTAAATATGTTTCTTAAAAAAGGTAAAAGAGCAATCAAATTTAAGAAAACAAGGAAAATTGGGCAGCTGGGTGGCTCAGTCAGTTAAGTGACCAACTTAGGCTCAGGTCATGATCTCGCAGTTCACAAGTTCAAGCCCCACATCAGGCTCTGTGCTTAAATTTCAGAGCCTGGAGTCTGCTTCAGATCTGTATCTCCCTCTCTCTCATGGTCTCAGAGCATGTCCCCACCAGGCTCATGCTCTGTCTCTGTCTCTGTCTCTCAAAAATAAATAGGGGCGCCTGGGTGGCTCAGTCGGTTAAGCGTCCGACTTTGGCTCAGGTCATGATCTCACGGTCCATGAGTTCGAGCCCCGCGTCGGGCTCTGTGCTGACAGCTCAGAGCCTGGAGCCTGTTTCAGATTCTGTGTCTCCCTCCCTCTCTGACCCTCCCCCATTCATGCTCTGTCTCTCTCTGTCTCAAAAATAAATAAATATTAAAATAAATAAATAAATAAATCTTTAAAAAAATTTAAAGAAAAAAAGAAAACAAGGAGATCTATAAGAAACAGAATGCAAATGTGGGAGGTGAGGAGATGTGAATTAAAAAGTAATTAATACCGAAATAAATAAAAGTAGTAAAAACAAAATATATGTAATTCAAAGGATTTTGAAGAATCAGAAAATAAATTTATTGCAAAATTAGAAAGAAAAAATTAAATATAAAATTAGATGGGTTTAAAAACCAACAGTAGGAATTTAAAAATAAATATAGCATAAAAAATAAATAAGATGGAAGAAAGCCATATTTACATAACAAAAAGGTGAGAAGAGTGACAGATGAGTAAAGCAGAAAAATTAAAATTCCTAGAAGCAACCAAGGAGTGAGATTTTGTAAAAGGTGTCAGAGATGTCCAGCTTTCCTTCTTGATACTCCACAACACCCCATTGCATGATACTTATGGGTAAAACTCGGAAACAGTGACTTGTCTGCTGTATTTATTCACCTGTCACTTCCTTAAGGAGCAAGCTGATAGAGTTACTATCTGTAAGGGTGAAAACATGAGTTTATATCACAGAGCTCTTGGTATAGTTTCTAATTACAAAAGCTGCTGCCAGTCTAGGCTGATATAACACCCTAGTTTGGTGTTGTCTTGTCAATTGTTTCCTATTCACAACAATTGTTTGGAACAGCAGCTTATACTACTCTTTACTATAACATGGTCAGCACAGTAATGGTTTTGCATGTTTCACATAAATGTATGCCAGTGAGAACTCTTTCAATAAAAACTTCACTTTGTTGCTGCGGAATATTCCAGGGAGGAAGAGCCTCTATAAATGGCTGAGGGAAAATTATATACTGCCTGTTAATTAAACTTGCTAAAAGTGGAAGATGATTAATCTTTGGATCTTTAAAGTATATACACCCAAACCCTAGGAACTAAATAAAAAACAGGAATTTGCTAATCATCTGGAGCTGGAAACAGGACTTCTATTAGAAATTAAAAGTCAGGGATCTTCCCCATCACTCTGTACATCTTGGCTGAGTGCCGTAAAAGTATAAAACGATAGGTGAGCTAGGAATTTGAGTCAAGACTGGGATTATATCGTGATTTAGTCATACATAGGCTTATGATAAAAGCTTTTGATGATAATCTGCTGGGGTTTTTTTCCCTTACCAGGACCATTAAATGAATCAAAGCTGATCAAGGTCTCCAGTTAAACTAGAAATGCTGGGTTGCCAATTTTACTTTCTTTCTGAAAGTAATTGGTAGAAATGGATTCTTCTTCCCATAGTATTTTCTAATTTACTCTTTTGAAGAAGGGCACAGAACAAAGATGTAGGAACTGGAAATGCTTTTCCTTATTGCATAATGAAATTCTAGTGTGCTGACCTCTTGACCGTGATATATAAGTCTAATGATTTTAAAATTACTTTTGCCTGCTGAGTTGTACATTCTAGCCTGGGACTAACTAATTACCATTTTAAACTGAACAGATTATGTAAATGAGTGTGCCTGATAGTTTATTCTTTTCTTTGTGTATACTATGAGAGGCAAGAATGGTTTCTCAAATAAAATGAATTAAACATCTGTGCTTAGGATCATCTCAGTGTTAAAATGCTTGTTTTCTCATAAAGCTGGCTTTATATCTAAATAGGCAAATGCTTCAGAGGAAGATTGATTTGAGGGACAGCAGGAAGCTCCCATTCTTCACAAAACTAGCTCCTGTTTTGGTCTTTGCTTTTCTCCCAGATTATTCCTTTTGAGTTAAAATTTGCCCACATCAATTTTTTTGTTTTTTTAAATGTTTATTCATTTTTTGAGAGAGAGAGACAGAGCATGAGTGGGGGAGGGGCGGAGAGAGAGGGAGACACAGACTCTGAAGTAGGCTCCAGGCTGTAAGCTGTCAGCACAGAGCCTGACACAGGGCTCGAACTCACAAACTGTGAGATCATGACCTGGCTGAAGATGGACACTTAACCAACTGAGCCACCCAGGAGCCCCACCCATACCAATTTTTTAAAAATATAAATCCACTGATGGTTGGGACATATTTCCCTTGGTAGGATGGTTTATCTTATCCCTTCTTCTAAGTGAGAAGAGGACAGGGTCTGTATGCTCATTGTGAGGACAGAGTTGTCCTAAAGGACAAACCTCCAAAGAGCAGAAACTGACAGAATCAAAGGACATTTCTTCTTGGGAGAAAGAAGATTAAAGGAAGAAGAAAATTATGTTTATATCTGTGAATGTTAATGAGTCTTACATTCAGTCCAATTCTTGCAGGTCTGGAAAACAGATATACAAAACATAAAGTAAACTTGGACAGGGATTTCCAAGGAGAGTTGACTTTTGGTTCTTCTCCACTCCCTAGTGTCAAGCAGGAATCATGGTGGGGAAAATCATCTGAATGATCAACCTTGTTTCTACTCTTTGCTGCCTCTCCCCTTCCCTGTTACAGCTGAGATCCTTCAATGATCTCCTGGCTTTTAGACCACTGATTTGGATGATAAAACTTGAAACTCATCTGATTTTCTTCTGACCCTACAAGCACTTGGGCAAACCCAAGCCACAGCAGATCATGTCTCTTATTTTCATACCTGCATTTCTTTTCCTAGGTCACATGTAGACTTGGGGGAGAAAGCTTCAGGGCAGACTACCACCAGAGGACCAGTTTTACAGAAAATCCTGGAAATGGGTTGGACATGAGGAATCAAGGAGGAGGCAGCTCGTGGCCCAGTGTGTGCCAATAGATTTGGACCTTAATCATTCAGTGTTTGACCCAGGTAAGAATGGACCCAACTATCAGTCTTAATCTTGAGGTTGAAGCAGTGACAAATAGCGCAGTATTTTAAATAAATATATGATCAAGCAGTTTCCAAATAATGTAAATTCCCAGTGGAAAACATCAATCAAATAAATTTATAGTCACTTCTCCACACCATTAACAAAGTGATCCAAAACAGGTATTCTCCTCCTTGGATTTTTCTTCTCAAAAGCTGATTTTCAAGCAATTCCCACTGTCAGAATGTGGGTTAAGTGCCTTCTTAATAAATAGTAATGAATGGTCCTGAATGCAAGTCTTCAACTTTTAAATGAAAATATAAACTGTCAGCAATGAAGTTACTTTAATTTGTATAGCATTTTACAGTACATGTGAATTCACATATCCTGGCTCATTTAACTAAAATAAGTAAAATAACATACCCTTGAAGCTTGAAAGTCATAGAGGGGCTTACACAAGGATTCTCTTGAGTCAAAATCTCAAGTTATCTCAATTGCAACTTAAACTAGTTTCACTTACTCAATGTATTCTTATCAATTCAACTCAAAACAGTGAATACAGTTCAAGCACCAACTATGTCCAGCAGTTTAGTAAGCATCGACAGAAAGAAAGAAAAAAAAGAAAGAAGATAGTGTGCTGCTCCTAGGGAAATTGTACAGGAGGGCTATAGATAGTGAAGGTATCTATAGGTAGAAAGGTATATATCTGAGAAAAGTGGAAAGGGGAAGAAACATCATGTTGTTCTTATTGTCTGCCAGATAAGATGCTTGGTAACTTAAAACGTGCTATTTTAATCTTACAAGCAACCATTCAAAGCATATATCACTCCATTTTTTGTGGTGGAAGTGCAAACAATAAAGTTATATAACTTGTAAGCACCCCTTTTGAAACTGGTGTGGAGGTGACTCCGTCAGCCTCATCTTCCCACCATACTATGCTCTTTCTCAGAGATGATGTAGAAATAAAAGGCAGACTCATCTACTATAGGAGTTCACAAGGAAAGAATAGGATTGACTGTCCAAAGGTCCCTGTTTTGTTCATGGTGTGGTTGCAAGTTTTCTTGATTAAGAATCAAAAAGTCTACAATCTAGATTCGTGTCTGCTTTAAGCTGACTGGGCAATTCATGTAAAATATATTATGAACCCTACCCAAAGTTCCATCTTATTTCTAAAATAATGCTTTAACTGATCTTGGTCCATCTACATTAATTACATCACTGAATATTTGCAACCCTACTATTTATATATGCAATAGTCTAGGGGATAGAATTTTACATGTTCTCCCTATTTCTCTTTCTCTATCTCATCGCCCCCCCTCCCTGCCAACATACACACACAAACACACACACACACAATTTCCACATTGCTTTTTTTTTTTATTTAAAAAATGTTTATTTATTTTTTCAGAGAGAGAGAGAGAGAGAGAGAGAGAGAGCATGAATGGGGAAGAGGCAGAGAGAGAGGGAGACACAGAATCTGAAGTAGGCTCCAGGCTCTGAGCTGTCTGTACAGAGCCCACTATGGGACTCAAACTCATGAACCATGAGTTTATGACCTGAGCCAAAGCCAGACACTTAACCAACAGAACCACCCAGGTGCCCCCACAATGGTTTTTGATAGCTTTCAAAATTCTTTCTAGTAAAAACAGGATTATTTCTATATAAGTTACTTTCTACTAAATAATAAAGGAAAATAATTTGAATTACAGCAATAAAGATTTTAAAAATTAGAAGATATTTAAATGTAAAGTTGTATAGTGGAGAATTAATCATATTATTTTCTCAAAAAAAATCCCACTAATAGATATGTTCAGTAATTTTGTCCACTTAAATATATACCTAAAAATTAAGCTAAAACAGGTTGGTGCCACAGTGAATTCATTGCATCTTTCAGAATGCTTTTGACATGCTTGACATAAATTAGTCCCATAACAGACATGATTGCTAAACTATCTAAGCACAAAACAAAATTCATTAAATTTTGCTGAATGAACTGGTCAAGCAGGAGTCCTCAAACTGTCCTCACTCTATAGTTCAACATAAGGAGACAAATGATTCTACTTGAGGTCCATATGCAATTATAACTCACAACTCTTCCTGTTAAGATCCCTCACTTTAACTATTTCTAACCAGAGTAAAATTTCAGATCAAAATGATTCTGGAAATCCATGTTCTACTTTGGCCATACTTAATTAGCACTTGTAAATACATTTATTTCTCCTAAGCTTACATTAGTCCACACTATTCATTAGGTTCTCTGTTTTTTTTTTTAAGTTTATTTATTTATTTTGAAAGAGAGAGGGCACAAGTAGGGAAGGGACAGAGATACAGGGAGAGAGGGAATCCCAAGTAGGCTCCGTGCTGTTAGCACAGAGCCCGAGGAGGAGCTTGATCTCATGAACCGTGAGATCATGACCTGAGCCAAAATCAAGAGTTGAATGCTTAACCAACTGAGCCACCTAGATACCCCTAGATATTCTCTTTTGAAAGCATGGAGGAGGGGAAGGAAAAAAAAAAGAGGTTAGAGTGGGAGAGAGCCAAAGCATAAGAGACTCTTAAAAACTGAGAACAAACTGAGGGTTGATGGGGGGGGGGGGATGGAGGGGAGGGGATGGGTATTGAGGAGGGCACCTTTTGGGATGAGCACTGGGTGTTGTATGGAAACCAATTTGACAATAAATTTCATATATTGAAAAAAAAAAATGAAAGCTTCCACTTCTGTTTGTTGATTCAAAGGTTTCTACCCAAGATTCAATAGATATGACAGCAGGTCATGTATAAACGTGCATAGAAACACATGAAGTTAGAATTGTACCTTAGAATGATGACCTCTGAAAAGGAAATAATGCCTACAAATATTAAAACTAACTCTACAGATAACATGCAGACCATATGCTTTCAGATGGCCCAAGATTAATGAAGAGTCTTAAATGAATGGGCACCACATTGCCCTAGCTCAAATATTTTATTTGTTCAAAATGGAATTACTTAAATAAAATTAACCAATTTGTATTAATTTAAATATGAAATTGTTTATCAACAATAATGTATCTGTATAAAAGAATCCAAATAATTTCACTTTTTAGGGCTTCATCTTTCTACTTTGTAAAATGATGGTAAAGAACTGTGTCATCATTAAATTCTCTTTCTAGGTGTGATACCCTTATTTCTCACCTAAGACTTATTTCTTACATATAGAAAATAAATTGGGACAGTAAAAATCCATAAGGGAATATGGTACAAAACTTTAACCAGACCAAAAATAAATAAGTAAACCTTCATTTCATACTTCATCATCTTGTAGTTTTTTTCCAAGAAAGTGTCAGTACTTCCTTGACTTTCGGCTCACTGGAAGCAATGATTTACACAGCCACCATTTTAGGTTTAGATTCATGGGTGTCTCATGGAGGCTCAAGGAGACTAATCCCCTACGGATGGGGCTGGAGGCACAGCTGGAGTGTCCTGCTCTGACTCAGGAGCCTGGGCCTGTGGAATAGTCAGAGGCCAGGAGGCAGCATGACATCCCTGGACACTGGACACCAGAACGTCAGAAGATAAAAGAAAAAAGGATGATGAGAAGTCAGAATAGACCAACCTCACTTTAGAGTTTTACCTTAAAATGGTACTGAGGAGAGACTTCTGGGGATAACAACTCAACTTTTCTCCATGCCAGGTTAATAAACACAAAGGATAATTAAGCCCATGGAAATGATATGAATAGTAACAGCGAACCAAAATGCCACCAGGCTTTTAACTTCTCTGAGGAATAGCTATTTACTGGTAATTTTCACTTTTCTTTGACATTATCAAATTATTCTGGGAGGATACATCATCCTCTATCCCATCCTTCAAAAGGGAAAAAGTTAAAATTTGAGTACCTCACAGTTTTTTAAATGTTTTCTGATTTGCATAAGGATTTAATCATGCTTTTCCCTAATATCAAGAATCTCAAGAATGTTGTTCTCAATGGTAAGGACTGTGGCTGTGTGTATTACAGGCCTGGACTAAGAGAAAAATTTCAGACAGACCCACGAAATTCACTAATGTAGTGTTTTTCAAACTTTCTGTGAATAAGGTCCACTTGTTTGTTTTCTTTTTTCAGCCATCACAGGTAGATAAACAGTCCTAGTATGCTGGTCTCCTATGTAGGTGAAGCCATATGCAAATAACCATGTGAATTCAGTCACATTCAAAATGGTCTAAACCCTCTTCAGTGAAACAATTCAACTGATTATGCCCTGGAATACCATGGCAATGTTCAAATGGTCTCAAATTTTTGAAATACTTTTAAGTTTTGTATTATTTCATCTCATACTATTAATATAGAGTTCATGGACTGGCACCTTTTCAGAGGACTACTTTGAGCAGAAATGCTATTCAAAGCTGCTAGTTGATTTGAATAAGAATTTTAAAAAGCCTTCTCCAGTAACAAGATTCTCTGAATTAGGGGAACACAGCTACATGAGAGGAAGATGGATAACGAAAATACTAGAATTTAGGGCAAATCATGGTCTTTCTGTAGTCCTGGTTTGAGCTGCAAATAAAACCAGGACAAAAATTAATTAATTAATTAATTATTTTACTTATTTAATTGAATAACACATTTAAAAAATATTCTTTTAATTGAAATTAGGCATTTTAAGAACCTGTATGCTTGAGGTTTGTGTCTGCATAGTACCAAGGAGACTAGGTAAGTGTAGATAAGTAACAGCGAAACATTAAGGAGAAAAGTAAGTCAAGCATGTTACCAAGTATATTTCAGGAAGGGAAATACTTACTAAATGAATGTTGGGGAGGGGGAGGGGATTATGGAAGAAGGGAGTACTGATGTCATGGCAATATAAAAACTTCACCAATTTAAGAATGATGAATTTCTTCTCTGAAGTACTGGAAATCCTACGTGGCACACACAATCTGATCCCTGATTATATTTTCCACTGTACTGCTAATTATTTTATGTTTTAGTCCAATAACTTGCCCCTGTTCCCACAGCTGCTCACTCAGTGGCAGTGTTAGTATGAAGTATTAAAACAGCTCTGTCTGAACCCAAAACTCCTTTTCTTCATATTGCTTTGTTTTTCCTATAGAACATGTTACCTTTCTAAATTTCCAGTATCTTTTTGTTTGAAGGCCTCAGAACTTGAAAGCCAAAAGTTTCAATTTTTAGAAACCCTAAAGCCCATTGGTTCTGATCAAGCACTAGATAGTTTGCTTCAGCTGTTATTTACAACCAAAAAGAACAAGCATCAGAAACAGCTACATATGTTATTGAAACTGGCATACACAACTTTCTCTCGTTTGAGAAGGAGGAGCTTGCCAGAGTTAGTGCACACCTCAGCTTGCCGAGCAACTTCGGGCAACAACCACTCAAGCCAGATGGGTCCCAGCAATATGCATCACAACACCCGGCCCAGAATGACAGGATGATATGAACATGACAGAAATAAGCCCAGCTAGTAAACATGTTAAAAATCTTCCTTCATCCCAAACCAGTCCATTGTACACTTGAAAATGAGAGGAGCAAAATCCCAATAAACCAATAACAAAAATCAAGAAAGGGCCAAGCTCCATGTCTGACTTCAGCTGACCCCCATTAGAGGGCCATTCCTTCAGAATCAATACCCCTAATGCATAACTATAGACATCACCAATCAATGGAAAGTGATAAAGGAAGCAGAATCAATAAACATTACAGGAGCAAAGAGTGAAGAAAGGGGAAAAAAAAAAAAGGCAGTGAGAATACCGTACTTTGTTGAAATGAGAGGTATGGGAATGGCTTGAAACCACCTGTTTCTCACTATTCTTGACTTTGACTTTATGAGCAGATGGTTAATAGCAGTGTGACTTGAGGACTTTATTGACCTAAAAATTCTCAAGAAAATCCATGGTCTGGAATTACACCATGAGAATCTCACTTTGTACATTTAAGTGTTCTGTTCTCATTGGTCTTCTTATAGAATGCAGGCACTTCTGGAAGACTCACATGCCATATCATTATCACTGAAATATTAGTTATTCAGCATCAACCACTTAGCAAGTACTTAATATTAGTGTTGGGAGATAAAATTCACGACATCATACAATACTCAGGGCTAAGAAGCTGAATATACAAATGGAAAATAGCCTGATTTTTACATATAATTTTATTTATACATAATATTATATATATTTAAATAGAACTTTGACCCATAGACTTCAGCAACCTGTCAAAAAAACCAACCCCTTTTCCACAATGACTAGCCCAAGAAGCCAGGCTGCTATTAATCAGACTTGCAGAAAGTCTGACTTCTATTTCCAGTGACAATCCAGGTAGCCAAATACTTTCTTATCCATTGGCCCCAAATGGCCAGGACTTGATTAATAACTGATTAAGCTTGCCTAATTTTTGTCCCTGCTTAGAATTTAGGACCACCCAAAAGAAGCAAAATATGCACACCTAACCAGGATGCCCATTTCCAGTTAGTACACCTGCAGCATTTTTTGTTTGCTTGTTTGTTTGTTTTTGTTTTTGTTTAACCAACAGGTCCTCCATCAGGGCATACCTGGAAACTTGGTTTTTCTACTGCAAAGCTTTATTACTTCTTTACTTGTGTTTGAATCTCTGCCAAATTGCAGATGACAGTGACTAATTTCCTTGCTATGAGTAAGTAGACTTTTCTTGTTCACATGCATTGGTCTTCATTTATTTTCACAGAACCTACTTACACTAAAAAAATATTATCTGAAATTCAAACTTAACCAGGCATTTTGTTTATCTGTAATTCTGGCAACCCTACTTAATTTATACTAAGAACTGCTACGAGCGTTTGACATATATTGGTTTTAACTCACAGTATCCTGAAATAGTATTGCCATTGCCAAGTGGGCCAGCTGTGGTCTAGAGACATGTAGCAATATGCTTGAGTCTAGAACAAGAAAGTAAAAACTACATCTGTCAGAGAGCAAAGCCCATGCTCTTTACTACTTAACTACCTTTCAAAGACTGGCATTTCCACAAAATTCCTACTTAGGAACACCTGAATGCTTATCTATGAGCCACAGAGGAGACAGAAATTGGGACACAAAGATCCTAAGTAGAGGGAACACAGCTGATGTGCTAGATCAGGAACAGAAAGGAAATGAGAGTAAGTGAATGATGTGAATGGCATGTCACAACAAATGACCCATTTAAAAATTTCAAATAACAAGCATAATAATTATGATAGACATATCTGAGAAACACATATTTTCCTTTCTCTCTATACCTTGCTCACCGTAAACTTGGAGAAAAGAAACAGCAACACAGCCTTCAGTTGGCATTATAACAACTTCTCATTCTTAAAGCCTAAACTAAATAAACCATCAGTTCCCTTTAAGGAAAATTTGTAGTTTTTAAATTATGGAATGATAATTGCTTTCTAATTTCCTTTCACTAAATTGCTGTATGAGGAGTTTAGGAGAAATGTGGTTCCTCTAAAAAAAAATGTTTCTTGCTCCTGATAGTTTGCTTCTCTCATGTAACAATAAAAATATATAACCCATAATTTTTTCTCTTTATATCCTCAGAATTAGAGTCTAATTTAAGATTAATCTAAACTCTAATCTAAACACTGGGTTTCAGATTGCATACCCTAAGCTGCCATTGAGAGCTTATCTTCTCTATATATTTCGATATCTACCATTCAGTAACTTTATTACACCAATGGACTAAGTATATTAATTTAGATTTTGTCATATTTATTTTTCTTTCCACTTATGGATTTAATATTTTTCTTTTAATATTATAAAATAAGTATATGCTTCCATGATTGTACAAGAGAGCAAACTCCTTATTTTTATTAATTCAGTCTAAGATTTCTCAAGCTTTTCAGGCAGTTGATTTATGCCATCAGAACACATTGAGTGTCTCTTTTCACTCAACCTTCCAGAGTTTTGTCGTGAAACTCATGTCACATAAGTCTTATATATCCTGTACCCTGTATTCATATAATGGAGACTTTTAGACAAAGTTAGAGCTTTACATTTATTCCTACTAAATTTCATTTCTGCAGTCTTTCCCCATCGTGCCAGGTAACTTTTAGCCAATTGAGGAGGTAAAAAAGCATTTATTTGCTCTGGGCTGAGATGCAACTAATTTGTCTATTAATGACATTTTCCTCTAGGGGAAAGCATTCCTTCAGGATCTTTGCCAGATTCACCTTCTGCTGTGATGCACGTCTGACTGTCATTTGTTAATTTTATTTGTGTTCATTGATCCATTAGTATATATCGCACCACAACTTAACTTAGTTTCCATCTGGTGGAAAGGGTACAGGGATGTTATCAAATTGTCTAGGAAATAAAATTGCCTTGGGTCTCTTATTATTGATGTCTGTCATCCTCTAACAAAAGTGTATAAATTACCTAGTCAGAAAGAGGCTGAAATTGAAGATGCAAATATAAATTACTGATGTAAAATATTTGATTTTTCTCTCAAACCATTTTATTGAATGTAACTGTATAAAAATTAATTTATGCACATCTATGTTATAGGATGTTGAGTGACTAGAAGTCATAAATATATTCCTCGGATGTTTATCAAACGTATAGGCAGAGCCGGGGACTTTAAGAGAAAACTCATTTACTTCATCTTCCCACATCAAACTGAGATAAAATTTAAATTCCTCCCTCTAATAAGAAATGTATTACAGCTTGATAAAGAAAATACTCAGTCCTGATAGTTTCCACTATGGCAAAACTAACTTTCCACCAAATAACCCAGTAGCTTAATCTATAAATAAGTCAATGCAAATGTAGTTAGCATATGGTGAATGCCCACGATTGGCCTTAAGCTAGGATAGATGTAAGGAAATATAAAGATGAAAAATTATTTTTAATGATATAAACCAATAACAAATGTATGTAAAATAAGGTACAATTTGAAAATACAAATTACAATACTGGTTTGGTTCCATATTCTTTTTGACCTAACATAAAGTTGCAAAGGACATACATTAGGAGGGAGGATAGCTGTCTTTCCAGATGTTAAATTTTCACTTAATATGTTTGTGGTATTAAGTGTTAATAGTTATGACATTCATTCATTGTAGTGGATATTTGTGAAATTAATTTTTGAAGTCACTATGCTTTCTTCCTAAGTTAACAACATCAAATACTCCATATGGTAATTATTGTATTAAATAAACATTTATATGGTTTAAATGAGGCTGACTCGACCTCCCAACCCAGATGTGAGTACTAACCCAGGCCTAAATCAATTAGTGAATTATATCTCCCCTCATAACAGTGATGATGGTCATAGGACCACATTTTTCAAGTCAATGAGAATCAGGTGTAAAACTTAATTCAAGCTATTAGGGAAGAGAATATCTCTTTTCTGCTTATATAGCCCTTGAGATGTACTATTGGCCACCATCGTGCGAGCATGAAGAATGACTAGGAATGAAGTCATCTAAAAGAAAATGTACTCAAGAAATGAAGAAGACCAGGTTCTGGTGACTTCAGCCCCTTAGAATTATAATCGGCTAGAGTGGAAAGAATACTTGCAGATTGTCTCTCCTAATATCATTCTACAGTATAGAAAACTGAGGCCCAAGGAAGTTCAGTGAATTTATTAGGTCTCCACCAATCTCTAAGCAAGTGATATTTCTATTATAATGTCCTTGTTGGAATCAATTAAATTCGCCATATTTACTCAGCAACTACATTCTAAGTATTAGGGATATAATGGGGAATAATGTTAAATCTCTTGTCAGCAAAGAGCTATTGACTCTGGTCAATGCAGTAAATAGGTAATCACCCAGTGTAATGAGTGCTACAGTAGGGGTAAGAACAGTGCTATGGGAACTCCAAAGAGACACACCATACTTGAATTATGGGAGAGAATAAGAAAGGGACAACATGTTCCACTAAAACCATCATCCATGAAGACTCCTTGTATTAATAAGTAATGCCTAAAACCTGTGAACTTTAAAACCTGCCATCTCTGCCTTTCAAAAATCCCCAGCTGCTTATAGGTGTCTTCTGTGAACTTCTCCTGTGTTCTCACTAGTAAGACACCAAAAGGAAGCAATAAAGTATTAATCTCAGGATAATAATTTTGAGATTATCAGATACAGTTTTATGAAACTCTTTGAAAACTTGGTGCAAAGAACTCAGACATAGAGTCACAAAGGAAAAGAACTAAACTAGGAATACACATACACACACATACACACACACACACACACACACACACACACACACACACACACACATACTCACACACCTTTAGAGCTCCAGATTTAAAGCACAGCTCTGTTCATTTATCATTTTATTGGCCTCCGTGACATTGGAATAATGCAAGCAAGCTCAGAGATTTCCAAATTTAGAAAGTTATTGTGACCTATTTCTATAGAACTTTGGCAGGCATACAACTGAGACTTGGATTATCAGAAAATTGTTGAGGTTTGTAGCAATGACTGCAGAGACAGTGGTAAAACAGGGTCTCTCAGCTCAAGAGAAGTCTCAGAACACAGATTAAGATTCCCAAAGGAATTGATGTAGAAGACAGCATCTGAAAGACAATTCGAGTTATTCTGGTAAAGAAGAGGAATAAAAATATTCTTGGAAGAGGATATATATTACTTGAAGAAGATATAGGACTAGAATGATTTAAGAAGTATTAAAGAGACAGAAATGATAACTAAAACAATTCCATACACATAAGAGACATTTGAAAATAGTCAATTATTAATTGTATAGAAGGAGGGTGAGATAATTAAGGGTAATATTAAGGTTTCTGGATAGAGCATCTTAGTGTACATTGCTACTATTTATTGCCATAAAAATCTAAGAATGTTTGAGGGACGATAATAAGTTCAATTTTGAATGCCTTGAATTTGAGAAACCTATGAGATATAAAAATTGAGAAGCTGGATATATAGGATTGTATAAGTCCTATATACAATCAGTAAAAAACTCTTGATAACATAGATTTAGTAGCATTAGCATATTGAAGATAATTGGAACAATGAGAATGGGAGAGATTGCTGAGATGTTTATTTACAGATAAAGAGTTGAAGATAAAACTCCATAGGGCAGTAAAAATTAAAGGCTAAAAGGAAAAGAGATTACAGAGTCTAGGTGGTAGTTAACCTTTTAAAATAGTGCGAAGAGGTCAAATAAGATACTAAATGAAGACAGTCCATCAAATTAGACAACAAATATGTTATTGATAAGCATGACTAGGGTGATTCCAATATGGTATTTGGAAAAGAGGGTTGAATGCAATGAGAATGAAGAAGAATGAAGCAGGTAATTGCCATGGTCTCTTGGATAATTAGCAGTGGCTAAGCAAACATCCTTCAAGAACCTTCCACAAAGATTCCCTGATCTCTTCTCTATGTGATGATTATCAGAGGTAGCCTGAATTATTTTGTTTGCTGTGTAACAAATTACCATATTTAATGGTTTAAATAATACCCATTTATTATCTCACAATTCCGTAAGTCATATATCATGGGGTGACTCACCAAGTTTCTCTGCATAGAATCTCATAAGGCCAAAATAAAGATATCAACTGGGCTAGACTCTCATGTAGCTGCTTAGAGGGAAAGAGACCATTTTAAATTAAATCCAAAAGAAACAATTGGTGTCATAAACAGAACAATAGTGAATCCAGCCAATACTGTTAGCCAGCATAGACTTTTGTATAAAGAAGACAAACATATTCAAGTAGTAAGATAAAGTTGAGAATTTAAGTAGTACACTTCAGAACTCCAAAGAAAAGGTTACAGCATCAGAAAAATATAATAGTTCCAAATGTAGATAATCCTAATAACATAGACTCAAAACATATGACAAAATTGACATAACCAACAGATAAAATGAACAAAAATTTCAGTAGAAATATACATTTAAGGTGCATTGTTAGCACACTTGATCTAACTGATTTATAGAACAGCTTTGATAATTAAGTCTAGTAAGGGAATTACAAGAGTGAAAAACTACAGACCAATCACAAACACAGATGCCAAAGTCCTAAATTAAATATTAGCAAATTAACAAATTAAATACGAGCAAATCCATCAAAATAGGGCAATAAATCAAAAGTTAAGTTTATCCTAGGAATTCAATGTTGAATATTTTAAAAAGTAAAACAATGTAATTCACCTCACGAACAGGAGAAAAAATACACAGTCACCTCAGTCAATGCAGAAAAACATTCTATAAAATTGTATCATTTATTCATATAAAAAATAATTAGCAAACCAGGATTAAAAAAGGGAATTTCTTCAAACTCATAAGAGGTGATTACAAAAAAATCCAGAACAAACATCATTCAAATTTAAATGTTGACACTTTTAAGATGTGGTGTGTGTGTATGTATATATGTATACACATATATATATGTATGTGTATATATATATACACATATATATTTATATGTGTATACATACACACACACAATGGAGTATTACTCGTCCATCAAAAAGAATGAAATCTTGCTATTTGCAACTACGTGGGTGGAACTGTAGGGTATTATGCTAAGTGAAATTAGTCAGAGAAAGACAAAAATCATATGACTTCACTCATATGAGGACTTTAAGAGACAAAACAGATGAACATAAGGAAGGGAAACAAAAATAATATAAAAACAGGGAGGGAGACAAAACAGAAGAGTCTCATAAATGTGGAGAACAAACTGAGGGTTACGGGAGGGGTTGTGGGAGGGGGGATGGGCTAAATGGGTAAGGGGCACTAAGGAACCTACTCCTGAGATTATTGTTGCACTATATGCTAACTAATTTGGATGTAAATTTAAAACATAACTAATAAATAAATAAATAAATAAATAAATAAATAAATAAATAAAATTAAGTAGTAAAAAAATAAATTAAAAAAATAAATAAATGTTGAAACTTTCCCTCTGAGTTGAGGTTGAGTTTTCCCTTGACTTTGGAAAAACTCCATGAATAGCCATTATCTGTTTTTCTGCATTCTATCAGACTCCATAGGAAGTGGTTTTAAGTTAAAAGGAAAAAACATAGCAAATTGCCCTTAAAGATATCTTTCTCTTTTAAATAAGTTGTAGGTAATTCTATTAATAAATAGAATGCACCCCAATCTAGATGGTCAAACCTATGTAGGGGAGCAAATTTTACCACATCAAGCTATGCTCTTTGACATATTATTTTAAGCTGGTCATTTTAAAGAAACTGCAGGTACAAGAAAAGTTCTGAAAACCTAGTAGAAGTTACCCTTTTGTAAGAAACATTTATAACAGAAATTTCCATTAGTTAAGCTATCTCCTTTGCTCCACTAGGAAGGGAAGATCATTCAATCTCGACAAGCCATTTTCAATAGAGAAGGCATGGATTTAAACCTGTATAAGAAACATAATGTTGTTTACTGTGCTTCTCTTGATAGCTTCTCATAACTGACTCCCCACTCCCAACATCATCTTTTGCCTTTGGGTGAAGACGGTATTCATGATGATGGCTTCAATTATACGGGGGAGTTATTCAGTTTTCCTGGGTTTCTCCCACGTATTAAGAGATATACAAATTATTAAATTTTGTTTTTCTCCTATTAATCTATCTCATCAATTTCATTCTTATATTAGCCAGAAGAATTTAAGAGAGTAATTTTTTTCCTCCACAACAAGTGTCATTTTTCCCCCAGTCTCCAGTCTATATAACCATAATTTCTAATCTTTAAAAATACATATATTTTTAACAAGGAGACTTAACTTTTACTTCTTTTTTTTTTTGTTGGACAAATAGCTGAAATTATTTATAACTGCGTTCTAGGTAGGCCTTTGGGGAGTAATAATTATAGTCTGGAGTATTATAAATGTTAGCATTCCAAGAAGGAAGACATTACATGTATGTATGTGTGTGTGTGGATATATATATGTGTCTTTCTATCTATCTATGCATATAGACACACACATACATTTTATAAAAGTAAAAGAAATGAGCATTTGAATTTAACAGAGTGATATGAATAGATCCTGGGTAGTCAGTCAGTCAGCAGAGCCTAGGTAAGATAGATAACTAAACGTGTTATCAGGCTGACTGTCAGATTTATAAACCTAATTTTTCATGAATTTATAGTTTTGTCATAGACATGTGATATCTAAGCGATGCTCCACTTAGGCCCCCCTAAAATGAAGGCCTTATTGACCAGCTTTCAGGAATGTGGATGTCACTGGATAGTCTTACCTATTAGCTCCAATGGGAATTGGCTTTCTCTAAACTGCTAACCTAAGTGCCATCCCAGGGCAGTTCTAGAATGACCCAAGGTCTGAACCCAGGTTTAAATATAAAGGCCTGACCATCTTGATACAATTGAGGACAACCCAAGAAGACAATTGTAACTCTCTCAAATGGAGTTGGCTGAGATAGTCCTTGAAAATTCATTGCAGCTCAAATTCTCCCTCTGTTCCCTTCTCCTTTCTTCTCTTTCCTTTCACAGTTGTGGGTCCCCAGAAGCACTCGTTAAAAAACGTTGTACATGCTAAAATTTCATGTGCTTCCTACAAAATCCAACCTACAAGTCTTATGTTTTTTTTTAATGTTTATTTCTGAGAGAGAGATGGAGAGAAAGACTACACAAGTGGGGGAGGGGCAGAGAGAGGGGCAGAAACAGAATCCAAAGCAGGCTTTAGGTTCTGAGCTGTCAGCACAAAGCCTGATGTAGGGCTCAAACTCACAAGCTGTGAGATCATGACCTGAGCCAAAGTCGGATGCTCAACCAACTGAGCCACCCAGGCACCCCCAAGTCCTATGGTTTTAAAAGGGTTACAGTAGTCTAACATGTCCAGGAATGTGAAGCCTGAGAGGTCTATTTCAATGTAAGTTAAACAAGTGTATATCTCATCACATAAACATCTTCCTATATTCACAGATTTAAGATAGTTGCAATTAGAACCTGGCACATAGCATGGAATAATAGTATAGCTAACACTTACACAGTACTATTCCCTGGCAAGATTCTGCATTTTTGTATGTGTATTCATTCCTTACAACAGTCTTGTGAGATAGGAATTGTTATTATCACCACTTTTTTAACAGATGAGAAAATGGATGACGTACATACTGAAGAGCTAGCCCAAGTCATAAAGACAGAAAGTGACTGAGCCAAAATCCAAACAGGCCATGTGGCCACAGAATGCTCTCATCTATTAGGCTAAACTGCTTATCATTCACAGAAAGTACTTTGTAAAGTTTTGTTAAATACTGATAAATAGTTTCAAAGTATAGTTCTGAAGGGGTTATTAGATCATTCCATTTTAGGAACTAGTAATTGGAAACACTTGATTTAAACAACTATTTTGGTGTTTGCAATTGTTGACCTAAAGAAATCACTGATTATTATGATTTTTCTAAGATAAGTCCATAAATATGTAGGTCACTATTTCCAGGCCTTCTATCCTTTTGTAATTATGAATCAGGTTATAAGAAATCAGAAAGATACCTCTTGATTTAGTGTCTGTGTTTGCCAGTGCATCTAAACATATTTTACTCAGACTACCCAAATTCAAATTCCTGTACCCCCACTTATCAACCTTAAGACCTTAAGCAGTTATAACTCATCTGAGCCTCAGTTCTCCCATGGCTAAAAGTGGACTCACAATATTTGTCACGCTAACTGTGAGGACAAACTGAGATGATGTATGTTAAGTGTTCATCTGTGTGTGACATGTGTTAGGCACTCAGTACAGTTATTAATATCTATATTCATACTACTGAAGCACCAAATTATATTTGAGAATGGGCTTCATCAAGAAGAACAACAAGAAAAACCCTCTTCAACACAGAACTTTCTAAATCATACAGGCAATCATGGGGATATATCATCAGGGAGTCATCTCCTATAAACCCAAGCAGGATAATGTCCATGAGTTATCTACCTCTAACCTAATCAAGCATGATGAGCTGGAAAACTCTAGGGAGGCAGGAAATATACCAGGTTCTCAGCTCAACAGCCAATAATGATCCAACCTGGGGTGAGTCATTTAACCCTCTTGGACCTCAGTTTTCTCATCTATATAACTAGGACTGCATTAAATAAATTCCAAGTTTCCTTTGAAATGTAATAATATATAATTTTTGTCCTAAGTATTCTAAAACTAAGGCCCAAAGTACACTTCCCTCCCATATCTAAAATATTCTAGGGAGCAAAATTTGTATTTAAGTAAAAACACCCTGTGTGTGCACATGTGTATGTGTGCATGTGTGTGCATGTGCGTGTGTGTGTGTGAATAAAGTAACCAGGTGAATAAAATGTGAATAAGTCCATTTTGGGGCCACAGAGGGACATCTAGGGAAGAAAGATATCTGGCGATGATAATTCTTTGGAGCCTTCCCCCTTTTACCTCTCTCTGTTTAATTTGCTATCAAAACAATCAGTTAACATCTGGCCAGGAAATTTAAAATGCCACCAGTTTTGAATCATTTTACCCTGGGGCATGGCTATCACTCAGTTTCACCATTACCCACATTATCTAAATTGCTTGAACATGTTTATGCACAGTTAATGGATTGTATTGTTAAGAGTAAGGTTGGTCTGGACATAAATCTGGTGGCAGACCTTATTTGATGATGAACGTGTTAATAGCCTTTACACATGAATCCCTTTTACAAGTTGGGTAGAATCACTGACAAAGATATTCCTAGAAGATGGAGTGATTTTAAAGGTTGGGGCAGATAATTGAGAATGGAAGAATGGAAAGAAAAAAAATTTCCATAGATGCCATGTGTAGAAAACTCCAATTTACCCTTTGATATTCCTTTGGCCTTCATAGGAGATCAACTGAAGTTGTTTCTTTGACAGAGGTTCAGGCCCCTACCTATCCTTTTTTCCTGGTTGAAAGTCCCACTTTGTCCAGGATGCTTCCTTAACTCCATGCTCCCATGCCCAATGATCTTATCTACCTCTTGACAGCATTAGGCATTCTTTCTACTACTGTGTCTTGTCACTGCTATATGCATCATTTCTTCAACTACTCTCTAACTCTCAGAAGTCAGAACCAGAGGTTATATTCTTTTATATCCTCCACATAGCCTCCCATAGTGTACATATAAAAAGTGGTCATGACTGAGGAAATGAATAAAATAAATGAATTCACAAATTCATGAACTAAGTGGTAACGCCAATGACCAGAAAAACAAAAACAAAAACAAAAACCTTTGCCTACTTTTGTTCAATTGATTCTATTATTTTACCCATATGATGCTAAAAATCCAGCAAAAATGCGGCTGCTATTTACTCAGATATCCCTGACCATTTGAGGTCATTCTCTTTCATACATCTGCAGAACCACTTGACACTTTACTTTTGTGACATGTTTATAATTTATAACTTACTAATATAGAATCTTTTTTAATCTTCACAATAAGGTAGAAGCAAATGTAAAAATCCTATTTTTTTCTGTAAATTGTCTTAGTATTAGAAAATAGGACATTGGGAAGTAAAGTGTTTTGGAAATCTAAAATAATAGCAACAACAACCATAACAAAACAGAAACAAGAGGTGAGAGATTCTCCAGAATTGTGCTTAATAGTGCCTATCAGATCTTATTTATAGAACCAGAGACATAGGTGGAAGGGTGGAAAGGCAGTTGTTTTCAACCTTTTCTTCCTTTCCTTCCTCCTTTCCATCTCTCCACCCTTCAAAGACACCCTGTGTCTCACAGCAGGAAACGAACACTTATGGGTAAAGTTTTCTCAATGAGGGGGCTGCATAGATGAGACGGACTGCAGGGTACATGAGATTCTGTGTATGCATGCAAAGTCATCCCTGATCCCTGCCTGCTAGCAGAAACTAGGCTGTGCATCTGACTCCAGTTAGAAGTACAGCACAAGGATGTAACAGTGCTAACCTCTGAACACTATCACTCCCAACTCTCCACCGTGGATTTGTAACCTCTACATTAAGTCATGCATTCCCCAAGACATTGATTCAAGTACAAAGTGTACCTTAAGATAGTAAAGTGGTAGATTATGATACAGCTCACTCTCATTTAAAGTTTAATACATCTAGATGAATTAATCAGGCTCCTAGCTGTTGCTTTAAAATCCATGAATTGGCTCTAAAACTTAAGAAAGGCCAATTTTGATAGAAATTAAAGGTTGTAAAAAGGCTGTAATGAATTTAAGTATAAGCAACCACAGATATAAAGCCTAGTGAATTAGAGGACATGAGGAAATACCAATAAGGCCCTGAGCAGTTGAACTAATGTAGCTAAATATGGGGTTTGACAAAGACTGAAGTAATGTGGCTTCTATCACATAATATTCAGACTGGGGCTCCTTCCTCACTTGCACCATGTGTTTGTTGCTCAGAGATGTTGAGCAACACAGAGTCAAAGTAAGAGACAAAGAAATCCGTTTACAAATCTTCTCCATTTCAAAGATTCACCATCTTTTGTGATCACATGCCCTCTACAACTATATTGCTTCTGCCTGTACAGCTTATAATTTACATGTCTCTGTAAAATTAAGTGGATTCAATTTAATTCTCTTTTGAAATCTTCTTTTAATTATTCTCTAATAACTTGAGATAAATTTGTGATACTTTTTCTTGTATGTATGCTTAAAGTTAGCTCCTTATACCTTTACTATTGATAAAATGATTAAAAAACAGATCGATCTGCTAAGACATTTGGGCTATTTAATGAGTTGCTGTAGGATTGTCACAATTGAGTCTGCTTTGCTGCATGTGACAAGCTATTATATTTTCATAAACCTTGATCATGCACAAGTCAGAATCCAAATGAATCACTTGCATCAACTCAGGCTATGTCTAAGCATAGCAGCAAAATCCATCATTTAGAATAAGTGGATCAAGTCTCTGTTCTCTGAATTCCTATTACTTCATCATGAGTATTTATTTTCTAACATTTGCATGTTAAAAGCATAAAATATGAAGGAAATGGAATCTTATATTTGAACAGGTTGTCAGTATTGTTGGATCTATTTTATCACCTACGACTATATTTTAGGCTCCTCACCTCAGACTTTAAGCTATTATTATTGTTTTAATTCTGCTTCTGCAGCAGAATTTCTGAAAATCTGAGGTGGCTTTCTTATAGATCTGTAGCTCTTTTCAAAGCTATTAAAGTCCTGTGTACATGCTCAATAGTTTTAACTAATTGCATAGGTTTTCAAGCTATTTTTGGCTCTGCAAAAATGCAACTCAAATATCTCTTCCTAAATCTCTCACATGTGTGTTTAAAAATAGGTTGAAGTAAATGCTTAGAGAGAAATTCTGGGTTCATACACTGATTAAAGGGCATTGCAATGGAACATTGTTCTGTGCAAAAGAACCTTATCCTCAACTTGGAATTTCTGTTGAACTTCAAAGAAAACACATTATTCCTTCTCTAACTTCTCTTACTATTTCACAACTGGCAGTTTATTACAATGCTTGATCCTTTAACTGTAACATACAATTTAGCAATTTATTTTATAACTTCAAAAAATTATTCTTTACAAATTTTCTATCTCTACAATTAGGTTGTGAACTCCTTGAGGGCAAGAGCCACATCTTACACTACTTTGGTTTCCATATTCTACAGCCCAGAACTTTGCCCAAAGTGATTACACTATATATTCCTTTATTGCTTTCTTGGTTAATAAGGATCCCAATTCCCCAACCAATAAGTTAGAGAGAAAGATAATGTAACTTTTGCTTGATTGGCAGGGACCTATGTATTGTTCATATTATACTACTATAGTTCCTTGCCTAGGATCTTTAATATAGTGAGCATATAATAATTGACTGGCAAGTTAAAGATCTGAGAGACAGAATTCTACCCAATATTTCCAATAAACACAGGGCTATAGCATTCTTATGTGGGGTTGTTTTGAGCCTTTTTTCTTACCCAGGATGCTCTGTTTTTAATATTCGTCTCTACATTTCCTTTAGGGTCTTAATAACTGTGAATTCAAATTGGCATTTGGAACAGAAATGGACATAATTTTCCTTCCCGGCCTTATTGGGATATTTTCCTGTCCATGTGTTAAACCATTATGGGTCTAGGCATACAGTGAAATAATACTGATAATGAGCAACATAACTACATTATTTGCCCCAAGAAACACTTATTTCTAGAAGGTAAGACTGTGACCCAACTAAAATAGCTTTGTATGAAGGCTTAAAACTTGCTTACCAAATATGCATTAAGACCTTCATCTTGTTGTACCTACCAACCCAAAGCCAGCATGTCATAAATTCTAAACTTTCTCAACCATTTTCTCTCTTTGCAAGACCCACCTAAAATTACACATCCCAAGTCAAAAATCTTGTTACCTCCTCTGATCTCTCTCTTCTGAGACACAACTAAGAGCCTCTAAAGGTGGTTCTCTCTGTTACTGAATTGATATAAAACACTTAAATTTATTTTATTAACAAGTTTTTATGATGATCTTTTGAGAGAGTCCACAGTAAACAAAGTTTTAGGCCACATAGGAAATCAATCAGATGAATTACATGTTGTAAGTGTTCTCCTTTCTGAAAACCAGCACAAAGTTTTGTAAGCTAAGACACGTCTACATCCAATGTTATTTTAGGAAATATAAAATATTTTTTTAACATTCTTCACATAACAAACCTACTGAGATCGTGCTTTTGTTGGAAATCAGATTATCGGTAAAAACTTCTTCATGAGGGAAATACTCCACCCTCCTAAGAGTGTCACTTAAGCATTACCACCTGAAATTTATATAGAGATTAAGAGGTAAATTTTTATTCCAGAAGCACTTGGAAAGGGCAGAATAGTCACTCAAGATATACAATTATAAGAGAGGTTAACCATCTTCTGCTCACTGCTATAATTCACCAAATGTATCACACAATAAAATTCTGTGATAACTCACTTTTCCTGACAAAATCTGTAATGAGAACAGAAAATGGAATAAATTCATCGATTCACTTGACCCAGAATATAAGTAGAAAGGGAGAAATGCCACAGAATTACACCTTCTAAAAGTCACCATTCAGCTGTAATCTCATGGTTTTCCTTAGATTACTTAGCAATATATCTTTTATAAATCTTACCTCTCGCCCATTTAAAAAAGTTCAGGAAGTCTAGTCAGCATTGCAGACAATAGTTATAGAGTTTAACCTAAAAGAACACACTGAATCCAGTTCTATTGTTTATAGTACTACCTTGTTTCAGACATTATACTGAAGACAATATAAAAAGGAAGATAGGCAAACATTTGATATTGAACCATATACCTGTCACTAGTTCAGTTGAATCACAAAATTAGTAAAACATCAGTATTTTAAGATCTAGTATGTCTTCACTGTCTTTATTGAGGATGATATCAAGAGGAACATTGGGCAAGAAGTCACAAGAGTGCTCTAACCAGATTTTTTGCTTTGACTAGTTTGTCACCAAAAACAAGTCATTTGAAATCACTAAGCTTCAATTTCCCTTCTAATCATAAAGGGGTGGGGTGACAGGGTGGCTCAGTCAGTTAAGAGTCCAACTCTGGATTTTGAATCAGGCCACAATCTCATGGTTCCTGAGACTGTGCTCAGGAACACACAGTCCTGAGACTGAGCTCCACATAGTTGCATAGGGCTCCATTTTGACAGCAGAGACTCTGCTTGGGATTCTCTCTTACTCCCTCTCTGCCCACCCCCTCTCTCAAAATAAATAAACATAAACAAACAAACAAACAAAGGGATTAGGCTAAAAAGTGATTCTCAGTTGGTGGGGGGAGAGGAATTATTGCCCTTTCCCCTCAAAGAAACATTTTTGGTGGTCATAACTGGGTGGGGGAGTGATTAGCACCTAGTGGGAGAGGCAGGGGATGCTAAGCATCCCACAACACCCCCTCCCATGAGGCATTATCCATCCCAAAATGTCAGTAGTTGCACAGTTGTGAATCCTGCACTGAAGTATTTAGAGACCCCATTCACATTCTCTAATTCCTGCCTAACTGTTTTGTCCATGAGATTCTTTTCAGCTCATTTTTTTACATCAAACTACACATGTGTGCACAACAGCACTGAGTTGTTATGAATAATTCTATTTATGCTCTAGTGAAAAAATTTATTTTTCTAGTTATGTTTTCTGACCTAGCCTAATAGATCTTTAGCCCGTGAAGTTATCATTATACATACAAAACAAAATAGAAATGAATTGCTAAAAAAAAAAAAAAGGATACGTATTTATAGAACAAGAAATTTTAGATCAAAGAGCTCAGACTTGCTGGTGTATTTGTACAACTACATCCCCTACACATCACAGCCAATCCCTGGAAAGGGCCTCCATAATTTACACTATTAGAATTGTGTAATGGAGTGGCCATGTCCCAGAATGGTCTTACATCTATTGATCTGAATGAGGTCCTTACTTTTTGCAACTGAGGTACATGGGATGCCTTATTTAGGAGTACATTACAGGCTAAAGAAAGCTTTATGGAGGGAATTACATGGTATCTGGGAAAGAGTCTATGGATAGAAAGGTAAGAGAAAAAGCTGATGTTATTAAATTCATTAAAGACTACAGTTTTGGGCTCAGGTAGAACGTCCTTTGGCATCTAGGCAATAAAATGTGACACAGTTATTGGGGGGGGGTACCTGGGTGGTTCAGTTGGTTAAGCGTTCTACTCTTGATTTTGGCTCAGGTCATGATCTCACAGTTCTTGGGTTCCAGGTTTGTGCTGAGAGCATGGAGCCTGCTTGGAATTTTCTCTCTCCTTCTCTCTCTGCCCCTCATCTACTTGTGTGTGCTCTCTCTCTCTCTCTCTCTCTCTCTCTCAAAATAAATAAACTAAAAAAAAATGTGACACTGTTGTAGGAAGAGGACATGTTCTCTATGAACACACATGCTGCTCTGGAACTTGAGAGCTCTCAGGAGTATAAGCATCAGAGGGCATTAGAGCTGGGGAGAGAGAGAGACAGTGAATTGGGCATATTAAAATGACACAAATCTTGGAGTCAAGCTTTTTTCTTTACTACTCATGAACAGTTGCAAGCATACGGTTAATGTTCAGAGGTTTGAAAAAGTTGATTCTGACATTTTTTGAAATTGCTCTTATTAGGTTTATGGTAATTTTTGAAGGCCCTTACTTCACCAATTCAGAAGTGCTTTTCTGCTCCATTATAATTGGAACAAAAATTATTATGTGGTTTCTTTTGATCTCTAGTTGGGGAGAGGATGGGGATGATAGAGTGAGAATACCCTTATAGGAGGAATTCTTCCTAGCCTGAGATACAGAAACATTTCTGCCAGTCTCTGGGTAGCCCTCAGTAGGCTATTGAGGTTTTTGTAATAAATTTACTGGTTATGCAGTTTTTGTTTCGTGTTGTTTTTTTATTCCAGTGCAAGCCCTTAGGCAGAGCCTGAAAGAAATGAACCAAAGAGAAAAATGGCCTCAGTCTGTCCAGCCATGTTCATATATTCTCAGGATGGCAAGGGTTTCTCAGTTATACTTTATGTAAGGAAATGACTTTTATTCCTTTCACCTATCTCTGAGAGTTAATCTTAATCTTTATGAAGGGTGCGCGTGTGTGTGTGTGTGTGTGTGTGTGTGTGTGTGTGTGTCACAGTCTATTCATACCATGCCCAAATGTACAGAGAAGATATAATAACTTATTTTTCCTATAACTGATCTGATCTTTCTTATAAGACTTATACCTATGCATAGGGAGGAAATAAAACAACTGTATTTGGGGCCATCTGCTTTCAAGTTTGTTAGAACTTAATTCAAATGATCCCTTTTGTTTTACATTGGAAGAGTTACTCAATATTCCACACTCATCTCTTCTGCCAGATACTCTCAAATGGCGTGTGAGTATGGACAAAGTATTTGAGTAACCCAGTGACTAGGCAAGGAGATTTATGATTCCTTTCCTGGGTGGCATCCTCTGAGATATATCTGACTGAAGTTCTACCTCTGGATTCTACCATAAGAGACTATTATTTGGATAGCAGTGTTTACCTATTTTTTTGATATTCTGTAAAGGCCTGCAGCTGCTTCAATTTTCTCTTGTCTTTCATGCCTCTACGTCTCTGCCATGTGTTTAATTAGATACTTATTTCAGACTCTCCAATCCACATCTCTGTGGTGATACCACAAGGTACTCCAACACAGTACAGCCCATAGCAGGTATGCTAGCTCTCAATGGAGCATTTCCATGACAGGAGATCAAAGCAAGCTCAGAAATACCAAGAGTCCTCTTTGTCTGACAATGCTGTTCCACCCCTATTAATAATTTGACACTTTTATTATGTTGGTTTGGGATCATTCATTTTGTTCAGAGATCCTGCAGAAAAATCTTCCTTTAGAGTTTCTAACAGTGTGTCAATAATCTTGGTCTTCTATTTCTGTCAGTTAATCTAATGTACCCTCTCTCTTCTTCAGTAGATCTAAACAGGGCCTAAAGGCAGTTAGAAAATTATCTCTCAGTAATAGCTGACTTTTAATCCTATCATATCAAAGCATACTATGACTTTGAATTTTAGAAGTTCTAGCTTTCTTTGTATTCCTGCTACCACATCTTAATCCCACCTTCCACTCTGGAAGTTGGATTTTTAAACTTTATGGAGGAATAGGAGAGAAGGACAGGCATGTTGGAAAGCAAAAGAGAAAAACACATTACTTTGCTTCTCTTTTAAAAAATATTGCCATCACATACATCTGTAATGTGATCCAGAGAGATGCTGTGATTTATGAAGCCAAATACAATTTACCATAGCACTTAATATAATTGCATTTATCAAAGAGCAGGAATCAACAATGTGAGGTCCATATTTTCTGAATTATAATTTGTGAATTTGTAAAGTCAATTCTTTATTTTGTGAGTCCATCAAAACCTAACATGATTCTGAGGTGCCTGGGTGGCTCAGGTCATGATCTCATAGTTTGTGAGTTCGAGCCCCACGTCAGGCTCTGTGCTGGCAGCTCAGAGCCTGGAGCCTGCTTTGGATTCTGTGTCCCCCTCTCTCTGCCCCCTCCCCAGCTCACACTCTGTCTGTCTGTCTCTATCTCTCAAAAATAAACATTTTAAAAAATTAAAAAAAAATTAAACCTAACCAAATTCTAATTCTCACAGGATATCTATACATTTTCCTCTAGTATCCTTATTGTATGTTATACATCATGCATTGTGCTCTACAACCCAACATTCAACTTGTGTGAACTCACATCTGTGCTAGTCAACATCAGTGACTCAGCATCCTGAGCAGGTATTGATTTTCACTGTAACTTAATTCTATTGTGGTCATATGTAACCCTCCTAATAAAATCATGAAACTTCTGAGAATAAATGTCTTATATATATTTTCACTAACACTTATGATTAGGTTGGTCATAATGCTGGAGAGCATAAAATAATTTATTAATACTTAGAATCTTTAAATCCCCCACAAAGATATCAATTTTGGATTTGCATGATTCCTGTTTTATTTTGTTATTCTTGTTTTGGAGGGAGACAGGTATCAAAAAGATTAAGTATTTTCAGGCAATGAATTGAACAAAAGCCTCAGTCCAGGTAATTGTAGACTAATATTTAATGATCATGATCACACTCATAGAATTTATGTTGATATGCCAATGAAATCAACTCCATTACAGATGATAATTTTCATGGAAGTGGATATACTTTAGCAGAATTTCCTCTTGTTGACTTTTGGCATTCAAGCGTGCATGCATGTGTTTAAATATTTTGGACTTCTCATCATTTGAAAGGCCACTTTGATGAAGGCTTATTTTGATTCGGTAATGGCAGAAAGGCTTCCATCTATGCATACTGCTTCACAATCCTCAAGAGTACTTGTTTTAAAGTGCAAAATCTTAGGTCCTATCCCAGATATACTGAATCAGAGTAGGGAGTAGAAACTCAATCTGCTTTTCTAAAACAAACAAAAATCCTTCACAAAGCTTTTTGGACTAGAGGAAGTTTCTGGATCACTACTTTAAATACTGTGGATCTTTGGGGGTATTGATTCAATCCAAAGGTTGCATCAGTATGATGCATCAGTCTAAGGTTGGCCATAGTATAGGTAGTGTAAAACGAATTAAAATCTTCCTTCAGTGAAGCTTGACAAAATCAAAGGGCTGTTAATCCAAACTGTCATAGTTCACCATTATTCCCACATTAAATATGTCAATATTTGACCATTCTTGATTTCCTTTTGGTGTTTTTAGGAATGAAAAGAAAATCCTCCCTCTATGCTTCTATGCTTTACCTTGTCCCTGTAGTTAAGCTAGATAAAAATTATGTGGATGAGAGTAACATGGAATTTAGCTGGACCACTTATCAAATAGTAAAGCAAATACCTTCCAAGTTAAAGTTGAAAGCCAAACATGCTCCCTTAGAAATTTTGAGAAATTGATTTCCCAACTACTCTTTTATGTTAACTCCCAGGATATTCATTGGGGCCTTCCCTACTTCTCCAGACTTGTTTCCACTACTGCTTGCTGAGTTACTCTCCCAGTGCATAAACTTGGAATACGTCTATAAAAACTCACTCCTAATCCTGATCAGGCCATGCTATCTAATTATTTTCAAGTAACCATCAAAGGGTGTGTATTTCAAGAATAACTCTAAATTAGAGAAAAGCATAAATAATTGATACCTATGAATTCGGAGACTGAAAAAACTAATTGAATTAGGGACTAGTTTCATCGAAAATGAATAAACAATAATGAAATATCATAAGACTTTGATCTGAGGAACTAGTAACTCTACCCATAAATTGAATAAAAATACTGTTTAAAGAAATGGAGAAAAACTATAGGAAGGTAATACTATTAAACAGAATCAATCAACTCTTTCAATAACTTCCTGACCCAGAACACACTAAATAATACTTTTTTATCAATCACTCATGCCTGCCTGCTGCTTATCATGCCTGTCTGCCTTTTACTTGAAAAGCCTAAACCATCACAGAAGTAGGACCTGGTATCAGCTCTTGAGATACCCACATCACTAATGAGATTTTCGATTTGCTTTCAATTTCATCTTTTTCCACATTATGCCCCTGAATAATTGAAAAAAAGTTTCATAAATTACAAATCCCCATGAAACCCCTGTGTACAATAGTCATTTAATTATTCAACCCTTTCTACAGTTATCATTAATAGAGCAATTGGCATTTCCACTGTATGGTCTGCACCTGCTACACTCTGAGTGGAAGCTACAGTTCTTCCACAGAAATTAGAGTTCTGGGCCCTGTCTCAGAATGAAAGAAGCACAGGAAAGAAATTAAAAGTCCTTTCTTTAGTTAGTTTGACACTTTTCAAAGAGACTCACTTATATTGAAATTCTTGGTCTTTTCATAAGAAATACTATGCTATTAGAAACCTATCACTAAATCTGCCATTCCCTCTATGCACTGTAAAGACTCATGATTCTTTTTTCACTAAGCCTAATTCTATACTACTTTCCTCACTCACTGTAGGTGAGGTTCAACACTGCCCAGCCACCTACTAAGCCTTACCAAGACAGGTTATCTTTAGGAGTCTCTACATCTATTGGCAGGTGAGCACTGCCACAGACTCAGCTCACTGTATGACCTATGTTACCATGGTCTTTGCTGATCTATGAAAATTTTTGCCTAGTATCAAGACCAAAATGCCTCCCTCATTTACTAGATAGATTGCCAACTATTCTTCTGGTACCTGAGCATCCCTGTGAAATTCAATGTGACTGACTAAAGTCCAGACTTTGTGACTCATTTTTGTCAGCTCTCATCCCCAAGAGGTTGGACTCAGTAGTTCATATTCACAGCTGCTTATAGACCAGTTACTAACTGAACTAACTCAACCTGAGCCATGAGCATTGTTATCTAATTTTCCTGATGACCCCTCATATTAGATCCCAGCCTAATAATGCTAATCTTAATCCAGCATAAACTTTGAGGACTGATTATGATAGCTGACATCCCCTATGTCTCCCTAGACCATGGTCTTCTGGGTCTCAGTCACTGCTCTTCTTAAGGACTTGCTGTTTAAGTCCCTGTGTACCTCAGACCCAAGTGTATCTCTTATTGTGGTTACCAGCATACACAGATTGAATTTAATTCTTTAACAAAAGCTTTCCCTGTGACTTTCACATGGTATGTAATGGTATTTCTAAAAAATGAGCAGAGGGGCGCCTGGGTGGCACAGTCGGTTAAGCGTCCGACTTCAGCCAGGTCACGATCTCGCCGTCCGTGAGTTCGAGCCCCGCGTCAGGCTCTGGGCTGATGGCTCAGAGCCTGGAGCCTGTTTCCGATTCTGTGTCTCCCTCTCTCTCTGCCCCTCCCCCGTTCATGCTCTGTCTCTCTCTGTCCCCAAAAAAATAAATAAACGTTGAAAAAAAAATTAAAAAAAATGAGCAGATAAAAATGTATAAATCTATTACCATGAAATTTAACATAGACGATCTTCCCCAAATTAGTAATACATCCTAGATACTACTAATTCATTTAAGAGCATATTCCTAGATCCTTTTATAGGAAAATAAGCAGCAAAATAATCTAGTACTTTATTTTGCCATATCTGATTTAAAAAAAAATAAAATAAGAAATTAAAATGCTAAGAAGAGATCATGGTTTAGAAATAGTTGGTATGAGAAGCTGATGGGTTATTTCTTTCCATCCCCACCTTCTCAAAACATTCAAGTTACCAAAGTATACTTGAAATAATACATGTGTTTTATCAGTCCTTGCTCAAAAAAAATTTAATGATTAAAAATGAATCCATAATATTGGTTAATATATTAATATATATTGAGACATCAATAATATTGGCTAATATTTATAAAACAAAAATACACTCATTCATAGATAAGTAATCTGTGGGCAGAGTCAATGCTGGGCAAAACTCTGAAGAAAAGATTACATTCCTGCCCCTTCTAGCCCTTAAGTTCTCTGTGAAACTACTTTACCCTTCCTCTCCTGTCTTTCCTGTCTATTTTATATCCAAATCAAGCAGGTACAACCCCATTACTCATTATGAGAATGGCATACCTCTTCTCCATGTTCTAAGGTCACATTCCCTTGAGAATTGGCTTTAGTGTTATTCAAGACGACAATTATTTCAGTATTTATTTTGTGCTGGTAAAAGAAGGATAATGAATATATGGTCTTCTGGGGTCATTCTCTTTTCAGATAATAGATGAATGTAATTTTGTAATCTTTAAAAGGTATGTGCAACCCTTTTTTATTCTAAACATTTACAGTATTATTTAGTTCAGGTGAACAGTAATTTGAAACATATATTTAAAGGGTTCATTTTCTTTTGGATTTAAAAATCTTGAGGCAATTCAAAAAGTCCTTAATATAGAGTCATGTTTCTTATATTCATTTTACATACTTCTTTTGCCTTATTTTGCCAGATTATACCCAGTTCTAGGTCACCAAGGGCACTTACTCCTTGAGGCCTCTGCTTCAAACTTAATACCTTCACATTTTAAGTTTAAAAACCTTTATTTCATCAAAATTGAGCCATTATTTACTCAACTTGAAATATTATTTAATGTTCCTCCCAAAGCCGTTCTTTATCTTAACTGGGAGGGCAGCTTCTTTATGATCATTTCCTGATTTTTTTTCACTTTAAATTTTTATTTTTCGCACTGCCAATTCTGCTAACCTGAGAATATTTGTTAAATGTGGCTAGTGACAAGAGGCTTTGCAGGGATTCTTTAAATTTCATATTTCCTAAGGCAGTTATTTTCAAGGAGAGTGCATTAAAATCACTTGAACAAAACAGTTTTGGGGGCCCTAACCCTAGATTTAGGTTTCAGAAAACCTGGGGTTGATCTAAAAATTTGTACTTCTAACAAGTTCCCAGCAGATGAAAATGGTCTGAGGACCATACTTTGAGAAACAAAGACCTATAGAATTCAGTCTCATTGTACTCTATAAGCACTTAGTCTAATAGGCAATCAATCAATATCCTAAATAGAGCAGGTGATCAAAAAAGAAGTGTTGGGACACTGAGTGGCTCAGTTGGTTGAGCTCCCGAGTCTAGATTTAGGCTCAGGTCTTGATCCCAGAGTTGTGGGATTGAGCCCCACGTCGGGCTCCATGCTGAGCATAGAGCCTGCCCAAGATTCTCTCTCTCCCTCTGTCTGCCCCTCCCTCACACACAAATGCTTTCTAAAAAAATAATAATAAAAAGTTAAAAAGTGGTATTCCTGCCCACATGGTTCTCAGCAATGGCTGCATATTAAAATTAACTGGGGAGTTCTTAAATCTCTGGAACCCCATGTCAATTAAAGTAGAATTTCTGGGGTTGGACCTAAGGCATAGTAGTTTCCATAGGTGATTCCAGTGTGTAGCCAACCTTCAGAACCACCATCTTACTTTAAGGAGTACTTTTCACAAGGAAAGTCAAAATCAGTAAATTTGAAAGTTGGGACGATAAAACTTGTCTTACCAATTTACACCATGTGACTTACCAATCTACAAAATGGACACAGGCAGATTTTTCCATACATTCTTTTTAAGTCACTAAGTCTATCTACTCCCCTGCCCAATCACACACATTAAGAAGAAAAGTGATTTAAATCAATGGCCATTCATTTGTATATTCCTGTGTTTTCTTTCTCAATAGGATCTCTCATATGTGCTCTTTATTTACATGTCCATATGTAATTATTAATAATGACAGCCAACATTATGCTGGCCATTTGGGGAACAAATGGGGTCTAGTTTATACTTTAAAACCCAATTTTAGGGGTGCCTGGGTGGCTCAGTTTGTTAAGCATCTGACTTTGTCTCAGGTCATGATCTCATGGTTCCTGAGTTCGAGCCCTTTGCTGACAGCTCAGAACCTGAATCCTGCTTCAGATTCTATCTCTCTCTCTCTCTGCTCCTCCCCTGCTCATACTCTGTCTCTCTCTCAAAAATAAATAAAAGACGGGGCGCCTGGGTGGCGCAGTCGGTTAAGCGTCCGACTTCAGCCAGGTCACGATCTCGCGGTCTGTGGGTTCGAGCCCCGCGTCAGGCTCTGGGCTGATGGCTCAGAGCCTGGAGCCTGTTTCCGATTCTGTGTCTCCCTCTCTCTCTGCCCCTCCCCCGTTCATGCTCTGTCTCTCTCTGTCCCAAAAATAAATAAACGTTGAAAAAAAAAATTTTTTTTAAAAATAAATAAAAGACAAAAATTTAAAAACCCAATTTTAAAGAAACTGAGAAAACCAAGGCTGGCTTAAAGATATTCCATAATTTTTTGAAGGTCTTATGACTAGCAAGTTGAAGTACAAAAAACAGTATTTTTAATTTCATATATTCTTTCATTGAAAACTTATTAAACGAGTGCTTGTTATTTACTAGATAGCAGTATAGGCCCTGCATATGCTCTTATCTTAAACTCTGTAAGAAGTCAGTAAATACTTGTAGATGAATTCTCAACTATGTGAAAGTAGAACATATACAGATCTCTTTCGGAAGCAGTTCCATCTTTATTAACATCCAAACCAAAGGATTTGTGCAGCAAAGGCTGACCAATGACTTAGAGGTAACCATGTACCAGATGCTAGAATTGAATTTATTACTGGTAGCATTCCATTACAAATTAGAATATCACAGAATCACTATAGAACCAAGAATTTTAATGGCCATCTTTTTTCTCAGACTTTTTCCCAATTTAGTCAACGCCTATCAGAAAACATCTTTGACAGATGATGGTCTAGTATGAACTTGAACACAGAATGAAGGGGTTCTATTCTCCTTGGTAGGCAGCCTATCACATTGATAGAAGCTCTAATTAGTGAATTCTTCCACAGATATACCCCCAAATGTGTTCATATGCACATTCTCCCTTTGGCTTAAGTCATAACATCATTTGTGGAAGAGATATACTCTTTTTTCTACATGATAGTCTTTAAATTCTTGTTTCTTAAATGATAATTATTTAGGAGCTATTTGCCTCAATACTTTGCTGGGCATTAGAAAATATAGTTTGTCTTCTGATGACTTTGTTATCTGGTTCAAGTTTAAATACAAAGCAAATATTGATAATCAGAATTCTTTGCAATAATAGAACCAGGTGAGGTTTACCTTGTTAATATTCTGACAATGTTCTACCTTCTATAATTATTCTTTCCAAGGATTGCACTTTGTTACTTAATTATTAAACCACATTCTAAAAAGTATCAAACACTTTATAAACAGGGACTCTTTTATTTTATTTTAATTTAATTTAATTTAATTTTGAAAGACAGCAAGCAAGGAAGGGAGGGGCAGAGGGAGAGGGAGAATATTAAGTAGGCTCCATGCCCAGCGGGGAGCCTAATCTCAGGATAGTGAGATCATGACCCTAGCCAAAATCAATAGTCATTGAATGAGGCACCCAGGCACTCCATAAGGACTCATTTATTTTTAAATGTTTTTTAATTTATTTTGACAGAGAGAGAGAGAGAGAGAGAGAGAGAGAGAGAGAATGCATGGGGCAGAAAGAATGGGAGAGGAGAGAGAATCCCAAACAGGCTCCATGCAATGCAGAGCCCGATAAGGGGTTCAGTCCCACAAACCTGTGATATCATGACCTGATCCAAAATCAAGCGTTGGATGCTTAACTGACTGACTCACCCAGGTGTCCCAGGACTCATAGTATCACTAATGAAGATATCATCCTTGAGCAGACTCTGAGTGGGAAGCCAATCATCAAGATCACCTCACTAACTGTATTCTATATGAATGGTTCCCTATCAAGTTGGATAACACAACAGCTCTGCTGAGATGATCTAAAAAGAAACTCATTACCAACAATATTCATGATAGAAGTTTTGCCTTAAATTCTGGGAACTTTACTTTCAGCTGTTTTGCCAATATCCCACTTAATAGTTTTATAGTACATGAACAACTCCTTAATGACTTAATTTTCTTCCAAAAGACTGAGTATTTTATTTTAGAGATTAACTTTCTCATCAATAGAAACAGGTCTGTTATTATTATTATTGTTATTGTGTGGACTGCTGTCAAGCTATTAACAAGTATGTTCTGACGTGATGACCTACATCACACAATAGGCCTCTTTTTCAATAACTACCTCACAGTGGGAGATAATTATTCAGTTCATGTTTATAAAGCCTTTTTTTTCCTTTTCTTTAGTTTATTTTTTTGAGAGAGAGAGAGCAGGGGAGGGGAAGAGAGAGAGGGAGTAAGAGAGAATCCCAAGCAGATTCTGCATTGTCAGTGTAGAGCCTGAAGCAGGGCTCAAACTCACAAACCATGAGATCATGACATGAGCTGAAATCAAGAGTCTGCCACTTAACCGACTGAGCCACCAGGTGCCCTATAAAGCAATTCCAAGAGTAAATCTACAACTGTTCCAACCAATAGTTACCTAAACCCTCTAAATGCTATTGCACTAAGCAATGACACATTTTATAATTATTTAATATTCCTCTATTTGTCTGATTTTTTACATCAAAAAAACCATACTTTAATATTTTAAGCTTTTTGTATAATTCATAAATTCAAAGTATTTATGATGCGTACATATATGTATGTATATTGTGTGTGTGCATGTGCGGTGGGTGGGGGACTTGCCTTGGCCAACAAGTAGAATAGCTTGCAAGCGGAAGCATTTCAGAGAAACAGTGAACTCCATCCCTTCACATGCAAAAAAATGTATGTGTCAGCCTAAGAACTGCTAAGTAACTCTTAGCTTTTCTAAGTAACAAGGTATTTCAAATTATCTGTGAATCCAGGAACCATGGAAGAGAATGCATATAAGGGTCCTGGAAATACTATGTGTCAAGAATATGGACATCATCTCAAAGACTTGCTCAATCCAGGGCACTAGCTCCCTGCTAGGTTGCCAAATGAAGGAAGGGAATGAGCACCCAAGGCCTTCTCCACTGGTCTCTCATCAGAATACCGTAAAAAGTGATCCCTTCATATTAAGTTTGATGTTAGGTAAAAAACCAAAAAACCTAGGATTTTACAGATTGTTATCTTTCAGTGTAACATTTTTAACTTCTTTTAGTTACAAATTAATTGATTCTCAAATTGTCTAAGACAATAAAGGTAATGCTTAATTCATATAGCTTAAAAGCCCAGAGACTGGACTAAGAACTACGAATGTCACAATATTCAGATGCATCTTGTTTTAACTGTTCAAATGCCACCAAGACCCCAATTTTTTTCCTCTGGGTCCATTGTATTTGACTTCATCTTCAAAGTCCACGTTGTATCTATACAAATTCAGAAATCCTCTACCCCCATGATCACAAAATTGCTGCCAAAGGAGGGCCGCTCCACTTCACAACAGTTGAATAGCAGTCTAGTCCTAGAACTCATCGGCTACATTTGCATTTTGTACCCAATCCCGAATGCATCACTGTAGTCCAGGTGAGCCCAGACTTTCTCGGTGAACATCACCTTTGCGTCTCAATAGTTTTTTCATGCCCCAGGCTAAACAAAATACAAAACACTTCTGTTTATTAGGTAACTAAGGTTCAAACAGCATTGTAGCTGTTCAAAAAATGTAATGTGCTTAAGTTAAAATGATCTTTACTTTTATTTATTTGTTTGGTTATTTCAAGTAGGCACCATGGCCAATGTGGGGCTTAATCTCACAACCCTGGGATCCAGAGTTGGATGTTCTACCAAATGAGCCAGTCAGGCACCCAGAATTATTTTTATACTTAAATAACCAAAATTACTCATGGTATGTATGGGGCCCTGCACAATTTCTCAAACCTTGGGATCAGATGGGTTTCTCCACCCTTGTTTCCTGTTCCACTTTGATTTTCCACTCAGCACTGATTATTTTTATCAGAACCACCACTGAAAAACAAATTGCACAAACATGATGCCATGGAAAGTAAGTCCTTACATTTCAAAGTTGTTTGTGATATGTAAAAGATGTAATGTTTCACTTCTTTTTTTTCTCAAAATTTTAGAATATCCCGTAGTCCATAGTTTGAGAAATAGAAATGTCAGCAAATGATGGAATATACTGTTTAGGTTTAGCTTGCTATAACTTAGTCCCTGGCCCCAGGGTAAAGTTGACTTTATATGACTGAGATTGGGGACAGGTGCTTCCCCAAGGGAAATAATTCAAGGTGCTGTTTGTTAAAACGATTCAGAGTGTTGCTGGGCAGTAAAATGCCCAATATATCCAGTTTGTTTCCTAAAGATTAAAATGTAACTATTATTTGTTTCTTGTGTTTTATCTAGTTAATTAAACTTTTGGTTCCCCAAAGGAAGAAACCTTTCTACAGTTGAAACACTTACAATTTAAAGTCCATACTTTTCCTACATTAAAGTCCTTAAAATTCACATTATTAGATTCCCCTCTGTGAGTAGAGCAGTGCTGTACCTGATATAGAGCAGTGCTGATCAGGTAACGGTATTCAGGAACTGATTACTGGCTGACAGTGAGTGTGAGGAATTCTTATCAGTGAAAACAAAGATGCAAACTAAAGAGCATTTTCAGTCTAAATAACATTCCCTACATTTATTTTGCAGTTTTATTTTGCAGTGGTTGTATAGTTCTTGAATTTTTTTGTTCTTCTCCTTGCTGTACCTTGATCTTTTTAATTTTATTTTAAAAAAAAATTTTTTTAACGTTTATTTATTTTTGAGACAGAGAGAGACAGAGCATGAACGGGGGAGGGGCAGAGAGAGAGGGAGACACAGAATCGGAAACAGGCTCCAGGCTCTGAGCCATCAGCCCAGAGCCCGACGCGGGGCTCGAACTCACGGACCACGAGATCGTGACCTGAGCTGAGGTCGGACGCTTAACCGACTGCGCCACCCAGGCGCCCCTTTAATTTTTATTTTTTAAAGAGAGAGAGAGAGAAATAGGAGAGAGAGAGAACACGAGCAGGGAGGGGCAGAGAGAGAGAGAGAAGGATAGAAAGAATCCTAAGCAATCTCCACACTCAGCATGGTAAGTTTATGATGGTGAGATCATGACCTGAGCTGAAATCAAGAGTCAGAGGCTTAACTGACTGAGCCACTCAGCCACTCCTCCTTGATGTTTTAATTAAAAAAATAAAATAAAATAAAGCATATTTAGGAGAAAGAATGTTTTTCTTGGGTTGAACAGAAAGAATATTCAAGATGAGGAAAGCAGATATTTGGAAAATTTTTAAAGCAATTCTTCCTCAAAGATAAAATTAAAAGGAAAAACCTTACATTCCTAAAAAGTAATTTCTCTGCAGAAAGGAAGGGGCACATTTCTAAGCTAATAAAAGAAAATTAACTTCTCTGTCCTTGGCAATGGTTTGAAGCAGAGAGAGGCTAGATGGCATAGTGTGGAGAATATGGATATGGGAGTCAGAAAACACAATGGTGAATGATCTGTGGTCCCTGGGAGAACACAATGTCACTTTCTTGCTGATAATTGCCAAGTTTAACTTGGAGAGTGCAACTTTAGATACAGAATGGGAAATGAAGGCTGATTCTCCATCACAGCATCATTCCGCTGAGAGATGGACGGGAGCAAATTATGAATCAACATAACCCTGCTCTCGCCTCTGAATTATTGAGTATAAAACTAAAACCTTGGAGAGGCTTAAACAATCTATCAGCTGCTAAGCTTTCGTTAGAAAATTAGCTCGTGATATGTAATGGTCCTTCTTATACATTTTAATTCCTTTAACAGTTTAAATAGAATTTGAGTAATAGCTTCTTAATGTTCACCACAGAAGGTAACTAAATCTTTAATGGACTCCTGCTGCAGCCTTCTTAATATTGTAATTTAATTGAGGTCTATGCAAAAGAGATTTTCTTTTTTTTCATATTTATACTTGCAGATTTGTGGAGATCTGTGTTTTAGTCAAACTGTTTTGCATAAACACAACTAATATTTGTATGTGATGGAAATGGGATCTTTACAATAGATGGTGCCTTCTTTTCTGTTGCATTGTTGAAATCCTTAGATTTGAAGATATTAGATTTTAACAGGAAAATAATGGTTTGTTAAATGCTTAATTTTTATTTATGCATGTACAGAACCAAGAACCTATCTTGTGTTTCCCTGGTTCTTGCCACTGTGAAACCACTGTTTTATTTCCTGGAATATAGTGCACTCTTCTTTTTAATAAAATTCTTGTTAAGAATCTTCATCATACAAGAATAATAATAAAAAAAAACTTTATTTTAAGGGAGAATTAAAATTTTCTTAGGGACCAAAATATAAAGCTGTAGTTATAATGATTTTGCCTACCAGTCCATAGTTGGGAGGAAAGAAGGGGAAACATGTGAGGGAAAGTTTGCAAGGATTACAGGGAAGGCTTCTTCAGGGTTGTCTGGTACCCTGAGATTCACAACACATAGCCTGGAATCTGTTCCTCCAAAGTTTGATCTCATCACTACACGAAGCCTCTGGTTTAATAGTATACTCACATAATTTGGATAGAAGCAGGTAAAAAAATTTCAGAGTCAGCATAATCAACAGGTCACTATGACTGGCACCTTGAAGAGCCATGGCCTAAAATAGATCACTTCTTCATGTTGCTTTTGTCTCTCTCAGCTGTCCCTGTTGCCCGCATGGCCCCTCTATTTTTCAGCCCCTTCCACTCAGTCTTCTCCTTCTTTCCATGTTTTGTATTCTCTGTAGCTTTAGCATGGTATTCTTGTTCTTTGAGGCAAATGACAATGGATATGGTCTCACTTAGTTTCAAATTTTGGCTCTCCTCCTTGGGAATATTAATTTACTCTTTCCAAGGCCCAGTTGGTCTTCTATACTTAAAAAAGAAAGAGAGGGGGCCTGGCTGGCTCAACTGGCAGAGCGTTCAACTCTTAATTTCAGGATCATGAGTTCAAACCCCACAATGGGTATGGAGCCTATTTAGAATTAAAAACAAATAATAAAAAAAAAGAAAAAGAAAAAAAAGAAAGCTACCTACTTCATAGAATTGTAAAGTTTGAATGAGAGAGTACACATAGTACTTTACGTATTATAATGCAATAGGAGGTTCTTGCGTTATAACTGATGTTTTTACCTCCTAAAGCATCAACATAATGACTAAATGTCAAATCACTAACATACAAAAAAAACTCAATTCAATTAGTCACCGAATTATATTAGAGTCAAAAAGTTTAGAGCTGGAAAGGTCTTTACAGACCATGTACAAGTTCAATACTCTGACTCTTAGTATAAAAATTAGGTCTTAAAGAAGTGAGATGATGAGTACATCTCTCATGAGGATAGCCAAGATTATAGAACAGACCTTCTGGCTCTCAGTTCAGCTTATTTTCATCACATATTCAAATATTCATAATGTATTTTGAAATCAAACATTAATTGAATTGTCTATGAAACTTTTTTTCAGGAAACTGACTTGTTGAGAAAGATTGTTCATAGGAGTTATTACTTCTAAGGGAGTAGAGACAAAGGGAGTATCCAGGATGATTCAGAGAAGGAATGAGATATTAAATTAACTTTGTTTTCAATTTCATGCCTCTTTGCTCTCCTGGGTCTCCACCACTTGTAAGAAAAGTAATCACGAAGGGTAGAAGAAATAAAAACCTTGAATAACATTATTACTGAATATTGTAAAGTTAGTAAATAACACTATAAAGTATATTTCTAAGTAATTTTGAGAAATGCATTCTTCATGTTTATTTATTTAGAATTCCAAATTTATTTTAGTACATTTTTTTTTCTCATTAGTAACAGACAATGGTCTAGAAAGCAAATTATTAGGTGATAGCATTGTACTCTTAGGTATTTTTTATGGGCACATTCAGGTTTTTTGCCCTTACACAACTTAATGCTTTGTGAAAATTAACGGCTATCACATGCATTAAAATATCTGAAGGTCAATTCTTAGGAAATTCAGAGATCTAGATTTTTTAAATTCCTGCCAGCCCTGGCAACTGCAATGGAAAGTCTAAGCCCTTTAAGATATACCACTCAACATTTTGAAATCTACTTTCACTAGATGGACAACTTTCTGTACTGAAAAATGGCCTGGGTCATTAGCCATGAAGGAAATTTCTCCTAGTTTTTCAAAGCCTTTTTCTTTTACAGATTGTCTTCAGAGCTCCATATTTCCAGGGCACCCAAGGAGTAAAGAATAATTCTGTCTTTCTTTCACCTTCCACTACCCATGGGAGGTATCATTTTCAGAGTTTTACTTTCTATCAAAGAGAGAGGCATTTTTGAAACAAAACAAGAAAACTATCAAATTATTAAAAGGATCAAGGCAGCTCAGATATAGGTAGAAAATATAGGATTCGGATGTATATACATGTGAAGTTAATGTGATTTGCTTAATATTCAATCATGTTTCATTTAATGTTCTATTCCTACTAGCACTTTGACCTGAAATATTTATTTTTAATTTTTTTTAAGTTATTTATTTTGAAGGAGAGAGAGAGGGCAGAGAGCAAGGGAGAGAGACTGAATCTCCAGCAGGCTCTGCACTGTTAGCGTGGAGCTGACTTGGGGTTTGAACTCACGAACCATGAGATCATGACCTGAATTGAAACCAATAGTCAGACACTTAACTGACTGAGCTACCGCTGCGCCCCTGCAATTCTTTTTTTTAAAGGTGACTTTGAAATTGCAAATGCTGTTAGTTTTGTGGTCATATGTATGAAGGTAACTTAATTTTATTTTTGCTATTATCATCTTTCCATCATGAATATTTCTTAAGTGCTATTAGGTTCTGGTCTAGATGCTACCCATGCATGAGTGAACAATTAGACAACCCTCCCCCATACCCACACACAAATTGCCTGTCTCACCTCCTGCTTCCAAACTTTCCACTCCCTCTGGCAACTACTTTTCAAATCATTTAGTTATTCCTTTGGTGTACACCTCCATATCACCATAAACCATGGTTAAATCGCAACTTCCTGACTTTTCTGTCAGGCGTTTTCTCTTGACACCGCCCCAGAGAAGGCGAGGATTTCGCTTTCTGTACCCCTCCAACTCTGACTTCCTTTTCACTTATCTCCCATAATTTGATTAGAGTATTAAATATTATTTTAAGTGAATGTTGTGATTTCTCCACAACCTTTTGTTTTCCCTAGAGTTAATTATTTGGTGTTTGCTTTTGTTTCTGTGTACTTATCGCTAATTCACCATCAAAATCTCCTCCAAGTATTCTAATTTCCTCTCACTGTATGCAAACATATCAGGTATTTTACCTGAAATTCTCCGTAAGCCGCTGCTTCTGGAAACTCCTGATCTGTTCCATTCTGGAGGGTTTCTTTGTAGAACTGGTGTATAGTTCTCATCCTGGACCCTTTCTTGGTGTTCTGCGGATTTCATTTACTTTTCCCTTGAGCCAAATCTTCACTTCCCTAAATGCTTTTCTTTTTGTTACCTTCCTCTTTCATTGTGATGAGGCATACATTTCCCAGAGTTTCCTAAAAAAAATGTACATGGAGGAAATATACCTGATAGCTTGAAATCGGAAATATCACTCCTAATAGCTGAGTTGAATCCATGTCCATTTTATTGGAATTCACTTACAGAATTTTTAAAGCACAGCTTGAGTGTTTTCAAAATTTCAGTGTTGTTATTAAGTGTTATGATGAAGAAATGTTTCATTCATAACCACTCACTTGTGTGTTACCAGACCTCCTTGTGTTTTTCTTTCTGCAAAGTGATCACTTTGTTCTGTAAGCATTGTTTTTATTTTACAGTGTCTTTTGTTTGTTTCATGGGAACAATATTGTTTAATCTCTCCGAGGATAATAGTAGTGGTTGTTTTAAGTATCCTCCACTTCCACCAAGTTGCTTTGCATGTGTTTGTTTTGGTCTCTAGCTTTCATGTTGAAGGTTTCCTCAAATGACAGGTGATCAGAAACAGTCTGTTCACGTTTAAAAGCGGGGCATTAAAAAGCTGTTAAAAAAAAAAAAGCTGATAAACTCAGAACACTTGTCAATCGTGGGCTTCCTATTATGGTGATTTGTTTGGGACTGGGTGATTGAGTTTTGATCTCAATATATTTGTGATAAATTCTCATAGGCTGCCCTTTTTTTCCTCATAGATCAATTCTACCTCCTCATGTGGCTACTGAATTTCTGAGAGCTGAGTGGAAGAAGCAGGGTAAGGCTTACAACATGCAATATTCAAATGTTCACTTAATTCCTCTCTTGAGAATGGTCCCACCTTTCTCTCTGATCCTGGCATCTCTGTAATAGAGATACTGCCTCACTCTTCCCAAATCCAATCTTTTTGTACATGGAAGAGGTGTAATATTACAGCTGTGTGGCAAAAGTATGGTATTTAGTATCACAGGTACTTCCAGACTTCCCAGCAATACTCCTGTTTACGCCCTCCCTACCTTCACATCTCCAGACATATATGTAGGGCTTTCTGAGAGTTCTGTGGCATATGTCAATTTCTTTTTTTTTCTTTCCACTGCTTGTTTACAGTCTGCTTTCCAGCTTCCAAACTTATACTGTTCATGTCCTTAGTTTTCTTGATCCTTGTAGGTTTCCACCTTTACAAAATTCCCCTTACTGTTGGTTTAGTGGGGTTTCAAAAGGGTTGAAAATAAACACATTTAGCAGGAACCAATCTGTCATTCTTGAAACTGCATTACTTTTGCCTTTGTTATCTGCTTCGTTGTTTTCTCCTTATTCTTCTCCTTTTTTGTGTGTGGTTATTTTTCTCATTTTTTTCCCCTATGTAGTTATCTTTCCTCTTGTCTCTGAAACAATCATGTTCCCCAGAGTTTCTGATTTCCAGTTCTTCTTTGCCTTCTCTGAAACTTTATTATACTTCATATACTTGATATACATTGATGAGTTTGAAACTGGAGTCTTAACTGAGGTTTCCAGCCCTGGTTCAGAACAGGGATTATAACTGCAAGTGCATGTGTCCAACACACACTTCCCCTCTCCACCTCTACCTAACTCCCCAAAAGTTGCTGCTTCTATGGTACTTAAAACCTCAGTGTGAATGGCACCACAGCATACCAATTGACAAAAGAAAATAAACAACAAGCACTGGGAGTTTGCTTAAACACCTGGTCTTCACTTGTTTCTCACAGCCAGTTGGTCAATAAATCCCATGGACTTTGCTACCTCAATATCTTCTTTCTCTACTTTCCCACTGTAACTATCTTGTTCAGCTATTATTATCGTATTCTTATAATATCTCAGGTTTTGCCCCCTTTTGATTCTTAATCTCCAAAATATTTTCTAATATATAAATAAAAATAAGTCACTTCCTTGTTTAAAACATCCAGTAATACTGTCTGAGTTCTTGCAGCAATGGCTATGGCTCTTGGTGATCCTGTCTTAGCGTTCTCCACCTATGTCACTCTGTGCTGCTTCTCTCTTCTACATGCATGTGGCATTCCAGCAAATAACTTAAAATTCTTCAAATTTTCCAAGCTCTTTTTCTTTCCTGCATACTCTGTTCCCTAATGTGTCTTTAGCTAATGTGCTCTTATTTCTTAAAATTTCAACTCAGATATCATCTCCTCTGAGGCAGCATTCTCAACATAGCCAGGCTGGTTACACGCCCCTCTTCTGGATTCTCTAGAACATTATCTAGGCATTTTCAATATTATTCTCATTATGACCTATTAGGTCAAGAGTTTGATGGTCCATTAGATTAAGGGTGAAGATTGTATCTTATTCATGCCCAGTAACTAATTACTTAGGTAGTAGGTAAGGAATGCTTATTGGCTTAATGAATGAGAGCAATGTTCGATGAGCAAAATGACTCTGGTAAAGAAAACCACCTGTTTTGTATGTCCAGACAATGAGTAGGAAAGGTTATCCAAAGAGACATTTGAAGAGAAGAAGGAGTTGGGAGGGATAAGACAAAAACTTGAATTATTTATAATTTTCTTCAAATCTATTCCTGTCTGTCTCCATCAGCCTGTGTGGAACAAAAGAGGGCTTATACCTAATTCAGATTATGGCATGACCACTCTTGAACTGAACAGAGAACAGTTGATTTACTATATTCAGTCATGCTTTATAATGAGTAGTGAGGCAGTTGATTGGACTTACCATGCAGCAAGGCAAATTTAAAACAACCAGTCAGCCAAGACCCTCCATATACTATTGTCCAAGTTCACATTGAATTTCCATTCTGCTTTCCTCTACTTAGTTTATGCTCTGAATCACATCATCTGAATGTCTTATAATGGAAGTATGTATCTTAAATTTCTAATTGTATCCCGGGCATAGGAATGGATCATTCCAAGTTCATTGTTCATTTAATTTTTTTCCACATGATTATAAAGATCTTATTTTCTTCTTGCTACAGAAAAATAAGCATTTCATGCTTTTTCCAAATTAGCCTCTGGTTGCCATTTACACCTCCCCATTTCAGATGAATGAGATCATGTTGGGCCCTTGCCTTCCATTTGAATAGTTTTTAACTATTTATTTTCTGCCATTCAAGTTTATTGCTGAGCAGTAAAAGACAAGCTTAATGGGCCAGTATTCAAGGATGGGAAATCATCCAGCTACTGAGGCATTGAAGACATCGAATTAGAGGCAATGCTGATCCATTCTCTCCATACTTGACATCTGTCTGAAAATGCTTGTCAGCCAGAATGTAGGTTAGATCTCAGACTGTGGTGTGCTATTTATTATAAAGCTGAGAATTTTGCATCTTCCAAGTTTTCTATTTAAAAATGCTATCCTTGTAGCAGTGTTTGTTAAATTCAATGATGACCAATTACTCAAAACTGGGACTCTGGTTGTATATTTTAAGTACTTTGACCTGGAATGAATCATCAGTCCTCTTAAACAGTTCATTCACACTGATGCCTTATACTACCTTTACTAGTACACTGGCTGGTGGAACTGACTATGTGATTCAGTTAAAGGGGATGACGTTTTTCATGTTAGCATGAGAAAAGGCTAAAAATTGGTATCAAGATTATGACGTCTTGTCATTAGTACTGTTAGCTGGCTTGACTTGAGTCTATCAGTGAAACTCTAAGCTTTGATTTCTGCTACTGGTAAATGGGGCATCTGAATGAGAGAAGGACCACAGTCTAATGCTGAGCTTAGAACTCTACTTGGATAATTAATTCTGGTCCCGGAACACCTCTTAGCACCTATGGGTATGTTGCTTATAATTCTAGTAAGTTATGGAGACCAACATTTTTAGATTTATAATATGTCTTCCCCCAAACTTAATTTTTCACAGTAGGTAGGAGGGCTGGTAACCAAGAGGGTCATTGTAGGATCAACATGTGTTTTGCAGAAAGGGCCTTTACTGACAGCACCTGCCTATAGCTGTCTTTTTCCAAATAGGCATCTCACTCCAATAAAAATATCCTTTGTTTATTGAACATTCTTTGTGTGCTAGAAACTATTCTAGGTACTTATGTCATAGTGATAAATAGTCTAAAGTCCTTTATAAGCTTACATTAGTTGCATATGCAGGTGTGGGTGTATATGTATAGGAGTACTGATTTTCTCCACATAGAAAAGAAATAGTTGGGGTGGGGGAGACTTAAGAGATTATATTTATAGTACTATGTGAGGAAATTTTCTTCCAGGAACGTTTTTCCTCTGGAACTGTACATACAGAAGAGTTGTAAGTTTGTTTTGTCTAGAGCATTTTGAAACCAAATAAAGATAGTATACAGGAGAATTTGGATAAACTATTTGGTAGTAGAATTTCAGTATAATTTTTCTTGGTAAAATCCCTCTATGATATTTAAAAATTTCTACATGACATACAAATACGAAATTATCATATATGAAACTATAACAGAAATTATATTAATAGGATCATTTAAGAATTAAAAAAATCTCACCACACATCTAAACACCAATACTGAGGTCTACAAGTTACAAAATAAGAGCACTTTTGAATTGCAGCTAAAGGAAGAATGAATGATGCGTGTTTCTAAAAATCCATTTCAGAACCCCAGGCAGACCCAGGGTATTAGCATATGCAAAATTCTGAGTACTACACAAAATACTACTAAACTAAGTTAGTTTTGTTCCTGACAATAAAGCCAGTAACACAGGAAGCTGGTGATCTAATATTGCTTAATGGACTATTGCACAGTGCACGATGTCATTGTAATTGCTCTGTAGTTAATTTGAGGTACTCTCTATATTTGTTCCATCTATGACTATGTTAATTTCCTTGCCAAACATTATCATACTTCATGTGTAAATCCTCTGTCGAAGAAATTGGACATTAGAGCCTCAGCAGGAGACAGATTCCAAATAGCACTTTGGCAAAATGGTTACTATAGGTGAATGCTTGAGGTTTCTCATATTTCCTTTTGCCTTGTCCAGCATTTGCAAGGAATAGCAAATCTTTTCTCTCAGTGGGAAGCCCCAATGCTATTTTCAGAAATATTTGAATTGTGAATACGTAAATAATTCTTTGAAGTAGCATTTTATGATTCTGAGCATATAAAGAGAGAAAAGTTTTATTCAAATGTTGGGGGATCCCAAATACTCAGATGTTTGACTCCCCAGTGGATCCTCTGTTCAGATGACTCTTTAGTAAAACTTACTTCTAAAAAAGAGTTCTTCGAGGTCATGAGTCATATCCTCATTTTCTGATCAGAATCCCAGTAGGGTTAAATAGTATCATCTCTAAAAGGATGTGGCTCATTAGTGGCAGATGAGTATCTTTTCTACTATACTGTATATGATAGAATTTAAGGGTCATTCAGCTTTAAAAGAATCTTTACATATAATTTTATTGTCTTCCAAACTGTTAATCATAAAAATGAATGTAAATTATAAGTGTCAGAACATTAAGAGTTCTAATGTCCTGAGACTTAATAGTTTAGAAATATGTTCTTAAAACTCCTGCCAGTTTAAAGATGGAGCGTAGCAGTGAATCTCAAAGGCTTTTCTAAGAAGACAAGGGTAACCCAGGATCTAAAGCAGACCCTCCTGGGAGCTGACAGCTCTTGAACTTTATATATCTTCTGAGGCTGACTTTCCCCATGGACTGTCAGTTGAATTTCCGAAGCACAAAGGGTACAGACTCTCAAAGGAAATCAACCTTTTGCTTCCCAAATGTTAACAGTTATGATTACTACTATGAGAACCCAAAAGCAATACTAGTCATCTGAGAAAAGTTCACTTTGGAAATCCCCATATAGAACCCTGAAATAAACAAAAGGAACTTAAAGTCTAACTTTCATCATAGTTGATAGATTTCTATCACATATTATTTTCACCATGGCTCTTGAAGTTATGTACACCTCTTAGATTGTGTCATTCAAGACATGCTGGGTGCCTCACTCTCCATATTCATTCTCCAATCCCGCCGCCATTACTAGAGATGCTCATTCAATCTGCCTGGAGAGTCATGTTGGTGCATATTTATGTTACCTGAATAGTAATCCAGTAACTATAGTCCATAGATCACAAGTTAATTTATCAGATGAACAAAATGCCATCTAACAGGCTCAAGTTCACTCTTTACTCCGTTGCCAGAAGCTTCTACTACAGAGTCCCATTGAAACTGTTCTCACAAATGTTATCAAAGTGAATGGCTTGATAGCCATTAGATCATTCCATTGGAGTGACTCTCAATTGAATTGCTTCGTTTGCTACTTCATCTTAAATGATGTTAACAACTGGTTAAAAGAGGTGTGGCTGGAAGCAAGTTAAAAAGAGCACTGAAGTGGAAACAGAAAGCAAACACAGACAAATAACTAAAAAACTTTAGATGCTGCTTTTATAGGTAAAAACCATTTCAGAGGTGACAAACTGAACTCTATTACCCCTGTAATAAAAACACCAATCACTGGGCTCTTGGGTTGCTCAGTCGGTTAAGTGTCCAACTCTTTATTTCAGCTTAGGTCAGGGTCTCATAGTTCATGAGTCTAGCCCAGCATTAGGCTCTGTGCTGACAATACGGAGCCTGCTTGGGATTCTCTCCCTCTTTCTCTGCCCCTCCCCCATGCTCCCTGTTTCTCTCACTCTCTTAAAATAAACAAACTTAAAAAAAAAAAAAACAGTCACTAATGAAACAAGATGGGGAGAGCACTTTATTGCCAATTAGAGAAGAGTGGATTGGAATCCACAATTAGAGAAAAGGGAGAGAGAGAGAAAACATCAGGAATACATTTTCAAGAAAGTTTACTATCACAGGAGGCGGCTGGTGAGATAGCAATAACATCCCATTAGTCTTCATATTAAAAGACTCCCGTAGAGACATTAAAGACCAACAATCAAAGTCCCTTGAAATAAATTCAAGTCTTTTTTGAAAGATTCAAAACTTATTTGCATATATAATTTCCTAATAATCAGTTATACAGCTTTATACTTCCAATGTTCCTATATTTCACAAACTTCACCAATAGGCAAACTTCACCAATAGGCAAGGGACCAGACATGGAAATGAACTTATTACATTAGTTCTCTCACATGACAACTAAAGGATCTAAGTGTAAAAGTAACACTGCCTCCTCCTTAGAAAGTGTTTTATTAGCAACAAGAATGTGTGATTAAATTAATGGTTTTTTTTTTTTCTTCAAAATGAATTCCTTTCAGTATTTTCTTCAAATGAAATTGGGAAAAGATAAAGTGGTCATCTTTGATTTACTGCTGCCTATGGTAGGCTGCTGATTAAAGCAAACATTTTAAAAGTATAAATTTTGAAATATATTACCATTTCTGTCAGTTGCAGCATTTGCTTCCCATCAAAAGCATCATGAAAACTCCATCAGGCAACAGAGGGATGAATATTTTAAACAGATTTTAGTAATTGTATTGTGAACATAATAATTTAATGAGTTTAATAACAAAATGTGGGGTATAAATAGATTCTATTACAAAAATGATGGCATACTAGATATCAAAATAGTAAAAGATAGTTATTAATATATTGAGCTGTCTGGATTTTATGAACCCATATCCTGGATATTTTGTCTCTATTATGAACAGAGATATTCCAATGCCAGCCTCTCACACTCTGTCATGGTCAAGTAGGTCTGCAGGAACATTTGGGAAATTACATACATTGTTGTGAATATTAGAAAAGAGAAGGTAACTGGGCATTTAAGTTTTAATGCCCTTTCTTTTTTTAATGGAATCAACGCAGTATATGAGTGGATTAGCAGATTATTTTGTAGCACATAATGAATGCTAACATAATTTCTGGTGCAGAGTATTAATACAACAAATGAAATGAACCAATATAGAGAGTAATAGGAGGGGAATGTGTAAATTAAACTACAAATAATCACGGTAGTAAGATTGGCTGTTTTCTAATTATGAACTAATGTAGGGATGCCTGGCTGCCCCAAATTTCTTTGGATTAGAAACAGTTTATCTAGAAAAGCACACAAGAGAGGTCTAATATTCTCTCTTTGCAAGACCTCAGTGATATATTCACCCCTAAAAAACTGGAGTTCAGATTTTAGGTCTTTCAGTGTTGTTTATACAAAGAAAAATAGAAGTTGACAGGGTTGGTGTGCTATAAATTTATGATGTATGAAATAATTTTGTGACTCAAAATTGTTTACATCTATTTAAGAATAATTATTTGTTCCATTTAATTCATTTTAAAATGTGGTTTTGGAGAAAAAAGAGATGTAATGACACTGAGACTAATCATACTCAATAGGCTAAATAAAAGCACCCAGAACCTTAAGGGTTTGTTAGTGGAGTTACTATGGAGATAAAATATATAAAATATAAGCAATCAATAAATCTTACACAAATATGAAAAGAGAAAAGAGGGGTTTTCCTTTAAGATAAATATACCTTCTATATAGAAAAAGAAATCTTAGCCAGAATTTTATATAGGATGACGTACATATGTGATTCCAGGGTAACCTCTCAAATTTGATGAGCGGTATGAAACAGGAACTTTCAGTGTTCAGGTTTAGTTTCTGATGTAAGAAGTTGGTCAAGTATAGCCTCCAGAGATCCAGGGAAACAGATGGCCAAGTTCAGAAAGGTTCAGAGGTGGCTGACACATAATGTCATGGAAAGGTGAGGGTACTGGCAACATGCTCCAGGGGCTCAAACATGGAATAGGCAATTCAGTGTAGAGAAATTGAATAGTCTGTCCTTACTGGAGAGAGCCAAGTTGTATGTTAAAAAAGATATAGTGCCTAGAATCATGTAGTCTAGTTTCAAACCATTCAGTACATCTAAACCTCACTCCCCATCTATCTGTTCTGGGTTGGATGTCCTTCCTTTTCTCAAATCCATTTTTTAGGAATCCCCACTTATTGGGGCATCTTAGTTTTTGAAGCAATCTATCTTGCCCAAGGGTACTCTCAAAAAACTACCTCTCCCCCACCATGTAGTCTCAGGTGGGTACACTATTACTTAACTCCCTGCTTTGGTCATTAGAGCATCATTTGTGGACATTCATAGCAAGACATCCCCAGTACCCAGAAATATAAACTACCAGGATGGGGAGGAGACTGGGAAGTAAAAAGGTGCAACTGAGTCAAGCAAAGGGAAGACACTATAGTTTTAGAAATCATATTGATAATGAAAGAACAGTCTAGAGGCCAGGTATAAAAGAAAGTGCCAAGTTAACAAGAACATAGGCTTTGGAGTCAGCCTGACCTTTATCAGAATCGAGTATGCCAATATTATGTGTAAAACTTGGGAAAGGTATTGAATTATCTCTAAGCTTTAGATTTCTCATCTGAAAAACAAATATATTACATATTTGGTTATAAGTATTAATAGTGTACTATATTTATATTATTTATATTTATATATTCATATTTACCCATAGCAATGCTTGGCATTCAGTGTGTGTACAATCAATGGTAACTGCTTCTATTAGTATTGTTGCTATTAAGGTTGCTCCAAGTTAATCAGTAAGCTGTGCCCCTTAAGGCTTGTACTTTTTTTTTTTTTTTCCTTCTTTCTTTCCTTGGGAGTTAAGATGAAGACAGGTTCCACAGTTCAATGAGCTAACAAAAGCGTGCTATATGGTACTGGTCATAACAACGGATGAAAGGCTATTGGAAGCTATACTTTTACTATGAAAAACTGTTCAGAATCAACAGCATCAAAAGCATCAAATATGCTCAAAGTTCAGAACCCCCAACTGATTCTGTACCCTTGTGATAACTGATTCATAATTGTGTATCATAGAACAACTCTAAGAAACTACCATCATCTCTACATCTTGCAAATAACAGTGCATAATTCTGTAGATTCCTGGGTGATTTTTTTTTAGAGGTTTAATTGTTTACTACATTTTAAAAAATAACTTAATGCCAGACCTGCTACCACCTTGATACAAAGGAATTGGCAGCATCAGGATCTTCTTTACTAAAAGGCTATCAAATTGAACACAGAAACAGGATCCTTCTTAATGTCTATAATCTTTGACAGAAAAAGAGTTTTTCTTTTCAGGCAGAATTTTATCATACAGAATGAGGGAAAACAAATAATCTATCTGCTCTGGGCCCTATAACCCAGGGACTATTAAATATATCAGAATGATAAAATAAGTTCCAAAGATATCATCAGGAGCCAGCCATGTCACTGAAAAACTCCAATTTCACTTCTTGTCTGTTAACAGAGGAAATAGAAATCAAAGGACTAGGAATCATGTGGTAAAGCACTAATGTGTTTTTCCTTTGTATTGTGTAATAGGTGCTAATGTTTTCTCTATAATTTGCTGAAGATTCTCTTCTCTTCCTTTTCATATTCTGTAATATAGCCTCAAACCTGGAGTCCCCAGCTAATGGCCTGATGCTAATCTTAGTTTCCCCAGTAATTTTCCAGCTGATGAAAGTGTTAGATTTGGGGCTGATCAATATTTCTAAATACCTCATCATATTATATGGTAGAGGTCTACTTAGTCTCAAAGCATGAATTTTGGGAAAGGAATTAAACCATATCTCCACATGCATGGATTAAAATGGGGTGAAAGGTATAAATCCTTAGGTTAATCCCTTCTTAGACAATTGCCAAGACGATTGCTGATCTCAATCTCACGTTGTAATATTTTATTTTAATAATGAACTAATTAATGGATGCAATTTCTTTCAAAATGAAGAACAGCTGGTTCTGTGATACTTTATTTCATCTGTCCTTAATTTGTAGATCTGGACATACTATCATGATCAGAAGAGTGGCTGTTTTACTTTATAATAGTGCAGGAAAATGATATTTTTCTTTATATGCTCCTTCAGATCCATTTGCCTTGTCCAAAGTGTATCAAAATAAACAGGAAATTGAGGATCCTGGGAAGATGGCGTGTAGGAGGACACTGGGCTCACCGCGCGTCCTGCTGATCACTTAGATTCCACCTACACCTGCCTAAATAACCCAGAAAACCGCCAGAAGACTAGCAGAACGGAGTCTCCGGAGCCAAGTGCAGACGAGAGGCCCACAGAAGAGGATAGGAAGGGCAGCAAGTCAGTGCTCGCTCCACGGACTGGTGGGAGGGAGCGGGGGCAGAGGGGCAGCCCGCCGGACAAGCAGAGCCCCGAGTCTGGCTTGCAAAAGCAGAGGGGCCGGATGGAGTGTGTTCCCACAGCAAGAGGGACTTGACATCTGGAAGGTTATAAGCTAACAGTTCTGCTCAGAGAACGGGAGGGCTGGAGGACAACGGGAGGGAGAGTTGTTGAGCCCCGGACGACAGAGCTCAGCTTGGCGGGGAACAAACGCGCTTGCCAGTGCCATCTCCCTCACCCATCCCCCAGCCAAAATCCCAAAGGGAACCAGTTCCTGCCAGGGAACTTTCTTGCACCGCACAAACACCCAATGCTGTGCTTCTGCGGATCCATCCCTCCGGAGGGTCTGACTCCCTCCAGGTGCCGCAGAGCCCCGCCCTAACATATCTCTGAAGGAAAAGCGAGCTGATCCTGCCCCTCCCACCCATGTGCACCCTGCTGATCCACCCCAGCTAATATGCCAGATCCCCAGCACCACAAGCCTGGCAGTGTGCAAATAGCCCAGACGGGCCACGCCACCCCACAGTGAATCCCGCCCCTAGGAGAGGGGAAGAGAAGGCACACACCAGTCTGACTGTGGCCCCAGCAATTGGCTGGGGGCAGACATCAGGTCTGACTGTGGCCCCACCCACCAACTCACGTTATTCCAGACAGCACAGGGGAAGTGCCCTGCAGTCCCGCACCACTCCAGGGACTATCCAAAATGACCAAACGGAAGAATTCCCCTCAGAAAAACGTCCAGGAAATAACAACAGCTAATGAACTGATCAAAAACGATTTAAACAATATAACAGAAAGTGAATTTAGAATAATAGTCATAAAATTAATCACTGGGCTTGAAAACAGTATAAGGGACAGCAGAGAATCTCTTGCTACAGAGAACAAGGGACTAAGGAACAGCCAGGAGGAGCTAAAAAATGCTATCAATGAACTGCAAAATAAAATGGAGACAACTACGGCTCGGATTGAAGAGGCAGAGGAGAGAATAGGTGAACTAGAAGATAAAATTATGGAAAAAGAAGAAGCTGAGAAAAAGAGAGTAAAAAAAAAAAATCCAGGAGTATGAGGGGAAAATTAGAGAACTAAGTGATGCACTAAAGAGAAATAATCTACGCATACTTGGTATTCCAGAGGAGGAAGAGAGAGGGAAAGGTGCTGAAGGGGTACTTGAAGAAATAATAGCTGAGAACTTCCCTGAACTGGGGAAGGAAAAAGGCATTGAAATCCAAGAGGCACAGAGAACTCCCTTCAGACGTAACTTGAATCGACCTTCTGCACGACATATCATAGTGAAACTGGCAAAATACAAGGATAAAGAGAAAATTCTGAAAGCAGCTAGAGATAAACATGCTCTAACATATAAAGGGAGACCTATAAGACTCATGACCCATCTCTCTACTGAAACTTGGCAGGCCAGAAAGGAATGGCAGGAGATCTTCAATGTGATGAACAGAAAAACTATGCAGCCGAGAATCCTTTATCCAGCACGTCTGTCATTTAGAATAGAAGGAGAGATAAAGGTCTTCCCAAACAAACAAAAACTGAAGGAATTCGTCACCACTAAACCAGCCCTACGAGAGATCCTAAGGGGGATCCTGTGAGACAAACTACCAGAGACATTGCTACAAGCATGAAACCTATGGACATCACAATGACTCTAAACCCCTATCTTTCTATAATAACACTGAATGTAAATGGACTAAATGTGCCAACCAAAAGACATAGGGTATCAGAATGGATAAAAAAAACAAGACCCATCTATTTGCTGTCTAGAAGAGACTCATTTTAGACCTGAGGACACTTTCAGATTGAGAGTTAGGGGATGGAGAACTATTTATCATGCCACTGGAAGTCAAAAGAAAGCTGGAGTAGCCATACTTATATCAGACAAACTAGACTTTAAATTAAAGGCTGTAACAAGAGATGAAGAAGGGCATTATATAATAATCACAAGGTCTATCCATCAGGAAGAGATAACAATTATAAATGTTTATGTGCCGATACAGGAGCCCACAAATACATAAAACAATTTCTCACAAACATAAGCAACCTTATTGATAAGAATGTGGTAATTGCAGGGGACTTTAACACTCCACTTACAGAAATGGATAGATCATCTAGACACACGGTCAATAAAGAAACAAGGGCCCTGAATGACACATTGGATCAGATGGACTTGACAGATATATTTAGAACTCTGCATCCCAAAGCACAGAATGTACTTTCTTCTCGAGTGCACATGGAACATTCTCCAAGATAGATCACATACTGGGTCACAAAATAGCCCTTCATAAGTATACAAGAATTGAAATCATACCATGCATACTTTCAGACCACAATGCTATGAAGCTTGAAATCAACCACAGAAAAAAGTCTGGAAAACCTCCAAAGCATGGAGGTTAAAGAACACCCTACTAACGAATGAGTGGATCAACCAGGCAATTAGAGAAGAAATTAAAAAATATATGGAAACAAACGAAAATGAAAATACAACAATCCAAACGCTTTGGGACGCAGCGAAGGCAGTCCTGAGAGGAAAACACATTGCAATCCAGGCCTATCTCAAGAAACAAGAAAAATCCCAAATACAAAATCTAACAGCACACCTAAAGGAAATAGAAGCAGAACAGCAAAGACAGCCCAAGCCCAGCAGAAGAAGAGAAATAATAAAGATCAGAGCAGAAATAAACAATATAGAATCTAAAAAAACTGTAGAGCAGATCAACGAAACCAAGAGTTGGTTTTTTGAAAAAATAAACAAAATTGATAAACCTCTAGCCAGGCTTCTCAAAAACAAAAGGGAGATGACCCAAATAGATAAAATCGTGAATGAAAATGGAATGATTACAACCAATCCCTCAGAGATACAAGCAATTATCAGGGAATACTATGAAAAATTATATGCCAATAAACTGGACAACCTGGAAGAAACGGACAAATTCCTAAACACCCACACACTTCCAAAACTCAATCAGGAGGAAATAGAAAGCTTGAACAGACCCATAACCAGCAAAGAAATTGAATCAGTCATCAAAAATCTCCCAACAAATAAGAGTCCAGGACCAGATGGCTTCCCAGGGGAGTTCTACCAGACGTTTAAAGCAGAGATAATACCTATCCTTCTCAAGCTATTCCAAAAAATAGAAAGGGAAGGAAAACTTCCAGACTCATTCTATGAAGCCAGTATTACTTTGATTCCTAAACCAAACAGAGACCCAGTAAAAAAAGAGAACTATAGGCCAATATCTCTGATGAATATGGATGCAAAAATTCTCAGTAAGATACTAGCAAATCGAATTCAATGGCATATAAAAAGAATTATTCACCATGATCAAGTGGGATTCATTCCTGGGATGCAGGGCTGGTTCAACATTCGCAAATCAATCAACGTGATCCATCACATTAACAAAAAAAAAGAGAAGAACCATATGATCCTGTCAATCGATGCAGAAAAGGCCTTTGACAAAATCCAGCACCCTTTCTTAATAAAAACCCTTGAGAAAGTCGGGATAGAAGGAACATACTTAAAGATCATAAAAGCCATTTATGAAAAGCCCACAGCTAACATCATCCTCAACGGGGAAAAACTGAGAGCTTTTTCCCTGAGATCAGGAACACGACAGGGATGTCCACTCTCACCACTGTTGTTGAACATAGTGTTGGAAGTGCTAGCATCAGCAATCAGACAACAAAAGGAAATCAAAGGCATCAAAATTGGCAAAGATGAAGTCAAGCTTTCACTTTTTGCAGATGACATGATATTAGACATGGAAAATCCGACAGACTCCACCAAAAGTCTGCTAGAACTGATACATGAATTCAGCAAAGTCGCAGGATACAAAATCAATGTACAGAAATCAGTTGCATTCGTATATACTAATAATGAAGCAACAGAAAGACAAAGAAACTGATCCCATTCACAATTGCACCAAGAAGCATAAAATACCTAGGAATAAATCTAACCAAAGATGTAAAAGATCGGTATGCTGAAAACTATAGAAAGCTTATGAAGGAAATTGAAGAAGATATAAAGAAATGGAAAAACATTCCATGCTCATGGATTGGAAGAATAAATATTGTCAAAATGTCAATACTACCCAAAGCTATCTACACATTCAATGCAATCCCAATCAAAACTGCACCATCATTCTTCTCGAAACTAGAACAAGCAATCCTAGAATTCATATGGAACCACAAAAGGCCCCGAATAGCCAAAGTAATTTTGAAGAAGGCCAAAGCGGGAAGCATCACAATCCCAGACTTTGGCTTCTACTACAAAGCTGTAATCATCAAGACAGCATGGTATTGGCACAAAAACAGACACATAGACCAATGGAATAGAATAGAAACCCCAGAACTAGACCCACAAAAGCACAGCCAACTAATCTTTGACAAAGCAGGAAAGAATATCCAATGGAAAAAAGCAGTCTCTTTAACAAATGGTGCTGGGAGAACTGGACAGCAACAGGCAGAAGATTGAAACTAGACCACTTTCTCACACCATTCACAAAAATAAACTCAAAATGGATAAAGGACCTGAATGTGAGACAGGAAATCATCAAACCCCTAGAGGAGAAAGCAGGAAAAGACCTCTCTGACCTCAGCTGTAGCAATTTCTTACTTGAAACATCCCCAAGGCAAGGGAATTAAAAGCAAAAATGAACTACTGGGACCTTATGAAGATAAAAAGCTTCTGCACAGCAAAAGGAAACAACCAACAAAACTAAAAGGCAACCAACAGAATGGGAAAAGATATTTGCAAATGACATATCAGACAAAGGACCAGTATCCAAAATCTATAAAGAGCTCACCAAACTCCACACCTGAAAAAAAAATAACCCAGTGAAGAAATGGGCAGAAAACACAAAGACACTTCTCGAAAGAAGACATCCGGATGGCCAACAGGCACATGAAAAGATGCTCAACGTCGCTCATCAGGGAAATACAAATCAAAACCACACTCAGATATCACCTCATGCCAGTCAGAGTGGCCAAAATGAACAAATCAGGAGACTATAGATGCTGGAGAGGATGTGGAGAAACGGGAACCCTCTTGCACTGTTGGTGGGAATGCAAATTGGTGCAGCCGCTCTGGAAAACAGTGTGGAGGTTCCTCAGAAAATTAAAAATAGACCTACCGTATGACCCAGCAGTAGCACTGCTAGGAATTTACCCAAGGGATACAGGAGTACTGATGCATAGGGGCACTTGTATCCCAATGTTTATAGCAGCACTCTCAACAATAGCCAAATTATGGAAAGAGCCTAAATGTCCATCAACTGATAAATGGATAAAGAAATTGTGGTTTATATACACAATGGAGTACTACGTGGCAATAAGAATGAAATATGGCCCTTTGTAGCAACATGGATGGAACTGGAGAGTGTTATGCTAAGTGAAATAAGCCATACAGAGAAAGACAGATACCATATGGTTTCACTCTTATGTGGATCCTGAGAAACTTAACAGAAACCCATGGGGGAGGGGAAGGAAAAAAAAAGAGGTTAGAGTGGGAGAGAGCCAAAGCATAAGAGACTGTTAAAAACTGAGCACAAACTGAGGGTTGATGGGGGGTGGGAGGGAGGGGAGGTTGGGTGATGGGTATTGAGGAGGGCACCTGTTGGGATGAGCACTGGGTGTTGTATGGAAACCAATTTGACAATAAACTTCATATATTGAAAAAAAAATAAACAGGAAATTTTCCTTTAATTAATATCTTACTCAGTGCCTTAGCTATTAATAAATGTGAAGGATTTATAACTTAATCATTTACGCATCCTCTCTATACCAGTGTATACATGAATGTCTACCACTACACCTATAATTGGTCTTAAACATGTATTAATTTTGCTGTTGACATGTGTTCTGAGACATAACTGATAGAAAACTGGTAGAACTGCAAGAAGTAGGTGAATCCACTAATATAATTAGAGATTTTAACATCCTAACAAAAATGGATAGATGTAACAAGGAGAAAATCAGTAAGGTCATAACAGAGTTCAACAGCACGAGGGGAGCCTGGGTGGCTCAGCTGGTTAAGTGTCCAACTTGGGCTCAGGTCATGATCTCTCTGTTCAGAAGTTTGAGCACCATGTCAGGCTCTATGCTGACAGCCCGGAGCCTGGAGCCTGCTTCAGATTCTGTGTCTCCCTCTCTCTCTGACCCTCCCCTGCTCACACTGTCTCTCTCTCACTCTCTCAAAAATAAACAAACATTTTTAAAAAATAAAAAAAGAATTCAACAACACCATCATCAACTGGACATAATTGGCATCTATAGGCAACAACAATTGAATATGCATTCTTCTTAAGCTTACATGGAACATTCATCAACATAAACCACATCCAGAACCATAAAACACATATGTAGTTTAAAAGAATAAAAATAATACAATGCCTGTTCTCAGACCACAATGGAATTAAATTAGAAATTAATTACAAAAAGATAGCTGGAAAATCCCCAAATACTTGGAGATTAAACACACTTTTATTTTTTTATTTTTTAAAGATTTTTTTTTTCATGTTTATTTGTGTTGAGAGAGCAAGACAGAGCATAAGCAGCAGAGGAGCAGAGAGAGAGGGAGACACAGAATCTGAAGCAGGCTCCAGGCTCTGAGCCATCAGCACAGAGTCCGATGGAGGGCTTGAACTCACCAACTGCGAGATCAAGACCTGAGCTAAAGTCAGTCGCTTAACCCACTGAGCCATGCAGACACCCCTGAACACACTTTTAAATAACAGTAATATATTGGACAAAGAGAAAAATCTCAAAGAAAAAAATATATATATAATATGAAAATGAAATCACAACCAATCAAAATTTATGGGCTGCAGCAAAAGCAGGACTTAGAGGGAAATTTATAGTATTGAATTCATCTATTAGAAAAGAAAATCTAAAATCAATCATTTGAACTTCTATGTTATGCAACTAGGAAAAGAAGAGCAAATTAAATCCAAGTAAGCAGAAGAAAAATAAAAATTAGAGTAGAAATCAATGAAGTTGAAAATAGGAAATCAAGAGAAAAGTCAACAAAACAAAAAGCTTGCTCTTTGAAAAGATCAATAAAATTGATTGCTAGCCAGAATAACTAAGAAAAAAGAGAACACATATCACTAATAGCAAAAGATATCACTACAGATTCCATGAATATTAAAAGAAAAATAAAGGAATATTATGAACTCTGTTCCCATAAATTTCAACCTAGATAAAATCAATCAACTTCTTGGATAAACACAATCTGCCTAAATTCACACAAATAATCAAACAATCTGAATAGGCTTATATTTATTAAAGTAATAATATTTCAATAAGTGATAACCAGAAAGCATCAGGCTCAGATGGGTTCACTGCAGAACTTTACCAAATTATACCAATTCTCTATGCTCTCTTCCAGAAGTAGGGGAAATCCTTCCTAGACCTTTTCTATGACACCAGCATTACCCTAATACCAAAACCAGTCTGAAAACTCCAGACCAGTATCTTCCATGAGCAGAGGTGCAAAAATCCTCAGCAAAATATTAGCAAATCAAATCTAACCATGTGTGAAGAGAATTATACACCATGACCAAGTGGAAATTAGCGCAGGGTTCAAGACTGGTTCAGCATTCTAAAACAAATTCATGCAATTAATTATATCAAAAGATAAAAAGGGAAAATATGTGATCCTATCAATAGATATGGAAAAAATCATTTGATGAGATACAACACTCATTATTGATAAAAGCTCTCCGCCCACTAGGAATAGAGAGGAACCTCCTCAGTTTGATTTTTTTTTAATCTACAAAAAAAATCTACAACTAACATCATACATAATTGTGAGAAAGTTGAAGCTAATATCAGAACAAGGCAAAGTTATCTCCTGTCACCACTTATTTTCAACATTGTACTAGTAGCCCTGGCTAATTTGAAAAAGAGCGGGGGAAGGGAGGAAAAAAGGTATACAGATTGGGAAGAAGTAAAACTTTGTTCATAGGTCACATGACCCCACCTATGCAGAAAATCTGAATAAAGCAACTACAACAGTAACAAAAATGTTAGAACTAAAGCTGCAGTAGTGAAGTCATGTAATACAAGATTAATGTACAAAAATCACTTGCTTTCCTATATACCAGCAATGAACAAGTAGAATTTGAAATTATCATAGTGATCATTTTGTAATGAATAAGGATATCTAACCCCTGCCTCATACATCTGAAATTAATATTGTATGTCAGTTATAGTTTTAAAAATGCAATACCATTTACATTAACACCCCCAAACTGAAATATTTAGACATAAATATAATATATACAAGACTCATGTAATAAAAATGGTAAAACTCGATGAAAGATCATATAACTAAATACATGGAAAGATACACTATGTTTATGCATAGAAAGACAGTATTGTCAAGATAGCAGTTTTCCAAACTTGACCTATAGAGTTAGTACATTGTCAATCAAAATCCCAGTAAATTATTTTGTAGATATTGACAAACAGATTCTAAAGTTTATACGGAGAGCAAACGACCCAGAACAGCCAGCACAATATTTAAGGACAAGAACAAAATCAGAGAACTAACATTACTTGACATCAAGATTTACTATAAAGCTGCAGTAATTAAAGCAATGCAGTATTGGTGAAAGAATAGATAAATAGATCAACAGAACAGGAGACAGAGTCCCAAAATATAACCCCATAAATACAGTCAACTTATCTTTGCCAAAAGAACAAAGGCAATACAATGGAGCAAAAAATCTTCAACAAATGTTACTGTAACAACTGTATTTTCACATGGAAAAAAATAAATTTACACACAGACTCTTCGACCTCCACAAAATTTAACTCAAAACTGGTGATAGGCTTATAAGAGGTAAAACTATAAAACTCCTACAAAAGAACATAGGAGAAAACCAAGATGATCTTGGGTATGGCGATGATTTTTTTTAGATAAAATTTTTCTCACGATCATGGAAAAATTAACTGGTAAGCTGGAGTTCATTAAAATTAAAAATGTCTGCTCTGTGAAAGGCCATGCTAATAGAATGGAAATACAAGCCACAGACTGGAAAAAATTTTTTTTCAAAAGACCTGTGTGATAAAAGACTGTTGCCTAAAATATACAAAGAATTCTTAAAACCACACAAAAAACTAAAAATTCAATTAAAAAGTGGCCCAAGATCTAATCAGATATCTCACAAAAAGAGGATATACAAAGGCATATAAGCATGTGATAAGATGTTCAACATCATATGTTACTAGAAAAATGAAAATTAAAACAATGAGATGTCACTACATACCTATCACAATGGGCTAACTCTACAATAGTGACAGCACCAAATGCTGGTGAGGAGGTGGAGCAATAGAAACTCTCATCCATTGTTGATGGGACTGCAAAATGGTGTAGCCACTTTAGAAGACAATTTGGCAGTTTCTTAAAAATTCGATAGAATCTTAACGTATCAACTAGCAATCACGCTCCTTGATATTTACCCAAAGGAGCTGAAAATATATGTTCACACAAAAGCCTGCACATGGATATTTATAGCACTCTACTAATAATTTTCAACATTTGGAAACCACCAAAATGTCTTTTAGGAGGTGAATGGATAAATAAACTGTGATACATCCAAAGAGTGGAATATTTTTCAACACTAAAAAGAAATGTATTATCAAGACATTAAAAAAAAAGTGGAGGAAACAAATGCATATTACAAAGTGAGTGAAGACAATCTGAAAAAGCAACATAACTGTATGGCTCCACTACATGACATTCTAGAAAAGGCATAAACTATGGTGACAGTAAAAAGGTAAATGGTTGCTAGACATTGTGAGGACTGGGGACAGTAAATAGGTAAAGCACAAAGAATTTTTGAGGCAGTGAAGCTCCTCTGTATGATATGACAATGGTAAATACATGTCATTATACATTTGTCAAAATCCACAGAATGTATAATACCAAGAATGAATACTAACGTGAACAATCGACCTTGAATGAAAACGATCTATCAATATAAGTTCATCCATTTTAACAAATATACCACTATAATGTGGAATGTTGGTAGTAGGGAAGGTTGTACGTATTTAGAAGAGAGGGTATGTGAGAACTCTTTGTACTTGCCTCTCAGTTTTCCTATAAAACTAAAGCCGCTCTAAAAAATAAGTTTAATTTAAAAAGATATAACAATTAGATTGCATTTTAATATAATGGACAGTAATTTAATCAATTGCATATTATATACCCTTTATAAAACTTCTAGGTATTTAGCTTCTCTCAGGTTTACTGATATATGAAGGGGTTCTACTGACCCAACATTAATCATTGTATTTTCCCAGGAGTATTTATAGTATGTAAATTAATGTAAATAGCCTCTCTGTAACTAGGATTCCTTGCGTTTTACCACATGCTAAAATATTCTATTTCACTTCACCTTAGATGGATTATATTGTTTTTATCATTATAACTGCATGTGGCTAGTTGCATTGCTTTCTTGCAAGGAAATAAGTAGACTCACCCTTGACTGTATAACACCATGAGTATCTAATTTCTTAATATCCCTGCATAGTGGGAGACTTATGGTCTTCAACATGTTAATTCATAAGTGTTGTTACTAGAAGAAAGGTGTTGTTTTTTCACAATGTCCCAACTGGTGAGTCAGTCAGTTCTCTGCTTTAGTATGGGATGATGAATGGCAAGTATGCCTCAAAGAGAAGGAGAAAAGTCATTTCGTGATGGACACATTATTGACAAGCTTCCTTTTAAAAATGTATACTGCTATCAAACATTTATACATATAATTACAGAAGATAAACACACACACTGTATCTCATGTAACATAAGCAGGCATGTGTGTTGACAACAAAGAGACAGAGAAATGCAGAAAGAACATTAGGTTGTATTGATATTTATACCCTTGTACTTTGAATACTCTCAAGTAGGGATAAGAATCACCACTCACTTAACCAGATTTGCCCTTGGTCTATGAATTCCTTGTGTTTTCTTCTAAGGACATACATCTTAAGAAATGAATGCTCCTCTCTTTCCCCCAAATGATCAGATCCTTTTGAGTGATTTAATTATCATTAAATATATTGACATGTTTAGGCATATCATATGAGAAATTGGGTGATTGTGCCACCATTTCTGGCTACCAGTAAGATGACCGTAAGAAAATCATTTGACTTGAGTGGTTTCAATTTATAAAACATGAGTTTTATGGTAGTTTATCATTATATTCCCTTCCAATTGTTTATTTCTTTAGGAAGTAAGCACAGTTACCTTTTACTACTCATTATCATATTTTAAGCAACTTGCAAGCGGAAATTTCAAAGTTACCACTAGCAAAAAAGCATAGAAAAATGTACCTAACACCGAGAATTGTTCTTTTTAATACTATTTCCTAGATGGTGTAAAGCCTATTTGGCAAAACAAACTTAGTTTTTTTCCAATTATTTAAATGTGAATAAAGGGAAAGAAGGAAAAAGGACTTAAGAGCCAGTTAAAAGATCCAGAATATCTGCCCTCTTAGGCATATGCTATGTAGTGGCCAAAGTCATTAATATCGTCAGGTAATTTAGACTCTGTTCGGTTCCACGTTCTCTTAGCTATGTTGCCAGATCTGAAAAATCAAACATCAAATTAAAAAATTATAAAGATAAATCATTTCACCTCTACCTTTTTAAGCTTCCATAAACACAGAGCTATTTTAAGGAGTAGAACAGCTGCCTGGGGTATAACTGTGTGAGGGAATCTAAAATATCATTGGAAATAGACACAATAAAAAAATTTATATCTCCCAAAAGTTACGTTCAGTTTGTAGTTATAAGATTTTGATAAGCCTTTTTGGGTCAAGGGGAAGGTTGAGCACTCTGACCGACATACTGAAAACAAATCTTCATTCATTGGCTTAAAAAAGGAAACATCTAGTTAACTGCAAAGCTTGTATTTGACAAAGTCCAGAATACGGTGACAAGCCAAAATGACAAAGCAAAGACCAGCACTGGCACCATTAATTCTTCTTCTTGCCTTTCCCTAATGCTGCACTCAGCCTCAATCCTAAATTAAATATTTTACACAGATTTGAAAAATATCCAGTTGAGTGTACATCAAACTTAATAGATATCTACATGCTTTTATTTGCCATATATTCCTCTATCTCCATATTAAAAACAGATGATTGTCATCATCTTGAAATAAGTTACTCAATTTATTAACATATTTTCTCTGCATCTTATTTACATGGGTCATACAAACCCTATCCAATGCTCACACAAAAACCTGCACATGGGTGTTTATAGCAGCCTTATTCATAATTGTGAAAAGTAGAAGCACCCAAAATGTCTTTCAGTAGGTGAATGGACAAATAAACTGTGGTACATCCAGACAATGGAATATTATTTAGTGCCAAGAAGAAATCAACTGTCAAGCTATTAAAGGGCATGGAGGAAACTTAAGCAAATATTACTAAGTGAAAGAAGCCAATCTTAAAAAGGCTTTACATACTGTAAGATTCCAACTATATGACATTCTGGAAAAGGCAAAACCATGGAGACTGTAAAAAGATAAGTGTTTGCCAGAGGTTGGGAGGAGGGAGGAACTAAGGAGCAGATGAGTTTTAGGGCAGTAAAACTATTCTGATACCGCAATGGTGGATACATGTCATAGAATGTATAACACCAGTGTAAATTATGGACTTTGGGTGATCATGATATATTGGTGTAGATTCATTAATTGTGACAAATATACTGCTCTGGTGGGGAAAGTTGATAGTGGGGGAGGCTATGCCTGTGTAGGGATGGAGGTTATAGAGGAACTCTGTACTTTATGTTCAATTTACTGTAAACATATAACTTCTCTTAAAAAAAAATGAAATCTACTAAAAACAGTAAAAACAACAATGAACTTATTCAGGCCCAGGTCGAAGGCCCAGATCAGTGTTACCTCCTGCCAAATTTCATGGTTGCCTCCTCTGATCTACACTCTGTGTTCACTTCTGAACTCTATAGCACTTCTCACTTGAAGCACTCATTCAGACCTTGTCATATATTCTAGCTTGCATTGTTAAAAACTCTTCCATTGGGTAGGCCACATTTTCCCATCAAGTGAACTTTTTTTTTTCCCTGTAAAATCTAACCCAGGCTTGGGCTTACTATGATTAAGAAATTCTCATAAATTAATGTATTTAATACTAACTTAATTGGAGCCCACTGAATTATACAGATCCTTAAGCTGTTTAAAAAAGAAAAATCTCTGTTCTCAGAATATCTTGCTGCTTCAGAGAAAATAATCCTGCTTAAGAACTTGAGATCTGCATTCCGAAAGGATTTTACTCATATTAAATCTTATCTGCCATTGTGCTGCCTGAACCTTCGATGTTCAGAATCTGGAGTTGCTTTGAATCTAAACGAAACACACCATTTGAAAATGTAGTTGGAGAAAACACCAAAGTTGTTTGGGAAATAAAGAGACTAGAATTATGTATATAAAATATGCATTAGTGGAAAAATGCTTATAAGAAAACTAAGAATATTTTTCCTTTAAAGAAAAATGGCTAAATAAAATTACATGCAATTCTGTTGTCTTATAAAAACATTGTCTAACTCATTCTATTCTGCCTGGGAAGAAGTTTGCATACTGAATTCAGCATTGCTTAAGCAGGTCTCTGGTTGACCCATTCTCAAAGTGGTGTAAGTTAGGTTCCTTTCAAGTGTGAGAACTAGCATTGTATCTGCCTACTGCTTCAACCTTTACCAGAATTTGAGGCAAAAAAAATACATATATTACTACAGTATAGTGGACTTTCCTGAATTTTTATTACATATACATAATTAATGAACCCTAAAATCCAAAGCCCAGGACATTTGGAGCTCAGATTTACATTAGGCTTTTAAAAACTAACCCTGATTATAGGACCTTAAATACATGGAGTTGGTTACGTTAAGAAATGAATCATATTAGAAATGAAACACCACCTTTAAAATAGTTTTTTATATATAAAAAAAGTTATTTTATAGTAGGGGGTTTACAAATACCTGTAACAAAGTTGAAAGAGAAACAGGAAAGAGGAAGTCAAAGATAGATCCATCATCTTTATCCTATCATGGGCTGGTATACCACTCTCATTTTTAGTCCTCTGATCTTTTTTGCTCTTACTCAGTCAAAACTCATTTATGGAAGAGTTTTTAGCTCGTCAGCTTAAAACAATTGATACTGGAATGCGAATAGGCTATAAGATTAATTTCTTCATGAAGTCTTTGTATCTAAAATATCAAACCTTAGTAATAGTAATTTACCAATGGGGAGATTGTGAGCTTTATCTAGGATAGCAAGCCTGATAGAGCTCTTTGTCTATGTCAGAAGGCTGACAGCATTCAGTGGCAACAGTACAGCTTAGCTGAGCCCTTGCAGCTGTACATCACTACTGTCAGGTTCCAATGTACCCTGTGGTGTCAGTGACATAGAAAAATGTGGAGAAGGGACATTGCTATAGTCAAAGCAGTGAGTACTTTGTAAGGTAGCTGGCAAAACAAAAAGATTGTCTATCAGAAAGGTATATATGTCACAGACTGTGAATTTCTTGGAGCCAAATTCTAGCAGAAGTCAACAGAAAACCAATGGGAACCCAATTATCAGCAAGACACATGGGAAGATTTCAATCTGCAGGGAAGAAAAACTTTTATCTCAGAAGTAAGTATCAGGGAGAGGTTGGTAAAAGGGTACAAACTCTGAGTTATAAGATGATTAAGGTATGAGGATCTAATGTCTAACATGGTGATTACAGTTGATAACACTGTTTTAGATAACTGAAATTTGCTAAGAGGGTAGAACTAAGTATTCTTATAAAAAATTAAATATGTGAAGTAATGGGCATTTTAATTAACCCCATGGTGGGAATCAAATAATCATGTTGTAAATTTTAAATATATTATACTTTTATTTGAAAACTAAACCTCAGTAAAGCTGGAAAAAATAAATATTTAAAACTATAATTCCAATTTTTTAAAAATAAAATTCCCTTTTCTAAAAGGTCACATTTCAAATATTGAGGGTTAAAATACAGACATATATTTTGGAGTCACAATATTCAACACAGTACAGGGTATAAGACATCTGACCAACTAGAAACCAAGGTCAGTGGTAAAAAGGAATTTGAGTACCTGTAAACCTATCAAGATAGTGACAAAGAATAAGCAAGTGAGTGAGCAGGGGGTGAATAAGAAAGGAACAAATGATGTAATGGGGGACATAAGTTGACAGCCTGGGCAAAATGAAGAGGACAAGTTGTCCTTGGGTAGAACTGGAATCCTAGATCAGAGCTGTCAAAACATCACAACAGTGAGTCTGACTTGTTAGCTGGAGATTGGAAGGTATGATATGGGTTCCATAGGGAGGCTGAGTTGGGCTATGTTTCTCACAAAGTGGTCCACAGATCATTTACCCACATTAGCATTACAATGAGTGCTGGTCACCAGATTCTGCTGTCCCATCACAGACACAACGAATCTGAATCTGCAGATAAGGAATAGCGAAGCTTCAAATTTGATGCTAGATAATTTGTATGGCCACTGAAATGTGACAAATTTTGAGGTAGTTGAAAGCCATGATGCCTCAATTATGGGGTTCAGTGGGTGAGACAGAGATGTAGGCTGGCAAGAGAGATCAAGAGACTTGAGATCCCTTATATAGAGAATAAGGCTGTGTTTGTGGTGCCCACCTCTGCCGCCTCTTTCCCCTGATATCTGTTCTTCCTCCTCATTTGCTCATTTGTTCTATACCTAAAAATCTTTTCCTCTAGTATCTATTAAGAAAAGACTCTCCAATCTTCAAGACTCCACTCATACTGTTTTATTTTTGTTTTTTTGCATGAGTTCTAAGATGATCACCTTCATTTTGATGCACAAATGTGTGAGGTAATGCAAGCCTGAGGTGCATTAAGAGCTCAACTTTGGAGTCGTCATTTCCTTCTGGAAATATCACTTAAGCTATAAAAGCATGCTAACATGCTCTATAATTTGGATATTCTAATCTTAAAAGCAAAAGCCTATCTTGGCAGCATTGCTTTTTTTTTGTAAGGGAAGAAATTCAGGGCAATTTTTCTATACACTTCACTTTTTCAGATGAGTTGGTTATAAAATAGCTAAGAAAACATGACCTGAGACATTTATGTAGTTAAACACATCATCAGGAAAGAGTATTTTTTTCAAATGATTACTGTATTTAAGTCAAAGGACAGCATTCAAAAATATTGAAGAAATTTCCATAAAACACCTGGACTACTTAATGTCATTAAAATATGTAGCGGCATTTAACAGTTTACATTTTTAAAAAGCTTAGTAAAATATTTCCTCAATAGCATACAATCCCATATATCACTAAATCGAACAAGTTAGACTAATATGAAACTATACAATTTCAAAACAATTAATGAAATTTTATAAATTAAATTAATAAAAATGAATAATTAGAAACTAATTAAGTTAATTATTAACTAAATCCCAGTAATAATATTTAATAATCAATTAGTACAGAGTATGCATTATATTTCTTAATTAATCTAAATTAAGTGTGTGATTAAGAAATGTAAGATAATTTATCTTTAATGATGTGCTTTTCATTCTACAAAATTTAATGCTGTATAACTTGGGTAAATTTCTGCTTCTCTTAGGTGGATGGTATTATTACAATACGTCACATGTGACAGACTGCACAGTCACTTAATGAGTTTTAAAATTAAAATGTCTCTGGAGTTGTTCACAAAACCTACCTTGGAGTCAAGATTCTGTGTGAGAAAGTGAGATTCGTAGTCCATGCCATGAGAGAGGCAGGCAAGCACTTGTTGAAATAAAGCTAATCCCCCTATATAAACAATTAGGTTTAGGATGTGCCAGGTTGGCGCTGCATGGCTATTGTATACATTGTACCACAGCTATCAGTGAGCAAGAAGCTAGAAAGCACACCTACAATTACCTTTTAGTGAAAGAGTTTCTTTTGATGGTATTGGCTCTATCTAAATATCGTGCCATCATCCCCCTGGTTCAAACTTCTACCACAGACTTCCTTATACGTATAAATATTCTGTGAAACAATTTTCTCTGTTTTAAGATCAATATCAATCATATTTCAGTAAACAAGATATTTGAGGACAGTAGAGATTCAACTTTGTAAGCTGAGGCAGAAGGACTCAACAGTAAAGAGAAAATGTGAAGATGTTCAATGGGAAAAAAAAAAATGAAATGATACACTAGAAAAAACACCAAGGGATGCAATCAGAAAATAAAGAAGGCTTATCTTTAGCAGTGACTCCCAAAGCATGAAACACACAGCTATCGGCATTCTCAAGACTTTCAGTAGATTCAAGAGGTCAAAACTATTTCCATAATACCGTTAAGATTTTATTTGGCTTTTTTCTCTACTGTGCTGGCATGTGTTCTGATGTGTACAAAAACAATATTGGGTAAAAGGACTGTTGCTTTGGCATGAATCAAGGTAGTGACACCAGATTGAACAAGTACAGTATCACTTGCTGCCACATACTCATAAAGTTTTAGAATAAACTTGAAGCTGTCAAAATTAATTTCACTAAATATTGACCCTTGAATTAACATTTTTAAGGAAATGTGAAGTGCACATACACATAAAACAGCTCTCTGCTGCCAATATACAATGGTTTTCTTGAGTTAAAGCACTTACAGAGCCGGCTGGAGTTATGAGCTGAGATAGCCACATTTTTAGAAAACACTGATTTTGCCTGAAAGAATGCTTAACAGATAAGCCATCATTATTCAGGTTTGAATACCTGGCATACATTTTCTTGACAATTAAGAAAATGAAATTTTCATTTCAAGGAGTACTACTGACAGTATTTGTGGCCAATAACAAAACTTAAGCATTCACACAAAAATTAGAATTCTGGCAACCTTGTATCCTCTATCATGAACTTCCCAATTCTAGAAGACTTTTAAAATGAAACTGGTAGGGGGGCGCCTGGGTGGCGCAGTCGGTTAAGCGTCCGACTTTGGCTCAGGTCATGATCTCACAGTCTGTGGGTTCGAGCCCCGCGTCGGGCTCTGTGCTGACAGCTCAGAGCCTGGAGCCTGTTTCAGATTCTGTGTCTCCCTCTCTCTCTGCCCCTCCCCTCTTCATGCTCTGTCTCTGTCTCAAAAATAAATAAACGTTAAAAAAAATTAAAAAACAATAAAACGAAACTGGTAAGTAAAATTAATGAACCTACTATTTTGATATTACATAATCAAATATGTTACCATTTGGAAGATAGGCATAATTTAGTGAACCAATATTTTCTATCAGACCAGTGTGTGGTATTACAAAACCATGTACATTTTTGTAAAAGGTCTATTTAAAAATGCAAGGTAAACCAATAAATTTTAAGATTCAAGAGTATCAAAAATAAATAAACCAACAAACAAATAAGCCACAAGAGTATAAAATTCAACTGACATGGGTATAGATTCTACTTGGCAACTAATTTTTAAGAAAATATCCCTTCTAGGATATCCTGTATCATCAAATAAAAATCTCCACAACTACCTGGAAGAACTTTGAAAATATGTTCCCTTTTCTAACCTTGGATTTTTTCCATATACTTACCAAACCAAATGTGCACTGCAGCCTGAATAAAAAAAGCAGATATGAGAATTCAGCTGTTTTCTTTTTGGCCAGACATTAGTGAGATTTGCAAATAGTATAAAACAATATCACTGTGAGTAAATTTGGAGGAAAATATAGGTTGATCTTATTTTTAAAAATCAGTTATTGATACTAACATATAATCAGGACTATTATTAATTTAAGTAATGTAAAAATAATAAATTTAAAGTTCTGTTTTAATTTTTAATGTGGTAATTATCAATATATATTGATACTTATCCGAGTTTTAATTTTTAATATGGTAAATAGCAATAGATATAGATATTTATTGATATCTGCTTATCTCAGATAAACAGAAGGCCTTGTGGGTCTTTAATAATTGTATGAATGTAAAATAACCCTTGAGAATCATTTGGAATATCTACATAACTTACTGAACCAATGTTTTCCAAGAGACCTTTTCCAGTAGGCTTTATTTTTTTTTTTACCTATAAAATGTATATAAATATGTCATGATGATCAGTACATAGACATGTAATGAGTCTAAATTAAAGCAAATTATTATGAATATAAATTCAGAAGAGTACAAGAGGAAAATGATATTATGTAAAGGCCCATAGAATACCCATAGTTCTGTGTTTCGCAAGCTGGTTGTAGAGTTTATTGATGGGCATTTTATTTTTATGTACCTATAATTTACATATATTCTGTTACATCAACTATTTCAAAATTTTAAAATTAGAAGATTCTAAGTAACAATTAATTAGAAAATAGGAATGGGAAAAATTGGAGGGCACTTGAAGCATGCTAATGCTATGTTTTCCAAAAAATAAAAACACTTACAAATTTTGGCTTCTCTTGGGAAAAAGATATATACGTTTGTGGAAAACTGGAGGGTAACATATGAGGTATAAACTAGAACTTCCAAACAATAAGAGATAAAAAATAATAATAGTTAACTAAAGACAAGAATGCATTAAAAGAGAGACAAAGACGGGGCGCCTGGGTGGCGCAGTCGGTTAAGCGTCCGACTTCAGCCAGGTCACGATCTCGCGGTCCGTGAGTTCGAGCCCCGCGTCGGGCTCTGGGCTGATGGCTCAGAGCCTGGAGCCTGTTTCCGATTCTGTGTCTCCCTCTCTCTCTGCCCCTCCCCCGTTCATGCTCTGTCTCTCTCTGTTCCAAAAATAAATAAACGTTGAAAAAAAAAAATTAAAAAAAAAAAAAAGAGAGACAAAGAGAAATATCACAAATGCAGAAACATAAATTATAATAAACCAATAATTATAAAAATGCAAATATATGACATTGTTTTTCAGTCTATATTTTATATTAATACAATATTTTTATATGCTAGTTATAAGAACAATTTAAACAACATGACAGAAGTTAAAGGATTAGAGAAGAGAACTGAAAAAAGCTATAGTAATAGAATGTGGTGTATAAAGCAGTTTTGAAAAGATGGAAAAGGGAAAAATAATAGAGAAGCAATCCGGAGACTTCCAGGGATTATAGTGGAGTAGAGGGTCCTAGACTCATCTCAACCCATGTATACAGCTGGATAGCACCCACATCAGTGTAAATAATCAACAAAATAATCTGAAGACTGGCAGAATGGACTCCCCACCGCTAAATCTAAAGAAGAGGTCACATCAGAGAGGATAGGAAGGGCAGGCATGTGGTCAGGAGCCATACAGACCCACAAAGAAATGTAAATATATTGCATGCTCATGGAAAAGGTATTGTTAAAATATCTATACTATCAAAAGTAATCCACAGATTTAATGCAATCCCCATCAAAATACTGAAAATATTTTTCACAGAACTAGAACAATTCTAAAATTTGTATGGAAACACAAAAGACTCCAAATAGCCAAAACAATCTCAAAAAACAAAACTGGAGAGCACACAATCAGATATCAAGATATACTACAAATCTGTAATAATTAAAACCATAGGATACCAGCACAAAAATAGACACACAGATCAATAGAACAGAACAGAGCATCTTACTTTGGGAAAAAGGCAACAAATAGTGTTGGGAAAGCTGGACAGCAACATGCAGAAGGATAAAAGTGGACCACTCTTTCACACCATTCACAAAGAACACAAAAAGGACTAAAGACCTAAATCTGATTAGAAGGAGTGCATGCACCCCGATGTTTATAGCAGCATTACCAACAATAGCCAAACTATGGAGAGAGCCCAAATATCCATTAAGTGGTAAATGGATAAAGAAGATGTGAGGCGTGTGTGTGTGTGTGTGTGTGTGTGTGTGTGTGTGTGTGTGTACATGCTGGAATATCAGTCATCAAAAAGAATTCAATCTTGCCATTTGCAACAGTTTGGTTGGAGTTAGTTTATTATGCTAAGCGAAATAAGTCAGAGAAAGATAAATACCATATGATTTCACTCACATGTGGAATTTAACAAAACAGATGAACATATGGGAGGAGAAATAAAAGAGAGAAATCGTAAGAGACTTTTTTTTTTTTAATTTTTTTTTTCAACGTTTATTTATTTTTGGGACAGAGAGAGACAGAGCATGAACGGGGGAGGGGCAGAGAGAGAGAGGGAGACACAGAATCGGAAACAGGCTCCAGGCTCCGAGCCATCAGCCCAGAGCCCGACGCGGGGCTCGAACTCACGGACCGCGAGATCGTGACCTGGCTGAAGTCGGACGCTTAACCGACTGCGCCACCCAGGCGCCCCAATAAGAGACTCTTAAAGATAGAGAACAAACTGAGGGTTGATGGAGGGAAGAGGGTGGGGGATGGGCTTGGTGGGTGATGGGTATTAAAAAGGGCACTTGTTATGATGAACACTGGGTATTATATATAAGTGATGAATCCCTGAATTCTACTCCTGAAACCAATATTGCTCTCTGTTTTTTTTTTTTTAATTTTTAAAAATTTTTAAGCGTTTATTTTTTGAGAGAGAGACAGAACATGAGCAGGGAAAGGACAGAGAGGTACGGAGACGCAGGATTCGAAGTAGGCCCCAGGCTCTGAGCTTTCTGCACAGAGGCTGATATGGGGCTCAAACTCACGAACAGTGAGATCCATGACCTGAGGTGAAGTCAGAGGTTTAACTGACCGAGCCACCCAGGCACCCCAATATTGCACTGTATGTTAACTAACTAGAACCTGAACAAAAATTTGAAAAAAAAAAACCTAAATCTGAGACCTGAAACCATAAAACTCCTAGAAGAGGGCACTGGGAGTAATTTCTCTGACATTGCCCAACATTTTTCACATATATCTCCTGAGGCAAGCAAAATTAAACAACTGGGACTACATCAAAATAAAACACTTCTGCATAGCAAAAGAAATAATCAACAAAACCAATGACAACCTACTGAATGGTGGAAAAATATTTGCACATGACATACCCAATAAAGGGTTAATATTCAAAATACATAAAAATGTTACACAACACGTGCAAAAACCCCCAGATAATCCAATTTAAAAATGGGTAGAGGACATAAATACACATTTCACCAAAGAAAACATATAGATGACCAACACACACATGAAAAAATGCTCACATCACTAATCATCAGGGTAATGCAAATCTAAACCATAACGAGATCCCACCTGTCAGAATGGCTAAACTCAAAAACAAAAAAACAACCAGTGTTGACAAGGTTGTGGAGAAAAAGGAACCCTTGTGTACTGTTGGTGGGAATGCAAATTGGTGCAGCCACTGTGGAAAACAGTATGGAGGTCCCTTAAAAAATTAAGAATAGAATTACCATAGGGGCGCCTGGGTGGCTCAGTCGGTTAAGCATCCGACTTCGGCTCAGGTCATGATCTCACGGTCGGTGAGTTCGAGCCCCGCGTCGGGCTCTGTGCTGACAGCTCAGAGCCTGGAGCCTGCTTCGGATTCTGTGTCTCCCTCTTTCTCTGACCCTCCCCCGTTCATGCTCTGTCTCTCTCTGTCTCAAAAATAAATAAACATTAAAAAAAATTAAAAAAAAAAGAATAGAATTACCATAAAATCCAGTAATTCCACTACTTGGTATTTACCCAAAGAACACAAAAACACAATTCAAAAAGATATGTACACTCCTTTGTTTATTCCAACATTATTTATAGTAGCCAAATTATGGAAGCATCCTAAGTGTCCACTGATAGATAAATGGATAAGGAAGCTATGGTATATAGATACACAATGGGATTTTACTCAACCATAAAGAATGAAATCTTGCCATTTGCAACAACATGGACGGACCTAAAAGGTATAATCCTGAGTGGAGTTGGTCAAAGAAAGACAAATACCCTAATAGAAGAAACAAATGAATAAAGGAAAAAAAGAGAAATCAATAAACAGATTCTTTATTATAGAGAGCAAACTGATGGTTACCAGAGTGGAGGTGGGTACAGAGATGGGTGAAACAAGTGAAGGGGATTAGGAGTACTCTTATCCTGATGAGCACTGAGTAATGTATAGAGTTGTTGAATCACCATATTGTATGCCTAAAACTAATACAATACTACATTTAAACTATACTAGAATTAATTTTTTCTTCAAAAGTAATTTGGACCAGAGCAGGACTAAAGTTTACAATGCATTCTGGTGAATTTATAAAAATAAAGTCTTTTTTTTTTTTTAATTTTTTTTTTCAACGTTTATTTATTTTTGGGACAGAGAGAGACAGAGCATGAACAGGGGAGGGGCAGAGAGAGAGGGAGACACAGAATCAGAAACAGGCTCCAGGCTCTAAGCCATCAGCCCAGAGCCTGACGCGGGGCTCGAACTCATGGACTGCGAGATCGTGACCTGGCTGAAGTCGGACGCTTAACCGACTGCGCCACCCAGGCGCCCCAAAAAAAATAAAGTCTTTCTTATTTCATTGATTAAAAAAAAGAAGGAATCTGGGAGATCCAACAGTTATATACCCATGTGCTTTTAAGAAAATCATCCTATATAGGACACAGTCTAACCAAATTACAAGAAAAAGTGGACAGATCTTCAGTCTTAGTATGTACTTGTCAGATCTCTTTAGTATTTGATATAGTAAAGAAAACAATTATGAAATTTATGTAATAGATTGACCAGCAATACCAGCTCTGTCTTGCTAAAGAAGACATTGTTAGCCAAATCTCAAAATGCAACTCACAAAGAAAACTTAAAGTGAAAAAAGGAAGTGATAGAATGGATGTATGTATGTACATATGTATGTATATGTGCACATAAAACATAAAAACAAAATTCACCAGAATATGTAAGTAACTCCTATTAATTCATATACAAAGGGTAGGTAACAACAAACATGTGGCAAAGTGTAAAAAGATAACTCATAGGAGGATACAAAAAAGGTACATGAAAAAGTTCCCCCACCTAATTGGCAATCAGGAGAATGGAAATCAAAGCAAAGTGATGACAGATTTTCACACTAGTTAGACTGACAAAAATGTAAAACCCAATAACTAGGATGCAGAAAATGATTTTTAATATATTCTAGAGGGTGTGTAAATTGGTACAATTATTTTGGAAAGCGATTTGTCAATACCCTCAATACCCAGTAACCTATAAATTTGCATGCCTTCACCCAGTTCAGTTTCACTTCAGCCATGTCTGCTAAGGTTCTTTTTGCACATGTTGTTGAATGAATGTGCAAAGAAATGTTTGTGGCAGCATTGCTAGTAATGTGAAAAACCTGGTGGAAGCATTTTACAATAGGTCAATATAAATTTCAATGTATTAATTGATTATGCAACCCATTAAAATGCATAAACTAGGTTTATATATATATCAACATATATATCAAAATAATAACCGTGTGTGAAACAAGAACAAGTTGCCTGAATAGATACACAGGTAGACTTGTATACTTACATGTACGAATATGTGTGGGTATACATATGATGTATTTAAATATATACAAATAGGCAAAATTATAATACCTGTTATTTCTAACTACACAGGGTTTGTAAATATACAGAAACATGTATTGGTGATTAGAGAGCAGGTAACAGGTAAGGAGGCTTGCTCTAGAACCCAGAACTAGGGATAAAGACTGAGGAAAAAGAACATACATTTATAAGCAATATTTATCCTTTTATTAAACAAAAATAACTGAGATAAACATATACACACACATTTACGTGTATATAGGCAGATACATATTCTGATATACATATATATATCTGCCTATTCCAGGAGCATTTTCATTTTAAGCCTGTCTCTCTTGGAATGAAAGTTTGCACTCCCTAATACTGAATACCAAGTTCAATAAGCAAGCAGGGAGAGAGGTGTTCTGTGGTTGAGAACAGCCAGCCAGCCTGAACGCACATTACATATTCAGTTATATGCTCTGTCCATTATTATGACTCTATTTTCCATCAGGCAAGAACCAAATAATACAAGTTCTCTTTTATTCTCAAAATAAAAACCAAACCTATCCTGTCTCATAATGTCTCATTTTTTATACAGACACATATACTGAATATACAGCAAAATAGAACCATAAAAGTGCTGAAATCATATTACATTAATGTCATTACTGCATGAATTTCCTAAGAAATGTCATCTTTGATTATATATCTTTATTCCTTGATCTTTTGTATCTAAAAAAATATAAGAAAAGTATAAATCTTAATTTAAATAGTAGCATGCTATACTTAAGACATTCCAACGATGCTTCTGACATTATTGGTTTCTTAGAGAAAAACCATGTTCTATCCAGCCTCTCCCCTGCTGCTCCTCATGGTCATTTTAATTGCAGATTATTCTCATTTTGTAGTATTACTGATAGATTGGAAGCAGAGGATATACATCATTAATTGCTGTGTATAGAACACTGCATTTCAAAACCTGTCTTTTCTGGCCCCAGATTTTATCTGTTTATTACAAAAATGGCTTTGTCTCCTCATTAGGACAAACACTACTGAAAACAATGCAGTATTTCCAATTATTCCTGTTTCCTTATATTACACTCAAGGATTGGACCAAGAGACGTAGCTTTCTGCCTGGTCTCTCTCAACATATCCAGCATCATACTTAGCATTGGTGCTTTAAAGGATGTACACACATATTTTTGAATCACCTTTTCTTAGGATGGTGATGTTCCATGGAATTATCTCAAACTTTGTCTCCATCTTCCCTCAGTTTGTGTCCAGTAAGGAAAAAAAAAAAAAAAAAACACCAAGTATTTCTTTGCCTATTCTTTTTAAACATCTTTCTTCTGATTTTTTTTTTTCATTTAGTATAAACTAGTTCCTCCTTCCATTAAGTGCACAGACAAGCTGTGTGGGCAGATGTACACAAAATGGATCCAGTGTGAACAGTGCAGAGACACTAGCAAGTGGAGAAGTCACAACAAGAAGGGCACACTAGTGTGTGATGTTCACTGAACAAATGGTTTAGTATGCTTATGGTTTAAAATTCAAGGCATGAGAAGTTGGCATGAGAGAGGTGCGCAAGGACTGTGTTTAGATGGGATCAGGCGTTGGAATTTACTCCACAGACTATCAGAACAATTGAGTACAAAGGATAAAATTATCATATGCATTTTGAGAAAAACAAACAAAAAGCTCAAAAGCAGGGACCTACTAAGGGTGTTTGACACAGACTGGGAAGAATCTACCATAACCCTTATCCCACCTATATGTGACTTCTGTGCTTCAGATTCTGTGCTCCCTCTCTCTCTGCCACTCCCCCACTCGCACTCAATCTCTCTCTAGAATTAGAATAGAATTATTTAACTTAAAAACAGATCAATAGAATGTACTCAATCTGAACAAAGAGAATATAGACCAAAAGAAAAAATGGGATCATTTGCTGAAGCATTTCAGTAGAGAAGAGGTAGCCTTTTCAGTAAATGGTACTACAGCAATTAGATATCCAAAACAAACCAAAACAACAAAGCAAATAATAATAATAATAATAATAATAATAATAATAATAATAAGATAATAATAATAATACACATTTTATACAAGCAATAATTCAAGATAGATCATGCTCGTAAATGTAAAACATAAAACTTCAAGAAAAGGACATAGGTGAAAATCTTTGAGACCTAGAACTAAGTGGTATTCTTTGATTTGATACCAAAATCATAATTCTTTTAAGTAAAGAATGGACTTCAACAAAATTAAAATTTTTCCTGCAAAAGAGCTTGTTAAAAGAACAAAAGGCAAATTACAGACTGGGGGAAAATATTTGCAAATCATATATCTGACAAAGGCCTTGAATCTTGAGTTTACAAAGAGTTCCTCAATGCTTAATACTAAAAAAATAAATAAATAAAAATTAAAAAAAATAAAAAAAGGAATAACCCAATTATAAAATAGTCAAAGGACATGCACAGACATTTCACTGAAGAGGCTATACAGATGGCAAATAAACACATGAAAAGATGTCTACTATTATTAGTCATTGGAGAAATGCAAATTAAAACCATAATGGGATACCACTATACACCTAACAGAATGTCTAAAATGAAAAATAGTGATAACATCTAATGCTGGCAAGGGCGAGAATGTAAAGTAAGTACAGACACTCCGGAAAATATGTTGACATCTCCTTTCAAAACTAAAAATAGATGCATCCTAAGACCCAGAAATTTCACTCTTGGGCCTTTATCCCAAGGAATTATAGACTTGAGTTCATGCAGGAATTTGTACATAAATGTTCATAGCAGCTTTATTTATAATAAATGAAAACTGGAAACTACCCAAATGTCTTTAAAGGGTGAATGGATGAACAAACTGTAGTTATATCCAAACTGAATGTTATTCAGTAATAAAAAGGAACACATTATTGATAAACAAAACTTGGATGTACTTCAGGATATAGTGCTGAATGAAAACAGCCAATCTCAAAAGGACGCATACTGGGTGATTTCCATGTGTAACAATCAAGAAATAAACCATGTGTGCAGAGATGGAGAATGGACTGGTGGACTGATGGTTGCTGGGGGTTAGAAATTGGGGTGAGTAGCGAATGGGTATGGCTGTAAAGGAGTAACATGAGGGAGTCTTAAGGTAATGGTACAACAGGGTATCTTGATTGTGGTGGTGGTTATACAGGCTACATGGGTGATAAAACTGCGTATAATTATACAAATATACGCCCAGATGAGTGTGTTATAACTGGTGAAATTCAATATTCTCTATGCATTGAACAAATATCAAGTTCTTGGTTTTGATATTTTATAGTTATGTAAGAAAATAGTACTTGGGATGCTAAGAGAAAGGTGCACGGGTCTTTACACATTTGCTTGTAACCTCCTGTTCTGTATAATTATCTCAAAACACATTTTTAAATATTTTTTATTTATTTTTGAGAGAGAGAGAGAGAGAGAGAGAGACAGAGCACGAGCAGGAGAAGGGCAGAGAGAGCGGGAGACACAGAATCTGAAGCAGCCTCCAGGCTCTGAGCTGTCAGCACAGAGCCCGATGTGGGGCTCAAGCTCACAAACTGCAAGATCATGACCTAAGCCCAATTCGGACAGCCCAATTCGGACATCTAACCGCGTGAGCCCCCACGCGTCCCTCTCAAAACAAGTATAAAAGCAAGATGATTATGTAATTTCCCAAACATATGTTTGGATGAAGGGTAAGAGTTCCCAGTGTGCAAACAGGAAGTGTTCCTCTTTCAGAATATGGGTTTCCTTTGCTACTGAAAAGTTCACTTCAGAAAACTTGCCTTTACTAAGACCTACGTTAGTATCTGATTTTCAGATTATTTTCATCAAAATGAAATCTAACGATGATTTTCACTTTTACAAAATACTCTTTACTTCTTTGCTTTATGTCCTTTCAGTTTACAAAAAGGTTTTATAGGAACACTGTACTTTCAGATAACAAGGAGAACCTGTTTTTGTAATTCAACCTATAAATATCATTCTTTTGGATTTACAGGATCGTCTTGGTCTCTATGATACCTATACTTATAGCTGCACAAACACACTGAGGGTTTTTTGTTTGTCTGTTTGTTTTCAATACAACCAGAAGCCTGAGAACTAATATTATCACAAATGTCAGAGTTTGGCTATACCAGGATACCTAGGAAAGGGCAAGGAGGGCAGAAATCTCAAATAGAATAATAAGAATTTTAAAACTTCACCTACTCAGTATTTCTTTTGAGAAAGTTAAGGGATTGGTCTGAAAATTTTTAAGAGATATGAACAACTTTGTATCTGGGATTTCATTTCAAAGCTCCAATCTGATTCCCCATAAAGCTTTTCTTTCCTCCTTTCCTTAAAAAGAAGCTTTTCTATATACTTCCACTGACTTGTCAATTTTACAAATGTGGCCAATGATCCATGAAAACCAAACAATTCACTGTAACACCATTTAAATAAGGAAGGGAAGCAAACAGTTATGTCACTTCAAACTGAGGAGACACAACCTCTGTTCCAATGAAACGTGAAACTGCCAAATGGGAAGCCATTTAGTCACAGGTGCACAATATATGCAGTAAAATTTAGATTTTCTTACGACATATTTGAATGGAGAAGTGGATTTAATTTAGGATATTTTCATCACTGTTCTTTTTGTATCAGTTTTTAAAATTTTTATTTTTTATGTGTCTATGTACATATGTGCGTGTGTGACAAAAAGAGCATGTGTGTTTTTCTTTCAGGTCTCCAATATCTAAGACTTTAAAAAGGCTTATAGGGTCTAGATTCTCTCTTATGGAGTCTGAAGTATAAATGATCTCATGTCTTTCCATCTATATTCCTTCTAGCCCTGTGGCTCTCTAGCTTGCTGCAGAATCACCCCATTTGTTCAAATAGATTTCTGTGCCTTCTTCCCATTGTTTCTGATTTACGAGGATTAGGATAGAGGCTGAGAATTTGTGTTTCCCACAATGTTTCTAGGTGATACAGATTCATCCTCATTCAGGATGAGGCTGTCCGTACATGGAAAAATTAACTTTTCTAAAATGGCAAAACATCATTTTAGGTCTTTCTCATTTATTGTCATTTTTTACTCAGTTTGACTTAGCTCATGATCTAACAGAAATTCCTAACATTGATTCCTCCAAAGCTTTGTTCAAAATTCAGTTACTTCAAGATGGCTACTCTGTTCCACATTTGAAAAGTAGGAAAATAATTTCAAAATACATTTTGCAAAATCTGTGCACTGAAGCCTATACATTGCAGTTAAAAAATTCACTGGGCCTTCTCCCAGTTTTAATCACCTTTCCTTTTGACACAATACCTAAATATTTGATTTGGTAGGGTGTAAATTGTGAAACCTGTTAGAATAACCCAAAGAATAAACAATCCAGGTGAGGGATAAGGATGGTAGTACCTCGTATTTATTAAGTCCCTAGTTTGTACCAAAGACTGTGCTAATCTAATGACATTATCTCATCTACTACCTAAAAACCTGTGAAAGTAATATTATCCCCATTCTACAGAAGCAGACACTGAGAGGGATTTTGTAGCACACGGTACTGGTTAGAGATCAACGCTTGTGAAGGAAGGAGTAGGAAGCTGGATTGGATACAGGGAGAAGGTCAATGACAATGCAAGCCAACGGAGTCTTTGCCAAACCGGCATGGGGATCTGGAGCAAGATTGGCTTGTCGCAGTGTCCCACTGGATTGCAATGGCTGGAAATTTTTGCCCACGCCTCATTGCAAGTGGGTATCCCTGGGAAGGGTAGGACCTCAGTCAAGGAGGCTTTGTTACTGAGAATGACCCTGAAGCATCTGACAGCTGAAGTGATCTACTGACTATGCCTCCTGTCTCTGTGCTGGGAGGGATATACTTTTTTGAAGGAGAATTTGGGTGTTCATCTTGAGTTTGCCACTCATGCGTCCAAGGACACAGTGATTGTCTCAGTGAATATTCAAGCTCAGGACTACCTGGTTCTTTTGATGATATACTTTGTTATTTTCTAAAATGTATTTGCTAAATATAGGTCTTCACTTTGTCTTGAGGAGTCTAATCATGGACACCCACTGTGTTGTGTGACAATGCAACAGTGCCCTCTGGTACCACTGAATAATGAAGCAGTTTGTCCATACATGAAAGGTCTCCAAACTTCACTGTAATTTTGTCACCTGTCATCCTGTCAGCGTGCTGCATGAGTATGGAATTCATGAATAGTCCATTGCTTTTACCCAAGCTGCCATCATCCTTCATCCTGATGACTAAATCTCCTGATTGGTATTCCTGCTTCCATTCTTGCCCTCCTCCATCAACTAGATGGACAATGAAAACTCATTCGTGCCACACCTCTGCTCAAATATTTGAAAGAATTTTCTTCCCATGTGTGTATTTATGTATAAATATATAAATATAAATATATTTGTAATTATAATTATAAATAAATATAAATAAATTTGCATATAATTTTACTCACGACACCATTTTTGTAGTGTGTAGTTGGTACATACATGCACAAATTGATCATTATCTGTCTCCCTTACTATAATTTCAGATTCTTCTTAAGTTTGAATTTGTCATGTTCACTCCAGAACAACCAGATTCTAAAAACGTGCCGGTTACCTATTGAGTAATTACTAAATATTTGGTAAATAAATTGGATTAAAAAATAGTTTCAGCAAAAAAAGTTATGTAAGGATCAGAAAACTGATCTGGGTTCAAATTCTAGTTTCAAAACTTACCCATCTAGATAAATTACATCAAATTCTAAGCTTTTTTTCCATTTTAATTGGAGTTAATATATTTGGATGTGTAATGAAATGAAATAGCCTATCAAGAAGATGCTATGGAAAGGATAAGTAAGGCTAGATAATTGTCAAATTTAAATGTGTATTCCCATTATATTGCATGAATTATCAAAACTCTTTTCCCACAAAAAAACCCTCATCATTTGGAAAAATGTGTTTGTATGAATTATCTAATATGCTGATTAAAGATGAAGTATTACTCTTTTGCACTTTTAAAAACTTGAATAGCATTTGCAACTACTGCATTATAACATATCCAACATGCTCTGGTACATATTTATGCTTTGTGTTTGACCAAGTGTGTCTTCAAGGTAGGCCCTATCTATCAAATTATCCTGAGGATGCTTGATATACATGTGCCAGGCAGGCTGGTCTTCCCAACCTCTCCTCCTCAACACTCCATGTCTTGTGCACACTCACAGCCCTGGTTCACATTTCCTATTCTCTACACCTACTTTTGTTGTTCCTTCCCCGAAGGACTGTCATCATTCACCTGCTACTTCCTACCTGGTCAGGATGCCACTCCATTCAGCATCTTCCTTCCTCAAAATGTTGCCAACATTGATTTTTCCTGGTTTTCAACAACAATTGCACTTATGCATGTGTCATATCATTCAACATTTAGTTCTGTTGTTTAATACAATGTTGTACATCACATGCATTGATCCTTTCAGAAGAGAAAGTCCTTGAGGACAGAGACTGGCTTACTCATTCCTTTACTGTGTCCCCAAACTGCCACCGCTCTGCCAAGGGAAGTACATGCTTGACAAAAACTCTAAATAGATGTTTTTCTTAACACAGAAATTTCTGATCTCTACAGCTTTCATATGCCCCTCTCAATAAAGGAGTTGAACTATTTTCACTAGGTAGATAACTGAAGAATAAGGTCTTTCATGTTTCCAGATCTGCATTCGAAGAGTTAGGCTGTGGAAAGCTGAGTTTCAAGACTTCAAACTGAGTATTAAGCTGCAATTAGACTGTCAGCACTGAAAGGTTTGTCATGGTCTACCTTCAGGATAAAACAGTTTGTGGTCTACAACAGATGTAAAACTTTCCTAACCCAGCTTTCAGATCTTTGGGACTCACTCCATTTATAGCACCATTTTTACTCTGTAGAATTTTGCAAAAACAGAAAAAAGGCAGAAATTATTACTTTCCACTCCCCAGTGTGACAGCAGAAGACCCAATAGGGAGAAAGGCCACGCAAGCTCAGGGACCTATTGTAGCCTAGGACTTTAAAAAGGGCTTTAGAATAGTCTGGCTGGACTCAGGACAAGATGGTGCCCCTGATTAGAGAACAGTGCCTTTCAGTAGTTTTGAGCACCATTTTCTTGCCCTTAATTTTCCTCACATTCTTCCCAACTCTGGCTATTACTGCCTTGTCCAGCTCCTTGCCCTGGAGCTCCTCACTCCACCTCCAAAGAGCTATTGTTCTGCTCCTTCCTGCTCCAGTAAAATGCAATTGTTTATCTTCTATCCTCTCAGGAGCATGCTAAGATCCTGAAATGAATATAACAAATTTCATGAAAAACAATAATGGTTTGCAGGCCCAAATTATAAAATAGTGAGATTTCAAATCAGAGACAGTGGACATGTTCTCACAGCCCTAACTAGCTATGTGACCTTGAGCAATTCACTGAATGTATTGAAGTTTCAGAAAACTCATAGGTAAATAGGTACCATAAAGGAGCCTACTTTGTGGCCTTATGGTAAACATGAAATAAAATTATGTGTCCTAAATGCCTGGCACTGAGTGTTGCAATACTAAATGCATCATCAGGATCAGTGTCAAAATGAATATTGTTCTCAGAGAAAATACTCAAAGTTAAACAGAGCGCTTCAATATATTTTCTTAAAGACGTCATTTATGATGAAGGACATCAGGCAACAAAACATGTTTCTTTTTCTTGGTAAAAAGGGACTTGGAATTCACCAAGATGGATTCAAAATGTAGCCACCCACTCTACCACACAAGCATGATAAGAAGCAGCTGTTACCATCAGCACTTCCCTTTCAACCACTTTCTATGAGGAAGAAGAGCTGTCAAGTAAAAACCCTGCTTCTCTGCCTCCTAACACTGAACATAAGCACTAGCATCATTTCCTTCAGAAGCTTCCAGAGTTTAACATTATCACTCTAGGACTCTTCACAAAACTCCTTTGAGCTATAGATGATGCAGGTGTCAACATCTTTGTTTTGGGGGGAAAATGTGGAAAAAACCCAAAACTAAAATGGAGACCTATCCTTTAAAGACTGATGTAAGAAAAAGAGTGCATGTGATCAGGGTTTTAGTCTTAAATTTGTCACTAACAGCAGTATTTTATTAAAATCAATTTCTATCAGTATACTTACTTCTCGAATATCCTCATCCATCAACTGCTTGCCTTACAACTACACGGGGCAGTTACAGGATTAAAATAAAGTGAGAATTGAAAGCATTTTGAAAAGGAAAAACCACTCTACAATTATAGGAACAATTATTTCTATCACAAACACCACAGCCAGAAGCCAAATTTGCATATCAACACTTCATTATTGGAGACATTGGTACATGAGCAGTTTTAAAAAGATTGTAATTTGAGTTTTCATGGTTTTTGCACTTTCTATGACTATCTTGTTTACTTGCTTTTATCTAAAAGGGAAAGTATGTCAAATCTGCTAAATTACTCAGCTTAATACTATTTTTGTTATTTGTTTCAGTGATGTTTGTGATGCCTGTGAGTCACATCACTGCTAATCTGCAATTACCCAGGCTGAGTCTGGGTATCTGTTGAACACCTTTGATCCTGGGAAAGCAGAAGCAGAGCCAGGATGGGGAGAGGAAAGCAAATGCCAGCCAGTGCTGGAATCATGGAGAGAAATCATTCTACAGACAATGTGATTAACTTTTGCCTGAAGATGTTTCCCTCATGTTCTCAAATGTACTAGCTTACAAGAGTCACTTGTAGCTCTCTTGACTGGCATTCAATTAAAGGTTTATGTTTCCTAGAAATTCTGAGAAGTACAGTTAAATGTGGTCATGTAATCACTGATGGTATATTTGCATCTCAGGGTGCTCCCACATGTCATTTCCCACAAGTCCTAAAAGAAAATAAAAATTAAAAAAAAACCTAGAACCTCCCCACTCTTCAGAGGAGTATCTGAAGAGTTCACCACTAGACCTATACCTCTCTTTTTTTCTTTCCTTTTTGTCAAGTATCACAGAAGAGATTCATATTTCACTGGTGAGATAAACTTGAATTCCTATCTCATAGAAATGTAACCATGTCATACTAAACACTACTTTGGGGGAAAAAAATAAAGCAATGCAGAAGAACAGGTACAGAGGAGACAAATATTATAGCTCCTAAAAAATAGTCAGCTGCCACTTTAGGATGCTTAGATTTTCAAGTCAGATATACAAAAAATGCCGCTACAAAAATGTACTGCACGAAATCGTAGAAATTTTGTTTCTGTATTAAAAATAGATTTATAAGCATTGGCTCCACATGAGATATTTTCACTTGAGAAAACTTAAAAGTCATCTGATACAAAAATACAAATATATTTAACACTTAAAGTAGGAGTAAACTGTTTCAGTGAAGATTCTAGCCTTAGAAAAAGAATTTACGAGGTTACTTTAAGAAGAATAAAAATTATTAATTGGAAACACACAAACTATTAAAATCCAGCTCAAATTTAAGGGCAGTTTAAATAAAGATAAAGTATCTAAAATTATAACTAAACCATTCAATTTAGGTAATTCAATTTACAAAAATTTGTTTTGCATGACTTAGTAATTTAACTTTATACAAAGTGAGTCATGACAATAGAATTGTGAGATGATTTGCCTGGCCCCTGAACTAGGTTTTGGTCATTTAATCTCTTTAGGAGTACTGAGGACAACTGAAGTATCATTACCCTGTAGAGATGAGGCCATCAGTTTGCCCATCAGGCCCTGAGAGTGTCTGATCAGGTAAGAATAAATTATAATGAACCACATGAAATCTGGTAAAGGATTGCAGTCTGTGGTTTCTGCATTATCAGAAGCTAGCCATAGTTTCTGTATTGTCAATTTTGTTCGTTTGGAGAAAGGAACTGAGGATCACAATGATACAGTAGGGGCAGCTTGAAGCAGATTTATGGTATATGGAAGGTGTTTCTTATTCAACCTGAAAAGTAGTAGCTTCTGAAGGTAGCTTCTGGAAGGTAGGAGGAGTCCTATTTTGATTATCCATCACTGCATGAAAAATTACTCTAAAATATGGTGGTTTAAACAACTCTATTTTATTTGCCTATGATTTTGTGGATCAGAAACCCAGACCAGGCTCAGCTGAGAGTTGTCTCTCTTCCATATGGATTGACTAGGTTATCTTATAAAGTTATAGTCAGATGGTAGCTGGTTCTAGAACATGATAAGTAGCTTTGCCCACATATGTGGTGCCTTGGCAGGAACTGCGGTGAAGCTGGATGTTGCTTTGTTCACATGGATCTCTCTAATGATTACATTGGTCTTTACATGGTAGCTGGATCTCAAGAGCAAGCATTTTAAGTGGCAAAGGTAGAATCTGCAGATTCTTATGACTCTACCTCTATAGGTACACAGCATCATCTCTACTATACTCTACTGCCCAAAACAAATCATAGGGCCAGCCCAAATCTAAGGAGTGGGAAAAACAGACAGGAGGATTCCATCATCCTGATGGAATAAAGATACTGCAAAGTAGCATGTGGGATGGGATATATTGTAGTGGCTAACACAATCCACCAGAGATTTTAAAAGATTTTTTTTTTTTTTTTTTTTAGAAAATCACATGCGTCATTTCTTTCTCATAATTCTCAGTATGAACCTTGGAGAGCAGGCATACTTGGTATTACGTACTCTCAGAGTTAAAAGCAAACTGAAAAAAAATTTTGGCACTCACCTGGCGGAACTGTTCTAGGTCAATTTTGTTACCCACCAGCACCAAGGGAATTTCATAGGTGTGGCGGACTTGAAAAATGAGCTCTTTAAACTTGGCAGCTTCCTGGAATGACTGGCGGTCAGTGACAGAGTAACAGATGATGAATCCCTCTCCACCTCGCATATACTGCTCCCGCATGGCTGTGAATTCTGCCTGTAGAAAAAGAACAAAATTGTTACAGAATTTAAGATAGTGAAGCCAACACATCAATAAAAGGTAAAAAGTAGGTAAATTATGAGACCAAGTAGTTTGGGTAGAAATTTTTAAAAGTTATTTCTGGGGTTTGCATATAGAAAAGCAGTATGGGGTCTAAACATGAAATCTGGAAGCTTTAAAGTGCTCAGAGTGTTGATATTTAATCATAGAAAATTTGATTCAAGAGATCTTGGGGGGAGAGATTTTAAATAGCAGGTTAACTAATGAACTCTCAGGGATTATGCACATCCTTTTAATAGCTTTCTACTTAATGATCTCGTTTTAGGAAAGGGAATCTAATTTTGTGTACTCTGAACATTCAAACCTAGAGGAAATAATTTTCTCCTCAAAAAGATGAAAAGAAACACAAGTTTAACTTTGATTATCCTTGTGAATGGAGGAAGCTATTAGCACAGATAATCTAAGACCCAGTTTATGTGTTTGGGTTTTCTTAGATTTGTCTCCTGAGGGGCACCAACAAAGGGAACTTGTTGGCTGAGTCATGGGTCCCTTTCCAAGTTCTGTTCACTCTTACATCCTCTTCTTTTTCTGCAGGGAGAAATATACCGCTGTCCCAACCTGGGAGACACTGCTGTATTAGTTTTTCATGTTGCAGCCCACCTGACCTACAGTTTCCCGGCAACTCAAAATTCTGCATTTGGTCTGAGCTGCAATACAAAACATTCCTTTTAGTCTAAATATCTGTTTTCATTCACTGTTATTCTGCTGAATCCATGGTTAAAATCACAAGGGCTAGTTAGATACATGCAATGGGAAATATAAAAATTAGATCCTGGCTGTGGAACAAGCCATATTCAACAGTAAAACAACACAAGAATATATTGTGACTCGGAATGTTTGTGAAATAAGTCCTCAAAGAAAGGAAGGATCCCGTGATCTTGAGCTGTATTTGAAGATTTTGCAGAGATGGGAATTCTTCACCCAGTGAACTATTTATAAGAATTACTAAAATGCCTTTTTTAGAGTAATTGTTGAAATAAATGTTAATTTGATTTAACATGGCTTGACTTTTGAAGGGTAGGAGCATTTATATAGATCCAAAAATTTTGGGAAACTGAGGTGCTTATGAGTGTAGAGAGGGTAATAAAGTTAATAGGTCCTGAGTTAGTGGGTGAATCTTTTTGAATCAACATGGGTTGGGTACAAACAGTATTGCTGGGTTTAATCTATCATTAAAGTTTTAAGAACTTGCCTGGTGGCCACTACAAATTAGTTTAAGACAGCAATTTATAAAGTCAGGATATAGAATTTTACTTTATCTCTGCTGAGTTTTATATACTAGCTAAATTTTCTTATATTCAAATTGATTAAAATTATTTTAGAGTGGGGAAAAAAGAAAAATTAAAAAAGTTCTAAGAACTTGAGCCCAGAAAGGAAAAATAAAAGCCTTATCCAAGGATTAACAGCCAGCTGATATGGAATTAGTTTGAATAACTTATCTTCTCTGATTCGTACTATCACCATTTACTTAGTACTAAAGTTTATTTAAACTCAATTCTAAATTTCACCATGTGAGTGTAATGCACTAACATGGGAGAAAAAAAAATCCTTTGGGCCTGTTTCTTCATCTGTAAGATAAGGTTGACTTATAAAAGTTCTGGTGTCCCTCACAGTTCTGGCCTTCTCTAATTCTTTTTATTTTTTTTTAATGTTTATTTATTTTTGAGAGGGAGAGAGAGGCAGAGTGTGAATGAGGGAGGGAAAGACACACACACACACACACACACACACACACACACACACACACACACAGAAACCAAAGCAGGCTCCAGGCTCTGAACTGTCAGCACAAAGCCTAATGCGGGTCTCGAACCCATGAACCATGAGATCATGCCTTGAGCTGAAGTTGGTTGCCTAACTGACTGAGCCACCCAGGCACCACTGACATTCTCTAATTCTGATAATACTTTGCCTCAGTCAGAATCCCACAGTTGATGTGGATTGACTAGAGACCTATGGACTTAAATTGTTAAATGAGGTTTCTCCAACTTATAATTACATTTTTTAAATAGAAATGATACAATTACCATAGAAGTATACATGATATTTAAGGATTTATTACATCAGTGTATATGATCAAAACAACAAAAGTACAAACTAAACCAGAAGAAATTTATCTTACAATTTGCAGTTCATTGTATTTGCCAATTACTATCATTAAGCATTAAAATTGTTTATTTTAATTGTCTATTAAAAAATAACCCACATATTGCAAATATTCAAGAGGTACAGAAGTATATAAAATTTAATTTTCTTATCACAAACTCCCAGTTTCTTTCCCAAATGCATGACAGCTAATAGTGTCTTTACCCTTACAGAAATAGTCTATGGACACATAAGCAAAGACATCCACATTCTACCTTTACACACTTCTTATTCTCAAATGGGCTCATGGTATATATAATTTTTACTTTTAACCTTAATTAAGATTTAATATCCTTAATACACCTTGGAGATCATTCCATTTAAGCACATGTATTATTTGCCATGAATGTATCATAAGTCCTTTAATGCTTGTACCATAATTTATGTACCTAGTTGCCAATGAACAGGTATTTAGAGGCCTTCCTTTTATTCCTATTACCAACTATGCTGCAATATAGATTCTTAAACATCCATGTTGCACAGATGTATATCTGAGAAGTAGTATTGCTAGATGAGAGAGAACACACATTTTTACTTTTTAGAAATAGTACCAATCTCACCACTAAAGATGTCATACCAATAACTCTTTCCAACATTATGTAAAAGTACCTGTTCTCCTCATTCTCACCAATGCCACTTATCAAATTTTTCTACCTTTGACAAATTTTAGGGTACAAAATAGAATCTTGTTTCTTTCATCTGTATTTGTATGAGAGTCATATTGAGCATCTCCGAGGTTTTTTATCTATTTACAAATTCTCTTCTAGATACGTTTTATTTTTTTACTTTGAGTATTTTTTTTGTACATTTGGACTGGAGAAGGTTATTTCTATGTGAGACAAAAGAAAAAAAAAACAATACATTTGAGTACATTAACAATCACTACATCGTAGAGGAAAGACTGATAAATTTGAATAAATCCAACAACCTATTAGACAGTCAAAGGACTGGAAAGTAAAATTCACAGAACAATATTGGATGAACGAGTGAGTGAATATCCAATTGTTCTGGTTAACTAGACTCAAAATCACATATATGTTATATTAATGGACCCACCAGTCCTCCCATCTGATGTGAATTGAAGTCTCTAGGTATGAGGTTATAGCATTAGTATTTTAAAGAGCTCCTTGTTTGATTTTGCTTTGCATCTAGATGTAGAGGTTCATAACTGTGTTTGTGTTCAAACTGGTCTTTATAATGTGAGCACAGGACCTGGCAAGCACAGTGCATACTTGCCTCCTATGTCTGTTACTCAGAGTATTCCCTCTAACAAATCACCTAACCCCTCAGTGCCTCAATATCCTTGTCAAAAGGGATTAGGACACACACTTAACCCACCTTACTGGGCTGTAGAAAGGATCAAATGAAAGAACAAATGTGAAAATGCTTTGATCAATTTTTAAAATACAATACAAATTAAGCCTATGATTATCTCTGGTACAAATCCTGCAGAATAGAACCTTTCACTGGGAGAACAGTCATGAAATCCTCTTTTAGCTGCATTAAATATAAATGTGGAAGTATTTATCAAATATGCTTAATTGGAAAACTAAGGTGTGTTTTTTTTTTCCAAAAAGGAGAATCTTTCCACCGATAAAACATATAATTAAGCTCTCCCAATGAACGAGGAGGATACTTTCCATTTAGCTGATCTTATCCATATGGAACTCTTCATAGCATATATAGGTTTTACTTAAAGATGCGCTGGAGGCTGGTGGGGAACAGAAAGTTGAGCAGAATCTTGACAGCTATTATCAACTTAATAATATATGATAACAGAAATCACTTTATAAAAAAATGCTATGTTCAACATGTTGCTTCCGTCTTTATTCACCCATGAATTAAAGATCTCTGTGCTTTATGTTCTGTGTATCCTGAATGTTAATATCTTCTTCATTTGCTTCTTGCTATAAATGAAACTTGTTGGTTAATTATTCAGGAGCATTACCAGATTCCATTTGCTATCCATAACCAGCAAAATATCTATGAAACAGACCTACTATGTAAAATGCTGCAAACATAACCATTTCTAATATTTTCCAACTATTCTGAGTAAAATGTTGTAGCTTCATCAGTTCCCCTTGATAGGTTTTCTTCTATTAAAATAGTGTGAGAATTCTCTTTATTCTGAACATGAAGTATTTTGATTAATCAAGTGCTTTCTAGCACAAAACACACATAACACGGTCTACACTGGTTGCCATACTCATGATAATGACATTTCCATGCCTAACTTATCTTTCTAGTACACAAAAAGTAAATGAAAAAAATAAATCATTCACGCAGCTGACACTATGCCAAATGATCAGATACATAAACTAACAAAAAAACTTATGGCCCTGTCCAGGCTGGGGAAACAACACTAGGCCAGGAGAAAACAAATGAAGAAGAATTAAGGACTACATAAACCATGGAGATTTAGAGAAAGGCAAGGGCAGTTTGCAGGAGGAGGGCAAAGAAGGATTGGTGGAAAAAATGAGATGGGTTAGTTTTTTCTTAAAGTTGTCAACTGTAAAGGGCTCCTCAGCTTTCATGCAACTCTACTTCCAAAGATTATGTACTGTTACCCTTAAATAACTTTTCATGATCCAAATTCAGCATCTGCATGGCACTTAAACATCAAATGCCTGCATACCAGTCCACAATTCAGTTTTTGGAGGCTGTCGGAGGAGCAAAGTATTTGTTGTTGCCTTTGTATTTTTAGAGAAGGAATGAAAAAATGAAATTATCAAAGTGATCAAAGTGTAGGTATCATAAATTTGCTATAATTGATGCAAAGTACCAAGATTGAAATCAATACTAATGGTGGTTCTTCAGTCTCAACTTGATGCCGTCAGGTGGCTAAGATTGTTCAATTAAAACGAACAAAGAGCCTTTCTAAATGCTGGTAGTAAATTGTCAAGGATTGTATCCAAAAGGCAAAATATAATTAATAAATTTATACTGTTTTGTAGTTTTCAGAGAATATAGCCATCTCCATTATAAATTTGTCTATCCTTGTCTTTCAATATTTGACACTCATGTACTTTCAAGAATGCACTAAATCATGGAATACTGCCTAACTCATTCACCAAATATTTTTGAGTACTTATATGTGTCAAATTTGAGATGACTTAATACATATAACAAAAATATGAGTAAATATGGAAAAGAAAAAATAGAAATTAGAACACTCAAACCAAGATACAATGCTTTCATCTGCAAATTTGACTTAACTTCTAGACAACCAAAGCTACGCTGCGGACATGATCAATGCCATCACTTTTGTGGTCAACAACAACATACTCATGTGTCAGGTGACATGAGTCTCTCCCTGAGCACTTAGAGCTGAATGCAGTTTCTCTTATGGGGTTTCAAATGGGACAATACCCTCAACGTCAACAGGATCTGTAGTAGTAGGTTTTCTAAGAGTAAGTCTGTTTTTCAACTTAAGTTTCACCAAAAATTTTGTAGATTTACTCAATGATACTGCTGAAACACTCAAATAAGATAATGGAAAAGCTGTTTTGTAGAAAATACAACATGTTAAGATTGAGGAAGATAGTTAAAAATATTTTGATTTTAATGCTGAAAAACTAAGAAGTTCCTAGAATCTTATATGGCATGCAACGCTGGAGGATTTATACTACCTAAAATCTGGATATAACAAATATTACTCCCATATGTAAAGTTCTTACCTCAGTGCAACTCAAAATAAATGCTGAGGTTGCAATGCAAACTACATAATTCATGGGGCCCAGTGCAAAATGAAAATGTGGGGACTTTTTCAAAAATTAAGCATTTCAAGATAGCAACAGTAGGACATTAAACCAAGTACAGGACATTTTCATCATGGAGCCCTAGGTGATTGCACAGATTCCTGGCCCATGAAGCCAGCCCTATTAGCATGGTAGAACCAGAAAAGAGTAGCCAATAATACATGTGAGAATAACTCGAAAGAGAGGGTCCCTGGGCAGGTCTGTCAGAGGAAGGGGCAGTGGCAATTGTGTTCGGACATTAATTAAGTCATTACTGAAGTTTCCTGGCCCCAGTGAGGGACACAAGACTGGACAATGATAGATGTATAGGGTGGGAAGAAATGTGGGATTGGAGAAAAATTGAGGGATATGTGGTAGGGGACTGAAATATGTACTCCATATGGAAAATGTTATTACAGAAAGAGACATGAGTGTGGCTTACTCAAAGGGGTGACATGTTCCTGTTGTTGAATGAAGTCACATTCTGGAAAGCCCAGATAACCTGGTTTCAGATTTGATGTGATAGGAAATGAAGAACTCAAGATAATTTTTTAAAGGAGGAAATTAATGTAGCCCTATTTCAGTAGGATTGATCTGGCAACAGGAGTAAAGGAGAAAAGAGAAATTAAAGGCAGAGAAAAATTTTTGAAGGCTTTTACAGTAATCCTGAAGTGTTTTTCCATGGAGGAAAAATAAAAGGGAAAACACTTGAATGAGAGATTGAAAAACAGAGAAATGGAGAGAAGAAAAATATTTCTGACATTTCAAGGAATAAAAAAAGAAAGACTTGATGCCCACCAGTTTGGGAATGAGAGAGAAGCAATGGAAAAATGCTATTGATGGTTCTAGCAATTATACCAGGCAATTATACCAGGCAATATGCTGGACTTTTGCACATGCTCTAACTCATTATTAGCTCCCACATTAGATATGGGGGAAAAAGGAAATTATAGAGATACTAAATGATATGGCCCAAGACCTACAGATACCAATTAGGAAATTAGAGAAACACCATACCACACTTCCTCTCCAAAGAAAGGAAGAATTAAATATAGCTCTAGTTTTTGTAGCTCTGGAGGCTGGACAGCTGCAGAAGCAGTAACAGGAAAAAGTGGATTGAGAAAAAAAAGTGGATTGAGAAAGTAGTAACAGGAAAAAGTGGATTGAGAAAGTTAAATAACTTATTTTGTCTCATACAGAAGTGCACCTGTCTAGTTAGAGATGACACTAGATATCTGAAAGGAACTGTCCACAAGTAACTAGAAATCTGGTTTATAGGAAAGAATAATAACTGAATGGGAGAGGTCTGAAAGCCACCATCAGGGGACACATCTTTTGGATTGACCAAAGGGCCAAGAATTCGAGTGTAAAGCCAACTAGTCTGGATCAGTTTGCAGGGACCAGGAATATTTTCACCATTTTTTTTGAAATCTGGAGCTTTGTCACATTGAGAGTGTATTTATCTATTGTAAAGGAAATTTTATGAAAACAGTTTTTGACAGCTATTTTTGTAGTTTAATTACTTCTTGCCAGACATGCTCAGTACTTAAGCTTTGTTTGTGCACTTGCAACTCTTTGTATTGTAATTCATATGCTTCACTCTCATTCCCAACACTAAACTACCTGAGGACTATTCAGCATTGTATTTTCCAAAGCATTAGGGACCATGCCTGGATCAGAGCCCAATTGATAATTATATTATCATTTGGTTAATTACTTAAAGCTAAATGTTTTTAAGTGATGTTACTATTCCCTGGGTGATGTACATTTAGGAAGAGGCTAGAGGATGAAGACAAAAAGAAAAGGAATCAAATCTCTAAACTAAATGGATAAGATTTTTAGTTACTCATTCCTGTACATGTAAGGCCAGATCTAGTTTAACATTTAAGTAAACATATATTCCACTGAATTCTGCATCAATTAAAAAGTAATTTAATGTTCCTTATCTCATTCTCTACCTTCAATCATTTGTCTTGTTCTAAGAAGAAAGGATGATTCATATAGTCTTCAGATGCATCAAATTTCTTTCCCATAGAAGTCTGTTTGCTTTTCCCCCATCTGTTTGATTAGTATTTCCTCAAAGACGCAGTTTCATGACTGCCTCTGGTGGTACAAATCCACTAAAAGAGATTTCTCATCACAGCTGGTTTCCTGTTTATGTTGGAGGTCACTCCTACTGGGAGCTGCTTTCCTGCTGATAAAACCTACAGGAGAGCATCTTGGAAGAAGACAGTGTACCTGTGTTATGAAAGGATTTCATCCATTGCATTTTAGTCTTTCTCAATTTGATACTGAAATGATGATCCCAACAAAAACACAGTGAACAAGAAAACCCACCTGACAAAATTGCATTTGCTAATTGATTTAAGGCATGTGGTAGGATACTACTCTAAAGAAAAATTGTGATATATGCAAGATATATATAGTATCTATTTACAAAAAAATATGTCCTATATAGGTCACATGCTCAAACAAGCTTATCACACAAAGTAATTCATGTTTCCATAGCTGAATGGCAAAAATAAATTACTCTTTAGTTACTTCCAAGGTAAAAAGCAAATCATCTGGCATTGTAATACAATAATTTGTCTCTAGATAACTTAAATTTTAGAATCGTATTGAGAAGATGGCACATTCTCACCATACAAATGGGGAAAAGACACCCAGAGAAGATGTATTGTCGTCCATAATATCATAATAACAGTGACAAAGATTCTTTCTTTGACCAAATTCTGCTTAGGCTCCCCTGAACTTATCAACTACGTCTCAACTTTTAAGCTTCTGTGTCTCTACATTGTCAAGTTTTAGCAAGACTTCTGCTAATTTGATTTAACTAGAATTTCCCAATATCCTATCTCATCATCCTCAATATCTAATTAGAGTCCGTAACTTCTACTGTCCTCCAGGTGATGTCTGATCACCCTGGCCTGCCTTCATTTAAGAATCCTACTTTGTTTGGTTGAGCCTGAACTCCCCTATCTCCTAAAGTTTCTTCTTAGCAATTTCCCATCTACTGATTCCCCACTCTGTTCTTTAGCTTTAAAGTCTCACTTGTCCATGCTGTACTCAGAATTGAGCCTGGTTATGTGTGAAGGGCCCGTTTCCCCATTACAATATTCCTGAATATAACCTATTTTCCTTTTACCACTTTAACTTTCCACCTCTGTTTTGCCTTCAACAACGAGGCAGAGATTGCAGGGTTCCTGATCCTTGTAAAGTACTAGCTATAACTTACCTTCCAGTTTAGTTACAACCTCCTGTGTTGCTGCTCTAACCCTAGGCTCTCTTTTCCAATCAATCCATCATTCATTTATTTCCCTGTCCAACTAATCTTCTTTAAGCACTATAGATTCATTATGTAGCTCATCTGCCTCCCAAGGTCCAATGGTTATCCATTTGCTTTCACATCAAATCTATACTTATCTGCCTGATTTTAAGACCTTATATAATCTGATATCATGCTGCCTATCCACTTTTATCTCCAATTAATCCTGAATATGCACTCTCTGCTGTAATGGGGTCACTTCCTTCAATGTTTTGATCATATTAGTTTTCTCCTCTCGTAATTGTGCCTTCATGTTCATTGTTCCCCACACTTGAACTTTTTCTAGCTAATAGAGATTTTAGTGATTATTGACTGCAATTCTTTTACTCTGCAGATGAGAAAATCTGGGCCCACAAAAGTAATGATGTCATCATTTTTTCATGCCATGTCAGAAAAATTACTCTTCTAATCTCTTTTATATTGTTGGAAAGCCAATTTTCATCTTCAGTGAACTGAGTACATACTTTTGTATCTATTATTTGTATTTTTATTGTATTGTATTGTATTATTTGTATGTATTATTTTCTATATTTTCCTCACTTATAAACTTCAAAATTTAGCAATTAATTGTTTCTCATATTATTATTTGAGTTAGATTTGTGTCATCAAGTATATTTTAAGTATTTTGAGAGTCAACATCAAGGCTTAAACTCTTTTTAATGTTTATATTGCCCACATTTTGGATATATGAAAACTTCAATCAAATTTCTGCTGTTTGAATGGCTGCCATTTCAGATAAATTATGTTTTTTCTACATTGAATGAATACTTCTGGAACAGACATAATAAGCAAAATAGTGATGTCATTACTGCTTTTAGAACTACAGGGGTGTAGTACTACGGGAGTGTGTAAAAAGACTTACAAGATGCATTTTCCTTGATCAGTCTTAAAATTTAGAAGAAAAAGTTCTAAAATTTTATACTTTAAAAAAATGTTTATTTATTTTCAGAGAGAGCACCAGTAGGGGAGGGACAGAGAGAGATACAGAGAGAGAGAGAGAGAGAGAGAGAGAGAGAGAGAGAGAGAATACCAAGGAGGCTCCACAGTGTCAGTGCGGAGCCTGATGTGAGACTCAAACTCATGAACTGTGAGATCATGACACAGGCCAAAATCAACAGTTGGATGCTCAACCTACTGAGCCACCCAGGTACCCCTAAAACTTTATATTTTTAAGGAACATGTCTACACAAGAAAAATCAGGAGAATTTTTGCTCCTGTCAGCCAATATCCCCTGTTTAAAAAGTTTGCCACCTTGTAAACCAACATATAAAAATAACTGAATATACTAAAAATTATTATTTGCCCTGAATTATTTCAACTTCCTACAGTAACTGTGCTTACAAGATAACTTGGTTACATGAGCATAATTGTGCTTCATTTTATTTTTAAATTCAGTGAGTTTCTCAATGTGTTCCTAAAAACAAAATAACTTTGTAATTCTAGTTTGGTAATTTTAGAATCATTTTCATGTAGCTATTTAAAATGCAATAATTAAAAATTTACACATTTGACTATAAGAAAAATGATATGAAAAAGATAATGAGGAGAATTGCATTTTGAAACTATTAACATGGGTTACTTTCATCATGTTGTCTGTGAGATGCCCCAAAATTGATTTGGTGGAGAATATGATAGTTCTTATGAATTTTAAATTGCATAATAAAAGAGAATAGATATTAATATATGCTTATATAACATATATTAAAAGAATGCAGTTCATTGCGTAGTCCATATAAAAATTTAGGACATTTTCTGAACCCATCTCTATTGCAGTGATATTTAAAAATTAGAAATTTCCTGTTCAAAATGCTCCCTCAAAAATGCAATTGTAATACCAGATTTTAAATACATCTATAGTATCTTTGGAAAACAAAATGATGGCAACAGTACCTCAAAATTTATAAAAGATAAAAGATGAAAGCAGAAACAAGGTTATCAGAAGTCTTTCTAATGAAATCTTAGGAATTGTCACTGAGTCACCAACATACAGAATAAGTAACAGTGGGTCAAGGGACAGCTATTATGATCACTAAAAGAATAGCTGGCACACAGGACACCTCTTTACCCCCACTTCAGTAGCTATGGCTATTGCCCTCTATGCAAAGCCCTGCTAATGCTATTAAGGAAAGTGGACTATCTAGCTGGAGAATATCTTGGTGTGGATTTGAGGAGGGCAGGGGGAGGGAAAAGCATATATTGAGGTGATTCTGAACTGCTTCACAGGAGAACACAGTGGGCAGTGGCAAATGAATGAGACCCTTCTTAGATGGAAAATGCACTAACAGAATTCCCAACATCATCCCTAAAGCAAACAGCTCTCTCCTCACCTTTTTGTAGAAAAAGACCTGCCTCCATGTCTTTCAGATTTCAGCATATATGGATGCCTCTGGAATGGTTAAGAGCCATAATGCCCTTACTAACCTATCTTAGTGCATGACAGACAATGTTACTACCATTTTCTGTGGTACCCCAGTGGGACTCTAAGATCCAAGAGGGCAGAGAACTTATCTAGTATGTTCATCTTTATATGCCCTTCACACAATAGCATCTGATATATTAAATATATCAGGTATTTAAAGCTAACAGATGGATAAACTTTTCAGATCACAGTATCAAGAGCATTATCATTTAACTGATGGAATTTTTAGGATGCATATCAACTTCCATTTCTCAACCAGCTTTTGTTATAACAAAAGTAGAACCCAAATTTCTAGTCATACTGAATAATATTAGGGAAGTTCCATTTAAGTATGTGAAACAACTAAGAAAAGTGCAACATGTTTTTTCCCCCAGAAAACTCATAACTAAGAGCCATTCTCAAATTTTAGATGATGGAGGTGAAAAATCAGAGACACTACAAATTTTTCTAACCTTCTCAACACTTTTCCTCAGTCCTGGTCATTCTATGATACCCATTTTTTATAAGTATCATACTTATAACAACAATTTAATCCTGAAACACATTCTTCTATTACATGTGATGATATTATCACTCCAATTCCACATCAAGGTCAGAGTACAGCTGATCTGATGAAGAGAATCTGACTTAAGAACACCATAAACATGACTTTGAATTTGCTGGGCAAGTTTCTTCACTTTGATGACCATCTATTTCTTCATCTGGAATACGGAAAATCAATGCTTCTCTAATACCACCAATGTGGAGATTAAATGATATAATGTGTCATTATCTATAAAAATGACTTATAGTATGTTTGGTTCTAAAATGGTTTGTCAATGAAAAATACTAGCTATATCCCTGTTGTCATTTATATCCAACCTTTTGGAAAGCAAAGTAACAAACTCTAATTTCAATGTTTTATTACTAAATAATTTATTCACCAATGTAATTTCCAAAGTCCTTGAAAATATATCTCCTTTTATATGCAGTGCCTGTGTGGAGAGTACTGTTATCAGAGTGGATCTAAAATTATATTTTATGCTACTTGGACTTCAGAGGTTTATCAGAGAAGCTGAACAAGGGAAATAGTAAGAGTTTGACATCCTAGAAATATGGTCATAAAGTAAGCTGTCTTGCATGATTTCAGAGGTAAGCAGGAAAGGGGAGGGGGGAAGGTAGGAGATGTGTTCTGGAGAACATCAAATCCATCTGCAAAACTGATTTAGTTATCAACTAACCACAAAGCTTCCTGCTCTACATATTTCAGAGTTGAATCCAATTTGCTCAAATCTAGATTGAATAAAAAAGAGCAATAAGACATGGATCAAGTATTTCCCGGAGTTACATAAATTTACAAATAGGGATAAAAATGCATTGGGGAAAAATAAAAGCCTACCCAATCTTACATCAAAGAACCAAGGAAATGGTACTTGTGCCTCTTTAGGGAGGTAATGGGATAAATAAAACCCTTCAAGAGGCAAGGGATTGGCCATGGTTATTTGAAAGGCAGATGTAGAATGGTGGCCAAAGCCTCCAGAGTTTTCTACCTCTCATAGAAGACTCCAAAGGCTCTACAAGGTTGCTTCATGTTAACAAAACCTCAGAATCAGGCACAGAGCAGACAAATGGAAGACTGTTCAAATATGGGTCTCCAAAACAGTCCAAGAGTTTAGTACTTAACACAGAGGTAATATGATTGATGTGAGAAAAAAGGCCAAAAATAATTGCCACTGTGCTCTTAACACAATAGATGCTTAAAATTTGATATTTGAACATTATAAATGAGAAAATAAATCATGTGTGGATTATGGCTGAGGGTATAAAATAATAAAAGAAAATAAAGCAAGACACTTTTAATCAACACATGCAGGAAACTTTATGGTAAAAAAAGCCTATCTAGGAGATACCTGCAGTGAGACTATGCAAGTGTGAACTCACATATTTGAGATTTCTGTCCTAGATGGAGAAAAACCAAATGGCACCTGGTCTTCAGGATTCAGTAGAGGTGACCACATTGGTAGGCACTTCTGAAGTTTCCAAGTGCTTTCCTTCCCTCCCTTAAAAAAAAGCATCCTTCAAAGCTGCCGAAGGAAAGCTGAACATGGTGACAGGTTTCACTTTAAAACTCACTCTAAAGATGGTGTTGCCTACACAAACAGCAAACTGTCTACTCCAGTGTTAGAATTTAGTGTCATTTACTGAAGAATGATCCGAATATGGAAACTATTCTTTTTCTATTTAGGTAAAAAAAAAATCAACAGAAATATCAACCTACTCTGACAAAGGATTATTAGTAACACACATGATAGATTACATCTGATTTGCTTAGAAGAGATTCAGTAAAATTGACTTGAAAATTTTTGCATGAAGTCATTCAAAACATAAAGCAGAGGATTTGAAGTCTGAAACATGCCAGAAAATTAAGACTAGGAAGAGAGGGAACAGACCGCTGGGCTTCAAAGCCAGCCTGCCTGCGTTTGAATTCTGGAACTCTCTGGGACTCTGCTTTTTCATTTGTGCACAAGAGCATTTACCTCACAAGGTTTTTATGATGATTAAGTGAATTAATACAACTATAGCTCTGTGAAGATTTCTCTATGTAAATCACTTCCAAGAATTCCTGTGATGCAGTACGACCCAACATCCCTTTACCCCTGTTCCCCTCGGTCTGTTTCTTCTGGAACCCAAGATAGACCCACTAGCTCTACTTGTCATAGTCATCAAAAAAGAGACGTAGAAGTTGCAACTTGGACTTGCCCTTTTTAATCACCTATTTTAGACTCAGAAGGCTACAAATGAGTCTAAAGCCACAGATAATTTCCTACAGAAGGACATCTTAATTATCCTCTAAAATGACTTGCTGACCTTTAACCCGGTCTAACTACTGAAAGAAAATAACTGTTTTAAATTTAAATTTTTTTGTTTTATTTCACATTGATTCCAGATTTGTCCTTTTTAGTTTTAGTTCTTCAGCATTAGTTTTTATTCCCCAAAACTGAATTGCAACTCTGGTTACAGAACTCATTCTCCCTTTCAGCACTAGGCTAGAAAACAACATAACTTTGATAGCTCTTGGCACATAATATAGGGAAAAAAAATACTTCAGTTTTTTTTTTTTAATTTCCATAAGTACCGTAGTTTGAATATAGGACTCAAGCCAGGAGGATTTGCTTGAGATGATGAAATACAAATTCATGGTAATTTGCATTAATCTGTCCATTTCCCTGTTGTTTGTCTACCTGAATGAAGGTCTTGTAGGTATAAATTATATAGATTAACACTCTGAGAAGCAGCCAACACTTGTGTTTTAACATATTTGTTCAAGTAATGTAACTGAAGCTGAATAGCAATGCCTCAGGAAAGGTATATTTTAAAGTCTCTATGCTTTTGCTTATGCAACTCCTGTACCTTGCGTGCCCTTTTCATTCCTCAAAGTTCAGTTTAAATGTTGCAGGTCCAATATTCTCAAGCTTCTGTTGAAAGTAGAAACGGTCTCGGGGCACCTGAGCGGCTCAGTCAGTTAAGCATCCAACTTGAGGCTCAGGTCATGATCTTGCGGTTTGTGGATTTGAGCCCCATATAGGGCTGTCTGCTGTCAGCACAGAGCCAGCTTTGGATCATCTAGCTCTCTCTGCCCCTCCCCCACTCATATTCACTTTCATTCTTTCAAAATTAACATTAAAAAAAGTAGAAATGTTCTTAGATTTTCAATATCTCACAAAGTATTCTATATATTCTCCTGTTCTACGCTCTCTGCTGCACGGCAGACTGCCTGATAAGGTGCCGGCACACTGTATTTAGTAGGTCTTCTACAAATAGTTGTTAAAAAATGAAGAATCACACTTTACACAGTTTATATGGCTCTTTCATAAGCTTGGTTGATACAATGGGATTTAAAACTATTAAGAGTTTTACCTAACAGATTAGGAAAAGGACGCTCGGGAATATTCAACACTTGGACCAAAGTCACAGAATTAGTCGGTGGATGGTGAAGACTGGAATTTTAACTCCACCTGATGCTAATTCTGGTACACTTCCCACAATTCCATGCTGGTAAATTTGCTAACTCTTACAAGCAACAATGCCATTTGTTTTCTTGTATAAAATCCCAATAGTCTAGGACTGTAAATGCAACTGCTGATAGTGTAAACCAAGGCCCCATTTATTCCCAGTTTAGATCTTAGAAAATAACATTCATTCATTCAGGCGTGACACTCAGGCTTCTAATACATATATTTGGCTTACTGACATTCAGCAGAAGGGGAGTTTTAAACCACATCTAAGGGATAGAAGGAATAGTTTAATCTTGAATGTGGGGAAGGGATATCCAGACTGAGATTTTATAGAAGCAAAAGAGAAATGAGCAAGTGGTGTATATCATTTTAAGCAGATTTGCATGACCGGAGCCAAGAGCTTCTGTCAGGGAAGAAAATAGACTGGTTGTACATAGAATCAGGATAGGAAACTGTCAAGATGGTATGATTTGAGGGACACTAAAAGCCATTCCCTTGCCTAAAAATACTTTCCCTACTGACCTCCCTCCCACCCAGCATTACTTATTTTTCTGAGTTGAAGCATTGAATGTTTCGGTTTACAGACAAATTAGTTTTCTAGGAGAGATGAAACTTCCATTGTTTGCTGCTTATAGACATAATATGAAATAGTTGATTAGCAACAAGTAATGCAAAGGGTAATTAACTTCTTAGAACAGTGAAAGTAAATCCAGAATAGTCACGTGGACAAATCTTTCTAAAAATACCTCCTAGAATTCATTGCTCTTGTTACTCACCTACCCATTTACAGAATTGTCCAGAGCAGTTAGGGATAAATAATCATAACTTGCATAGTCTCAGAATACTATGTCCCCTTTGCGTGACATTCCATGGGAAATAGGATGCCCTTGAAAGAATAGCAATATATACCACAACTTGGTATGTGATCTTCAGTTAAGGAATAGTCTTCCCGGTCCCAGTTTCTTTAGATTTTTGAAAAGGTAATGATAATCACTATCCCTCCTAACCAATAGGATTTTTGTGAATGAGTCACATCAACTTCTTTCCTATGAAAAAAAAAAGTGCTATACAAATGGTAATAGATTGGCTTTAAAATACTAATATCTGAAACATTTAAATAGAATTAAGAACTAACATTTCATGGTTATTATCAGTCAGGTATTATTCTGGGAATTACATAAAATTTCACTTAATTTTCATAATGATCCTATGAAGAAGGAGCTAAGGGACTAAATAGAAGAGAAACTAAGGAACTGAGAGATTAACTTGTCCAAGGTCCCACAGCTAGTTAAGGGGTAGAACTAGGTTTATTGTGATAGGTACTTTTATTTTTCTCATTTCCACCATACCAGCTTATAAAAGAATAAGCTATTCTCTTAATGGTAACTCAAATTCTCAAGGATATCATTTAAGTGTAAATCCTTAGACATGCCATTTCAGAGCTGTCATCTTAATTGTTCAGGTTAACAAAATAGTATATCAAATACCTACACTGATTTACCATTCACCTTTCAAGGTAGAAACACTCCCTTAGAACCTAGAAATAACAATTGAACACACAACAACTTCTCATTTTGGCTTGGCATATGGACTGCTTTCATCTCAGGCAGAGACTGGAGGGTACTGTCACGAGGTCTTTCCCAAAAGGAGTGGTTGGTGCCTTTTCTGAGCCTCTTTAATTAGGCAATACGCATGTCCCTCCACTATCGGGACAGTACAGGAGGAGTAGAGTCTCCACATCTGAACTCACTTTCTGCTGAGTGTACTTGCCTCATATACTCAACATGCCACTGAATGTCACTACTACATGCAGTCTTTCACCTTAGTTAAGAGTTACCCTAGCTTCCCATTGCTTTGGTCCTAATTATGGAATCATCCTGGACTTTTCCCTAGTTTTCCGTGTCTTACATTAAATCAGTCTATTTTGTCGGTTCCACCTTCAAGATATATCCAGACTCCAGCTACTTTTGTTTCACCACTGATGCCACCTTGGTACAGGTCACCATCACCTCTTACTCAACTTATTATATTAGCCTCTCAGCTGCTCTTCCTATTCCTACACTTGCTCAGCCGAAGTCTTTATCAACACAACATTCAGAGTGAGCCTCTTAAGTATGTCAGATCAGGTCTTTTTCCAGCTGAGAACAGGCTAATGGCTCCCCATATCATTCGGTACAAAAGCAAAGTCATGACAATGGGCCAGGAGACCTTATGCAGACTGTCCCTCACCCCTCACCTCTCTGATCAGGTCTCTTAATACATTCCCCTTGCTCATCACATGCCAGCCACGCTGGCTTCTTCTCTGTGCTTTGAACATGCTGATCATGCTCCTGCCTCCAAGCTGTAACATTAACTGGCCCTCAGATATCCACATGGCATACTCCGTCATCTCTTTCAGGGCTTTACTTGAATGTTAGCTTCCAGAAAGAACTTCTCTGGCCACCTTATTAAAACTCCTCCCTCACCCCCTCCACACTCCCTGCACCTTTTTTCTCCACAATTCCCAGTCCATCTAACAGACCATTGAGTTTGTTTATATGTCTCCCCTACTAAAGTGTAAGCCTAGTGAGGTAGAAGATTTGCATCCCTTTTATTTCCAGCTGTAACCCTAGTCCCTAGGCCATGCCTGGCACAGGCAGGTGATCACAGAGTCTAAGGAAGGGGTATTGTCCAGGTGGGCATTTATGATTTGGAGAGCAAGTGTGTATCTCAATGAGGCAGCACCTGCTTAGCTCTAGAGTACTTTGCACATGGTAGGGAGTGCCAGAAATCTGGATTTTTGTGATGCATCTCCCCATTTTGAGATTGAGGCTGGCTGGCTCAGCCGGTGGAGTGTCTGACTCTTGATTTCAGCTCAGGTCATGATCTCGTGAGGTATGGGATAAAGCCCCACATTGCACTCTGTGCAGATAGTGCGGAGCCCACTTGGCATCCTCTCTCTTCCTCTCTTTCTGCCCCTCCCCCATTCTATCAAAAATAAATAAAAATGTAAAAAAAAAAGTTTTGTTGCTGTTTTAACTCTTCAAATCAAACAAATGTTATACAGACAAAGACAGTTATGGTCATAAGTCACCAATTTTAGGGCTCTACTCTGAGCCTCTTGGATGCTAAGAATCCCTTTTGATCTAACACTCAAAGATTTTACCCAAGTCCCATTTACTAGATCACACTTATTTCTATCAAAATGTGTATTTATTAGAGCTAGTATTTTCAAATATCCCAGGAGAGAGATTATATCACTTCTGGAAAGTCTTTTTCCATTAAGCCTTCTAGGAGAGGCAAGAAGGCAGTTATAATAACTAAAGTAGTTTTGAGAGGGATTGTTATAATTACTGCAGACTAATAAAACCCAACAATTAGTTTTGGAGTTTTGTTTATAAAACCACATTTCTCAACATTTTAATGACTAATTACATTATTGAATGTGGTACATTTCTTTTTTTTTTTTTTTTTAATTTTTTTTTTCAACGTTTATTTATTTTTGGGACAGAGAGAGACAGAGCATGAACGGGGGAGGGGCAGAGAGAGAGGGAGACACAGAATCGGAAACAGGCTCCAGGCTCTGAGCCATCAGCCCAGAGCCTGACGCAGGGCTCGAACTCACGGACCGCGGGATCGTGACCTGGCTGAAGTCAGACGCCCAACCGACTGCGCCACCCAGGCGCCCCAAATGTGGTACATTTCTATCTAAATTTTTTTGTCAAATGTAATTTCTTTCCATTTGATAACTTCAGCATTTCTGCTTTAATATATTATATGTACATTTTTGTCACTGACCACTTAAAATTAACTTAATTAAACTGCTCATTGATATCTACTTGATAAGAAATTTCCTGCAAAAGGCAATCACATTCTACCAACATGAATAGCTGATAAGTGAATCTACTATTTTCAAACTTCTTATCTCACGGGAGAGAAAATGTTGGGATACCAGTTTAACACACATTTAGGCATAGGATTCTTTCTTTGAAGAGTCCAAGCAGATTGGCAAAGATTTCTTGTGTTAGACTACTGCAAGCTGAACATGCCTCTGAGAATTTGACTACCAGAACCATGTGAACTGGATATATGCTTTTTGACACTACATGAGCAAACATAAGTTTTGTTGTTGTTTCCCTTTGACAGAATAAACAGGCTGATTTCAATCAGGCAGTGATAAGCTTGCATTTGGTTTGGTTATTAATTATTTTGTCTTAGTGTGACCTTTAACTTCTGGTCTTAAAAAAAAAACATTTTATTTGCTTCTCAGACTTGTGCAAGGACTCATTTTATCTTATCTATTAAAGACAGTGTTTATAAGATGAGAAAGCTACACAGAGCAAATCTGACAATAAGATCAAACCACTTTATCAACAGCTGAAAGGTAAAATTAGTCAAAATGTTTGATGGATTTTAAAATAGTTATTGTATTTGAAATGTTTGTTTGAGAAAACACAGAAACGAGGATTACCAGGTAAATAGGTTGTTGTAGACCCAAAAAAAGCACTGATTGGGTAATGTTTTTAGTTTTTAGTTCTTTTTAAAAAATGCAGAATCAAATTTTTTAAGTTATGAATACTTTGAATGCACATCTTTTGTAACTGTACATTATCCTTTAAAACAAAACTAAAGTTCATCAATTAAATTAATACACTGGCCATGATATATGAACAGTATTAAAGAATATAGTCATTTAGTCTAAAGGAGTACAAAACTTTCAATTGATATAGTATGTTTATCAAAGTCAATCTTGGGGGGCACCTGATTGGCTCAGTCGGTTAAGCATCCATCTTTGGCTCAGATCATGATCTCACATTTCATGAGTTCGAGCCCTGCATTAGGCTCTCTGCTGTCAGCTCAGAGCCTGGAGCTTGATTCAGATTCTGTGTCTCCTTTTCTCTGCTCCTCCCCCACTCACGCTCTGTCTCTGTCTCTCAAAGATGAACAAATGCTAAAAAAATATTTTTTAAAAAAGTCAAGCTTGGGTGCCTGAGTGGCTCAGTTGGTTGAGCACCTGACTCTTGATTTTGGCTCAAGTCATGATCTCATGGTTTGTGAGTCTGAGCCCCATGTCAGGCTCTGCACTTTTAGCACAGAGCCTGCTGAGGATTCTCTCTACCCCCTTCCTTCCTTCTCTACCCCTCCCTTGCGCATGCTCCCTCTCCCCCTCTCAAAATAAATAAACATTTTAAAAAAATGAAGCTTTAGTCAACTTCTATCATAGACTAGTGGTTTAGAAACTAGCAAGCAACATCGCTCTGAGGGCTTCTTCACACAGCTTGCTGGGCCCCAGAATTTGCCTTTCTAACAAGTTCCCAGGCTATACTGATGCTACTAGTCTATGACCTACACTTTGAAAATCACTGATGTATCTGATGTGTTTCTATATTCCCTTCTTTCAGGGAAGTCTGTTACAACTGTATTAAACATAACACAGAATAAAATTCTTATGTGTAGGAAGTAGTCTATGCTCTTTATAACCACAGTGAATCTAATGTTTCCTGTCAGTTTTGAAATTTACAGTGTATATTTTTTAAACATTCTATTTACTCATGTATATTATACTTACAATTCAGAGGGATTTCCAGTGGTTAAAAGCTATTCGTATGTTTTATTTGCTAATGGAGATATTATTTTAGGGACAGAACAGAATATTCTTGCTAAACTGTATAAGCAGCTTTATAATCTAAATGTTTCCAATTCTGTCCTTACTAAGGGAGTTTTAAAACACCCAGGAACTAGGAATGACCAAGGATAATGCATTGACCTAAAATATCAAAAATGTAATTCCTGCTGCAGGAGGTTTAAGATGATGTTCTCTATCAGTTCTGAAGAGATGTAAAATGAAAGAATATTTAGTCTATCAATAGGATCCAAAGATAGTAAAGAAAATAAAAATATGCAGGGCCAAAATTAGCTCTGAGACTCCCTCAGTAGCCTTAAATTTCCTGACCAAATCATGCTTTTAGAAGTTCGAAAGATGAATGATAGCCCTTTTTGTTTCTTTAAAACAAACAAACAAACAAACAAACAAACCCTATTTTGGTTGATTTTAGGCTTTCTTTGCCTGGCAAGAAGGGATTTGGGTCAAATAAGGGAAGGGAATCTCTCATACCTCTCTCCCTTACATAAAAAGCCTGACTATGAATATGAGGAAGGATTTTGGAACTTCCAGCTGAGCAGATCAGGGAGCAATTCACAGAAAAGCTAGGTTTGTGTTAATTCCTGTCTCAGGGATAGAATTTAGACATTGCAGATATAGGGGGAAATGACCCTATAGGAACAAAGGGTATTCACAAAAGCAAGGAGGTTGGAAATTGAGATGCATAAATGATGAATGATTAGTGGTTCTACTTGGAGAGGAAGCTTAAGAGGGCAAAGTGAATTCCTTTGTCTGGGAAACAAGGTTGACAGCTAGACTGATTAATTCATTTGTGGAGCCCAGGTCAAATTGTTTGTGAATGTTGTGATCAGTTGAGTCTTTACAATTCAGTGGGAACAATTGCAGTTCAGTTGGAGCAAGTATTTCATTGCCCATGGCTGAGCACATTAAGGAAATGGAATTGAGTTTCTCCAGTGGTTTGTGTTGAATTTCCTGTATTGACCTTTGTTACTTCCGGTGCCATTTGACAACTGGTTTTGCACAGCGTATTAGAATAGCTCCTTAAAAATGAGGCAGTCAATGGAGTTACACATAGAAAAGAGGGTCAGTAGCACACGGATGAAGTATGGTTCAAAGTCAGAACAGAGAAATGAACTAAAAACTGATATACAACACAAGTATAATATTTGTTGTAATTGTATAGAAAGTAGAAGTAAATAGAATAAAATGAATGTCATTCTTATTCTAGAGGATAGGTGTTTTTCCATTTTTTGTCCTATGCCTAAATATCTGAACTAAAAATACCTCCAGGTATAATTTGTATGTATTTATATCTGTGTCTGTACCTATACAAATTAGATGGATTGTACCTAATTAAAAAAAAAGTTAGAACTACTTACAGAATGCAGTTTTCAACAGACTTATTTCTGTCTCTGTGTGATACATCATACCTCCTACCGTTCTAAATGTGGCACATATAATATGTTTTTAATTGGAATGAATTAAATTTAATTTTATGCAGAGAATATTGAAACATTTGTGATATCGTTAAGCATAAAGAAAGCTGGGAAACAAGGGTTGGGGATAATTTTCTTATAAATATAAGGGTCTCATATGTTCAAATGTTGAAAGGCACTAGCAAGCTCAAAGGAGAAAGGGAGAGGTTTGGCAGTTACAAGTTTACACCCAGTGCCAGATCTTTGATATTTTATCTTTCTCAGCAATAGTCTTAAATCTATAGAAGCACAGGAGGATCTTCTAGAGTGAAGTCCCAGTGTGGCAAGTTCTAGGGCCATGACAGACAGGTATCTTATTATTAAATTATGAGTCTAAGAATGAGCCACATCAGATGGGAAGATAAGAATGGAAATCAGGACACAAAATGTAAGTTCAAAAAGTACACATGTGTTCCAACTAATGGCCCTGGGAATATTCCAGTTTGCCCAAGGATTATGGGCATGCATTATGCCTTACTTGTTTTAATCCTTATCTCTTATATGCTGAAAAGTGTCTGCTTTGGATGATAAATTAGATGGTTGTTTTAATCAGGAAAAAGTCAAGAGAAAAATACTTCATTTCAAGGGGGATTGCTCCATCAGCTGGAGCAAATCTAAAGCAAGCAAAACATTCTAGTACCAGGACCCTTCTTCCAAGTCACCCTCCAGCCACCTACTTTCTTCTCCATTACACAAGACACAGCTGCACCCTAAAGCACAGGAAGAGAAATGAGAGAGTTAGAGAATCCTGTCCACCCTGGGAGCTTGGAGCTCTCAGAGCAACCCTGCTCTTGTTAAAGCTTCATTGGTTTTTCAACTCACTTTTCAATTCTTCTGATTTCCCACAGCTCTACTTCCCATCTGTGTTTCAGCCAGTTGCACAGCTGGGGAGAAATTAAAATAGAGATTGCAGAAGCAATACTCACAACTAGGAGCTCTAATTAGATGCCCTGCGACATAGACCAGCGTTTCCAAGTCAAAAACAACTACATCACACATCTTCCTGCTCCAAAAATCTGTGTGGAAGGGTGTGAGGGGTGGGAGGTGGTACCTAATGAAGTGGCAATCCATCCCCTTTGACTTGAGGACCTGCAAAAGGGCAGAACAACATGGGGCTTTGGATTTAATAGCCTGAGAGCTGTCTGTCCTACCAGTGGGGAGAATGTTTGAATAATCAATTTGGTTGAATACCTAAGGAAAAAATCACACTGAATCTCCATTCCAATTGATCTGCATCACAATCTATTCCCCAAAGGGGCTTTCTTAGGGTATGGACTATATATATATACACACACAAGAAGAATCAATATCTGATTTTCATTTATATACATGGGATAGAGAAGCATTTCTTAGCAGTTCTAGATTTTTTGAATTAAAATAACTCATGTACATGACGTAAAAAATTGAGTATTTCAAGACATATACCCAAAGCACCGGTTAACTATCCCTACTCTTTCCAATACTTTATCCTTCTGCATCAATTTTCAGCTAATTCCTCTATACTTAACCTCAAGCCTTACCCTTTTAGTTCTTACAAGGTATTCTTACAATTTTAGTAAATACAAAACTTTATATAAACACACAGATATATACAGTTATTACATATGTAATATCTATAATGTGTAAGGAATAATATAGGCACCACCCAGCTTAAGAAATGCAGTATTATTCTTGCTATTGAAATTTCCTATAAATCTCTTTGAGAACAAGGCTCTTCTTTTTGAGTTAAACTTATCCTACATTTTTATCCTCCCTTCCTTTACAGTTTTAGGCTCCTCCTTTTGTTCAGCACATTAGATCTACACTTTTTAGCTTTTCCAGAAGCCCATAGAATAAATCACATTTTTCACTGTTACCTTTGCCCACAGACACCTAGATTGTAGTTTCCAATAATCTACAAAATCAGCCCCATTCATCTGCTTTGTTTCTTCCAAAAGTGTGCTGAATCTTTCATCTATTGTCCACTCTCCTGTACTATATTCTTTCATGAGTATAATTTTAGTCTTTTAGTATCAAGTTTCATTCTTCCAATTTTAATGTTTTGAAACAGTGAAAATAGACACATGTTGACTATCATGTTTATCTGTACATCATGATACACATTTAAATATAAATTTAAATCTTTCCTAAAGCCTTATCGTTGATTACGGTATTGACCATGACAACAGCATTCCAAGAATCAACAGTTAGAAGGGAAGATGTTTTATGGGAGAGTGAGACAATTCAATATGCTCTAAAAGTGTGTATTCCATGCTAAGGCCAGACATAGCAATTGCTTTGGAAGTATGGGATGAGGACAAACAGATTATCCGAGGTGTGGGAGGCATTTGCAGAGGAGCCAGTGCTGGTGTGACTCCCATGGCCCTCTGATTCTGTCCTATTAGGGGCAGGAATGCTCAAAATGTGTCCAGAGCCCAATACTTGGTCAAGACTATTTGCTTCTTACAGAGTCACCAATACATGTGCCATGGAAGGGCCTTGTTCTCCTTGTTAAATGGTGACTTGAAAGCCTTGGGATATTCTATCCAGTCTCTCTTCCCAGTTCTTCCAAATTTTGTTGGGGTTCCCAATGTCATCCTTTTAAAAACTTGAGTTATTATTTTCATAAATAAAGGTTTATAGAAAGAGTGGAATTTAAAAAATAAAATACTAAAGTAACACTAGAGAACAGATGATATCTGGAATCTTTTCAGCTACAATGTTCCAGGCTGAGCACAGACACCATTCTTTCCTTATCTTCCAAAAGGGATTCTGTTTTTCAACTGAGAGTTGAAAAGAAAGGCTCACAAGTTTGCTGAACACTATTCCCTTGCAAAGTATAGGGTTTATGTTCCTCAAGTTTCTTAAATCATAAGGAAAAAGTCTCAGAGAAGAGTAAAAAAATAAAAGTGGTATAATATACTTTAATAAAATTTCTAGGTGGGCATCAACTTCAAAAAGAAACCAGATAGATTAATGATAAAAATTCGGTCTTGTATAGATTTATGAAGCATGTTCGTTCTCATTCAAAATACAGACTCCCAAACAAGTTCCATGTTATGTAGAAATCATCAGTTTTTTGAGTTTCTTACTAGCTTGAAGCTGAGTATCTTTTGTTTTCATTTTTAAAAAATAACATTTCAAGGTCTTAATGAGGTAGGTAACCACATAGCATTTTAACTTATTTTCCCAGTGCATTTTCTTTAAGTCCCCAATATCCAGTCCATCCCATGGGCCAGTGCTTTCTCCATATTCTACCAGAAGGTCTTTCTAGAACAGACCTGGCTCACAGTAGGATGGAGCAATGATTCTCATCCATTTATTTGGTTGAAAAGGACTGATGTGAAACTCTGAATTTTTTTTCTGATACTGATTTTTCAATTCTAGTGAACAAATATAAGAAATAATATCTCACACCTATTGTTGGCAAAACCATTGCTGAGGAAGTGTCCTAATTACTAGCAACACTGCCAATTAGAATGTTGCTACAGACTGGAGCACCTGGATGGCTCAATCAGTTAAGCATCTGACTCTTGATTTCAGCTCAGGCCATGGTCTTATGGTTCATGGGTTCAAGCCCCACATCAGGCTCCATGATGATGGTACAGAGCCTGCTTAGGATTCTCTGTCCCCCTGCCTTTGCCCCTCCCTTTCTCATTCTCTGTCTCTCATAATAAATAAATAAACATTTTTTTAAATGTTACTAAGGATTATGCAAACAATTGTCAATATACAAGAAATTGCCCCCACTCTTTTCTGCCCTTCTCTCAGAATCAACCAGAAAAGTTTGGGAACTTATGTAGAATAGATAGGAATTGCCAAAAGCAAGTATACTAATGAGTGTAAAGGAGTTGCTTAAATTCAGGTAGAATTACAAATAAATATATTCATGAACTAGATACAGCTAAACCAGTTTAAAAATGTATTTTTCATTAGTTTACTCCCTGAGGTATATAACTGCACTCAAACTTTTTGGGAGACTGGATTTTGCCTCTTTCAATTATCAAATGGAGCCTGTTCTGCCCAGTTTCTATTATTTCCATTAAAAATTTCTATCTTTCTCCTCAGCTTTATCCTTTCAAAAATATAAATCACTGTGTATTCATCATCTTTCTTACCATCTTCATTACTTATACCTGTATATATAGCAGAATTAGGTCACAGTAAGTAAGAAACAGGATGTATTTTTCTTAACCATACTTGTTGTTACTGAGCCTATCAAAGCATTTTACACCAGACAGCTTATTATAGATGGAGCTCTGGAAAGCTAGTAGGGCACCCTATTCTTTCCATGTTAGAGATGAAAAGACTAAAGATCATATAATGTCATATTTTAACACATTTCTGAGGAAGCCATTTAAGCAGGGATCAAATTATCAGAAAAAATTTGTGCATGATAGTTCCATCTGTTTCAATGCAGAAACCACAAGACCCATAACCACAGGTTGAAATGGTTCAGTAGCACTCCTGCTAATTCTGCCAAGAGTTACTGCTGTTGGCACCCAAACCTGGAGATGCCCAAGAATTCAGATAAAATTTGTGACAAATAAGAAAACAAATACCCAAAGATACTAGGTTGATGTAAAGATAGAAGCCAGTTGATCATGATGGCACTGACCATAATCACACCTGAACAACAATGACTTCATTATGACCTAACCTTTCTTTGGTATTCAAGTTGCCCCAAAACTTTCCCCAGTAAAGTTTTAAAGAGGGTACTATCAGGTTAAAGCCTAACATAAGAGAGTCACAGAATACTTCCATTTCTCACCTTGTATGATTTCATGTTTTTTGGGTTTTTTTTTTTTTTTTTTGGTTTTTGGTTTTGTTTTAATGTGAAACAGTTACTAAGTGTTAGAGCAGAGACAAGAGTCTATTCCCTAGCTATATTCCTGAGTCTCTGAGTCAGATGTTCTCATGTAACTGGTCTGGTGTAGCATGATCCTCAGGATATTTTTAAATTTTAATTGGTTGAGGTTTAATTCTTATCCCATAAAATTTACCATTTTGAAGTATACAATTTAGTGTTTCAGTATATTTACAAAGCCTTGCAACCATCATCACTTTATCTACAATAGTGTCATCATGGAAAGAAACCCCCAGATCATTAGCAGTCATGTCTTATTCCCTCTTCCCCCAGATCTTGGCAACCAATGATTTACTTTTTGTCTCTATGGATTTGCCTATACTGCAAGATTCATGTAAAACTGAATCACTGGGTGATCAGTGAGTCTAGGTTTATTCCAGGTGTTGAGGCAATCCGGGACATTCAGGAGAGATCAACTTCCCTTAGCATCACAAGAGCAATGCTACTTTCTACCCACACCCCACACCCCTGCTGGGGGACACTAATGATTAGAAGAAATACATCAAACCCCCACTAAACCAGCCAACACTGACTCTGTGTCCAGAAACAGGAACAGATTGCTTTTTATTCCTCTACATGTCCCCCTTTTGCTGTCTTTCTGCTGAATCTTTGATCATTTAGGTATCAAAATAGTGCATCTATAACCTCTACCGACTATTCAGGCTTTATGGCATAAAATGAAGTTTAGAGATAAATGAAACATGTACTGAAATTGGATTTCCTCTCTGCCCCATTTCATTGGTTTGAGATACAGTGAATCTAATCACAGATTGATCTTATTAAGGCTAATGACCTAATGATTAACAAGGGAAATGCATCTGTAGTCAAATTGCCTGTTTTAATTATTCCAAGGAGCTGCACCATCAATGGGCAGCAGGCTCTTGGGTAAGAGTTTGCCTGCACCTGGTGCTATCTCAATTAGTATTCTCTCGGTATCTATCAGAGGAAAAATAACCAAAAAGCTCAGATGTACTTCATTTCTCCCTACTTACAATAGGCAGTCTGTGGCAGAGGTGAAATATTTGATCAGGTATGTGTCACAAATTGCCATGGAATCCAGATATCAGAAAAGGCAGCTAAGAGAGGAGATGAGAGCAAAGTACATAGACATTTGGCAGGAGGTAGACTGTTGTGAATCACGGAAGCCATATTCTAGCCCCAAAAAGTAAAGATCTTGAAGACAGTATTTACTAATGTTTTGGGCAAACAATATTTGGTGTCTGGGCTGTCCTATGGCCAGGGACTCTTAGGGACAGTAAAAATCTGGTGAGACTTCACCCCTCTAAATGGCATCAGTTAAAAAGTGTGGTTATTTTAGATGATAAACATTTTATATTCATTTTAAACATACAAATGTGTATTCATCTTCCAATCTTTGATGATGAGCCAACACACCCCTTTTTTAAAATAAGTCTGCCAAATGTAGTTATATTTTTGCATATAACATCCACAATGCATCATTCATGCTTTAAAGTTTGATATCTTTAACATGGAGCAAAAATTTAAGACACTTATGAATTCATAGTTCAGAATCATAGATTTTTAATGCCACATTTTTAAATCATCTTGGCCACCCCTGTTTCAGTTACCATTTGAGAGGTGGGGGAGCAGAGAGTCATCATTAACATGCCATTTTGAAACACTCAACTTTGTTTAAATGTTGGCTGTCCTCTCACAATATTTTATCAGTCCATGTAACTTACTTAAATTATATCATTACAAAATTATGTACAACTGTGATAAACTGGTTGAGGAGCCAACATCCCCAACTCTTGGTAAGCCTGTGGGGGTAGCTGAAGTGGAGAATCATTTGCCAGGATCGATCATATAATTTAGAGAGGAAGTAGAGAACACTGGTTAACCTGATGGGTAAATTAAAGAGAAGGCTGGTTGAGTTCCTATTGTAACAGGTAGCAAAAACAGGGTGAGGTATTCTGTCATAGGCTTTGGGAGACAAAGTATTGCCCATTTTTACAAGGCAAAAATGGTCTATATAAATGAGTTTCTTATTTATAAAGGCTTTATTTCAAGAGCAGAAATTTGGAAATTTTGCAGTTTTGTAAACTTAGATCTACATTTCTGTTTTTAAATGTAATTTTTCAACAGCATTTAGTGATTTTCATCTGTTGTTCTATATAGAGCAGAAAGTCCAGAACTATTATGTTATAAAAATATATAGAAAATTATTGAGTAAGGTATTAGTGTTCCAGTGCCTAAATATGCATTCAGAGACAAAAAATGGCCCTTTTAGATAGCTCCAGGTGCTGGGGTAATCTGATCAGCATAGTAGTATCAGCAAGCCAGGAGTGAGTTAATAGAATGATAAAGTACCTAAATAAAACAAGTACCTAAATAAACTAAGAGTGTTTGTCATCAGAATCATGGGAGTAGTGTTTTTTATAATAAATTCGTCTTACAGAACAAGACATAATTTGACCATGAAAAATTATTAAATTTCAGACCATTACTAGAGTATAATGATATTGTCAGGTTTTTTAAACTCTGAAACATTTCCCCAAATCTTATTTCTACATTTTATTTCCACATTTGAATTAGCTCTGGAGTTTGCCACTTTCCACCTGGCTGGCATATAATACTTCACCTGGAATTCTGTAAAGGCCTCTTAATGATCTTTCTCTTTTTACTCTGTCTCCTTATAGTTCTTTCTCTACTGTATACCAAATCTAAAAATACAAGCCTGATGCAATCCATTATCAAAATACATTCTTTACAGATCTAGAATAATCCTAAAATATGCATGAAACCACAAAAGACCCTTAATAACCAAAGCAATCTTGAAAAAATAGAACAAAGTGGGAGGTGTCACAATCTCAGATTTGAAAATATACCACAAAGCTATAGTAATCAAAACAGGATGGCACTGGGACAAAAATAGATACATAGATCAATGGAACAGATTAGTGTCCAGAAATACACTCATGCTCTTATGGTCAATTGATCAATGAGAAAGGAAGCAAGAACATACAATGGGGAAAAGGTGGTCTCTTCAACAAATGGTGCCAGGAAAACTGGACAGCTACATGCAAAAGAATGAAACTGTACCATGTTCTTAAACCACACACAAAAATAAACTCAAAATGTATTGAAGACCTAAATGTGAGATCTGAAACCAAAAACACCTACAAGAAAACATAGGCAATAATCTTTTTGGACATCGGCCATAGAATCATTTTTCTAGATAGGTCTCCTCAGGCAAGGGAAAGAACAGCAAAATTTAAACTATTGGGACTACACCAAAACACAAAGCTTTTGCACACTGAAGGAAACAAAAGGGTAGCCTACTGAATGAAGGATGTTTGCAAGTGATATATAGAATAGAGGTTAATATCGAAAACATATAAAGAACTTAAATAACTGGGTAACAAAAAAACAAATAATTCAATTTAAAAATGGGAAGAGGACAAAATAGACATTTTCCCAAGGAAGACATATAGATGGTCAACAGACACATGAAAAGATGCTCAACATCACTCATCATCAAAGCAATGCAAATTAAAACCACAATGAGATATCAGTTTATACCTATTAGAATGGCTAAAATAAAAAAGGTAAGAAATAACAAGTGTTGGCAGGGATATAAAGGAAAAGAAACCCTCATGCACTGTTGGTGAGAATGCAAATTGGTGCAGCCACTGTGGACAAAAATTAAAAATAAATTACCATGTGATTAAGTAATTCCACCATTGGATATTTACCCAGAGAGTAAGAAAACAATAATTCAAAAAAATACATGCACCCCTATGTTTATTGCAGCATTGTTTGTAATGGCTAAGATATGAAAGCAACCCAAATGTCCACCAATAGATGAATGGATAAGATGATGTGGTGTATACACTCAGACACACACACATAGTGGAATATTATTCAGCCATAAAAAAGAATGGTATCTTGCCATTTGCAGTAATATGGATAGATCTAGAGGGTATAACACTAAGTGAAATAAGTCAGAGAAAGATAAATACCATATTATTTCACTAATTTGGAATTTAAGAAAACAAATAAAACAAGGGAAAAAAAGGGACATACTCAAATACAGAGAACAAACTGGTGGTTACCATGGGGAGGGGAGGGAAGGGTAGGTGAGAAGATGGGTGAAATAGAAAAAAAAATATGTACAACCCTGATTACAACCCCCCACTGCTAAATTTAGCTAAAAAAATACAATCCTGATTTTGTTACTCTTCATCAGCAACTTCTAATACATTTGGAATAAAATTCTGAATGATTACTTTGCCTTGGTATGATCAGACTGACCTCTTTCGCCCCATCTTGTCACATGCGTCGTCTCCTGCTCCTTGTCTGGAAAGTACTGGACTTCTCAGTTTGCAAACCTATCATCATTTCCCCCACTACAGACACCTCCACAAGCCAATTTCCATATCTGGAATAGTTTTTTTCCCCTTTTATCTGCCTTATGAATTCAAACTCACTTCTCAACTTAAAGCCTTCACTCAACCCTCTATATTAGGCCAGGTTTCCTTTGCATAGTTGGTATTCTATAGTTTACAGTTTTTCATCTCTCTTTTGCACAAAACCAGGCTCCATGAGATAAGAGCCCATCTCTGCTTTGCTTATCCACTTCCTTGGTCCAGTGTCATATGTTAACAACATAGTCTCCTATCAAAATTTTCTTATTGAATCAGTTATTTGTATTGTTTAAAAGATAATTTGGGGTCTTACTGTTTGACCATTTAATTGCTAGAATTAAGAGCTGCAGGAGATTTGTCAATATTGGGACATGGTCATTTTAAGACAACTAAGAAAATACTTTTATAGGAGTTTAAAAAGTTAAAGTAGCATTTCATTTCTGGTCAAGGATTAAAATATGCACATATACCATATCTTATAATATGTATACTTTTCATATATAAAATATATATAAAATGAGAATATGACAAGTATTAGATCATTGCTCTTAAACTCTACAGTTGAACAGCCTTCAGGCTAGATCCTCAACAGACATTAAGTTTAAAATGACAGCTTTGTGACTTATTGGAAATTTTCATACATCAGTGTACTCTCTGGGGTTTACATATTAAGAGGCAATTTATTCTATTTTGAAGCAAAGAGAATTGAAGGCCAAGGCTAGAATGTTGCTATTTTCCTAATAGGCTGTAAGGACCACTCATTTGTCAATTTAGGTCATTGCACTCCACTTAAGATTAAATCATAGGATGAAATTGTCACACTAATAAAAGTTTATAATTTACTTTTACTATGAACCATTGCTTAGAGGTTTACCTGTTCCAAAGGGGGAATAATAGCCTAGTGAAGACATTACAGCTTTTAGAAAATAATAGTCAGTTACCTTATGCCTACATGGATGTCTAAGAAATTTCTGAGATGATGACTAGGGAGGTCACTGTCCATGTGGACCACTTAAAGCAATCAGCTGGCACCTCTTCACTAAAGTAAATTTAGCAAAAGTCAATTTCCAAGAAAATATAAATGAGGCTAAACACACTACCAAACAAGAGATAGAAAATATTTTTAAAAAGTAATTGATTGGGGTGCCTGGAGGCTTAGTTGGTTAAGTGTCTGACTTCAGCTCAGGTCATGATCTCATGGTTCATGAGTTGGGCTCTGTGTTGACAGCTCAGAGCGTGGAGTCTGCTTCGGATTCTGTGTCTCCTTCTTTCTCTGCCCCTCCCCACTCTCAAAAATAAAAATAATTAAAAAACATTAAAAAAATAAAGTAAATAATATTAACAAATAATTAGCAAGTTCATTTCAATATATTAACTGGAAAGTCTCAAACCCTGTTAAAGCTTTGATTTTCTGTAGGAGATTTCTAAAAACACAGAAACTTTAAGAGGTTCACTATTCTGAGGAACAACTCAGAAGGAAATTTAACAGGGGGAATGGGTAGCTCAGTCAGTTAAGTATCTGACTCTTGGGTTCGGGTCAGGTCATGATCTCACAGTTCATGAGTTCAAGCCCCCCCATCAGGCTCCCGTGCTAACGGTACAGAGCCTGGCTGAGACTCTGACTCACTCACTCACTCTCTCTCTCTCTCTCTCTCTCTCTCTCTCTGCCCCTTCCCTGCTCATGCTCTCCCTCTGCCCTGCCACTGTCTGTCTCCCTCCCTCTCAAAATAAATAAGCTTAAAAAAAAAAGGAAATTTAAAATTGTCACAGAATCTGTATTACCCAACATCACGAACAAACTTACATGGGCAAAACCCTTAGAAATCATGTAACATTTAGAAGATTTTGGGCAAATTCTTTGAGTTATTGCTTATGTATGCAGCAGTACTCAAATGATCCTGAGTCCAAGCTGGCAGTTAACTCCACCCCTTTAATATTAATTAGTTATGAAGGTATTTTCCAACTTAACTTTCTTAACAGATGCTATACCCATGGCATAGGTTAGCACTATTCATTAAGATTATGTACAGTTTACTATTACCAGAAAATATGTTGACTATGTTTTTTTTCCCCAGGCAAGGTATTGCTCATTATTCCCTGAGTATAGAAAAATATTTATATTAAAAAAAAGAAAGAAAATTATTTGTGTTATTAAACATGCTTCTCAAAATATCCTATTTGCCTATTTTTAATCAATCACCTTTCTTCTAATTTTTTAACATTTAAAATTACTTGTTAGTTTTTGTTTATTTTTTATGCTCTTAAAGTTTCTCAGTGCATCTTAGAGAGTCTGATTTGTAGGATTCCAGATGTGGTGCCATATTTCAAGACTATGTTATTCATAGGTTGAACAGCTAATATAGCTTTGGGGATTATTTTAAAAGCCATTCTGGTATAAGGTTTATATATAAAAATCAAAAAGCATAAATTTTATAGTCACTATATACCCACCAAGCATTTGCCTCAATTCTCTACTATAAAAACAATTCAAGAATTTCAGTTTTTCCTGAAGTGGCCCCAATCTGCATGATCTTTCTTCCCTCATAGAGGAATAAATGTCTGGCTGGAAATATTATTAAAGTTGTTATCAGTTACTGCAGAAGTGGAGTTTTGGAAATGATTACACAGTTATTGCTGGACATGTTAACTCAGGTTCAACACAGAAATTCTAAAATGATTATATAAATACTGAGAGTTCTCATCAAGACCTAGCTAAAGCTATTCAAGTATTAAGCAAGCTTACTTTAATGTTACCCCATCCCACTGCCTTGCTGACTCTCAACTGTAACTACACATTTCTCTCATGTACTACTGGAGCACAAGATCAATGTCAGAGAAGACCTGGCACCTATGCCCAAGAGAACAGTTAGCATCATCACAATCTAGTATAAAGATATTTGACCACATGAGTGATTTGACCTCCAGTAAGTTTTTTAAGCATATTCCTGGAGCCACCACTTATATCACTATTTAGGCTATATTTCCTATGATTTTACCAGAGCCACAAAGTGAAAGCAGCAATAAATTCTTCTCTAACTACCACAACTACTAGAATGAAGTCATCTGATATTTTGATTCCAATTAATGGAAGAGCTTCCACAAATGGTATTCATGATGGTTAATTTTAGGTGTCAACTTGATGGAGCTAAGGGTTACCCAGATACCTGATAAAACTTTATTTCTGGGTCTAATTTTAAGGGTGTCTCCAGGAAGATTAGCATTTGAATTGCTGAATTGAGTAAAGCAGATGGCATTCCCCAATGTGGTTGACTTCATCAACCTGTTGAGGGTCCAAATAGAGCAAAAAAGTAGAAAAAGGATGAATTCACTCTGCTTGAGCTGAGACATTCATCTTCTGCTCTCAGCTACTGCAGATCTTGGTTCTTGGGCTTTTGGGCTCATATTGGAATTTACACCATCAGGACCTCAGTTCTCAGACCTTCAGATTTGAATTTACACCATAGACTTTCTGGATTCTCCAGCCCGAAGAAAGCATATTGTGGATTTCTTGGCTTCCATAACTGTGTGAGCAAATTACCATAATAAAGTTCCTCTTATCCATATCAATATTAATATTCTATCGGTTCTGTTTCTCAGGAAAACCCTAACTAATACAGTATTCTCTCAGAGGGGAGAGATGGTAGTCCACAGCACTGGCACCAAACTTCCTGTAAATGTATTAGTTTCATTGACTTTCTATAGTTAAATGAGAAGATGTTTGACTGAATTTAGCTCTTTGTAGTTGATTAGATAAAAACAGCTATCTCACTTCATGTCTATTTTTTATTGCTCTATAACTCAGTATTCTTTTTTATTTTATTTTATTTTTTAGGCATGAGACTAAAGGAGAGAAAAAGTTTAGGAACATGGGTAACTATAACGGCAGACCTATATCTTATTTATACAAGAAACCTGCCTCAAATAAAATAGTCATTGTACAGGAAGCATCTTGACTTTCCCAGAACAGCAACTTGGTTTTGAAATCAAAGTTGAACATTTGCAAAGAAATGTAATAGCATTTTATCATAATGAGGCTTTCCTGTATTATAGTTGGGAGGGAAAAAAAGTGGGAAGAGGAACCCATTTAAAATGGTTTTAAAACTATTTCTATCGTTTGAGGGACTCAGCTTATGAGCCATTAAAAATATTACTGATAAAAATGCATTTTGAATTTCCATTAGATATTTTAGCTTTTATTTGAAACTTGAATTGATTCAGGGTGAGAGAACAGCACTTTTGGATAATAAGCTACAAGAACCTAGATACCTGTCAGAGCAACTCACACAAGTATTATGTTTAGGTATGAAAGTATATTTATCTGAAGAGCCTTTGGAAGTTGAAAGCTTTGCTTCAAAAATGAAAGTAGGGTGCACATTTTTTGGTTTAGGAGCCTGGCAGGAAAAACATGTCTTTTGATTTTTTAGTGATACTAAAGATACTTAGTGGGTGGACTCATCATTTAGTTTCAAACCGCCAGTCTGAGACCCCCTATAACTTTGAGTAATCACTGAATGAGGTGTTCATTATTTTCATTTGTATTAAAAAGAATTCAGAAATTAGAGGATTTGGGAATACAGATAAACTTAAAGAGTCTCCAGGACAATTCTATAAGTGGCTCCTCATCAAATTCCATTGATTAGAAGTTTCTTACTTTGAAGGTACTTCATGGTTCTGGGGCAATGTATTTTCTAATTCTTTTGGTCACAGTTTGTCTCCAGTTACTTGTTGAAGCCAAAATCAGCACGCTATTTACAATAGTTGCTCCTATGAATAACCCAAGTTCCTTGAATGACAGAGCATTTCAGCAGCTCTACTGCCTAATTGCAGAATTGATTTCTAATGGAGAAGTTTGGTTTCCCCAAACTCCATCTGTTTCTGAATTTCATATGAAATGCAACACATTTATTTTCCAGGGCTTTTAAGGATTCTTAGGCATAAGAATAGTTTAACAGAAAATAAGTTCACCAGGAGTTTTGAACCAACAAAAGAAAACACCAAAACACCAAAACCAAAACCTAATGAGACACCAGACACTAATTTTGATATGTTAACTATGATGTATGTACAGACTGCTAGTATTTCCTAAGTGATTTTCTACAGTATTCTGTTTACCATACTCAGTGTCCATAGTCATGGCAGCCAAATTCATGTCCTTATTTCTGGATAAGTTTTCTTCCCCTTATTCTATGGTCCCAATGTGCCAACCTAGGCATCAAGTATAGAAAGAGGATCTACAAAGTAACATCAAACTTTTTCCTTTAAAGTCTGGATTTAGTTGTAAGAACTCTATTTTCTATTTCCTTTTGAAACTGCTTAAAAGCATAAAGGTTAACAAAAATCAAAATGGCTGCACTAATGCTTCAGTTAAGCTCGATTTTAAAGTAACTTCTCTCCTCTCTTCCGCAAATCTCCCCTCCTCAACCTTTTGTTTCAGGACCCCAGTACCACCCTGAAAATGACAAATCAGGAGCACACACACACACAATTACTGCTGAAACTGGCTAGAACCTGTATATCCCTACAAAACTCCCTAGCCCCTTCCCCCTGGCAGGCTTAACAGTTTTTGAAGGTCATAGCCTGCTACAACCTCCTTTGCCTGGCAAAGAAATAAAGCTATTGTTCCTCCTTATCCCAAATTCTGTCTTCGCTGTTATATTGTTTCCCAAGCATGGAGGTCAGTTTTCACAACTTTCCTCTAATTCCTCTCTTTACCCCTTGTAGCTTTCCCAATTATACACGATGCCCCAACACATCCAGAATATCTCACTCTATTCTCCCCCAAAAGAACACAGAAAAAAAAATGTTTATCATAATCTTGCTATATTCCTGAAGGAAGAAAAAGAGAAATCAAATAAAAAAACTTGTAATACCTTTGGTTTTATCATCAAAATGATCTATTCCTTAGAATGTCTGTGATGATAGGCATTATCACCCACTTGTTTTTAACAAACTCAGTTGTTAGAAGTTTTATGTATAAATATATCTTTCAGTGAAATTAACCATTAATTGGAAAAAGCCCCCCTGTGTTATCTTTCTCTGCTTATCCTTTTATGTGAGCAAAACTAGTTCATTTTCATTCTTTAACTTGAGAGGTACCTTTATGACACATTAGTGATATTTTCTCTTAACAAACCAGGTATCTCTTGCCTCTACTATACTAAATTCCCAATTTCTTAAAGACAGGAGACATTTTTGAAAGTTGTTCGAACCTGTCATAGCTACTAGCTGTTGACAGAACATAAGCAGTGTTTGGTACATAATAATTCACTGTTGAATGAATGAAACAGTTTTGAGAACAATAGAATGATAGAACACAAATGTTTTAAGTAACATTTAATCTGCTTTAAGAATGAGAAGAGAGTGATTCAGAGATAATGTTTGTTTAATTCTACATATCCCACTCATGTTAGATATAGGGAATATATAGGTCATATGCCCAAATGTTTCATTCACTTTTATAGAGTACTTATTTTTTTTAAAAAACATGTTTATTTTGAGAGAGAGAAAGAGAGAGAGAGAGAGAGAGAGAGAGAGAGAGAGAGAGAGAGAAACAGAGCATCAGGGTGGGGTAGGGCAGAGAGAGACACACACGCAGAATCTGAAGCAGTCTCCAGGCTCCGAGATGTTAGCACAGAGGTTTGAATTCACAGATCTCAAGATCATGACCTAAGCTGAAGTCAGAAGCTTAACCAACTAAGCCACCCAGGTGCCTCTATGGAGTACTTATTCATAATTGGGTTCTTCCTTCAGGATATAGCTGTACAGGAGTCCTAACAAGTGGTATAGGCTGACCTTATTATTCTTGCTAATTTGATCAGAGAGATGCCAAATGGATGCAATATTGTTATTAATTTATCACTCAAATCTTTTCCTAATGGATCAACATATGACAATGTAACTCAAGGAAAAAAAAAAACTACAAATCCCCTTGACATTTAGAAGTAAGGAAGATAAACTCTTTATGCAAAATGTTATAGAATATATAAAGGGGAAAAACATGGTGGCAAACAAACTCTTGTACTGATGGCATTCTTTTTCTTTAGATTCTTCTTTGGTGTTACCATGGCGAGTTTTCGATTCATTGTTCTTGTCAGTTTCCTGTACTGGGGGTTTTCAACTAAGATTCTTTTAATCAAAGTATCATTAGTACTGTCAAAGAAGTGATACACTAATAGCAAGCAGTCATGAATAGTTCAATACTGTCCACAGAAATGGCTTTTAGAGGAGGTAATGTAACCACATCACTGCACGATTTTAGGAATGACCCATGGACATAGCATGACATTCACTCTAATATAGGCATTTAAAAGCCATGTGACCTTGGATAAGCCAATTATCTCTTCTGAGCCCCAGAATTTTTATTTATAAACAGAGGAAGACATGTGACTTCTAAACCCCCTTCTAATTTTACATGTTCATAATTACTGTCATTTACATGGGTATTAAGAAAAAAACATTTAAGAATTGAGTAGAGATTCTACTAAGGACTTTTCTTTGTGTAAGTTGTTTGCAGAGTAGCCTAGCAGTAATTATAGGATGCAAAGCCCTGCATTGTCCACTGCAAAAGTGGAATACTAAAGGAAATACTTTGAATGATGAGTTCATTAAATGACAGCCCGTTTTTCAGTTATTTTTAATCAAAAGTATATTTAAAGTGTCTTAGTAGTCATTTTACTCGGTACATTTAGGCTAAGTGTATATAATTTTTTTTTTAATATGGCAGGTTTGGGCTGCCAAGTTTCAGCTAAAAATATAAATGATAAATATAAATCTTAACGTTCCACATATCACATTGGGGAGTAATTAGATGCTTAAAACATGGTTTAATAAGGAACACTCAATGTTTATAAGAGAAAGCTAAAGAGGTAATATGATTAAGACACAGCAATAAATTTCACATCTCTTTCCTCAGTTCTGAATCTAGATTCTTTCTTAAACATATGCAAAAATAAAAGTGCAAGCTTCTCAAGGCCAGAAACTATAGTGATTTTGCTTCTTTTGTCCTTATAAAATGATTAATCCAGTGTAAACCTATGGATGCCCAACTAATCATGTTGAGAATGATATCTGTATATATCTATCTATGCACATATCTCATCTTATTGTTACATTGTACATACACTAAATTACTAAGGACATGGTTATGGGCCTCTGTGTCTTCTTTGTATTTTTATACAATTCACTGTCTAGCTATTTCCTCCCCCACCCCTCACCTCCTGAAGTTAATAGAAATTTATATTTAGAACATCTAAAAATTATCATCTTGGGGTACCTGGATGCTTCAGTCTGTTAAGTGTCGGACTCTTGATTTTGGCTCAGGTCATGATCTCACAGTTTGTGAGATAGAGCTCCATGGTGGACTCTGCACAGAGAGCATGAAGCCTGCTTGGGATTCTCTCTCTTCCTCGCTCTCTGCCCCTCCCCTACTTGCATGCATGAGCCCTCTCTCTCTTCAAAATAAACAAACACGAAAACCAATTTTTAATGGTCATCTTGTAGAAGTTTGTTTTTATATTGTACTAGCAGAAAATCCAAAATATAACTTATAATTTTTGATAGTTTAATAATGTTATTTATGAATATCATTGTATCTGGCTTTAGAAATGTTTGTCTTAATATCCAAATGATCCCAGATTTACATACTTCTAAACTACTGCATTTCATCTTGTGTTTTAAAATAATTTTCTCTTGGGGCACTGAGTGGCTCAGCTGGTTGAGCTTCTGGCTCTTCATTTTGGCTGGGGTCATGATCCCACGGTCATGAGATTGAGCCCTGCATTGGGCTCTGCACTGAATGTGGAGCCTGCTTGAGATTCTCTCTCTGCCTCTGCCCCTCCCCCCCCCACTTGCGCTCTCTCTCTCTCTCTCTCTCTCTGAAATAAAATAAAATAAAAAAATAAAATAAAAATTTTATCTTGCTCCTAAATTATAGGTTGTCAGTTTTTCTTTTTCAACTATAAAAATATTTACTTACAGAAACCCACTTCTGAAATTTTGCTTCTAAAACTTCTTCAGGAAAAAGGAACCAGCATGTATTATATCTGACTCCAATATCAAAATGACAGAGACTGAGGACCTGAGAGTCTCTTTCATTATGAGAAAGTTCTTAAAGAATATAGGAAATTTATTCCATGGATTTTTTTTTTCTTTTGACATTTGGTTTGGCTATTACAAGTCATGTTTTTTTTCTGGTTTCTGGGCTTATTTGCTTAGTGGTTTGCTTTCCTGGTTTTGCTTTAAATCACAAGTGATTTTTTTTCTCCCCCCACCCAGCCCCCATCATGGTAAATGTAGTCTCTAATCCCCATCCCCTATTTCCCCCATCCTCCACCTACCTCCCTACAGGTGTTTTACAGTCACCTTTTAGAGCCACTTTACTGGAGAAGAAAGCTAATAGTTTATAGTTCGGATGAATATATAAATTATAATCCAAACAGACCATTTTTGAAGGAATAGCAATGCTAAAAAAAAATTAGCAAGCATTGATTCATCTATACCAAGTACTAACTAGGAATGCCCTTGGAAAATTAGGATTTAGGACCATCCTGTTTGTAGTACTGTTAATAGTGAATTGTCTCAGAGCCAACATAATCATTCACCATGACATAAGCCTGTTTCCCAAAAATCAAATTGTATGATCGAGATTTATCAATTCAGGACACAAGTCTGGTTGTAAACATGCTCTCTTTTGTCATATTTAGAACTGAACTATTCTCTTAATGCTGATACTGTTAATATCAGTTTGTATTTTAATCTCTGCCTATATTTTTTCTTCTGTCTATATTTTTGAATGTATTTAAACTTTTTTCTTTTACTTTTTCTTCATATATTTCTGACTATTATGGCAAGCCCTTAAGATAAAGGTTTATTTCTAGTTTACATAAAAATTAAAGGGAAACTTTACTCAACTGCAGTCAGGAAGTTAGAAGGGGATGTCATACCACCAATGTCAATTACATGAAGAATTGCCAATTCTAGACCCCAATGGAAGAATCATCAACAGGAAAGAATTGTCAATTATAGGCCTCAATAGGGGAAGATGTACATTGAATCTTCTACGAGAAATCAACGATCTCTGCAACTCAGCCCATGAGAAACCATCATCACCCTGAACTCTTGCTTTTCTGCAATCAATTTGCATTCAAAACAATCCCTCTCAGCTTCATCCTTCTCCATAAAAATAACATTTGTTGGACTTGTCTATGGTTTTGCCATAGCTTGCATGTCCTGACTGCTATTATCTGCTATTGCTGAAAAAATTCATCTCTGATGGTAAAATAACTTTTTTTTTATTTTGAAGGTAAATGTTATTTGATGATAAGAAGTGGTATCCAGAGATGACCCCCAATAACTGAAACTAGTTAGCAAACAGGTGCTGGTACCCACAGAGCTGATTGAACTCCCTGGTTTCTTACCAACCCTGCAGTTTGAAGTTAAGTTTTCTCCTGGATTTTGAGCTCCACTCTGTGTTTTGAGCTCTCCAGATGTTAGTCAGGATCTGCTTTAAGGCTTTATCTTTTCTGAGAATACTCCTTTCGCCTTTGGTCCTGACTCCTGTTTGGGACTTGACCTTTCCTGTTGGAACTATGCTAGTCTTTTGTTCAATTCCTTTGGGGCTGGGCTTGTCCTGTTGAAACTGTGCAGTTTAGGATTTCTCTTTCTCTTTCTCTCTAGAGAAACCCTCTAAGAAATATGATCCCAATCATCAAAACGCTTTGAGTGTGCTGCCTCCCCCATTCTGGGACCCTAACCAGGTTTTTGTTTAAATATTATAGGCATTTCCTCTTAATATGCATTTCTGTTTTTTAAATTTGTTTATTTTTGAGAGAGAGAAGAGGGACAGAGGAGACAGAGACAGAGGAGAGAGAGAGACAGAGGAGAGAGAGAGACAGAGGAGAGAGAGAGAGAGAGAGAGAGAGACAGGAGAGAGAGACAGGAGAGAGAGACAGGAGAGAGAGACAGGAGAGAGAGACAGGAGAGAGAGGGAGGAGAGAGAGGGAGGAGAGAGAGGGAGGAGAGAGAGGGAGGAGAGAGAGGGAGGAGAGAGAGGGAGGAGAGAGAGGGAGGAGAGAGAGGGAGGAGAGAGACAGAAGAAGAAGAAGAAGAAGAAGAAGAAGAAGAAGAAGAAGAGGAGGAGGAGGAGGAACAGAGGGAGGGAGGGAGGGATTGAGAGAGAGAGAGAGAGAGAGAGAGAGAGAGACAGAGAGAATCCCAAGCAGGCTCCATGCTGTCAGCACAGAGCCTGACATGGGGCTCAATCTCAGGAACCATGAGATGATGACCTGAACACAAATCAAGACTCAGACACTTATCCAACTGACACATTCAGTGCCCCTTTATCTGCATTTCTCACTAAATGGACCAACCCAACCAAAAGTAACTTAGAACATCAATTGCTATTATGGAGAACTTTTGATCTGCCCAAGATTACTTTTCTCAAAACTGAGTTGGACAGCATGGCTCTAAATTGTCAGTGGATTGGATGTTTATTTTGATTGGTATTTTGAAACTTGCAATCATCATCAGCCCTGTGAAAATTGCCCTGTGAAAAATCCAGTTGCTAGACTGAGGGAAGCAAACAATTCAAGAACAACAAAAAGGATTCTGAGGCTTTTTTCTTCCCCATCTTCCTTGTCTCAGAACACATGGCAGCCACCTTTTGCTGAGGACCCACCTTCCATGACATTATCCTCCCCATCTACACTGGGTCCACCTCCTCTATAGCTGTTTCACCATTCTCATTCTCTTGCCAAACTTCCCTTATTGTCTGAATCTCTTCCCCTTCGCCTCTTTCCTCCCCAACATATTAAAACCTGCCCCGTTAAAGTTAAGTCTTCTGATGATTCAAATAAACCCCAAATTTATTCTGTTCCTTGGACTAAAGCTGAATTGTTAGTCATGCAGAATTTCCTAAAATGACTTAGGAGGTTCCCATAGGTTTGCTAAGAATTTGTCATAATTATTCAAACTTACCAACTTGGTTTCTTGGATTTACATCTAAGTTGGCCAAACATTGGTGAAAGTAGTCTGATGGGAACATTTTTTTTAAAGTTTATTTATTTTGAGAGATGGGAGCAAGGGACAGAAAGAGAGGAAGAAAGAGAATCCCAAGGAGGCTCAGTATGGATAGTGGGGCTTGAACTCACAACCTGTGAGATCATGACCTGAGTCAAAACCAAGAGTCAGATGCTTAACCAACTGAGCCACCCACACACCTCTGATAGTAACATTTTGAAATGTTTTAGAGGGATTTAGAGAAACTGACCCCTAATTTTTGACAAAATGCTAGAACACTCCCTGGGTATCTCCACTGAGCAATTACAGTAGCCTTTCCTAAATTGATTAAAACAAAATTCAGACTTGCACACAAAATCCTCATGAACCTGCTTATTACTATTATAATCAACATTAAATTGTCTTTAAATTTATTTCTGGTCTTTCTTAGACATTGAATCCACTCAAGTAGTATTTAACTTTGTTAATGGGCTGAACCATGATATTTTTTAGTTAAGGGACCAGAATGGAATGGAAAACTATGTCCACTCCATAATTAGTTAACTTGGCAAACCAGCTCACTTGAACCCTAGGTAAGTCACCTGAGAGAGACACCTCTAAAATTCTTAATTTTCAACTTTGGCAAATGAAGGCCCCTACACAAAACCAAAAACCTCCTTGCTTCTACTGTTATTGCCAAGAGCCAGGATGTTAGAAAAAAGATTGCTACCATCTTAAGTGATTCAGGCACCTTCAGCCTTCTAGCCAGCCTTTCTTATGCCCCCTAAGTCTCAATAAGGGGTTCTGAGGAACTACAGGGGCTCTTCCCAATCCTCCCTCTTAATTGGATCAAAGAAACCACTCTCCAGAAAAGAATTTCTGTCTTTACTGACACCAGAGCTACATTCTCAGGGCTCAACCCCACTGTTTAAAAGTAACTCCTGCCTAGGAGTACTAATAGAGTTTCAATAATGGTGGTATCTAGTCAATCTCAACAGGTTCCTGTCTCTGAACCTATGTCCATCACCTAGGCCCTTTGAGAGATAAACACTCCTTTGTCCTTCGTTCCTCTACCCCTCTACCTTGGGGGGTAGAGAGTTCTTAGAAAAATATGCTAGAATTCCTTTCTCTCAAAAGGAGGAAATAATTCTAGAATTTGACAATAGTAATCAAACCAACCAGGTGAATTAAATGACCTTTCAACATCTTTTACTTGCTCAATCTGACAACACTTTAGCTGAGTCTTGGGATACTAATCATTTGTCCTTATTGGTTCAGCTATCATCCTCTATACGGGCAAGATCTTTAACTGATATTGGCAGAATCCATGGTGCACCTTCCATCAAGATTCAGATAGACCCCTCAAAACCCTCTTTCCAGAATTAATAAATACCCCATAAATAAAGAAACTCTTCAAGACATCAAGCCCATTATAGAAGATTACAAGGTGCAGGAGCTCATTATCCCCTGCACTAGTGGCTATAATACCCATTCTTTTACTTATGAGAAAACCCAACAGCGATGGATGAAGATTTGTCCAGGACCACCAAGAAATAACTAATGTTGTTATCCCTTGGCACCTTGTTGTTCCTACCTAACACCCCCTCCCCATTTGCTACCAGAATCCATTTCCACTAAAAGCGAATTTTCATGTAATTGACTTATACAGTGAATTTTATTATTCAGGTTGATAAAGATAGCCACTATCTTTTTACTTCACTTGGAAAGAACAGAAATGCACTTGGACAGAATTTTACAGAGTCTCCTTACTTTTCACACACCTTAAAAGCTGATTTGGATAAGATTTCTGCACACTCTATTTTGTTACAGTAAGTAGATGATTTTATCCTCTCTGCTGTCCTTCTGAAAACTCTTCAATGAAAGGCAGCATCTATCTATTATAATTTTTGGCCTTAAAGAGACACGAGATACCCCCAAAATTATAGTTTGCTAAACTCAGATTCAATACTTATGGAACCTGATCTCAGAACAAGAACTACATTTGGACCCAGATTGGCTTTATAGCATCCTGAACTTCCCCAAACCTAAAACTAAGTAAGTGCCAATTATGAGGTTTTCTTGGAGTGGCTAGCTACTTTCAAAATTAGATTCCCAGCTTCTCCCTTATGGATCAACCTCTGTATGCTTTACTAAAAGAAATGACATACCTAATCCTATTATATGGGTCCAGAAGATATAACTTTTGGGACTTTAAAGTCTAATGAAGCTCCCTCAGACATCCTAATTATCAATTTCCCCTTTTCCTCTTTGTATGTGAAGAAAGGGAATGAATGCCATTGGAATACCCACCCCAAAACATACAGACCATTATTAACCCATAGGGTACTGTAGCCCAAGGATATCCCTCTTGCCTCAGAACCATTCCTACCACTCCCCTTTTAGTTAAGGCTACTGAAGAAATCATGGGATCCCCTTTAACCATCCTTGTATCTTCACCAACTGTAAAACCACAAACATTTATACCCCTAGTCCCTATGCCTTTAGGATAGCTCCTGACTTTGGGATGTTAGGAAACATTAATATTTTCTTACCTCCAGTGTGGAAAAGTTAAAAATGGATCCTTTATCCAAGATTTACTAGATACCATACTTTTGCTGGATGCTCTGGTTATTAAGGTTCCTAGGCATTCCAAATTCAACTCTCTGGAGACCAAAGAAAACCCTAACCCTAACCACTATTATTTCTACCAAAAACACTGCTTTCAAGAAAATTAATAGCCAAACCTCAGTTGTGGTTGAAAAAGATGTTCTCCCAAATGATAATTTGGAAAAATTGCCCAAAGATACTCAGAAATTGGACCCAGGAAAGAAATACAATATTGACAACCTAGTAAGTGCTCATTCAGTAAAAAGGGAGAACTCTGGTTTGGGCCAAGTAGCAATTTGGTACTATGAGAAATTCCAAAATTCTCACTACTTACCACTATACCATTGTCATTAAACCATTAGCCTACTGATACATTAAGAGAATTCATGAACCAATATTGGTATAAAAATATTAATAAAGCCACAAAAATTCCCTACCTCACTTGTCCCACCTGTTTAAATTATAATGCAGGAAATCCTGCTCAAACAAATGGGCTAGATAGTTTCCCCCCATCTCATGGATTATTCATAGGTTTTAGTCATGGATTATATGCATTTTTCACTGGATTGGAAATTTCCCTTATATACAGGCCACTGCTTCTTCTGTGGCTGAAATTCTGTTAGAAAAGATGAACCCTACTTGGGAAATCCCTTTTAAACTTTATAGTGATCAGAGAATCCATTTTAATGGTCATGTGCTTTGACAAGTTTGTGCTGTTGGCTGGTTTTATAACACTTTCATTGTGCTTATCATCCTCAATCCACAGAGTCAAATGTACTATTGATGCTACTAAGACTCCACTGATAAAATCTGTAGAGCTCCTCTAAATACCTTGGCCCAAAGCACTTCCTTTAGTCCTTCTAAATCTCAGAGTCACTCTCTTTGAAACTCAGACTCTCACACTTTGAGATAGTCACAAGATGTCCAATGTACATGGCCCCTGACTTCTCTGACCCACAGTTAATAAAAGGAGATATACTTAAACACTGTAAAGGTCTAATTGCTTCTGTTAAGAATAACCATGCTTTAGCAGGGCAATCTTTTCACAGTGCACTCCTGGGAGAGGACTTTAAGCATAATACCTTGCAATTTGGAGATCTTGTCTATTGAAAAAGACACTTCCAGACAGACTCCTTTCAACCTCACTAGAAATGCCCTTATCAGGTATTGCTAACTTATCCGTGTACTGTCAAATTCCAAGGAATAGACTCTTGGATTCATGTGGCCCATCTAAAGAAAGCACCAAACTCTGACTCGACCTACACACCATCTGGTGACCTGAAAATAAACATTTCCCAGCACTGAAGAAGAAAACATCTGAGGAGACAGCTTTTCCAAGATGTCCAGACCAGACCTTTTCCTCACTGTTTTCTTCTAATATATCTTTTATGGAAAGAAAATGCCCTGGTCCACATTTCCCAAGTCCTTGAGAAAGGGGAAATTTTCCCCCCCGATTATGAGCTTTCAGAAAGCCTCATCATGACCTTGTGACAGTTTAATTTTTTACTTGCTTTTTCTGAAGGGTTACAAGGCTCAGAATTCACAAAACTCTTTCATATGTACTATTATCTGGCTGGATTTTTATTCAATTTCATGATCTCTGAATTTGCAAATTTATAGGCTATATTATTGGATAACATTTGTCTCCAAAAGCATTTTTTAGATATTAGTTTAATATATGCTTGAAGTTTTGCCATTCTTGTCAAGAGTCCATTAGCTATTGCCTCATGTTTATACCTGCACTCTATCTTTACAAATGCACTTGGTTAATTCTTTCAGTGTGCTCTTGCAGTATTTACTATTTTGTTTTAAGTGCCTGCTTTAAACTGGGACTTCCAGAAGGCATACATGACTGTATGTTTGCCTCCATAAGGAGAATTTTTCTCCCTTAAGTTGGAATAAATGTCGATAAATATTTTCAGTTGGCTACTTTCAGATCTATGGTCCCAGTTTAGAACCACCAGACAATTTGGACTTGCTATTTCTTTTGTTCTGTATTGTATTTCTTTTGTTCTTAAGTTTTGTATTTGGTGCCTGTAAAACCTTTGTAAAAATGATGTACCTAATAAGGAGATGATCTTCAATGTTTACAATCTTGATAAATATGGACTATAGAAAAATGCCTGAGAGTTTTCCCTCTTTACCTACCTAGTCACCCAAATGTGGCCATAAGTGGTTTCCAACTGCTTATGTATTTGCCCTTTGATGTAGAACATGGCAACCAGGAAAGGTCCTTCCTGGCATTGAAGGACAAAATCACTAGTGGTAGAAAAACTGACTTTTGATCAGTGATGCTTCTAGAGAAAGGTCTTGATCAAAGCAGGAAATGTGAAAATTAAAGAGAATCCTCACTAAAGTATTGTCAGAGGGCTAAAAGTTACCATATCAGTTACATGAAGAACTATCCGTTATACACCCCAACACAAGTGTCAACAGGAAAGAATTATTAATTATAGGCCTCAAGAAAATATATACATTGAATCTTCTAGAAGAAATTTACTAACCCTGCAACTCAGCCAATGGCAAACTATCATCACTCTGAATTCTTGCTTTTTAACAATGGACTTTCATTTAAAGCACCCTCTCCCAACTTCCTCCTTCCCCATAAAGTAACATTTATTCACTGGACTTGCTTATGGTTTTACCATAGCTTGCATATTCCAAATTGGAATTCTCTGCTCTTCCTAGGAAGTTTCAGTGACTAGATATATAGCACATCAAAAAATATATAATTTGAAGTGTTTGGAGGACAATTATTTGTATCATTTCTAATAAGGAGAATAATTCAATACATTTTTAATTAAACTGAACTTACTTTGTTAGAGTTTCATCTAAATTAATGTAAATATTGTTTTTTAAGTCTATTTTTATTGATTTTTTTTATATTTAGGTCAGAACAAAGAATAATTTAGGTATCAGAGATAACTCATTACCAAAAATTTTACACTTCCGGTATACTGCTTATCACAATTTGTTGCAATTTTTAATTTAGCATCTCCCATTGCTCCAAACCTTAAGCATTTTAAGAACAGAAGCAAAATTCTATTCTATCCTGCATTTTCTTGACCTAGGATAGTACCTTCATACATACAAAGGGATTCCATAAGAGGAGTGAAGTAAGAAATAGCTTGCACAGGAGTGTAGATAGAATCTAGTAATTGCTGGCTCAGTGGCTTGCTCTATTATTTTAGTTAAGTCATTTAACCTCTGTAAGACTTAAATTTTTCATTTATAAAATGAGTAACAATTTTTTTTCAAGGGATCTGAGACCCATAGGTAGAAAGTATGGAGAGGAAAATGTAATCTCATTGTAAGAAAATACTTTCAAATAATTAAAGTTTCCTAAAAGCTCTTGTCTGTTTCCAGAAACAGAGTACCTAATCATCTGAATTGGTCAAACATAAGCTTAATGAGCATTTGGCAGGAGCATTGAGAATTGAAGCACTGGAAGAATGGTTAAGGTAAAAGTCCTTTCCAATATGCTGTTTGGTGATGGCCAATGATTCTTCCATGGAATTATTTAAGTACTGCAGAGCTATGTGTACAGCTCAAACACAAACACTTAGTTGGCCCTACTACCAACATTGCCTCCAAAAGGACAGTCATTTCTTTGTATACTATTTTACTCAAATTCTACGTGGCAACAGTAACGTTTCTATTTCCTGGGTTTGTTGTAACGGTAATAAATTTCAACAGATGTTTAATAAGAATATTTACAAAAGAAAACAAGATGGTATTATTAAATGTGTTTCAGTGGTGTTCTCTACTGTTCCCTATGTGGCATAAGTCTCATTAAATCCACTGTATAGATTATCTCTTTCATGTGAGAGATTAATAGTTTGGAAGCCAACAAGTCATCGTCTTTTGAGACTGATGCATTTCTGAATATGATTGGCTGCAATTGAAGCTAGCTCAGAAAAATAAGGGTATATACATTTTTAAAATTGTTTATTTACAAGTTTTTCATTGATTCCAGAGCATAGACTCTCAGCATTACAAAGCACTGGAGTCAGTATGTGTAGATTTCTCTCTCCACACTCACCACTTCATCTACAAACAAGTAATAGTCTCCATCTCTAGGCATATTGAACTAATAAGGGCTCATTTGATTTGCTGCACTGACAGATATTATCATAATAATGCTGCATTACAAAGCTACTTAAACTTAGGAGCTTGAAGCTACTAGTATTCATGATTTTTTCTAGTTCATCAGTTTGTGTGGTCGCTAGAACAGATATGTGTCAGACTGTGAGTGAGCTGGGCTTTGCTCTAGTCTTTGATTTGAGTCTAGGTCTGTTCCATGTGTTTCCCTTATTTTCCTGTAACCAAGGGTTACCTGCCTCATGCCTTCTCTTCATGCATAGCAGAAGCACCCTTAGTGCCTCCTAAGGCCTCAACCAAGAACTAGCAGGTTGATTCATCTGCCAACAATTCATTGACCTGGGCAGTGTAATATGGCCAACCCTACACCAATGGAGAGGAAAAACATCTAGTTATCCATGATTACATTAATACCAAATGTGACCAGGTGAGTGTTCATACATTCCTGTAGACTGACTATTAAAAATACAAAGGGTGGGGTGCCTGGGTGGCTCAGTCAGTTGAGCGTCCGACTTCGGCTCAGGTCATGATTTCACGGTCTGATTTCGAGCCCAGCATCAGGCTCTGTGCTGACACTCAGAGCCTGGAGCCTGTTTCGGATTCTGAGTCTCCCTCTCTCTCTGCCCCTCCCCCGCTCATGCTCCGTCTCTCTCTCTCTCTGTCAAAAATAAATAAACATTAAAAAAAATTTTTTTTTAAATACAAAGGGTTTCACTTTCTACCAAAGCATAATTCTAGTTGACTATTTTCAGTGAGGTAGGTTGGCTATTTCCCAAGAAACTTGTTGTTGTTGTTGTTGTCAGAGGAGGTTTTCAGTTGTTACAAATACTTTATTATATTAAATGAACTATTGGGACCTCATCAAGATAAAAGGCTTTTGCACTGCAAAGGAAACAATCAACAAAACTAAATGGCAACCAACAGAATGGGAAAAGATATTTGCAAATGACATATCTGAAAAAGTGTTAGTATCCGAAATCTATAAAGAACTCACCAAACTCGAAACCCAAAAAACAAATAATCCAGTGAAGAAATGGGAAGAAGACATGAATAGACACTTCTCCAAAGAATACATTCAGATGGCCAATAAACATGTGAAAAGATGCTCAACATAATTTATCATCAGGGAAATACAAATCAAAACCACACTGAGATACCACCTCACACCAGTCAGAGTGGTTAAAATTAACAACTCAGGAAACAATGGATGCTGACAAGGATGTGGAGAAATGGGAACCCTCTTGCACTGTTGGTGGGAATGCAAACTGGTGCAGCCACTCTGGAAAACAGTATGGAGGTTCCTCAAAAAACTAAAAATAGAACTACCCTATGACCCAGCAATAGCACTACTAGGAATTTATCCAAAGGATACAGGAGTGCTGATTCATAGGGGCAATGTTTATAGCAGCACTTTCAACAATAGCCAAATTATGGAAAGAGCCCAAGCGTTCATCAACTGATGGGTGGATAAAGAAGATGTGGTTTATATATACAATGGAATATTGGTTGGCACTAAGAATGAAATCCTGCCATTTGCAGCCATGTGGATGGAACTGGAGGGTATTATGCTAAGTGAAATAAGTCAGTCAGGGAAAGACAGATCTCCTATTTTTTCACTCATATGTGGAAATTGAGAAACTTAACAGAAGACCATGGGGAAAAGGAAGGGGAAAACTAGTCATAAACAGAGAGGGAGGGAGGTAAACATAAGAGACACTTAAATACAGAAAACAAACTGAAGGTTGATGGGGGGGGGTGGTGGAGGAGAGGGGAAAATGGGTGATGGGCATTGAGGAGGGCACTTGTTGCGATGACAACTGGGTGTTGTATGTAAGTGATCAATCATGGGAATCTACCCCCCAAACCAAGAGCACACTGTATATACTGTATGCTAGTGATCTTGATAACATGATGTTAAAAAATACTTTATTACATTGAATGACATTTAACATACTCAATCTTCTTGTAATTAGGCTTAAAGTTCCCCTGAAAAGAAGTATATTTTCCCTTGGATAATGCAGCTCTTTCAAGTAACTGAAATAATTTCCCCACTCTAAATAGCCCCAATGGCTTCAGCCCTCCTCTTCTACCATAAGCCCATTGTCCTAATATCCCTCAGAACAAATGAGTTTGCTAATATATGGACTTCGAATAGTCTTAATAAATCTCATAAATATAGAAACAGACCACGTATTGCCAGGGGCATATACCAATGTACCAGTTAATGTAGTGTTTTTAAATAGTTATATCAAAGAGATGAAATAGAACATTTAAACATATAGATCCTTTAAGTACAAAAGGAAAATAACATAATGAAGATCTGTGAACCTATGATCCAGGCTCTCAACTATTAATATTCTCTTATATTTAATCAGAACTCTATGAAACATGGCTCATTACATATAATAGTTGAAGTCCACTTTGTCGCTCTCCCCTTCCCACTGGAGAGGTAGTCACTAGCTTAAACATATCCCAAAAGTTTATCACATTCTAAGTCACAAAGCAAAATTATATATGTATCAAATAATCTCAGACTACATTTTGTGCAATTGTATTAGACATCAATAAAATGTGTAAAAACTTATGTGAAAAGAATGCCTCCTCACACATCGACTGCAACATGCTGTTTCAGCTAAACGAGTTCTCAAATCTACAACTGCACTACTTTTTGACATAGCACGTACTCACGGAGGTGCATTAAAGTTTCCCATTATACATGCTTTTGGATTTATGTGTTTTGGATTCACATTTGTCTTGAATATAGACCAGAAATTATCTTTGATTATTCTTCCATTACAAAAGGACACTTTCACACCTTATTAATGCTTTTTTGCAATAAAATCTGTTCTGTCTGATATTAATACAGGTATGCCCACTTTAAGGTTGGTTATATTTTGCTTATTTTTTTTTTCTAATCATTGTTTGATTTGCCACCTTTCTGTTTTCTTATGTATCTTTTAAACCAAAGAAGTTTTTGTCCTTGTTCTTATCTATACATTTGTAAATTAATGCATTAGATTGTGATGCATCTTGCTTATGTCACCCATTCTGCCGGTCTCTAGCCTTGGTTCCATGAGCATATTTGCTCAGTAGATCTTGCTTTTTTACCTCACTACATTTTTCTAATAAATATTATCATATTAGGGTCTAAGACAAGTTTTACATACATCTGAGGAATAAAATAATTTTATCATCTTAGATGGCAATATTACATCTACATTTATATTTTTATATTTAAAACATTATGGGAATGTTGAAATATTCTATTGGCAAAGAGTCACATTTCTCTTCCAATTCTTTTCTTATTTAATCCCCCATCGCTATTGTGAATTTGTTCTTGTCCTGTTTGAATTGTTAAACTCTTCTTTGTGATAAATGGATTTGAGATTAAAGCCTAAACTAGACTCAAAGATTAGAGAAAGCTATGAAAATTACCTACCTGACCAGCAGTGTCCAAAATGTCCAAATAAGCTGGCTCATTGTCAATTCTAACCTGGGTCTTATAAGCATCTTCTGAAAAACACAAGACAGAATTTACACTCAAATATATTAATCTGAAAGGCATGATTTTTAGATTTCATAACCAAGAATTTCTAAATAGGTTAACTAAATAAAAGAATCAGAGATTCTAGTTGACTACACAAAGTGAGAAGGATAACCCGGGAAAATATAGGAAAGAATTTCCGCTTCAAGATTTATTTCTCCTTCATTAGGACAATATTATGATTTGAGGTACCTTGGTCATATTACCTACAGAACAAATTGTGAAACACATTTATCAGTCTGTTCTTCATCATGCACTGCATATTTGCACCGCAACATCCTATTCAATGTAAGACTGAAAGCTTTTCCTCTAAGATCAGGAACAAGACAAGTATGTCTACTTTAATCACTTCTATTTAACATAGTTCTAAAGTCCTAGCCAGAGCAATGAGGTAAGAAAAATAAATAAAAATCACCCAAATTGGAAGAGAAGCAGTAGAATATTCTATTTACAGATAGCATGATTTTATAAATAGAAAGCTCTAAAGATTCCATGCAGCTAGGGGAAGGGAGGACTTTTGGAACTTCTAATAAATTCAGCAGTTACAGGATACAAAAACACGAAAAGTCAGTTGTGTTTCTATACACTGATGATAAACAATCTAAAAAGAAAACAAAATGTTTCCATTTGTAATAGCACAAAAAGGAATAAAATACTTAGGAATAAACTTAACCAAGAAGGTAAAGAATTGTACACCAAAAATTGTAAGAAGTTTTAATATGTTTGTGTACTGTTAACTTATACACGCCTATATACTCTGGATTCTAAACATTTATAAATGATTTGTAAATATTTGTTTCCTATTCTGTAGGATTTTAAAATTTATTAACAATGGCATTTGATGCAAATTTTCTAATCTTTATGAAGTATAATTTTCTTTATTGTTCATGTTTTTGGTGTTCTAAGTATTCTAAAATTCAAGGTCATGAATATTTAACTCTATGTTTTCTTCTAAGTGTTCTATAATGTTAGCTTTTTGCCTATACGTTATTGATCCATTTTCAGTTTGTTGTTGTTGTTTTGTTCAATATGTTTGGTAAGGGTATTCATTCTTCTGCATACAATTCTGATTTTTTTGTTGTTGTTTCTGTAAGTTTGGTACTAAGTTCCCTATTTTAATTTCTTATTTGAGTAAACTCTTAGTTAATATAGCTAAAAGTTTGTCAATTTTGTTCATCTTTTTAAAGAAGTAACAGTATAATTTATTTTCTCCTTTTTTTTTTTTTTCGTATTCTCTATTTACCTCTCTTCTAATCTTTAGTATTTCCTTCCTTCTATTTGCTTGGGTTTAATGACTTCCCCACCACCCAATTACTTTTTTTTTTAAATGTTTCTTTCTTTTTTTATTTGAGAGAGAGATAGAGAAACCCAAGCAGGCTCTGTGCTGCCAGCACAGCTGATGCAGGACTCAAACTCACAAACTGTGAGATCATGACCTGAGGCAAAGTCAGATGTTTAAATGACTGAGCCACCCAGGTGCCCCAGCCACCATTTATATTTTAAGTAAAGAGCAAACGTAACCACTACTAACAGCATTTAGGACAGCATTGAATTTTGGCACAATTTCAACAATTTTTCATACTGTTGGCTTTGAACCACATATGATTTTCGGAACCTTCTGGTTTAGAAAATGGTAATGGTCAACCAAGGAGGCACTTTTTAAACACACAGTATTGAGAACTTCCCCAAAACTAAGTTTTCGCTAGGTGCTGGAGATGCGAAGATGTACAAACACATGCACACACACGATCCTGGTCTCCACTCTCAAGAACTTAAACAATCACAGTGGAAGACATACATATATGCAATGGGATATTAAGATCCAAAAACTTAGAGGCACATAAGCCTACCTCTTCAAGGAAAAGTCATACCTTATGACTATGCTCCAGAAAGAAAATTGTGGGAAGTATAATCTGCAGGCTGGTCAATCAGGTGTGGTTTCAGCAACTACTGACCATTCTGTGACACCATTCAATATATGAGCAACCACACAGTCTTTCCATTTTCTATTCCACTGCTCTTTGTATTTTCACTGATCCGCCTTTTACACATGAGAAATCGTGTGGATATTTTTTTTAATGCATAGGGTTGTTTTTCAATTTCATAGGGAAATAAGAATAGCTACTCTGAAAGGATGCTGTGACCTAAGAATCATATGTGAGTCTTTCAGATTTCATGTTTGTTTATTTAAACTCAAAGACCCCAAAAAGAGCCTGCTGAGGCCAGGAGCATGCTGAGTAATCCAGACAAGAACTGCTCTGTGTGATTATCTGAGCCCTAGATAAACCCAGCACATGAAACATATATCAAATAAAAGCTTCTCTTGGGATCAGAAAACCCCTTCAAAGAGACTTGATGTGAATTGGCTGGAAATTAAGTCAGGCCTTCTATCCAAGATTTCTTTCTCTCTTTTAAGAAGTGTCTATCACAGTACACATTCCAGTGTTGTGAATCTAGGTCACCTCCCTGGCCTCCATAGAAACTAATCCCTTTCATTTCCTTCCAATAAACAATCTTTCCTCCTGTTTCCATCCATCCACTCCCTTTGAGACCTCCCATGTAGAAATGCAGTGACAGAAATTCTCTCTTGAATACATATAAACACCTCCCTGAATTTCAATCATCTGCCTATAGATGCAGCCCTGAAGTGAGTTCATTTATCTTCTAAAGCAAGAGGCCAAATGTATATATACAAAGCTTTATCAGGCAGAAATAATAGTAACTGCCTGCTATATTATTTGCACTGAAAAGCACAGTGGAGCCACATTTTTAGAGGTATCTCTAAAATTCCACCTTAAATTCTAAAATTCTACCTTAAAATACCACTTTAAAATTCATTTGAAAACACTGATGATTGATTGGACACCGTTGCTTCTCTCAGGATGGGTCTTCTTCACTTTCCTTCTCTAAAATTTTACAGGCAGAAGCCACCAAAGACCTGTATAAAGCCTCACATCCATCACTAAATACTGCTGTTATAATTGGCCAACCACTTAATCTTACTTGTAATATGGAGTTAATAGTACATACTAGTCAATGCACAGGTGTTCTAGAAGGATCAACTAAAGTGGAATATAACAATGGTGCTTTAAAAAGGAAAGAGAGAGGGAGGGAGAGAGAGAGAGAGAGAGAGAGCATGAGAGAGAGAAAAAATAGAAAAGGAAGAGGAAGTAAGGAAGAAAAAAAGACCACAATTTAAACCCAAGCCATGTTATATAGTAACTATATTGCTTTAAGTTTAAATTATATTAAAACTAAATGACTTCTACTTCTGCCATTTCTATTTACCCATGTGGTCATTTTCCCCACTCCACTTCCCCGCCCCCCGCCAACCCAACTAATAAATCAGACAATTTGGTAGTATATGTTTACAATAATCTTCCAAAATATAAAGTCTATAATTAAAAAACATTAAGATGTTCTGAATAATCTATACAAAAATTTATTTAATTCTTTTGCAGAGTATATTCAAATACCTTTAAGATGTTAGTTGTAAATGCAAAATTTGGATATATTAAAACCACAATATGTAACTGAGAAAATATTAGGTTATTGTTGAATTTTCACTAGAGGACTTTATTTGAGACAGAGAGACAGAGACAGCGTGAGCAGGGGAGAGGGAGAGAGAGAGGCAGAGAAAGAGAGGCGGAGTGAGAGAAAGGGAGGGAGTCTTAAGCAGGCTCTATGCTCAGCACAGGACCTGATAGGGGGCTTGATTCCAGGACCCTGGGATCATGACTTGAGATGAAATCAAGAGTTGGATGTTCAACCAACTGAGTCACCCAGGTGCCCCTCACTAGAAGACTTTTTTGAAAATCTTAAGATACTTGAAAAATTCTTACATGGTTTGCCTGAAAACCTGAAATGTGTAATAACTGGCCTTACACTGAAGATATGTTTCTGTAACTCTGAGGTAGTATACATCTCTAAGATATTAATCATTAACCCAATTAAAAAAATACAACATGAAGGCTCAGGTTCAGATAATTTATAAGAACTTTCTCAATTACTTAAGCAAATCATCTTAATTGTGTGTTTATAGGTGTATAAAGCAGAAGCATCTTAGAACACAGTGTACTAGAAATTTTCTTTTGAGCAGAAAGAGAAACTAAACCAGTCCTGATACAAATCTAATATATCAATATATTTATCAATAATGACATCAATATGTGCTTGAGTGTGTAATCTGTGCTACATATTCTGATAGGCACAGAATCTACCATGTTGAAAAAGACAGCTGATTTCTATCCACATAGTTTATAAACTTGGGAGAATACATGAAAATAAACAAGTAATTCAACTGTATTGTAATGAGTGTTAAATTAGAAACATTTGAAATGTACTTATTTAGGAAGACAGCAGAAGACACCCAGAGGAGCTCAAGTTGAGCTGAAGTCAATCCTCAAAAGTAACAGATAGAAAACAGAGTTTGGAAGGGGGAGGACTGGTGAGAGGCCAAGAAAGAAAGGGAATTGCATTGATTCTAGCACAGCCCAACCTCTTGAACATAAATATTCAGTGAAATCTAATAAGGGTATATAAGCTTGCTGGATTTGAAAATGGTTTTGAAAACTGGCTGAACTTAGCTTCAGAGAAGACTAAAAGTTTATGAGAACATACTTCCCCACCATGGAAATAAGAGCTGAAGAAAGGGGTGTCATTAAAAAGTAAATCCTGGAAATACACAGGAATTATAGGACAGAGTTTAGACTTTTTATTATGCTTTAAAATTGAGGAGTAAGCCAGGTTTATTTAGGTCTGGGAAGAGTGAGGGGTGATGATATCTGAGTTACACAGCAATTGAAATCTTTCCTATAGACAGATTTTAGTGTGGTAGTTCATACCAATCAACATTTCCCTGCTGCTCCCAGGAAAATGCCCAATGTCACTGCTCTGGGAAGTTTAACTCCAAGGGGACAACCATATACATTCTATAGGGTCCTCAGGTAGATTTTCCGCAGCAAACCTATTGAGGTGGTACAAGCTGTAGTGCTTCCTTTGGAATAACAGACACTACCTGGAGATTTGCACCTGCAGATGGCCATTACTGAGAGAGGCCATTCTAAACAATGGCTTCTCATAGCAAGGATAAGCCAACAGAGAGGTCTTTGAAAAGAGTTAATAGTCATCATTAGTGAGTAGACCTGCAGCAGCTTGGCAAGAGCAGCAAAATCAATGTTCTTTCCCAAAACTGTCATGAACAGAAAATATTTCAGGACATCCACATCCTTTCAATGTTAGAGCCTTCTAACACTTTCTTTTCAGCCAGATAGAGGGGTTCTTGAGAAACCTGATTCCTTGGCTCTCTTCTGCTAAACAGAAATGAGAGGTAACGGGGTTGAGCTACAGGCACTGACACCAAGTGCTTCAAGTCCTTTGTCTCTGCCTCACTTCTTGTTTTGGGGGTGAGGAAAAGAAAAGAGTAGATGTTCTCCTCTCCCTAGTTCCTTCAGAAAGAAATGATGACATCTTGTTCTACCTTTCTTTCCCCCATTTACCATAATCATGATGAATGACTGCATAACCCTATGGCCATGATCTGTAAAATGGTTGTGTCCCAGAGTATTTTAAGATAGAATGTGTTTAAATACAGATTATCTCTTCACAGAAAAAACTAACTTTTATGGTTAGATCAGTTGTGGGAGTCCCATAGTTCTGCCAGTTCTTCACCTTCCCTCAATGGACACCTCCAGAAGGGTTCCAAGGAGCTTTTGGAGCTCAGATACAATATGAGCCACATCTAGTGGCAGAGTTTTGTTTTAAACCAAGACTGTGGTTTCTGGGAAGATGAAATAGATGTACTTTTCCCTATGCCTCCTGCTACATAAAATAAAACCATGAAAACTGTACATAGAACAAGCTTAAGATGACTCTGAAAGTTGGGGAGGAAAAGACAGCCTGGCTAGGAACTCTGAGATCCAAGGAATAGTCGTGTAGTGAGTTCTCTAGGTTTTCTTTTTGCCTCACAAATTTGAAACTGAAGAAGATGGCAACCTGGAAACACTAATGGGTACAGACAAAACAAAAAAGCCCAGGAGAAACCAAGTGCAGCCTAGCAAGACAGAAAACATTTAGACTATAACGGATCTAACAGTGAACCAATTTAGAACACTTCAAAAAATTAAATACTGAGGTTTAAACAAAACATATGCAGGCTTTATATGCTAAAAGCCCTTAACACTGATGAATGAAACTTAAAAATCTAAAGGCAAAAGCATATCATTTTCATGGCTTAGAGGACTCAACATTGTAAAGATGTTGATTCTCCACAAATTGGTGTAAAGACAACACAATGCCTATCAAAATTTTGGAACACTCATGTATGTGTGGACGTGGGCACCATTTTTAAAAGTTTTTTATGAGAAGAACAAAAAAAAAACTAGAAAAACTAAAACATTTTTAGAAAGCAAAGTAGGAAAAATCAGGTTTCCTGAATTCATGACTTACTGTATAGCTATAGTAATCAAGACTACATAGTATTGACACATAGCTCAATAAAATGGAACAGAGAACTCAGAAATGAACATTCAAAAGTGTAACTACATTTTGACAGAAGTGCAAAAGTAATTTAGTGAAGAAAAGAGAGCCTTTTCAACAAATGGCATAGGAAAAATTTTACGTTGGTAAAAACAAGCAAACCTCTAACTCAGGATCACATTTTATAGAAAAATCAATCTAAAATGGATCAGAAACTTGAACATAAAACTATCAAACTTGTAGAAGACACATAGGAAAAATCTTCAAGATCCAAGGCCAGGAAAAATCTTAGACCTGACACACAAAGTCATAAAAGGAAAAGTTTATAAATTAGACTTCAAAATTTTAAAACAGCTTTTGCTCTATAAAAGACCCCATTAAGAAGATAAATAGAGAAGCTAGAATAGGAGAAAATATTTGCAAACCTGATATCTGACCAAGGACTACTATTTAGCATATACAAAGAACTCTCAAATCTTAAGAACAATCCATTTAGAAAGTGGAAAAAAAAGACATGAATAGACATTCCATGAAATATGATACACAGATGGCAAATAAGCACATAAAACATGTTCAACATCATTAGCTTTAGCTGGCATCATGGGCATGCCACCTGTTCAGTCACACAGTACTCTACGCTTACAAGAATCCATGCTTTGTTTGATGCTCTACGATCACTGTTTGTAATTCTCAATTTTAGAATAAGAAGTCTGCATTTCTTCCACTAGATCCAGAAAATTAAATAGTTGATCCTGATACAATAATGTGGGGAAAATGACCAATAGCTCTAATATTGAAATAAGAATCCAAACCAAAGTGGGTAAATTAGAGAAAGTTTTTAAAAATTTGGAATTCAAATTAGAGGTACTAGGACACAGTGACACTGATGATGGAAAAGAAAAATGAATACCAAGTGAATGACTTCCAAATGTGAATATAATTGGAAGATAAGACTCCACAGACCAGTGTCTTAGATGTTTCAGGATAGAATCCAATTCATTCTGGAGATACTACCAGAAGATAATGGAAATAGAAGTCCCTTTCCTTTTGTTAAAAAAAGAAAAAATTACTAGCCTTAGGTAAGTGCAAATTAAAATCACAATGAACTATTATTACATACCTATCAGAATGGCTTTGAAAAAGTGACAACTGGGGTGCCTGGGTGGCTCAGTTGGTTAAGTGTCCTACTTTGGGTCAGGTCATGATCTCATGGTTCCTGGGTTCAAGCCCTGCATCAGTCTCTGTGCTGACAGCTCAGTGCCTGAAGCCTACTTCAGATTCTGTGTCTCCCTCTCTCTCTCTCTGCCCCTCCCCACTCATGTTCTACCTTTGTCTCTCAAAATTGAATAAATGTTAAAAAAAAATTTTTTTAAATGACAACCCTTAATGCTGGTAAGAATGTGGAAACATGAAATATGAATGTGGAAACATAAAATTTTACAGTGTATATTTTTAAAAATATATTACACATGTATTTATTTTCCACATGTAATATGTAAAGCAGCAATTGTAGTCTTGGATTTATTACAGAGAAATGAAGACTTATGTTCACATAAAGACACACTATTTTTTTCCCGTTTGTAGTAGCTTTATTCATAATAGCCAAAAATGTGAAACATGTTAAATACCCTTCAATAGTTATACAATCTGTGGTACATCCATATCATAGACTATTATTCAACAATAAAAAAAAGGAATGTAAGGTTGATACATCCAATAGCCTAGATGAATCTCCACCAGAATTATGCTAATTGAAACAAGCTAATCCACAAAGTTTCCATATTCTAGGATTCTATTTTTATAATACTCTTGAAGTGACACAATTATAGATATGGATGACAGATTAATGGTTGCCAGGCATTATGGAGGGAGTGGGTGTTGTTTTCAAAGTCTACATAAAGGATCATTGTAGTCATGAAAATGTTCTGTATCTTGAGTATATCTGTATCTTGATTGTGATGTTGTACTATGGTTTGAGAAGTGCTACCATTGAGGGGAACTGGGGAAGGGGAGAGGATCTATATCTTACAGTGCCATTTGAATTTATAATTATTTCAGATGAAAAAAATAGACCTATCAATATCTTCTTATGTATAAAGAATTCCAAAACCTCAAAAACTTTTTAGCAAACTAGGCATCAAAGCAGATTGCTTTATCTTTAGTAATAAGTGGCTAAACGAAAAGCAAACTTTATGATCACTGGACAAATATTAAAACCATTCACTCTGAGACTGGATACACAATGAGAATAGTGATTATAAATACTTTTATTTACTTTATGCTGGTGGTTCCACCTGTTCAGCTAGACAAAAATATGTAAAAAAAAAAAAAAAAAAAAAAAGAAACTCAAAAAGGGAAAATGTCACCATTCATAGAAAAATGTCTGTTGGGTATATAGAATATTTCAAAGACTCTACAGATAAATTTGTATATTGAATCAATCAATTTAGTAAGTTTTCTGGCAACAAGGTCAATACAGGAAAGAAAAGTCATTTTTATACACAATCAGCAAATCGAATAAATGAAATTATTGTATTAACATACTGTCAAAAATATCAAATCTCAAAGAATAAATCTTGCAAAAGTTTTGCAAGACTTCTACTTAGGAAGTTGTAGGACATGAGAAAAATTAAAGATGACATAAGTAGAAGCATAGGTCCTAATTATGTATTGGTAGATTAAATATTTTGATGAGGCCTGCTTTCCCCTAATTGATCTATAAATACATACCAAACAGACTTAGGTGGTGGGCAAATGTGACTAGATTCACCAACTGATTTGAAGTAAATATGGAAATGAAAATGGACAAAAATATCTGAGAATCTCAAAAAAGAACATAAGCTGTAGATCACAATTTAGTGTTAATCTACAGCAATTAGAACAAGGTGATTTTGGCACATAGAAAAATAAGCCGACAAAATGAAAATGCACACACAAACGAACACTTTAAGGAAACAAATGGCATTTCAGAGCAGTTGAAAAGTAGAAAATATTGAAAAGAAAATATTTTCAACAAGTAGCACCATTGAATAGGTATAAATATCGAAGATAATGGAAGCTGATTGCTATCTTACAATATACACGGAAATCAATTCTAGTTGGATTGTAGGTATATATATGCAAAACAAAACAAAACTTCTAGGAGATAATGTAGGAGAATACCTTCATGGTTTGGAATACTAAGACCTCTCAAAAACTTATATGAACACTAACTATAAAATAAAAGATTGACAAATTAGAACACATTTGTTAAAACTGAGTACACTAAAACAGATCAGTTTATCACAGGCTCTATGAAGAGACGGCAAATGTAAGCCCTAGTGTGGAATAAAGTATATGTGTCAACAAAGACTCATATCCAGAATGTATAATGAATTTCTACAAGTCACTCAGAAAGAGGCAATCTTCTCCAATAAAAAGTGGGCAAGATATTGAGGTTCTTTGTTTTAAGTAGTAACATTTATTACTATCATTCATTAAGCACTGAAATTGTGCTTGCTTCAGAAATATATAAATATTTTACATTCATTATGTCATTTATATCTTGTAATAGCTATGAAGAACTCTTCTCACGTCCAATTACAGATGAGAAGTTAAAGGTCATTAGAAGTTATGTCATTTGCCTATTATCACACAACTTGTAAAAAGCATGCTATTTTAGAAAAATTTTCACTTATCCACTTATAGATACTAGGTACTAGGGATACAAAGTTCAGTAATATATTGTCCTTGTCATTAAATGAGGGCAAAACAGAAGAATAACAAAATCCACTTAAAGTTGGAGGTTGGTAAATAGGCCAAGACTTCATAGGACAGCTGACCTTTGGGCTATCTTAAAGTTATCTCACTCAGAAGGGTAAGGAAAGAAAAGAGTATCCTAGGGGGAGAGATTAGTATCAAAATGTATGAAGTCTCTTCCTCTTTCTTGGGGTGAGGCGGCATTGATATTGACACCAGGTATTGAGGAGATAATAGGGTAAAAAAATAGATGCTTCCCAAATTTGCTTAGGACCATGCTAACTTTCCAATTTAAAATTTTTAAATTCAACTTTAAATTATAAAATGTTCCAGTTTTAGTAAATGTAAAGTAAACACCATTCAGATGGCTGACAAATTTAAAGTTGTACAAACATATTAATAATCAGTAAAAAAGCAACCATATAATGCCGGGGTACCTAATTGGTTCAGTCTGTTAAGTGCCTGATTCTTGATTTCGGCTCAGTTCATGATCTCACAGTTCATGGGAGTAAGCCCCATGCCAGTCTCTGTGCTGACAGCAGAGAGCCTGCTTGGGACTCTCTCTCTCCCTCTCTCTCTGCCCCTCCCCCACTCACATGCACACTCTCTCAAAATACATACACTTAAAAATCACTACATGATGCAAATGTCAAAATAGAAGAGCAGGTTTAAAAAACAGACAATACCAAATAGTCAACGTGTGGAGCCAAGGAGAATGATCATCTACTACAGGTGATACATAAACAGAAAATTACTTGGGACTGTCTACCAAAGCTCATCATACCTATAACTTACATGTTAGATAGATTGTTGGTCTCCATTCTTCTCTGTACAGATAGTATATCTGTACACCCTTACCATGACCTTATAGTGGGCGGAGTGTACTTACTCACTGGTTTTAGGCTTGATCATGTGACTTACTTTGGCCAATGGAATGCTAATAGATGTGATGTGAGTAGAGGCATGAAAACACACACATGCAGTGGAGCTCATGCTCTTTTGATTCTCCCATCACCATGAGGTTATGCCCTGAGATACCCACTGGTTTAAGAAGGTATATACCAATCTGAAGACAAGACATTCCAACTAACAGAGGTGTATGAGGGACAAATACATTTTTTTTTATTTTTTTATTTTTTTATTTTTTTATTTTTTATTTTTTTTAAATTTTTTTTTTTTTCAACGTTTATTTATTTTTGGGACAGAGAGAGACAGAGCATGAACGGGGGAGGGGCAGAGAGAGAGGGAGACACAGAATCGGAAACAGGCTCCAGGCTCTGAGCCATCAGCCCAGAGCCCGACGCGGGGCTCGAACTCACGGACCGCGAGATCGTGACCTGGCTGAAGTCGGACGCCCAACCGACTGCGCCACCCAGGCGCCCCAATACATTTTTTTTTAAATCAGATTTGGGGCAGTTTGTTATAAGCAATTTCATTCATCAGGAATACATGCACATGTGCAATTACCCAAGTGCACAAAAGCCATGAATGAGTATGTTTACAACAGTATTATTCATACTATCTCTAAACTGCACAAAACCCAGACTTCATCAGTAGTATAATATACAAATAAATTCTAGTTTACTCATACAGCAGATTCTTTTTGTTTGAAATGTAGATAGTCACAGCATACAACATGCCTGAATCTAATAATCCGTTTTGAAAAAGCTAGACAGGTTTCTATTTATATAAAATAGAAAACTAAACATCTAAACGAAGATATATTTATTGGAAAATAATTTCTTATCCAGAGTGAATATTATTTGGATATTTACTTTGTAAAATTTCAATACTTCATATGTTTTCCTGTAAATGTATTATACTTTTAAAAGTGTTTTTAAAAGGGAATGTTTTGAGCTCAAGCGTAAAATGGGATAAAATATCCCATTCCTATTCTCTAATTGTTCATATTGTTTAAGGTAATATAAGTAGAGAGTTAGGGGTCTGGGAAAAGATAAGGGGTAGCTTTCTTGACATATAAGTCACTTTAGGCCCCAGGCCCTCTTATGATATATGCCTGACCAGTACCAGTTGTCCAAAGCACATTTCTTGCAGAACTTCCTGGAATATAAAAAAGAATAGAATCCAGTAGATAATGATTTTAAGAGAACAAAAGAATGGAAGAACAAAAAGCCACCATCAGGCCAGGAGATTAGCCTAATCATATCAGCAACAGTAATAGTGGTCAAATTCCCAGTGCTGGTTCCAGAGTAAAGACTGACCAGGCCCACATTCTTAAGTTATCTTTGTAGGTTTTAAACCCCTTTGAACACTCAAATGCCAGACTAACTGAAGACAGAATTGAACCCTGCTGGTTCCTCATGATTTTGACCTGGATTCTATCACCTAAGAGGACTTTCGCCCCAAGTCCATGCTGAATTCCCCATCACACAAACCCCCTCATGAATATGTATGCACCTTTAGCTTACAACTGCCCCAGTTTTGTTGTTCATGGCAGACACTGCTTTGGGAAATATACCCTGTGTTCTCTTTTACTTGTTGTAATTAAAACCTTTTATTTTTCTATCCTTTGGCTTGGTTGTCTTTTGGCTTGACACCCACCAAGAAGGGGACCCAATTTTGGATAACAGCAACGCAATATTTGCACAAAATTAAATGATGACTTATTGTTTGGTAATGATTCTTTTTCCTTTAATCTGTATCAATTTTATCTCATGTATTAAAATGATAATTTCTAAGACATTTACTATTTATATGAAATAATTTCTGACAATGCTGGTGAATACAGATTATAGAGATGGAAAACAGAATGACGCTCAAGGACCTTTCTGTCCAAAATATTTTTCTCACTGGCCTGGCATGATGCCCCAAATTCCACCCCTTCTGCTTCATTCTCTCTAGTTAAGATAAGCCATTTTATTTCCAGGAACTCTCTATTAAAATGCAATAAAACTACAGGAGAGGTAAAATATTAAGCTATTATCAAGCACAAACACCTTACTCTGAGATTACTTTTGCACAAAATTAGCTGTCATGAGAGAAAGCAGAAAAGCAGGGCCCAGGGGGCTGATCAGCCCAGATGATAAAGGGGAACTATGGGGAGGGAAACCTGCTAACAGCTGTGGGCAGAAACTGGGAGGGGAGGGTGAACAAAGGACTTGCAGGAGGCTTGTGGGCACCTGAGGACCAGAAATGACCCCAGGTTGGGGGCAGGAGCCTACTGAAGGTAAATGGGCATATCAGAGGAAACTGTTGCTTCTCCCTCCTTCTTAAAACTGATGACATGATGAAGTTGTTTTGTGCCAGAAGCTTGCTAAGCATGGTGTTTTAACAACCGAACCCTAGATATATACTAAATACAAACCTGATCTGGAGGGAGAGGATATTCAAAATTCTAGTCTTGCCTCTTGTGAAGTTGGATAATCTTTACTCTGTCTGCCTCTCTAGGAATGAGAGCTGCATAAAGGAAGCTTCTATTACACTTGGAGGATTAAAAGGGGTATTTTGAGGACAATGGGCTAGAACAGTACTTCACAAACTCTTCTGTACAGACAAGTCTCCCTGGGATCTAGCTGAAGGGCACATTCTTGATTCAGTAGGTCTGGGGCTGAGATTCTGTATTTCAAGTAAACAACCATGTCCTATCATGCGACTGGTTCCAGACCAAAGCAGTGCTGTCCAACAGAAATATGAGCTACCTTCACAGTTTAGATTTTCTGGTAGCCATAAGGAAACAAATGGAGAAACTGAATTTTTAAAATATTTATGGGGGGGGGGGGTGTGGGCAGAGAAAGAGTGAGTGAGAGAATCTCAAGCAAGCTCTGGGCTGACAGCACGGGGCAGAATCTCAGGTACCTTAAGATCATGACCTGAGACAAAATCAAGAGTTGGATGCTCAACTGACTGAGCCACCCAGGAGTCCCTGGATAAAATGAATTTTAATATGTTTAACTAAATTTATCTAAGATATTTAACTGTGTAAGAAATATAGGAAAATGTGAGTGATCAGAGATTCTTTTCCTTGTAATAAGTTTTTGAAAGCCACTATGTATTTTACACAATAAGATACAGTAGAATTCAGTTTGTGCCAGTTGCATGTCAAGTGCAATACAGCCCCATTAACTCATAGCTACTGTACTGATTATGGCAAATCTAGAGAACGGATCAACTGTTGCAAAACCAGGTATCTCTGTAAACTCAAAATACAAATATGGAATATTCTGTCAGTCATTGGTGGCCTTTTCATTATAGAAGAACAGGTGTGAATTTAAAATGCAAGGGCCTGTATGTTAACTACAATGTAGTCAAAAAATAAAATACAAGTGAATGATGTTCCTAATTATGTTGCAAACTCCTACCCTTTATGTGATATTTTATAATTTCCTCTACTAGAGTTCTCCAGAGGAACACAGTATGTAATATCTTTAAATAACATTCTATTTACATCTTTAAGTTACAATCTTAATATGTGAGTAATTTTAAAGAATTGGCCCATGCAATTATAGAGAATGAGAAGTCCCAAGATCTGCAGTTGGCAAGCTGGAGACTAATAGTAAGTTGTAGTCCAAAGTATTTGGACTTGTAGTTCAAAGGCTGGAGAAACAGGACAGTTCACAGTGTAAGCTATAGGCCAAGGGTAGGAAAGAATGTTTCTCCAGCTCAGTCCATCAGATAGGCAAAATTCCCTAGGCAGTCTTTGTGTTCTATCCACAGATTTAACTGATTGGATGAAGCCCACCTATGTTGGGAAGGGCAGTCTGCTTTATTCAGTCTATGACTTTAGATACTAATCTCATCCAGAAACACCCTTATAGACACACCCAGAACATTTAACCCAATGTCTGGGCACCTGATGGCCCAGTCACGCTGACACAAAATTAACCATCACATTTCCCTTTGAAGCCTTCCTGTACTTGCCCAATGAGAAACTTTATACTCCATTCCCATAATACCTTGCGAATAGCTCTTTTAAAGGATGTTAACCATTCTGTTCTTAATAGCTTTCTTAATCTTAGCTATTTGAAAACATTGAACATGGCTTATTCATCTTTGTATATGTGTTTTCTATCACTGAGGCAGGCACATAAGTGATCAATAAACTCAGTTTACCGTTTGTGTCTAGCACTCTGCTCAAATCTTCACATGTATAGCTTAACTTGTATATCACACTGCATATATAGCAACGTGCCCACTTTAAGTATGGACAAAAAAAAAGCAGAGGTATTAAAATTTGTAAAGTTCACAAAGTGGGAGGTGGTTGGAAACTAAACTTGGATGATTAAACACCAGAAGATGTTTTTATTTTGCTACATTGGTTGTTTGTCAAAGATAAATCAAATGTGTAATGGATTTTACTTTGATGTTTAAGTGCTGTTTCTTAAATTGAGTGAACACACAACTTCTAAAACTGGACCAATCTTAATACTCAAAAATGTAGTACTTAATCTTTCATGAAACTACATTTAGTATAAGTCCAAACAAAAACAAAAACAAACACACACACACACAAAAACAAAAAACAACCCAAACCCACAAAAACCAGTATAGCAGACAATTGATAAATTTGTTGTCACCCTGCATCTTTTAGGCCCTACATTCCATGATTGAAATAGAAGCAGCAATCCATTTTCCCAGCTGCCTTTGCAACAAGGCTACAGACATGTGACCTAGGTTCTGCCAAGCAGATGTGTCCAATCAAACCCTTGATTCAAATATGAGCCATATGAGGATGCCTAAGCCATGCATATCTGAATTTCTAGGAGCACTATAAAGGATGCCAACCACTACCCCCAGGCACAGAGGGAAGCAATGGTAGTATCACTACTTAATTGGGGCAAGCACAGTATAATTTAGACCTCATTCAGAACGCATATCCTTGGAATTCACTTCTGTGTCCCCTGGCAGTTATATGAATGATGTATGCCTAAGTTCTTTCCAGTTGGGGGCACCTTCAAATCATTCTGGATAAGGGACTACCCACACCTCTTACAAGAGGCCTTGAGCTTGGCCACCCACCAGTCTGCCTCTTCTAGTGAGATGACCTAGCACTGATCCCACCTCCTTCTTTTAGGATTCTACACCAGGCAAGATTTCGTTTTCTCATCTTGTCCACAGCAGCATTTCTCATTTAGAGTCTGTGTGTCACCTTCAAACATCTGGTCTCCTTTTACCTTTCCACCACTCAGTGGGAGCAACCTGGGGTTTCAGAGCTGTGCGTTAGAGCAGAAGACAAGGGCACACAGCTGCTGATTTTTATAGTACATAATTTACATTTCACTTTCTCCCTCCTTCCTCAGGCACCAAATGTGGAAGGTATATGCCAATTTTGGAGGCTACATGACTGGTACCTGTCTCTACACATTCAGCTGCTTACAGATGTGTGTCTCTTTTCCCAAATCCTCTCTTCCTTTCCCTCTTACCTCCCCTGTTGAATTTTGGAAGAACAATGATTAAGAAGTAAATGGATCCGGAGTTATTACCTGTCTAACAGTTCACTTCATTCTGCACGTTTATGCCAGACACAGCTGGTGATGATAATTTTGTAAACCATATGTATAATCATGGATTTCATTTACTCACTCAAAAAATGTTTTGACCACTTTGTACATATTTTGTTTTGGGGCATCATGTTAACAAAACAGATATCCTCATTGCCCTCACATGTTCTTTAACCTAAAGGTAGAAAACCTAAAGTAATACACAGTGATACTCAAGTATAGTTTTTATTAAGTCAAAGTGTTCCCACCAAGTCTTGTAAAATAGCCAATGATTTTGAGGGGTTCAGGGCACCCCCTGCCCCCAAGGATGTGCCACTTTGGCATGTGGATTATTTTGAGCTGAAGGCTCAAAATAATTTTCCAAACTGACTTACACTCACTGATATGCATCCTGTGTTCTCAAAACACTGGGCTATTTTTTGTTAACAAATGCCTTCTTCTACATCTCTATTATGCAAAATGCTGCTCATGCTTTAAGGCCCAGCCCAAATATTTTCTACTTTGTAAGGGTTTGCCTTGCCTGTCCTTTTCTGAATAATTAAGGTATCTCATTTCAGCTGCTCCAAACCAATTTAGCACGCTTCTATGAGAACACTTAACTTCTGCTTCTGCTATGAACAGTAACATTCTTCACTACTGAACAATAGGCACTGAACAATACCTCTTCACTACTTCGATCAGTTCATATAAATCTGAAATTCAAAATGCAGGATCACATTTTCTTAAAAAAATACCACAGCTTATATATGGTATAGTTCCAGATGGTCCTGTTCCCTTAAACTCCAATGTGAAAGAAACCACCTGGAGTTATGAAAAACAAAGGCCCGGATGTGAGGAAAAGTGAGGACAGGTAATATATTTAGGTGCCCATGTGCATGTCTTACTCACTTGCAGCTAGAGGAAGTGTTGGGATAAATAGGGCAGAAGAGGAGGTTTCTACTGGAGAGATAAAGTCAGGCAGTCTAACTTGGCAAATTAAGTGTGTATTTCAAAACCAGAGATGGCCCAGATAATTATGAAGTGATTTAGGAGAAGAAATTGGATGAGAAGCTGTACTTGGCCCATGGGGACACTGGGGATTTTATCAGGAGACTTGAAGGTTTTAATTTTACTTCCTCCAAACTTTAGAGAAGATTTGCAAAAGATACAAAAGACAATAGATCCAGAAAGATGACAAAAGGAGTGTATACTGCTGATTGATGAATGGCAAAAACACGAGAATTCCTCCCCCCCCTCCCCCCGCCCCGAGGAGAATCGTACTGAGAATCAAAAGATAAAACTAACATTTGTAAAGAGAATGATATCCTAAGATTGTGATTAGATTTTAAAGGAGTATGTAGCTACTCCAATGGAGTGCAAATCTGTTTTAGATTAATGGCATTTTAGGCTTCTACAAAACATATGAATGGCATTTTGAACCAGTGCTGTGCAGGGAAATGGGATTCAGATAGGTGTTGGACTTGTGATCTCAGTTGATAAAATGGAGAAGCATAGACTGGGACCAAATATGATTGAAGGGATTAGTAAATGTTCAAATTACTCTATCCACAATGATAAATGGTAAACTGTTTCAGTATGTATGAAGTTTTCTAGTAGTTTGCTCTATACCCTGTCATTTGCAGCAATGTGTTTTCCATTTGTTTTTTAATAGTTGTGATGAAGGTACAAAATGATACATATTCACATGGAGAGATGCTGAAAAATAGAGCAAATAGTTTAAATTATAGAATTGACATGCAAAAGGCACTTAACAGGGTTGAAAAATGGACTGTTTATAATAGCACGACATTCATTGGGGATTGATATAATTTTCTGAGAGTATTTCCTACTTCTCTTAATGTTTATGCACAGCATAGAATTTGAACTCAGTATTATCAACTATCTGAAATTTTTTCTGTTGATAAGGATCCTATCATGAGTCAAGGAAGTAAGGTATTTGCAAAAACTGGACAAAGTCTCTTGGGTTGTAGCAGGTTGGAAATGGAAAGGTGCAAAAATCTCCATTTATTTAGGACAAGGAGCTAAGGACCCATCATATTCTCTACTGGTCAGGCCACAAGTCAGCTATTTTATTCATTGCAGCAGAATGTCATTCGGAGGGGGATATTGATAGACTGATGTACACAGCTGGGAGGAGTATCCGAATTTGAGATCTTGCTATGGACGAGATAAAGGAATAGAGGATGTTCAGCCTGGAGAGGATAAAGATCATTCACTAGATGTTTAATATCTTCAGATATTTTAAGTGCTTTCCCATGGACAAGAATTAGACATTTTTATGTGTGGGGCTGTAAGGGAGGGGAAGGAAGACAAAGTGGTTCAAGGACAGGGAAAGATATATTAGCTCAATATGGGAGGGGGAAGATACAGGTAAGAAGAGTAATTGTCAAAAAATAGGATGGATTTTCTTGAAAGAAAAGGAGCACAGGCAGACATGGATTGTAGTTAAAAGAGATGCGGTAAATCGAGTTCAAACAAGAGATCCAGTCTCACTGCCCAGTTTATGATTTACTCCATCTTCTTGAGAAGGAACCACAGAAACAGATGAGCAAAATGGCCATAAGGATATTTGGGAATAGAAATTGAATGAGCAATAGTATTTACCTCATAGGGCATTTGGGGTTTTATTTGGAGGCTTAAACATTTTCATGTCTTTTAAACTTTGTTTCTCTTTATGTTACATGTCTTACTGCATTTTCTTTTATCCTTTTAGCAAAGAGCCGTTCTTCAGTTACCATAGGATTGAATTTTTAAAAGATTTTTTAAATATTTTATTTTTGAGAGACAGAGAGAAGAAGGAGGAGGAGGAGGAGGAGGAGCAGAGTGAGAGGGAGACACAGAATCTGAAGCAGGCTCTAGGCTGTCAGCACAGAGCCAGATGTGGGGCTCAAACTCACAAGCCTTGAGATCATGACCTGAGCTGAAGTCGGATGCTTAACCGACTGAGCCACCCAGGCGCCCCTAGGATTGAATTATTTTTAATCCTATCTTAGGTCTGGCAAAATTAAGATAACTATCAATCTCTTCTATCTCTGCTGCTGTTAGGGCGTGTGCACACATATCAGGACTGAAATTTCAGAGTGTCAGTAGGCACAAACAATTCATATCAAAGGTAATTTTTAGACAAACCCAAATGTTACTGACCCAGTATTGCCCTCTTCCTGAAGATGGACCTCAAGGTACTGATAAGAGAAGGAACTGGCTTCACTTTCCAGCTGAGCCCTTGTAGGGACTAGAACATCACTGAATCACTGGAGGAGGGAATATTCTGAGCCACTTTATTTGGGGTAGAAATCATGATCCATTATAATATCTACGGTATGCAGAATAATGCCCCCCCACCTCCATCCAGCTGCATACGTCTTGATCCTCAGAACCTATAAACACATTATATGGCAAGGGGACAATAAGGTTGCAAATAGATTTAACAACCTGACCTCAAGATAGATGCGTTATCCTGGATTATCCAGATGTGCCAAATGTAACCACAAGAGCCTTTAAAGAAAATGAGGCCAGAGGGGAGAATCAGAGAAAGACAGGACTAAGGAAACAGGGCTAGAGAAATGCCATGTTGCCAGCTTTGAGGGTGGAGAGCTACAAGCCAACCAACATCGTCAGTCTTTAGGAGCTAAAAAGGCAAGGGAACATTCTTTCCTAGAGACTTCAAAAAGAAACGCAGCAGTGCTAATTACCTGGATCTGAGCCCAGTGAAACGTGTATCAAGACTCTGACCTCCAGAAACTTACAAGTTCGTGTTGTTTTAATTTATGTTGTTTAACATAGTGGTTTATAATTTGTTATTGGCAGAAATAGAAAACTGGAACATCCAATCATAACTGTTATTCAAGAAACAAAGGAACATATCTAAACAAGCAAACAACTAGAATTTCACCTGAATGCAGTTTTAAATTTGCCAATGCTAGATTCCCCTCATTTGCACAAATGTAATTTATCTTTGAGTGAAAACACTAGGACCTCAGAATAGTTTAAGAGTAATAGAGCTGAGGGGTGGGGGAGGGGGAAATGAGTGATGGGCACTGAGAAGGGCACTTGGGATGAGCACTGGGTGTTGTACGTAAGCAATGAATCCTAGGAATCTACCCCCAAGACGGAGAGCACACTGTATACACCGTATGTTAGCTAACTTGACAATAAATTATATAATAAAAAATTAAAAAATAAAAACATACAAACAGAAAGAATAATTGAGCTGATTTCTTTTATCACTTCAGAAGGAAACCTCTTCATATGTTAAGGATGAGCCTCAGTTTTCCCCTTGCAAAAATTCACTAAATCAAAATAAATTTCTTCCATGCTACTCACACCTATTTCAACTTCCACTTAGTTGGTGCTGATGCCAACATCTTGAATAATTTGAAAGGAAGCTACAATTCTTTGAGGGCTTATTCTGCTTAGCCAGCTAATAAATTAAAGTCTTGAGACTAACACCTTTGTCTTATCGATCCTAGAACGCTAATTCCCTCCACTTTATCATTTTCAATTTTTTTCTCCTCTGTGATATATGCAAAGACACATTTTGATGCTGTTCCCATGGACTTAAACACGATTTTAAAGAACGTTCATTATGGTCTAGAATAGAGTGTCTCACCCTCCACTTTGAAAAATCTCTCATACCCATGCCACCTTCCCAAATACTCAGCATGCTCCTTCTGTAGCAACCGATTTTCTTTCTCTGATGCTTCTGTGTCCCATTCAGCACATTAGCAGAAGGATCTGGTGGTAGGATATTGTTCCCCCTCCCAACTCCACCAAAGTACCTCTTTCAACTGCCAGGATCAGTACAGAGGTCCTGTATTCATTAGTAGTCATGACTATTTTGCTTAGTCTTGAGAACTTTTCTGCTTAAAACCCTGTGCATTTATGAAAAGAACTTTCATTTCATGCAAGTATTTATAAGCATACCTTGGAGGTTGGAGAGCTCTGAAGAACAGGGTCTCTATATAATAAGAGATCCAGTTACTAAAGCTTCCCGATCCCTGTTTCCTAGGCCTGGCTCAACATGACTATCACAGGGAGGCACACTCTAGCAGGTCAGTTTTTCGTGCCCTGCTTAAAGTTTAGCTCATTCAGAACCGTGGTTAGAGTTGTTTTATGGAGATGTGACCTCCAATGTTTGTTGTACATTATGTTATTTCCAGTATCTCAAGGGGTGCTATAAACATTTAAGACTATTCAAAAGCTTTTTGTTTTTATTGCTAGCATGAGCCGTGTAGCAGGACTTCCCAATAAGCAGACTTAAATCCACTGGGAGACCTCAAATGCCTCCGATGTGCCCTGAGTTTTCTGGGAAGTACAATTAGTCAATTGTGCTGACTCTGGGATTTGCTCTTACACTGATCTTCCCTCTGGAATGCCCTTGGATCACCTCTGCTTCACAACCCAACCTCCCAGACTCCAGCTAAGTACTTCCTCTTTCATGAGGCCATTCACTAGATCGAAGTAATAATTGCCCTTTGCTAACTCTCACTCACTGGTTGTCCTTTGTTGTAAAGTTTTTCACATTGCACTTTCTTTTGTAATTATTCATATTGTCTATTATCTCCCTGGTAGACCATTAGATCTGCAGGCTTGTTGACTGTCTTCACGTTTGCCTGTCTTCACAGCATGGATCATACTAACTGGGCGACAGAATGGCAATCCAACTACCAAGAGAGGGGTCAGGCAGAGAAAAGATATTGTACTAGAATCTAGAAAAATGTTCATGTGTATGTTAGCTCTAAGATTCCATAACTGTGTGCCTTTAAACAAATCACTGCAGTCCTCTTGAGACTTAGTTTCCCTATATAGCAATTTCTGCTATAACATTTTTAAGGGTTTAAATATAATTTATTGTCAAGTCAGCTAACATACAGTGTATATACAGTGTGCTCTTGGCTTCGGGAGTAGATTCCCATGATTCATCACTAACATAAAAACACCCAGTGCTCATCCCAACAAGTGCCCTCCTCAATGCCCATCACCCATTTTTATAAATGCAAAATTGTTTCAAAGCAATTGATACATTAGGAGACAATGAGTTTCTTTTTAAGCACAATTTCATCCTTGAGAAACAGTAGGTGAAAGAACTTGACCCACATGAACTGAGCAGAGTAAAAATACAACACACACTCACACAGGTGTGCACGTGCATGAACTCACATACACATACATCTCTCAATGATCTAGCTACAAGCTCAGTTCACCATGTATTATGAGCTCACCCACCTGCACTGGGTTAATACAACTTTCTGTCCAATTTCTGACCACTTTTCTTCTATAACTTCACAGTGACTTATAAGCTACAATTCTTCTAATACCCACTTCCACCAGGAACCTTGGATCTTTTTCAAATAAAAGATAATTAACATAGTACTTCTGTTTTAACTACTTAACACATGTGAAACTCTTACTAGGTTCCTAGCTTTTAAAATTTTAATAGGTCATTGATGAAGTTAGAGTGTTGAGCCCCTATCTGTTTTTCCTATAAGCCCATTTTTTTCCAGTTAGTGTAATTTTACATAGCACAGTGCTCTTTAGGAATTCATGCAAAGAACTGACTATATAAAATGGAAAGGGAAATTTATGTAACCTCCCTACCTTATACTTTTTAATGTAATAAGCTTGTGTGATATGAAAGTTCTTTAAAATGTTAACATTACAAGTCTTTTCTAATACACCCACTCCCTCTCCCAGCCTTGCCAGTATTTGCAACTGCTTTTATATGTGGTGGACCCTGTAAGGTGCTTGCTCTCACCCTCTTCCTCCTATTCCTGTATCCACTCTCTATTGCTACTAAACAAGTTACAACAAATTTACCAGCTTCAAACAATGCAGTTATGAACAGAGTTGCATTCCTTCAATGTTTTTATGTTGAAGTCCTAACCCTGCATGTGACTATATTTGGAGACAAAGCCTTTAAATTAAGCTTAAACGAGATCATAAGGGTTAGGGCTTACTCAGATAGGACTGGTGTTCTTTAAGAAGAAGAAGAGACACCAGGGGCACCTGGTTGGCCCAGTCGGTTAAGTGTCTGACTTGGGCTCAGGTCATGATTTCGCAGTTCATCAGTTCAAACCCTGTGTTGGGCTCTGGACTGACAGCTCAGAGCCCGGAGCCTGCTTCAGATTCTGTGTCTCCCTCTCTTTCTGCTTCTCCCCTACTCACGTTCTGTCTCTCTCAAAAATGATAAACATTAAAAAAGAGACACCAGGGGCTCCTGGGTGGCTCAGTAGGTTAAGCGTCTGACTTTGGCTCACGTCATAATCTCACAGTTTGTGAATCCAAGCCCCCACATTGGGCTCTGCGCTAATAGTATGAGCCTGCTTGGGATTCTCTCTCTCCCTTTCTTTCTTTGCTCCTCCTCCACTCATGCTCTCTCTTTCTCTCAAAAATAAACTTAAAAAATTTTAAAAAAGAAGACACCAGAGCTCTCTTTCTGCACACACACACACACACACACACACAGAGGAAAGGCCTCTGAATACACAATGAGAAGGCAGCCATCAGCAGGCCAGGAAAAGTGGCCTCACCAAAAGTGAACCTTGCTGCCACCTTGATACTGGAATTCAGACCTTCAATTCTTAGAAATAAGGTCTGTTATTTAAGACACCTCAACTGTGGTATTTGGTTATGGTAGCAAGCAGACTAATACAAATGTCCATTTGTTAAACCCTAGTTCCTTTTGGCCAGAAGTCTGCATATAGCACACTTGCTCTTTTCGCAGTCTCTCAAAGCTAGAAACAAGGGATGAGCAGAGTTAGGTTATAATCCATAACTCTGGATCCTCTTACAAGGTCCTTTAAATCACTAGAATTCAGTTCCTTGCAGTTATTGGACTGAGATCCTGGCTTTCTTATTGGCTGCTGACCAGAGGTCATTCTCAGCTCTCAGAAGCCACCTGCCCTCTTCCCCCAGTCTAGCTATGTGGTCATCTCAACACAGTGCCTTTTTCAATGCCAACAAGAGAAATTCTGACTTCCTAGTCTCTCCCCTCTAGACTCTAAGGGTTTATCCTATAATCTCCCTGTTGGTTGACAGCCTTTGCATAAATGGTAGTTAAACACAACTGATTAGGAAATTTAAGACATTCAACAGAGAGATACCTTCACATTTGTCAAATCATGTAACATTTCATGGGAATAACATCCCATCATCTTTGCCATAATCTAGTCGTTAGAAGTTACAGGTCCCTCCCACACTCAAGTTGAGGGGATTACATGAAGACCTCAGTCATTGAGATCATCTTATAATATAGTCAGGAAAATTCCAGTTCTGTTCAGATTAGCAGCATTCTAATACTTACTAGCCCCTAATACTATACTGTCTTGCAGGTAGGGGACAACAATAGGACTGGCTTAGGTCAATTTCCCAGAGGAGGCTTTCAGGAAGGCATTTTCAAAGGGGAAGAATGGTCTTGTATCCGTTTTGTCCTTTGCTGTAGGCTTTTTCTGTCTTAAATGTACATTTAATGTTTAGACTTTCTGGAGCTACCTTTTGTTCATTAGGATTATAACAAACCAGAAGGTAGAATAGAAATTCATAATAATATTGGGCCCAGAGTCCCCATTTCTGGATTCCATGCCTCCTTCCATTCCTCCTTCCATGCCTCCTTCCATTCCATTACCTCCTTTTAATAGGTAAGCAACGAACCATGGGAATCTACCCCCAAAACCAAGAGCATGCTTTACACGCTGCATGTTAGCCAATTTGACAATAACTTCTATTTAAAAAAATATGAGAACAAGTCCTTTTCTGATTAAACCCTTTAAGTCTCTATTATCATAGCTAAATAAAATTGGTAACACAGTCAAGAGCAGCATCCCCCTGTGGCAGCCCTCAGAAATGGTATCATTGGCATCCCTTCTCCCCAACGCAGTTCACTTCGAATAGTACACAGAATAGAAGTTCCCTGGTGTACTTCCTAAGTCTTTACAGAAATAAGTATCTGACACTTTTAACCAAATATAGGATAGCCCTTCTATGGGAGGGAGGAAGCACAATGTAGGGTAGGTAAGTATGGAAAATGAAACAGGGATCATCATGTAGAACTACTGAATCATTTTGTTGCCAGTCTTCAACGCTTTACAGCCAATGCCTGAGATAATTCTATCTCATTTTATTCAATCTGGTTTCAAAGCCCGCTGTGATGAACTCTTGGTAATCAAAGGCCAAGAATTTGATTGTACAAAGAGGATTATTTGCAAGTTGGTTATTCTAAAGTTGATTTACAAAAATGGAGTGTAAATTGGCTAATAAAGTATCATTGCTTTGTATTTCTATATACAGAAGCAATTGTTTACAACAATATTTTAAATATCCACACTAAATGTTTTTGTCAACTGAGATTAGAAGACCACGTTTTAAAGCTAGGAGATCACATGCCTGAAAGGATAGTGAGAAAACAATGTAACAAACACACATCTATTTTCCCATTATGGGTGCTTCATGGTGTTAATCTCAAGCCCCACATTGGCAAGGATGGCATTGCCCAACTCTGTGGCAGTGACGTACAACACATCATGTTATGCTTCTCAAGAAGTCAAAGTTGGATTTTGGGAAGATGATGCTAACATAAAATTTTGAATCTTCCTCATCCCTGACCCCTACTAAAATAATCCCCCAAGGCAAAACCATAACTTAAGTGACAAAGTATCCCTAAAGAACTGCAAGTGATAGTTAAGGCTGACGTCTGGGCAGAAGAAAAGTGGATCAATCACCATGAGGTCTGATGCATCTGAGAAGTTCAGTAATGCTAACTGGTACACACTCAAAAGGTCAGACAGCCAACTAGAGTACAATAGCTCCAAGGGAGATGTATTTGCACACTTCAGTAGCCGAAGAAGACAAGGGATGCTCAAGAAGTGTAAACGTGGAGTAGACTATTCTGCAGATACTTCCAAACTAAGCAGCTGTCTTCCAGGAACAAGCTCTATACTAGGAAAATATTTGGGGTGGTTGGGGGGGGGGGTTGGATATTAAGCATGACAGACTTAATAGAGACAAAGGAAAAGAAGCTTTAGATAAAAGAAGGGAAGAGAACAAACAGAGAAGCAATCAGAATATAAGCCTCAAAAAGAAAAATTGTGCTTTGTAGCTGTAAAATTAGAAGAAACTACCATAAATGGTGCTTCTTTCTAAGTTCAGGAAAATGAAATGTAAAAATGCCTAGCAATATTGAAGTCAATTTCCATAAAACATTCTGTAGACAAGAAAAGCAGGCTAGAAAGAAAGCCCACCAACATTTGGAAAGGTTACTAAGCATTTGAGTTAAAAATACTTTAAGAAAATACAAAATATCTAATAAATCAGAATAGGAAAACTTAAAAAGTAACATGATAGCAAGTAACAACTGTCAGAAATAGAGGCTAAGGGGGAAGGAATACAGAAGTAAATAAATCAGTGTAACACCTCAGGAATAGTATAAGATTAAAAATATTTTTTAGAGGTGCCTGGGTGGCTCAGTCAGTTAAGCATCCAACTTCGGCTCAGGTCATGATCTTGTAGTTTTTGAGTTCAAGCCCCGCATCTGGCTTTGTGTTGACAGCTCAGAACCTGGAGTCTGCTTCCGATTCTGTGTCTCCCTGTCTCTCTGCCCCTCCCTGTTCACACTCTGACTCTCAATAATAAGTAAACGTTAGAAAAATTTAAAAAAATGTTTTTAAAGGAAAAAATAAAAAATGAAAATGAGTCAAGAGAACTAGAAATATATAAAACAGGCATAGAAGTTCCAAAAATAGTAGTGGTAGCCTGTAAAGGAGAACAGAGAATATTAAAATCTATAATTCAAGATTTCCTAAAGTTAAGAAAAGATTTTGAAACTGCATATTAGAAAGAGAGATTGTGTGCCTGAGAAGTCAACCCTGAATCATCACTAAGACAATGCCTCATAAGGTCATTGGACTTTACAGAAAAACAAATAGTTCCTGGGGTATCCAGGCAAAAAGAAGTAATAAAAAGTAAAAAGATAATGAGATTGTCATCATAGTTATTAGAAGACAGTATTATATTTTTAGTACTTAAGAATGTGAAATAAACGAACCTCCAAGTAGAAAGGCAATAGACACACTATCATCTGCATACCAAAACTTAATGTTTTGGTAAGCCCTGCCTTAAGAATATACCCAAGAAGGACCTTCAGGTGTCACCCAAACTGGAGACATGGATGTAAATGATGATAAGCATTATTTATAGACTATATTTATATTTGTAATTATGACTAAATGAGGGAGTTTACGTAATGGCCATGTGGTCAGATGATAGGGATACACTACAACTATTTAAAAAATGAAGATAATGAGGACAGCATGTGTGAAAATTTAAGTTTCAGTAATCATTTCCCAGCTCTGTTCACTGGAAAGGTCTGGAAGCACTGATAGCTCAATAGCTATGATTATTCCTAGCACATAGGTTATGATCTTCAATCGCCATTTTGCATGACAATAACCCGCGGCTTCTTAGAGAAATATTTATATCCAGTTGTGCGCGGGGAAATGAGCAACACAACCCCAGAACATCTTGTCTTAGCAGATAAGAAAGCTACCAATGATAACTAGAGGGGTATTCAAAGGACTCAAGCCTTTGTGTCTTTTGACTCAAGTCAACTTGAAAAGGCTGCCACTGGCAAAAGATGGTACAATATAAACATCACGGAGAATGACTGGTATGAAATAAAACCTATCGAATATGTGTAAATCTATAAATTGATGATGTAAAAATCTAATCACTTTTATAGGATGCCAGGGAACCAACTCCTGTCTTTGAATAGTAGTAAACAAGGGGAAAGACTCAACCAATATTTTTGCTATTCCTGTATAAACCAAGTCACTGAGTAACCAAGTAGCATGGAGATTAATGCGTCAAACCATACAATATATAACATTAGAGCATAATTATACATTTAAAGAAATAAATCCCTTGGAAACAAAATGATACAGGGGAGACCTATAGATTATAAATCCCTGCATATGAAGTCACAATATATACATATAGAAATATAATTACTTGGGAAGGGTGGAGAAGACAAGGCTAAACTATAGTGAATTGAATAATTAAGGCAAGTTCAGAAATGATTTCATAAAACTTGAATAGAGATTACATGTAGAAAGGGAGGGCATAAGGTGAGCTTTTGAGGTACCTGGCAAAGTTTAGTTTTCCTTCATGGGTGGTGGTTATAAGAATTACAAGGATGTTTTCCTGGTAATTCATTCAGCTATATCATACTTTATATTGTCTTCAATAAAAAGCAATTAAAATGAAAAACAAAAAAACTAAAGTTGGTCATTCCATTTATGTAGATCATTTATTTCTTTATGGAATAAACCTTATTCCATTCAATATTAACCCCTTGAGCACATCTTGTACTTTCATCAGCTTAAGACACTTTGGATAATTGTATATAAAGGTCTTTCTGTCCTAGGTAAAAAAAATATGCTGAAAATGGTAGTAATATTGCCTTAATTTTTTTTCTTTTTTTTTTTTAGGTATGCTTCACACCCAGTATGGAATCCAACATGGGGCTTAAACTCACAACCCTGAGATCAGGAGTCAGATGCTTAACCGACTGAGCCACCCCAACACCCCTGTAATATACTCTTTTAAAAAATTGTATGTTTTTGTTTTACAACAAAGAAAGGATTCAGAAAAATTCATAACTATAAACCTGAGAAATCTATAGTCTCTGTAGAGCTCAATTTCCTAATTAGTTAAAAAAATTAGGGATTAGGTCTATCCTGTTGAAGTTGTGTGGGGATCAGATTAAACTGAAACGGAAGAGCAATAAATCATTACTTTAATCAAAAGGAAATGTATGATACTTCCACCGTTCCAAGTGATCTTCAAATTTTAATAAAATTTTAAGGATTTCGTATTTGTTCTGAAATACGAATTTGACAAGAGTCGATAGGAATGCCAAAAACGAATCTCAAATTTATCTAAACATAATCTAAAGCATTTTAATCCCCATGTCCAACTGGTAAAGATTTTGGTTAAATATATACAACTTAGTCCAACATTTAAAAAAATGTTCAGAAAAAGTAGTATTTTTGTTTTTCAAAGAAGGAAAATACATGTGAGAAACTTTAGTTTTATTTTTCGGTAAGTTGATCTGACTGTGTGGGTGGGTCATTTAAGACAAAATAGCCCGAATGGAATGTGTGCTTCATTTTTCTAGGGTACTTTGATGCCATCTTTGCAAGGATAGAAAGCAGCAGACTTCCTTAAAGAGTTAAAATGTTTCTACCTTCAATACAAATGGAGTAGAAAAAGATGT